>NW_025766436.1:0-717196 GCF_003918875.1 Haliotis rubra
AACAACAAGCACTGGGACCAGTCAACCACGTCTCATGTTTCTGTGGACAGGCTTATGTAGGCGAAACATCAATACCCCTCACAACCCGAATCAAAGAGCATCGAACTTCAGTATTAATAGTTGATTCCAATCAACCGACCACTGCATCCAGTGGGACAGAGTCAAAACTTTAACAACCAGCCTCAAAGACTTTAAAATCGGGAAACTCAAAAGAAGTTATCGACATCAAAAGTGAAAGAGACCTTAACCATCAATCAACCGTGACCAAGGCTATTACATACCTTCTGTATACTACCAACATCACCAAAGAGACCGTCTTTGATAATCCCTTTGTCTATACTACAAGCTCCACTAGGCCTGTTAATATTGCCGGCTTCACGTTTCCATCTACTCAGGCAATGTTTTGTTGTTATTGTCATTGTCTTCCTATGCCATTGCCGTCCTAATCCGCAATTGTACTGTGCAAACATCTCCTCACGCTTGTATATATATGTTTCAATATCCTCATTCTGTTCATCACTTTCTTGATAACGATGTTAGAACCTACATCGCTCTCACTGTACTTTAGAAATTGATCATCAATATATTGTCTTCCTTCCTCACAGCCGTAAAACCAAACTGTAATGTATCTGATCTAATTAACGCAATTTGCCATCAAGCACGTGATTACCATTCCAAAACTTATTCCGGCTTGTCCAATCAATCACTATCAGTAAAATACCTCATCTATGTGAACCAATCAAAATCGTAATCAAAAGACCTATTATATGTTTTGGCCAAACAAACGAATTCCATTATTGATCAGGGTGTTTCGACTATAAAAGAGGTCAGCGTTTTCCTATCAACTACGGGTGCGTAATCTACAACACTGTAAACGACTCACTAAATAATAAACTAAACTTAGTACAATACCTCACTTACCTCACTACACACACTAACAAGCAACTTCCCTTTAGAACTAAGACAAGAACAGTTAACCATACATTTCTAGTTATCAACCCAAACAAACCCCTTAATCAAACAACTCAAAAATACCAATATAAGCCCCAAACTCAAAGCGCTTGCCCACCAAAACCCTAGTTCTAACCTCATAACTGAACACAACCTAAATAAGCTAGAACAAAACATCACCCCAACCAGTATCTTCTCACCTAAACTAAAAATTCCTAAACTAAACACAAAACTCTCCTTAGTGGAGCGGCTAAGCAGATAAATTGTGCATTTAATGATAAAAGCATGCAACTTTGCACATTTATAGTTTGATGGATAGTGAACATTTCAGGATATGGAGGCACTTAAAATAATTTCATTTTGCGCATGCGCAGTAGATACTTAATATTTTGCCTTTTCTGGCTACCGTTATAGCTTTGGGGCTGCCATCAATACACTAATGGGATGATTTGTCCCGAAAATACTGACCTGAATTACTGGCTAAACATCTTAAAAATATAGCAGGGTCAATGTTATGAACACCGGCCCTCGCACCAACAGAGTCTAGTGCATTTAAGTGAAGACTGTTTGCATCGGTTGTTACAGCCCTTTCTACAGCCACGAGAGACCAACTCCTGACAAGATTGTGATGCTTGGTGTACTCTGTTGTCCAGTAGGGAACAAACTGTCCACTTTCCTTCTGTGTCCAGCCCCACTCTGTTGGAGATGGGAGTTCAGGCTGTGGAAGAATTGACTGACCCCATATGTGGCCTGCCTGGTAAGCAGCCCTTTTGACATGTTGAACAAGAGCTGCATGTGTTGGTGGGATGGCATTAATAGAGTTTTTCTTTGCAAATAGTCTCTTTCTGGCTTGATCAACATTTGTGCCAAGGCTGGTCCTGTCATACATCAATATGATGAACTTCTCAATGATTTTCATGACATCATCTGTGATGCTTCTTGGAGCACTAGACAGAGCAATTAGAGCCTGCGTACCTCTGGAAAGATTTCCCATGTAGTCCAGGCTGTCTTCTTGCCGTGTCTTGCAAATGCTGATACAGTATCACATCCTGTCAGAGCATGAAACATTGGAAGAGCACGCGAATTCTCAGGTCCAAGACATGCTTTGATTTCATGAGCTGCCAAGTAACAAAGAGTTTTTCCTGTCCCAAAGGCAAGCCACAGTTCGGAATGAATTGGCAACAAGATCTGGGGAACCATGACTACAAGCACGACAACGTCTGTATCGACTGTTCGTATCATAATCCTGTCATGGCCATGTTTTGCAGCATGAGCAACATGAAGCATTATGCGACTATCAACTTCTTCGTGGTTGCAAGGGACAAGGGAAGAAAAATCAGGTTGTAGAGGAACACAAAGTATCTCTTCTCCTTCTGTGACAATAACTTCCTTGTGCTGCTCTTGGACAGACTGAATAAGGGCCTTTGTCAAAAAGTGGAAAAGTTCTCCCTTGTTGCGATCGTCATGTAAAAAGCTCTGCCAGTTAACTGGCATGGTAGCAGTACCAATAACATGTCTTTGAACACCTGTACCCCGTTGAGCTCTGACAGTTGCTTTAGACTGTTGCTTATGTATCTATCCCAAATCAAATCCAAACGTGTCACATTTCGTAGCTGTGAATGGATGTATGGTATGAAAACCTCACGAGCATATTCATCAAATGTTTTGACTGTACCGGCTTCAACATTTGTACAGTGACAGCGCCATCAACAATCAGACTGGTCACAGCTGGCATTTCTGATACTGCTGGAGCACTTGCTTCAAGACATGCCAACAGGTCACGTTTGGTTCCAATACGCAGGGATCCATTTTCAGATAAGGATGGTGGATACGTCTGATTTTCATGACGGAAAAATTCATCTAAATTTCCGCCTCGTGTCTGACAGCCAATGTACATCCTGGAAAAGAGTTCCATGTCAGTCTTCATTGTTTTCAGTTCTTCTTTACAATGTTTTATGACCTTCTATTTTGAGCTGCCAAACAAAGTTAGATTGTTGCGTGAAATAACACTGCTGATAGGCTTTGTTCTGTCCACAAGACGTTCCTTTGTAAAAGTTTCAAACTGCTCTTTTCCTAGCTGCTCTACACACCTGACAGATGTCAGAACCTCAGCACCTGCTATTTCTCTGGTATCAAGGACAAGCAAATCTGGACTGTCCTCCTCAAAGGGGTTTCCCAGTTCTTGGATGACAACTACAAGAGAACTGACATCTTCAGCAAAATCTTTTTGTACACATGTAGTCTGATCATGATGGTGTATTTTTTGTCTCCCCTTTTGATGTAAGACATTCTCAAATTCTCCAATCACCCTTGACACCTCAGGTCCAGAAACCATCCAGCGTCTGAGTGCACTTGGATTTTCTGTAAGTCCAATGGCACCACCATCCCCCTTGATACAGGCATTATTTTACTCATGTGCTTGATCAATTGGAATTGCAGAAAATGCATGCTGTCTTCTGTACTGTGAAGTAGCCCAAGTTGAATGCTGTTGCTACTGTTGGATTGGTGTCTGATAGCTCGCTCATATCTTTGAGATGAACTGGTATCCAACGAGCGTAGTTAGTGTGATCCAAGGCAAAGAACCATGGAACAAGTTCTGTTAGCACATCCAAGTACATGGCAAAGCTGCTTCTCGTAGAGAACGCACATATGCTAGAATGCATAGCTCTAGTTTCAAGGCAATTTCCTAGAAGTGAAACATAGGAGACGTCTCTCTTCGCTTGGTACACCAAGCATAAAAATCCAGCGTATCTTCTCCTTCTACGTGAGTCGAGGTAGCATATGTTTCATAGGCATTATGCTGTAAAATATCCAGTGAAGCTGCTGTGATTTGATGAGCTCGTCGTGTGCGGGTAACCTGCATTGCCTTGATGAAAGAATCTGCTGTTCTAGGTGTTGCAATCTCTGCCTGTACAAGGGCATGTGTCCATCCGCTTGCTTTCAGCCAGTCACCAGCAGTTTTTAAGGCAGCCATCTCAATATGTAGACCCCCAAACAAAATGACAAATTTGTTTTCAGCATATTTCTCAGGCCACTTCCACTGTATTTGCTTGGCTATAGCATACAAAGGCTGGTCAAATGTTATGACACAAGACTGTCCTGGGTTCAAATGTTCTACAGCACTCTTCACTACATCCATAGAATGTTTGATCATTGACACTGTGTGAGCACTTTCCTGGGACAGAGGAAGAAGAGCTGATTTGGAAATAATGCTATCTTTGTATTGGCCTTTGTTGGCATGATATGCAGCCCATGATATATTCATGTGATGGATATCATCTGTTGTGCTGATCATCCTTCTTGTGTGTTCCAACCATTTCATCTCCTCGTGCATGTGTTTATAGTAGTTGCTCCTGTTCAGACTTATCAATTCCCCCACTGAGATGTTTGATCACTTTGACGTCTGAAGAAACGGAAGGGACATTTGTATAGTAGTGTGGCAAATGTCTTACAGTCTTGGAACTAAAATGCCCATTCATCGAGGTTGTTGTACGATTACAACCTTCACTTTCAGTTCTGCAGTGCTGAAACAGCGATATGCTAGTTCCATGAAATGAATCTTTGGCGGTTGATGAGCTTGGGTTGTGATCAATGTTGTCAACAGCAGCAGTTGTGAAGACTTGACCTTGCAATGTCAGAGGGCAAACAACATTTTCTTTTTCAAAGTGTTCACACACCCCGTTGCCTAAATCAGTTGAGATATAGAGTACTCTGTCATAAGAGATGCTTATGCCAAGATCATGTAACTTGTCAACCAACTCCTTTTTCCGAAGTCTGGGCATGAAGCATCAATCCAATGTAAATAGAGACTGGGGTTTCCTTATCTAGGTTGTGCCGTGTTGAGGTTACACTTATCGGAGTTGAGCTTGTGTCTGACACTATTGTATTTAAGAAGCTGAGATATAGTAAGTGTGGCCTGAGAAGAGGATTCATGACTTTGGTCTTTTATGCTTGGTCCTTCAAGTATCATGCTTACTAAAGCTGTCAATAAACTTGGGACAGAGTCTTCTTGGCTGCTTTTGCTGAATGACCCATCAAATGATGTAACATCATTGAATAACTGTTTGCGTACGATCTGCGCAGCTCTTGCAAGGTGAACAGCATCAGAGTCACTATCACGTTCACAAGCTTTTGTCAAAGCATTGCCAATGTCTTTGTCAAATACAAGGATAACATCTCGGCCCTTGTTAATGGCTTGTAAATCTGAAAACTGAGCAAGCAATCGTTCCTTCAATCGAGTGGTATGTACTCTTTGATCAGGGTCAATCCCAAACTGTCGCAGTCTAGATGCATAGAGATATGCAAGGTCTGCAAGTTTGAAGACTGGAGCGGTCGACTGTCCTAAGCGATTTTCCTCTATATACATGACAAGTTCAGCAAATACAATACCAGACACCTTCCTCTCACAATCAGTTGTGGATTCTTCTGTAATCCTGGCCGCTCTTGCCCGATTGTAGAGTGCCGCCAAACACTTACTATGATATCTGGCTTCCAAGGCAACCATATCACCCATGCTTAACTTTGCTAATAAGGTAGTGTCTTCAAGTAGCGTAACACATTCTCGAACTCGTTTATCTACTTCAAATGTTGCTGCATCATGAAGAACATCAGTCCCAGCTGCGGGCAGTTCACAGAAAAAACAGTGAGTTTTGTGAGTGTCTGATGGTACCGAAAACAAAGATCTGGTGCGCTTGCACATACTCGGCCATACTCGGTCTCTCTGGTTTCTTCTTTCAATGACCTTTTTTCTGCTCTTTGTATCATTTTATTGTTAAAGAGGAGTCTGCATGTTTTATGCCACTTTGCCATTTTTGCAGTCAGAGAAGTCTCAATACAAGAACCATCATCTATTTTGCAAGCTAACTGTAAGCTCTTTAAATCTCTTAAATTAATGAACCTGCTTAGATTATCAGCGAACGATTTATATCCGCTTCCGATATCTTTCCTCTTTGTCTGTGCTGGACACTGGAGACAGTCATTTTTCTGCTCTTGACAAATGATACACAGTTCCCAGTTCATACAGTCGGATGTGGAGACAGTTGGTGAATTTGATGTGTCTATAATTTTGAATTTCGACATATTTGGTTTTATTGTTAAGCATGAAGTCCACATTCAATATCCTAACTTGTGATTTGTATCATAGCTGCAATGGCACCTGTAAGTTAAGAAAATTTCATGTTTTACCAATTTGACCATAAACATTTATTATCTTCATCTTTCTGGAAAGCTAACTCTTGCAACTTAACTTTGTGAAAATAGAATATTTTAGGGAAAATTTTAACCAAACGAAAAATATTAATGATATTTTGAAAATAGAATTAGTCAAAATAGCTATTGAACATCAATAAAATTGCATTTTTGCACTAAATTAGTTGCTGTGAATTTAATTAAACAATTAAACTAGTAAAGTGATTTTTCTCTGGAAAAAATGACTGCTCCCTTGAAAAAAAGGCAAGTTTGGATTATCTCCCTTGATTGTCCTTGGGTTATGAAGTTGGGGAATAATCACTTATATTGTGATTGATAAGAATAACGCACAACTTTACTTTTATATTTATTGTGCTGCAGTTCTTTTTCTACATATTATGTGCAATTACAGTCTATTTCGATCAGATAAATCCCAAGTATACATACATTTTGTCAGAGATTCATACTCCAAAAGCTGTCTGCTAGCCGCCATTTTGGAAAGAGGGAGTGTTCATTGTTTAGAAATGTTTTCTATTATTCGAAATTTATGAATTTTCCTGTCATTGCATGTACCTGTAAATCACTATTTATAAAATTATAAGTGTGTTATGGTTGGCTATACTGATTCTTTAAGGGAAAACGCAGAAAATAGTATGTCATAGTTTATGTACTGCGCATGCGCACACATGCAAAATTTCAGGTGCCTCCATATCTAAAATTATTTCAGACATGTTCTTTTATATCATGACCAATTTTGGTGCTTTTATCATCAAATGCACAATTCTTACGAAAACTGGATCTTTGCCGCTCCACTACCTCCGAAATATATAAACAAACCCTAACATCGCAAAAAATACAAAACGAGCATACATACATGTACATGAACAACGGCCAAACTGGTGCCACATGTACACAGAGGGATCCTTTCTCCCGGGTACATAACTCACAAGTTTCGGCATCCACACATCACAATCACAGTCTTATCTGCAGGCAGCCTAGTATTACCTTAAAGGCACAATGCCACTCATTTTCGACAATATTTTGGTCTATATTAAATATATTGGGGCATATGCACTCACTTGAGCTTCCTTTTGATGCAACAAAAGACTTATGATCCCTTACGACTTGCCTGAAACCGATAATTGAAACTCCGAGGCGAACAGCTTCCAAACAGAGAACACTTGCTATATATGGAAGGTAAACAATTGCTCCGTATATCGGAAACTGTCGCATGCGGTGTTGTCGGTGTTTAACCGAACTGGGCCTGTTATGACGTAAATTGTAATAAAAACGCAAATTGTAATACTTGCAGCAAATTGTAATAAACTTGACGTAAATTGTAATAAAAGGTAAATTGTAATAAAATACGCAAATTGTAATAAAAATTGACGTAAATTGTAATAATTTTCGTTGCGGTAAAATGTAATAAATATTTACGTAAATTGTAATAACAGTTTTAATCACTCGTAAATACGCCGGTGTTTGTTTTTCGTTGCATTTCATACATCAAATAAGCTTGTTGGGGCGATAACTCGAGAAAGAAATGATGGATTTTGTTCAAATTTGGTACCAAGGTATATTGGCGAGATTCACCGACACAAGTGAAATGGGGTGACCTTGAGATAATTTTCAAGGTCACAGCAAAAATCTGAGGGTTTTGCCAATATAAAGATTGTTTGAAAGAATTGACAAATCTTAACCAAATGACGAAATGATATTCGTCCTGATATATAATCGATATAAACTGTCCTCTGTATCATGTCTTTTCGCAAATATCTTTTGAGGTTTTGATATGTATAAATATGAAGTAGGGTGGGGTGGGGTGGGGGTGGGTTTCTAACGGGTATATCAAATCAAATCAAGTCAAGTTAGACATTTGTATAGTGCTACATATCCAGAGTCCTGCTCATGTGCGCTTAGTCGAATGCTCGTTTGAAGAGGATGGTTTTGAGACACGATCGGAAACTGTTGGTATTTTCCGATTTTCTGACATTTTCAGGTAATCAATTCCAGAGTACAGCACCCGGTCTGCTAAATGATCTGTCTCCGTATGTTGTGGTTCGGACAAATGGAATAGCCTAGCTGACTAGCAATGAAATGCATCACAAATTAAACTTCAGGAAACAAAATATGCAAGAAACATCCAATGTTTGAGATTGGCAGAGGTCGGCTAGAATCAAACTTAGATATCTAACTGCACAAAAAGCAATTTGAAACTACAATCGCTTGTTCAAATGACTCCCCTTCGGTTTACTGAAAGAACTCGAGAAAAAATGATGGATTTTGTTCAAATTTGGTACCAAGGTTTATTGACGAGATTTACCGACACCACTTGAATTTTGTGACCTTGAGGTCATTTTAAAGGTCACAGCGAAGGTGTAACAGTTTTGCACATGCCAAGCTTGGTAGCCGCGAACCCAGGAAAAGAATTAATAGATTTTGATCCAATTTTATATCAAAGTGTATTGGCGGAAATCCCCTACACCAATTGAAACTAAGTCAAACTTAGATATTAAACTGCACAAAAGCAATTTTAAACTATAATCGCTTGTTCAAGTGACTCCCCGTCATGTTTACTGAAAGGGCTTGTTTTGGAGACACTACCCACCCCTTTCAGTTGACGTCATCATAAGGGATATAACTCATCCTAAAGTTTTCACTTATTCATACATGGTGTCAAGGGTTCAAACTAAATACTGAATGGTCACACAAGTGTCAGCTCTCAATATGTTGTATATCTGGACACAATGTTTTGAAAATTTAAAATGAGGGTGTCCTAAGAAAAACAGTCCCCGTCTAAATGTAAATCAAGCAATCCAAATCTTTGGATGTTGATGATGACGGGAAGTCATCCAATATTATGCTGAACATATTTTATATGATACCATCTGAGGGTATACCATTACCCAAGAGATAGCGCAATAGTGCAGTTGTAAGGCGTCTGCCTATCACGCTGAAGGGCCTGTTTCGAGGAGGCACCTAGGTTCGGGTCCCGAGATGGGGCACATTTGCGTTGTATCCTTGGACAAGATACTTAGATCTACACTAACTCAGTTCACCCAGCTGTAAAATGGGTACCCGTGAGTATGTGCTGGCAATGTGAGTGTTTAGTTCATTGCGCCTAACAGGCAGCATGGCTGTACAGTCCCCAGGGAGTTGAAAAAGTATCGGAAACTACGATAGTGTCCTATGATCAGGGATAGTAATGTACGTAGCGCTGTGAGCAGGCAATGTGCCTGGATGTGAGCGCCATATAAGCGGACTATTACTATTACTAGATACAAATGGGAGATCGTTTTTCATTTTCTGCAAATTTGCAAGAAACATAATACCCCAATGTTGTGATGACTAATATCTCGTTAACCACATTACCCACATGAAATTTTGGATATGACTTTGCTAATGATTCCTTCAGAATAAAATGGAAGCTTTTTTTCAAATATTGGACATCGAGAATATAGTTAGTTTGACTACTTTTTCAACGCCCCTCGTAACATACTTAAAAGAAATGAGAACGTCTAAGGAAAAAAGCATTTCGATCTGTGAATACTTCTGAGCTATTTAAATACAAAAATCAAAGGAATAAAGTAAATAATCTGAAAAGAATAGCTAGGGAAACTTTTAATCTATTTTTGATAACTATTTATCACTTCAGTCTACTCAATCAGGTGGTTACTACTTCATCGGGACCCAGGGGCGGTGGGGTAGCCTAGTGGTTAAAGCGTTGGCTCGTCACGCCGAAGGCCCGGGTTCGATTCCCCACATGGGCACAATGTGTTAAGCCCATTTCTGGTGTCCCCCGCCGTGATATTGCTGGAATATTGCTAAAAGCGGCGTAAAACTAAACTCAGTCAGTCAGTCATCGGGACCCATTCCCCTTCTTGTCACTGATAATTCTGGGATACCTTCAGGTTTTACAGATTTAGATAAAGGTCAAACATTAAATGAATATTTTGTATATATAATGTATAACAAATGTCATTGTAACCGAAAAAAAGGTATCTGATAAGACCTTACCAGCAAACAAATCTAGTGGACCTGATGGCATTAACATGAGAGTGTTAAAATTTTTTTGTACATCTATAGCTGAACCTCTTTGTTTGTTGTATAATATATCACTGAGTGACTGTATTTCCTACATTGTAGAAAACGGGTAATGTTACTCCTATTTTGAAAGAAGGAAATGCATCCCTCCGAACTAATTACAGACCTATTAGTTTAATATTACCTATCCTTTGGAAAATCCTTGAAAGAATAATGGTAAAGCATGTGCACGACCATTTCCATGAACATAACATTTTAAGTAAATTCCAGTCAGGTTTTACTGCTAGTCATTCTACTACAACTCAACATAGACATTTATCATAATATATGCTGAGTCCTAGATAATCACCACCTTTACTATATGCTGTTTTGTGATATTTCAAAAGCTTTTTACAGGGCATGACATAAAGGTTTATTGCACAAATTAGAAAATGATGGTGTTCGTGGAAACGTACTTAGTTGGTTAACTAACTATCTATCTGGGCCCGGTTGTTCAATACTCGGTTATCTTAACCGCCGGATAACTCCTAACGACCGGTTAAATCCTTAACTTGCCGTTAGGTTACCGAAAGTTAAATATGCGTTGTTCAAAACATGGTTAGTCATGCCGTTAGCTAACGTTGCCGTCAAAGTTTAACAGTGTGGTTAACGTCACTTGTTAGCTTCCATATATCCCATAGTTCCGTTTTCTGTTTACTTCCGGTTTACCAAAAATGGAAACGCAAACTGTCGCCTGCACCCCAAGGAAAAGAGAAGTCGAAATTTCTGCTGACGAAAAGAATGTAATCCAGTCAATGGTTGAGGCCAACTCTATAGTTTATCATAGGCATGCGAATGTCGTAGCGTTACGAACGTTTTGTATTGGAACACAAGGTTCCAGCCGTTTGCATAATTTATATTTCAAAGACATTGATATGATCCCAGCTCTGTGTATGACTTACTTCAATTCCAGCAACAGAAAAGACATTTTAATGAAAAACTATAGCACAGCTATAGATAAAATATGATGAATTCATGAAAATAATATTAATATAAGAAGCATGTTGTCCGTGGATAGAAAATGTATAAATATTACACGCAGAGTTACGCTTAGACGGCTGCAGTCTTAATGAATCTTTGAATTCCCCACAAGACCTATAGCTCACTTTTCACTCCTTAAATTGTCATGACTGTATGGCCAAGTCGTGAAGATGCTATAAATATAATTTATTAATTATTTGCCAAGTCTGTCAAAAATTGTAATGTATGAACACACATTGCCAAATCTTTTAACATCAAACAATATAGATGTTGTGTAATTTATACCATAGCTTTTATCTGAAATATGCATTTAATACCAATAGAAACTTAATATGTTACTAGCACCACGTGCAAGTAATCAAATTGTAATCGTACTATAGGCACCAGGGCCAACACTGCTGAATAAAATCGATCTATTATCCGACCTTACTTTTGACAGGAATCTCATGAATAATACTGTGCAATATCGTCATTATCTGAACGCCTTCACAGACGCATATTCCGGAAAGATGTCTTGAAAAACATGAAGCTGCGTCTAATTTATAGATGAACATAATTTCCTCGATACTCATTAATCAGATGAACCTTCATTTAGTTCAATGCACAAGTGACTGCAGAAAATGCATAATTCTTGTTAATGACTTCACGGTCGGAAAACATATATTATATTTCATATGTGCATTATAGAACGCTGCAACGATTCGGCAGAGAAATACTATTGTGCCATAGTATTCCTTATATGAACCTATCAGTGTATAACATTAGCATTCAGATATTGTTATAAAATAAGTTAAAAATTCCAAATATTATCGTGTAATATGACAAGAGATAGTGTTGTGTTCGCTGTGACAAAAAGGTTAAGATATTCAAATATAACATTTAATAAAAGTGACTACGAAGTAGGCCTGCATATCACTCACAACAGAAATAGATACATAATAATGTTTTGTTTCTTTTCCTACACACATCAGTTGCGAGAGCAATGTTTATGCTAACTAAGTTTTCATCAATTAATACAGCATTTTTAAAAGATGATTTGCTTCAATTAAAACATTCGAAGAATGAAAAGAAATTAGGCCTATTGCTGAAATGATTAGTAAAAATATAATTAAAATCCATCTATGGGAAGGGATGCCAGACGGACATATCAAAACAAAATCGGATAATTACTTGGAGTATAGACTTTCAAAATAGCATATATTAATTAACAATGATATCAGTTTTAATAAAATCATTAATAATTCTGAAACGTTGCCGATAAGCCTGGAATCGTGTTCAGATGTTTTCATAAATACACTCACACGAACGCCCAAGTGCACTTTGCGCCCTATTGGATAGTGTTTACAAAATCACGTTTCGCGAAGGCCGGTATTGAAACGCCAATTACATCACTTGTATTTCATATTCATGAATCACTGCATTCTAAGGCTGGGACGGGTACTCGGGTACTCGAATCCGGTCGGGTACAGCTGGAATCGAGTCCTATTTCTAGGAATCGAGTATCCGGAAAGGAGAGAGCTCTGTAATGACAAGGGCAGACAATAGCTTGTCTTTTTCATTTTGACGTAACACATTTACATCATTGAGTGAGTGAGTGAGTTTAGTTTTACGCCGCACTCAGCAATATTCCAGCTATATGGCGGCGGTCTGTAAATGATCGAGTCTGGACCAGACAATCCAGTGATCAACAACATGAGCATCGATGTGCTCAATTGGGAACCGATGACATACGTCAACCAAGTCAGCGAGTCTGACCACCCGATCCCGTTAGTCGCCTCATACGACAAGCATGGGTTACTGAAGATCCATATTCTAACCCGGAAATTCACGGGTTTGTACATCATTGGTATTGTCCGATTAATGGAGCATAGTTTTAATGACTGTAATTTATCTGTGCATGAGCAGTGAGTAGTTAAGTTACAGTAGCGGCAGGAACAAACCGTTCGTTGTTATAACGAGGAGTGTAAGTAATGGTGTTACACTCTATATTGGTTAAACAGACGTACATTAAATAGCTTGGGGTCAGTTTTAATGTCTTATTACCAACTGTTCAAGTTTTCTACAATAATCTCTGTCAAATCGTCATTGAATATTCAGAAAGTTGACCCGAATGTATTTCTTACATTTCCGGTACTCGATTCCGATTCGGGTAAGTACATGCGGGTACTCGATTCCATTGTTTCCTACTCGTCCCAGCCCTACTGAATTCCTCATACAGTTTATAATCTAGTTACAACTGGTCTTTTTCGCACCAATACCAAGTGTCTAGATAAAGTGAAACGAAAGATATTGGCGGTGGAAACAACTGCTTTGCTCGAAAGACAACACCTGTTTGAAATGTAAACAAAGAAAATTTCAGACTTTACACTGTGTAGCATTTTCTCAAATTTTCAGACACCCATTTGCATGGAAAGAGCAAAGTAGCAAGAAATAGGAAATTTAAAATAGATACAATACAGGAATGTGATGTGTTTACACGAAAATGTCAAGTTTCTGTGCTGCGTGACGCCATGACTGACGCAAAATCACGCAGACCGACAACGGTAATAATCGGCATTTCTGGCTTCTTCTATCTTAAAATGGGAGTGTATTCGGCAATTTCTCTGAGGTGAAGGTCGGTAGAATAAGAGTATACACAATCACCATATCCCGCCGATTACACTTTCAGTCTCATAATGTAATCGTTCGGATATTTTTTCATGAAACTAATTTAATTATCTACATGTAGCCTTGTTCAATATCATATCATACGTGGGTATAGGGTGTACGTGTTATATTCTTTGAAAGTGTTTGTTTGAATAATATTTACAGAAGAAATTCACATTTAGTGTAGTAAAGCATATATAAACCTTTCCACAAGTGTTAAAAGATGAAACGTAGGCATCATGTACTTGTACAACATGTATTTTAGTTCCTATGATGTGCATAGATACAGTTTCGTATGTAACTCTTCGTCAGAATAATTTCCAATATCGAAGTCCAGTCCACGATACACCTATCCTTTCTTTGCTCAACTGGCATCATGAAAGCAGTGTTAGCCATGAACGCCATTTGCGAGTTAACCACACTGTCAAAACGTTAGCGGCGGTCCTTAGGTGTGTTAACTTAACGTCACGTTAACAGCCTGTTAATAGTTAACAGAGTTTTGAACGACAAGATAACCCTCTGTTATTAGGTGTAACAGTCGGTACTTAACGGTTGGTTAAAAGATAACCGAGTTTTGAACAACCGGGCCCTGATAGACGACAGTGTGTTTCTGTTAATGGAACATTATGAAAAACTAAATGTTACTGCAGGGGTTCCTCAAGGTTGCCCTCGGTTAATTTGTGTTCCTTGTATATATCAATGATTTACCTGGAAATTTACAAAATATCACAATAATGGTGGCCGGTGACACATCAATCGGTGTTGCGGGAAAAATATGTAAAATCCATAGAAGCAACTCTCAACTATGATTTAGCCCAATTGAATAAATGGGCAGAAAAGTGGTGTGGTGTGTTCTAACGGTTATATCTAGCATACTTTAAGACATAGAGGGGGTGGTGGTGGTTCTAACGGTTATATCTCAAATACATGTAGAGGCGGGAGTCCTAACGGGTATGAACAACATTAAAAACTTTCATGCATTTATGACCCACATTTTCGAACCTTTTATCAGTCTCTAAAAGGGAGCTGGCAATAGATTTTAATGAGCTTCGCCCTTCAACCCTGGAAACCTATTAATATGGTCGATAATCCTTTGTCATTTATCAAAAAAAGTAGTGAGGTTGTGCTTTATTGTTATAGATTTCTAAAATATATGGACACTATTGGGACGTTGGTAACTGTCATCAGACATTATTTGACGACATTTCTCATGGTTTGAATATAGCCGACTTTATAGAAGATAAAATATCAGTTTATAACACAACTGCCTAAATCTTGGTATTTTTGAAATCAAAGAAGGGATATGCCGATATTTAACTCGTTAACCTAGCATATTATGGTCACGAATATAATTTTCTATTTATTAACGAAGTCTTTAATTGCGGAAATTACGCGATAATCTTCTTTCCAACAAAGGCAGGCTCCCCGTTATCGTTGTATTTAGAAGGCGGCTTCTTAGAAGCAACGTGACGTCATAATATTGTTCATGATGTCATGTCACCATGACAAAGTGATATTTCACCCAGTATATCGCATGAAAACAAATTATCCCCGATATGTTTGCCCTCGTATGTTATAAGCATTGTTATTATCATTCTTTGAGGTTAATGCAACCCGTTGAATTCTTTGTTGTATTTTGAGCGGTGAAACTAAATAAATGATTTCTTTGGTCTACCCATAACAATTAAGGTGTCAACTTCCACTGTATACCTTACAGAAAGAAGTTTTGACTTTACTTTGATAACGAGCACATCTGATCGATTCCTTGAAGCAAATGATGCAATTCAATATCATTTCTACATTTTATTTTAAATGCATTAATCAAATACAACAAATGAGTAGACAGATTGACTGCTATGTGGCAAGGAATAACCAGGCGCCAGCGATTTATGATATCCTTAGCAAATGTAACTTAAAATTCCCTCTCATAAAAATACAATAATATGTAATAATATGATGAAGAAAATAATACGAAGCAGGTTAAACTATGACAACGCAATATATGAATGTATGATCGAAACATAAATCATAATAAATCATATATGATTAAAACATTAAATTAACTTCAAATATGTCATTGCGTCAACATTGAAAATAATTCGAAAATGAAGAAAAAAGAAACGTACATTTCAAAGCGTAAACAAATATAATATCCTGTTATTTTGGGATATGCTATGAAGAACTTCAAAATGTAATACAAATAACATTGAATTATTGAAAGCTATTGCACGTAAAATATGTCCTTGCGTCAACATCGAAAATAACTCCATAATGAAAAACAATTAACTTTAATTTTCGAAACGTACACAAATAATCACTGGCTTTTATAAGACGTGTCACGAATAATTTCACAACTGGTAGAATTAACATGAAGTTATAGAAACCATATGCTAACAAAAATTTGAAAATTAGTAATGACAAAGCGTTTGTCACAAACATATAGCTATTGCCCCCGCCACATGTCGATATCTGAATGTAGCAATTATCCTCTGTCTGACCCTGAAAATTATGTAAACGTTTCCGAAACTGTCATCTGATGCCTTGATACAAAATGCGAACAAATTCCATCCATTAGGTTTGGAGATATCGCAAGAATACTCGCTGTGAAAATAATCCGAAGGTCACTGAATTCGACCGGCGTTAGACGATACTCCCAACGCATCTTGGTACCACCTTTAAGCAAAACATATTAATTCTGTCTTGTATTTTCGCACTAAAAGTTAGACATGTGCAAAACACTTTTCACTGTGAACTTAAAATGAGCACAAGTTAAGATTTGTCAATTCTTTCTTGGGTTATCGCGCAAACAATCTTTATATTGGCAAAACCCTCAGATTTTTGCTGTGACCTTGAAAATTATTTCAATTTGCGTATTACAATTTACGTCAAGCTTTATTACAATTTACCTTTTTATTACAATTTACGTCAAGTTTATTACAATTTGCTGCAAGTATTACAATTTGCGTTTTTATTACAATTTACGTCGTAACAGGGCCTCCTTCCACAAAGCCTCAAGTGATCGTTAATCATTAAGGTAATCTTAGTTGCAATGTTAAAGAATGGGAATTATGGTTAAACTTAGTAAAGCTCGCTTCGTGAAAGAAAACCCAGGATTCAATCACAGGTTCTGCATAAGATTTTCGTAAAGGCTCCTTCACACTTATTTCGTATTGGCAGGAATCAAGGAGACTCAGCCAGAAACAAAATATTTTCAAAATTTGAACCGCATTCGGGAGAGAATGTCAAACTATTTTTTCAAGCTTTGTAAGAATGCTGTTGGAATACTTAGAACGCACTTCGAACCCGTCTCGAATGATTCTTATGCATTCCAAATGAATTAGATCACGAATGCAGCTCGAATGAATCGGAATACAGTAGGAATACTTAGAATGCCGTTAGAATACACTAAGAATACTTAAAATGAATTCCGACTGCCCTACGAGTCCGGTTCGATTGCTGCGTGAATACCACTCGAATTTCAGTTGGAACGTACCTCGAATGCTATACAAATTTACATAGAATGCATTCAGAACCCTCTTGGAATGACCCCCGAATATCGATCGAATGTTAAAGAATTAAAACAGAATGAAGCTCGAATTAAATGTGCTTCACTTAGACTGTAACACGAATGTCCGAAATGCATCAAGGATGCTACCGGAATGTTCCACGATGGGGTATAAAACACAAGGCTGTATGGACATTACACAAGACTGTATGGACATTACACAAGGCAGTATGGACATTACACAAGGCTGTATGGACATTACAAAAGACAGTATGGACATTACACAAGGCTGTATGGACATTACACAAGGCTGTATGGACATTACACAAGACTGTATGAACATTATATAAGGCTGTATGGACATTACACAATACTGTATGGACATTACACAAGACAGTATGGACATTACACAAGGGTGTATGGACATTACACAAGGGTGTATGGACATTACACAAGGCTGTATGGACATTACACAAGACAGTATGGACATTACACAAGACTGTATGAACATTACATAAGGCTGTATGGACATTACACAAGGCTGTATGGACATTACACAAGTCTGTATGGACATTACATAAGATTGTATGGACATTACACAAGGCTGTATGGATATATCACAAGGCTGTATGGACATTACACAAGAGTGTATGGACATTACACAAGACAGTATGGACATTACACAAAACAGTATGGACATTACATCAGGCTGTATGGACATAACACAAGGCTGTATGGACATTACACAAGGCAGGATCGACAATACACAAGGCTGTATGGACATTACACAAGGCTACATGGACATTACACAAGACAGTATTGACATTACACAAGACAGTACGGACATTACACAAGGCTGTATGGACATTACACAAGACTGTATGGACATTACACAAGACAGTATGGACATTACACAAAACAGTATGGGCATTACATAAGGCTGTATGGACATTACACAATACTGTATGGACATTACACAAGACAGTATGGACATTACACAAGACAGTATGGACATTACACAAGACAGTATGGACATTACACAAGGCTGTATGGACATTACACAAGGCTGTATTGACATTACACCAGACTGTATGGACATTTCACAAGTCTGTATGGACAGTACATAAGATTGTATGGACATTACACAAGGCTGTACGGATATAACACAAGGCTGTATGGACATTACACAAGACTGTATGGACATTACACAAGGCAGGATCGACAATACACAAGGCTGTATGGACATTACACAAGGCTGTATGGACATTACACAAGGTTGTAAGGACATTACACGAGGCAGTATGGACGATACACAAGACCGTATGGACATTACAAAAGACAGTATGGACATTACACAAGGCTGTATGGACATTACACAAGGCTGTATGGACATTACACAAGACTGTATGAACATTATATAAGGCTGTATGGACATTACACAATACTGTATGGACATTACACAAGACAGTATGGACATTACACAAGGCTGTATGGACATTACACAAGAATGTATGGACATTACACAAGGCTGTATGGACATTACACAAGGCTGTATGGACATTACACAAGACCGTGTGGACATTACAAAAGACAGTATGGACATTACACAAGGCTCTATGGACATTACACAAGTCTGTATGGACATTACATAAGATTGTATGGACATTACACAAGGCTGTATGGATATATCACAAGGCTGTATGGACATTACACAAGAGTGTATGGACATTACACTAAGATGTATGGACATTACACAAGACAGTATGGACAATACACAAGGCGGTATGGACATTACACAAGGCTGTATGGACATCACACAAAACAGTATGGACATTTCATCAGGCTGTATGGACATAACACAAGGCTGTATGGACATTACACAAGACTGTATGGACATTACACAAGACAGTATGGACATTACAGAAAACAGTATGGGCATGACATAAGGCTGTATGGACATTACACAAGGCTGTATGGACATTACACAAGACTGTATGGACATTACACAAGATAGTATGGACATTACACAAGACAGTATGGACATTACACAAGACTGTATGGACATTACACAAGACAGTATGGACATTACACAAGGCTGTATGGACATTACACAAGTCTGTATGGACAGTACATAAGATTGTATGGACATTACACAAGGCTGTACGGTTATAACTCAAGGCTGTATGGACATTACACAAGACTGTATGGACATTACACAAGGCAGGATCGACAATACACAAGGCTGTATGGACATTACACAAGACAGTATGGACATTACACAAGACTGTATGGACATTACACAAGACA
Source organism: Haliotis rubra (assembly GCF_003918875.1). NCBI lineage: Eukaryota > Metazoa > Mollusca > Gastropoda > Lepetellida > Haliotidae > Haliotis > Haliotis rubra. Next base: position 19,661 of record NW_025766436.1, read on the forward strand.
GTATGGACATTACACAAGGCTGTATGGACATTACACAAGTCTGTATGGACAGTACATAAGATTGTATGGACATTACACAAGGCTGTACGGATATAACTCAAGGCTGTATGGACATTACACAAGACTGTATGGACATTACACAAGGCAGGATCGACAATACACAAGGCTGTATGGACATTACACAAGGTTGTAAGGACATTACACGAGGCAGTATGGACATTACACAAGACCGTCTTGACATTACAAAAGACAGTATGGACATTACACAAGGCTGTATGGACATTACACAAGGCTGTATGGACATTACACAAGACTGTATGAACAGTACATAAGGCTGTATGGACATTACACAATACTGTATGGACATTACACAAGACTGTATGAACAGTACATAAGGCTGTATGGACATTACACAATACTGTATGGACATTACACAAGACAGTATGGACATTACACAAGGCTGTATGGACATTACACAAGAATGTATGGACATTACACCCGACTGTATGGACATTACACAAGGCTGTATGGACATTACACAAGACCGTATGGACATAACAAAAGACAGTAGGGACATTACACAAGGCTGTATGGACATTACACAAGTCTGTATGGACATTACATAAGATTGTATGGACATTACACAAGGCTGTATGGGTATTACACAAGGCTGTATGGACATTACACAAGATTGTGTGGACATTACACTAAGATGTATGGACATTACACAAGACAGTATGGACAATACACAAGGCGGTATGGACATTACACAAGGCTGTATGGACATCACACAAAACAGTATGGACATTACATCAGGCTGTATGGACATAACACAAGGCTGTATGGACATTACACAAGACTGTATGGACATTACACAAGACAGTATGGACATTACAGAAAACAGTATGGGCATTACATAAGGCTGTATGGACATTACACAAGGCTGTATGGACATTACACAAGGCTGTATGGACATTACACAAGACAGTATGGACATTACACAAGACAGTATGGACATTACACAAGACAGTATGGACATTACACAAGGCTGTATGGACATTACACAAGGCTGTATGGACATTACACAAGTCTGTATGGACAGTACATAAGATTGTATGGACAGTACACAAGGCTGTACGGATATAACACAAGGCTGTATGGACATTACACAAGACAGTATGGACATTACAGAAGACAGTATGGACATTACACAAGGCTGTATGGACATTACACAAGGCTGTATTGACATTACACCAGACTGTATGGACATTTCACAAGTCTGTATGGACAGTACATAAGATTGTATGGACATTACACAAGGCTGTACGGATATAACACAAGGCTGTATGGACATTACACAAGACTGTATGGACATTACACAAGGCAGGATCGACAATACACAAGGCTGTATGGACATTACACAAGGCTGTATGGACATTACACAAGGTTGTAAGGACATTACACGAGGCAGTATGGACGATACACAAGACCGTATGGACATTACAAAAGACAGTATGGACATTACACAAGGCTGTATGGACATTACACAAGGCTGTATGGACATTACACAAGACTGTATGAACATTATATAAGGCTGTATGGACATTACACAATACTGTATGGACATTACACAAGACAGTATGGACATTACACAGGGCTGTATGGACATTACACAAGAATGTATGGACATTACACAAGGCTGTATGGACATTACACAAGGCTGTATGGACATTACACAAGACCGTGTGGACATTACACAAGACAGTATGGACATTACACAAGGCTGTATGGACATTACACAAGTCTGTATGGACATTACATAAGATTGTATGGACATTACACAAGGCTGTATGGATATATCACAAGGCTGTATGGACATTACACAAGAGTGTATGGACATTACACAAGACAGTATGGACATTACACAAAACAGTATGGACATTACATCAGGCTGTATGGACATAACACAAGGCTGTATGGACATTACACAAGACAGTATGGACATTACACAAGACAGTATGGACATTACACACGGCTACATGGACATTACACAAGACAGTATTGACATTACACAAGACAGTACGGACATTACACAAGGCTGTATGGACATTACACAAGACTGTATGGACATTACACAAGACAGTATGGACATTACACAAAACAGTATGGGCATTACATAAGGCTGTATGGACATTACACAATACTGTATGGACATTACACAAGACAGTATGGACATTACACAAGACAGTATGGACATTACACAAGACAGTATGGACATTACACAAGGCTGTATGGACATTACACAAGGCTGTATTGACATTACACCAGACTGTATGGACATTTCACAAGTCTGTATGGACATTACATAAGATTGTATGGACATTACACAAGGCTGTACGGATATAACACAAGGCTGTATGGACATTACACAAGACAGTATGGACATTACACAAGGCAGGATCGACAATACACAAGGCTGTATGGACATTACACAAGGCTGTATGGACATTACACAAGGTTGTAAGGACATTACACGAGGCAGTATGGACGATACACAAGACCGTATGGACATTACAAAAGACAGTATGGACATTACACACAAGGCTGTATGGACATTACACAAGGCTGTATGGACATTACACAAGACTGTATGAACATTATATAAGGCTGTATGGACATTACACAATACTGTATGGACATTACACAAGACAGTATGGACATTACACAAGGCTGTATGGACATTACACAAGAATGTATGGACATTACACAAGGCTGTATGGACATTACACAAGGCTGTATGGACATTACACAAGACCGTGTGGACATTACAAAAGACAGTATGGACATAACACAAGGCTGTATGGACATTACACAAGTCTGTATGGACATTACATAAGATTGTATGGACATTACACAAGGCTGTATGGATATATCACAAGGCTGTATGGACATTACACAAGAGTGTATGGACATTACACTAAGATGTATGGACATTACACAAGACAGTATGGACAATACACAAGGCGGTGTGGACATTACACAAGGCTGTATGGACATCACACAAAACAGTATGGACATTTCATCAGGCTGTATGGACATAACACAAGGCTGTATGGACATTACACAAGGCTGTATGGACATTACACAAGACTGTATGAACATTATATAAGGCTGTATGGACATTACACAATACTGTATGGACATTACACAAGACAGTATGGACATTACACAAGGCTGTATGGACATTACACAAGAATGTATGGACATTACACAAGGCTGTATGGACATTACACAAGGCTGTATGGACATTACACAAGACCGTGTGGACATTACAAAAGACAGTATGGACATTACACAAGGCTGTATGGACATTACACAAGTCTGTATGGACATTACATAAGATTGTATGGACATTACACAAGGCTGTATGGATATATCACAAGGCTGTATGGACATTACACAAGAGTGTATGGACATTACATAAGGCTGTATGGACATTACACAAGAGTGTATGGACATTACACAAGACAGTATGGACATTACACAAAACAGTATGGACATTACATCAGGCTGTATGGACATAACACAAGGCTGTATGGACATTACACAAGACAGTATGGACATTACACAAGACAGTATGGACATTACACACGGCTACATGGACATTACACAAGACAGTATTGACATTACACAAGACAGTACGGACATTACACAAGGCTGTATGGACATTACACAAGACTGTATGGACATTACACAAGACAGTATGGACATTACACAAAACAGTATGGGCATTACATAAGGCTGTATGGACATTACACAATACTGTATGGACATTTCACAAGTCTGTATGGACAGTACATAAGATTGCATGGACATTACACACAGGCTGTACGGATATAACGGATATATGGACATTACACAAGACTGTATGGACATTACACAAGGCAGGATCGACAATACACAAGGCTGTATGGACATTACACAGGCTGTATGGACATTACACAAGGTTATGGGACATTACACAAGGCAGTATGGACGATACACAAGACCGTATGGACATTACAAAGACAGTATGGACATTACACAAGGCTGTATGGACATTACACAAGGCTGTATGGACATTACACAAGACTGTATGAACATTATATAAGGCTGTATGGACATTACACAATACTGTATGGACATTACACAAGACAGTATGGACATTACACAAGGCTGTATGGACATTACACAAGAATGTATGGACATTACACAAGGCTGTATGGACATTACACAAGGCTACTGTATGGACATTACACAAGACCGTGTGGACATTACAAAAGACAGTATGGACATTACACAAGGCTGTATGGACATTACACAAGTCTGTATGGACATTACATAAGATTGTATGGACATTACACAAGGCTGTATGGATATATATCACAAGGCTGTATGGACATTACACAAGAGTGTATGGACATTACACTAAGATGTATGGACATTACACAAGACAGTATGGACAATACACAAGGCGGTATGGACATTACACAAGGCTGTATGGACATCACACAAAACAGTATGGACATTTCATCAGGCTGTATGGACATAACACAAGGCTGTATGGACATTACACAAGACTGTATGGACATTACACAAGACAGTATGGACATTACACAAAACAGTATGGGCATGACATAAGGCTGTATGGACATTACACAAGGCTGTATGGACATTACACAAGACTGTATGGACATTTCACAAGACAGTATGGACATTACACAAGACAGTATGGACATTACACAAGACTGTATGGACATTACACAAGACAGTATGGACATTACACAAGGCTGTATGGACATTACACAAGTCTGTATGGACAGTACATAAGATTGTATGGACATTACACAAGGCTGTACGGATATAACTCAAGGCTGTATGGACATTACACAAGACTGTATGGACATTACACAAGGCAGGATCGACAATACACAAGGCTGTATGGACATTACACAAGGCTGTATGGACATTACACAAGGTTGTAAGGACATTACACGAGGCAGTATGGACATTACACAAGACAGTATGGACATTACACAAGGCAGGATCGACAATACACAAGGCTGTATGGACATTACACAAGGCTGTATGGACATTACACAAGGTTGTAAGGACATTACACGAGGCAGTATGGACATTACACAAGACCGTATGGACATTACAAAAGACAGTATGGACATTACACAAGGCTGTATGGACATTACACAAGGCTGTATGGACATTACACAAGACTGTATGAATAGTACATAAGGCTGTATGGACATTACACAATACTGTATGGACATTACACAAGACAGTATGGACATTACACAAGGCTGTATGGACATTACACAAGAATGTATGGACATTACACAAGGCTGTATGGACATTACACAAGGCTGTATGGACATTACACAAGACCGTGTGGACATTACAAAAGACAGTAGGGACATTACACAAGGCTGTATGGACATTACACAAGTCTGTATGGACATTACATAAGATTGTATGGACATTACACAAGGCTGTATGGGTATTACACAAGGCTGTATGGACATTACACAAGATTGTGTGGACATTACACTAAGATGTATGGACATTACACAAGACAGTATGGACAATACACAAGGCGGTATGGACATTACACAAGGCTGTATGGACATCACACAAAACAGTATGGACATTACATCAGGCTGTATGGACATAACACAAGGCTGTATGGACATTACACAAGACTGTATGGACATTACACAAGACAGTATGGACATTACAGAAAACAGTATGGACATTACATCAGGCTGTATGGACATAACACAAGGCTGTTTGGACATTACACAAGACTGTATGGACATTACACAAGACAGTATGGACATTACAGAAAACAGTATGGGCATTACATAAGGCTGTATGGACATTACACAAGGCTGTATGGACATTACACAAGGCTGTATGGACATTACACAAGACAGTATGGACATTACACAAGACAGTATGGACATTACACAAGACAGTATGGACATTACACAAGACAGTATGGACATTACACAAGGCTGTATGGACATTACGCAAGTCTGTATGGACAGTACATAAGATTGTATGGACATTACACAAGGCTGTACGGATATAATACAAGGCTGTATGGACATTACACAAGACTGTATGGACATTACACAAGGCAGGATCGACAATACACAAGGCTGTATGGACATTACACAAGACCGTATGGACATAACAAAAGACAGTATGGACATTACACAAGGCTGTATGGACATTACACAAGTCTGTATGGACATTACATAAGATTGTATGGACATTACACAAGGCTGTATGGATATTACACAAGGCTGTATGGACATTACACAAGAGTGTATGGACATTACACTAAGATGTATGGACATTACACAAGACAGTATGGACAATACACAAGGCGATATGGACATTACACAAGGCTGTATGGACATCACACAAAACAGTATGGACATTACATCAGGCTGTGTGGACATTACACAAGGCTGTATGGACATTACACAAGGCTGTATGGACATTACACAAGACTGTATGGACATTACACAAGACAGTATGGACATTACACAAGGACAGTATGGACATTACACAAATGACAGTATGGACATTACACAAGACTGTATGGACATTACACAAGGCTGTATGGACATTACACCAGACTGTATGGACATTTCACAAGGCTGTATGGACATTACACAAGTCTGTATGGACATTACATAAGATTGTATGGACATTACACAAGTCTGTACGGATATAACACAAGGCTGTATGGAATTACATTATGGACATTACACAAGGCAGGATCGACAATACACAAGGCTGTATGGACATTACACAAGGCTGTATGGACATAACACAAAGGTTGTAAGGACATTACACGAGGCAGTATGGACATTACACAAGACAGTATGGACATTACACAAGGCACACAAGGCTGTATGAACATTACACAAAACAGTATGGACATTACATAAGGCATGGACATTACACAAGGCTGTATGGACATTACAAGACAGTTTGGACATTACACAAGACAGTATGGACATTACACACGACAGTATGGACATTACACAAGACAGTATGGACATTACACAAGACAGTATGGACATTACACAAGACAGTATGGACATTACATGTATGGACACAAGGCTGTACACTACACCCGACTGTATGGACATTTCACAAGGCTGTATAGACATTACACTGTACGGACATTACACAAGGATGTATGGACATTACACAAGGCTGTATGGACATTACACAAAACAGTATGGACATTACACAAGGCAGTATTGACAATACACAAGGCTGTATGGACAATACCCAAGGCTGTATGGACATTACACAAGGTTGTATGGACATTACACAAGGCTGTTGACATTACACAAGGTAGTATAAACAATAAACAAGGCTTTATGGACATTACACAAGGTTGTATGGACATTAGACAGGGCTGTATGGACATTACACATGGCTGTATGGACATTACCCGATGCTGTATGGACATTACACAAGACAGTGTGGACATTACACAAGGCTGTATGGACATTACACAAGGCTGTATGGACATTACACAAGACAGTATGGACATTACACAAGGCTGTATGGACATTACACAAGACAGTATGGACATTACACAAGGCTGTATGGACATTACACAAGGCTGTATGGACATTACACAAGACAGTATGGACATTACACAAGGCTGTATGGACATTACATCAGACTGTATGGTCATTACACAAGACAGTATGGGCATTACACAAGACAGTATGGACATTACACAAGGCTGTATGGACATTAGACAGGGCTGTATAGACATTACACAAGGCTGTATGGACATTACCCGATGCTGTATGGACATTACACAAGACAGTGTGGACATTACACAAGGCTGTATGGACATTACACAGGGCTGTATGGACATTACACAAGGCTGAATGGACATTACACAAGGCTGTTTGGACATTACACAAGACAGTATGGACAATACACAAGGCTGTATGGATATTACACGAGGCTGTATGGACATTACACAAGGCTGTATGGACACTACACAAGGCTGTATGGACAATACACAAATACACAAGGCTGTATGGACATTACACGAGGCTGTATGGACATTACACAAGACTGTATGGACATTACACAATACTGTATGGACATTACACAAGACAGTATGGACATTACATAAGACAGTATGGACATTACACAAGACAGTATGGACATTACACAAGGCTGTATGGACATTACACAATAGTGTATGGACATTACACTAAGATGTATGGACATTACACAAGACAGTATGGACAATACACATGGCGGTATGGACATAACACAAGGCTGTATGGACATCACACAAAACAGTATGGACATTACACAAGACAGTATGGACATTACACAAAACAGTATGGGCATTACATAAGGCTGTATGGACATTACACAAGGCTGTATGGACATTACACAAGGCTGTATGGACATTACACAAGTCTGTATGGACATTACACAAGACAGTATGGACATTACACAAGACAGTATGGATATTACACAAGACAGTATGGACATTACACAAGACAGTATGGACATTACACAAGGCTGTATGGACATTACACAAGTCTGTATGGACAGTACATAAGATTGTATGGACATTACACAAGGCTGTACGGATATAACACAAGGCTGTATGGACATTACACAAGACTGTATGGACATTGCACAAGGCAGGATCGACAATACACAAGGCTGTATGGACATTACACAAGGCTGTATGGACATTACACAAGACAGTATGGACATTACACAAAACAGTATGGGCATTACATAAGGCTGTATGGACATTACACAAGGCTGTATGGACATTACACAAGACTGTATGGACATTACACAAGACAGTATGGACATTACACAAGACAGTATGGACATTACACAAGACTGTATGGACATTACACAAGACAGTATGGACATTACACAAGGCTGTATGGACATTACACAAGTCTGTATGGACAGTACATAAGATTGTATGGACATTACACAAGGCTGTACGGATATAACACAAGGCTGTATGGACATTACACAAGACTGTATGGACATTACACAAGGCTGTATGGACATTACACAAGGCTGTATGGACATTACACAAGGCTGTATGGACATTACACAAGGTTGTAAGGACATTACACGAGGCAGTATGGACATTACACAAGACCGTATGGACATTACAAAAGACAGTATGGACATTACACAAGGCTGTATGGACATTACACAAGGCTGTATGGACATTACACAAGACTGTATGAACATTACATAAGGCTGTATGGACATTACACAATACTGTATGGACATTACACAAGACAGTATGGACATTACACAAGGCTGTATGGACATTACACAAGAATGTATGGACATTACACAAGGCTGTATGGACATTACACAAGGCTGTATGGACATTACACAAGACCGTATGGACATTACAAAGACAGTATGGACATTACACAAGGCTGTATGGACATTACACAAGTCTGTATGGACATTACATAAGATTGTATGGACATTACACAAGGCTGTATGGGTATTACACAAGGCTGTATGGACATTACACAAGATTGTGTGGACATTACACTAAGATGTATGGACATTACACAAGACAGTATGGACAATACACAAGGCGGTATGGACATTACACAAGGCTGTATGGACATCACACAAAACAGTATGGACATTACATCAGGCTGTATGGACATAACACAAGGCTGTATGGACATTACACAAGACTGTATGGACATTACACAAGACAGTATGGACATTACACAAAACAGTATGGGCATTACATAAGGCTGTATGGACATTACACAAGGCTGTATGGACATTACACATATGGACATTACACAAGACTGTATGGACATTACACAAGACAGTATGGACATTACACAAGACAGTATGGACATTACACAAGACAGTATGGACATTACACAAGACAGTATGGACATTACACAAGGCTGTATGGACATTACACAAGTCTGTATGGACAGTACATCAGATTGTATGGACATTACACAAGGCTGTACGGATATAACACAAGGCTGTATGGACATTACACAAGACTGTATGGACATTACACAAGGCAGGATCGACAATACACAAGGCTGTATGGACATTACACAAGACCGTATGGACATTACAAAAGACAGTATGGACATTACACAAGGCTGTATGGACATTACACAAGTCTCTATGGACATTACATAAGATTGTATGGACATTACACAAGGCTGTATGGATATTACACAAGGCTGTATGGACATTACACAAGAGTGTATGGACATTACACTAAGATGTATGCACATTACACAAGACAGTATGGACAATACACAAGGCGGTATGGACATTACACAAGGCTGTATGGACATCACACAAAACAGTATGGACATTACATCAGGCTGTATGGACATTACACAAGGCTGTATGGACATTACACAAGGCTGTATGGACATTACACAAGACTGTATGGACATTACACAAGACAGTATGGACATTACACAAGACAGTATGGACATTACACAAGACAGTATGGACATTACACAAGACAGTATGGACATTACACAAGGCTGTATGGACATTACACAAGGCTGTATGGACATTACACCAGACTGTATGGACATTTCACAAGGCTGTATGGACATTACACAAGTCTGTATGGACAGTACATAAGATTGTATGGAAATTACACAAGTCTGTACGGATATAACACAAGGCTGTATGGACATTACACAAGACTCTATGGACATTACACAAGGCAGGATCGACAATACACAAGGCTGTATGGACATTACACAAGGCTGTATGGACATAACACAAGGTTGTAAGGACATTACACGAGGCAGTATGGACATTACACAAGACAGTATGGACATTACACAAGGCGGTATGGATATTACACAAGGCTGTATGAACATTACACAAAACAGTATGGACATTACATAAGGCTGTATGGACATTACACAAGTCTGTATGGACATTACACAAGACAGTTTGGACATTACACAAGACTGTATGGACATTACACACGGCTGCATGGACATTACACAAGACAGTATGGACATTACACAAGACAGTACGGACATTACACAAGACAGTATGGACATTACACATTGCTGTATGGACATTACACAAGGCTGTATGGACACTACACCCGACTGTATGGACATTTCACAAGGCTGTATAGACATTACACTGTACGGACATTACACAAGGATGTATGGACATTACACAAGGCTGTATGGACATTACACAAAACAGTATGGACATTATGCAAGGCAGTATTGACAATACACAAGGCTGTATGGACAATACCCAAGGCTGTATGGACATTACACAAGGTTGTATGGACATTACACAAGGCTGTTGACATTACACAAGGTAGTATAAACAATAAACAAGGCTTTATGGACATTACACAAGGTTGTATGGACATTAGACAGGGCTGTATGGACATTACACATGGCTGTATGGACATTACCCGATGCTGTATGGACATTACACAAGACAGTGTGGACATCACACAAAACAGTATGGACATTACATCAGGCTGTATGGACATTTCACAAGGCTGTATAGACATTACACTGTACGGACATTACACAAGGATGTATGGACATTACACAAGGCTGTATGGACATTACACAAAACAGTATGGACATTACACAAGGTAGTATTGACAATACACAAGGTTTTATATACAATACCCAAGGCTGTATGGACATTACACAAGACAGTATGGGCATTACACAAGACAGTATGGACATTACACAAGGCTGTATGGACATTAGACAGAGCTGTATAGACATTACACATGGCTGTATGGACATTACCCGATGCTGTATGGACATTACACAAGACAGTGTGGACATTACACAAGGCTGTATGGACATTACAAAGGGCTGTATGGACATTACACAAGGCTGAATGGACATTACACAAGGCTGTATGGACATTACACAAGACAGTATGGACAATACACAAGGCTGTATGGACATTACACGAGGCTGTATGGACCTTACACAAGGCTGTATGGACATTACACAAGGCTGTATGGACAATACACAAATACACAAGGCTGTATGGACATTACACGAGGCTGTATGGACATTACACAAGACTGTATGGACTTTACACAATACTGTATGGACATAACATAAGGCTGTATGGACATCACAGAAAACAGTATGGACATTACATCAGGCTGTATGGACATAACACAAGGCTGTATGGACATTACACAAGACTGTATGGACATTACACAAGACAGTATGGACATTACACAAAACAGTATGGGCATTACATAAGGCTGTATGGACATTACACAAGGCTGTATGGACATTACACAAGGCTGTATGGACATTACTCAAGACTGTATGGACATTACACAAGACAGTATGGACATTAGAAAAGACAGTATGGACATTACACAAGACAGTATGGACATTACACAAGGCTGTATGGACATTACACAAGTCTGTATGGACAGTACATAAGATTGTATGGACATTACACAAGGCTGTACGGATATAACACAAGGCTGTATGGACATTACACAAGACTGTATGGACATTACACAAGGCAGGATCGACAATACACAAGGCTGTATGGACATTACACAAGGCTGTATGGACATTACACAAGGTTGTAAGGACATTACACAAGGCAGTATGGACATTACACAAGACAGTATGGACATTACAAAAGACAGTATGGACATTACACAAGACAGTACGGACATTACACAAGACAGTATGGACATTACACAAGGCTGTATGGACATTACACAAAACAGTATGGACATTACATAAGGCTGTATGGACATTACACAAGACTGTATGGACATTACACAAGACAGTATGGACATTACACAAGACAGTATGGACATTACACAAGGCTGCATGGACATTACACAAGACAGTATGGACATTACACAAGACAGTATGGACATTACACAAGACAGTATGGACATTACACAAGGCTGTATGGACATTACACAAGGCTGTATGGACATTACACAAGGCTGTATGGACATTACACAAGGCTGTATACACATTACACACAAGACTGTATGGACATTACACAAGGCTGTATGGACATTACACAAGGCTGTATGGACATTACACAAGACAGTATGGACATTACACAAGGCAGTATGGACATTACACAAGGCTGTATGGACATTACACAAGGCTGTATGGACATTACACATGGCTGTATGGACATTACACAAGGCTGTATGGACATTACACAAGACAGTATGGACATTACACAAGGCTGTATGGACATTACACAAGGCTGTATGGACATGACACAAGGCTGTATGGACATTACACAAGACAGTATGGACATTACACAAGGCAGTATGCAAGGCTGTATGGACATTACACAAGGCTGTATGGACATTACACAATGTTGTATGGACATTACACGAGGCTGTATGGACATTACACAAGACAGTATGGACAATACACAAGGCTGTATGGACATTACACAAGGCTGTATGGACATTACACAAGGCTGTATGGACATTACACAAGGCTGTATGGACATTACACAAGACTGTATGGACATAACAGAAGACAATATGGACATTACACAAAACAGTATGGACATAACACAAGACTGTATAGACATTACACAAGGCAGTATGAACATTACATAAGGCTGTAAGGACATTACACAAGACAGTATGGACATTACAGAAGACAGTATGGACATTACACACGGCTGCATGGACATTACACAAGACAGTATAGACATTACACAAGGCTGTATGGACATTACACAAGGCTGTATGGACATTACACTAGACTGTATGGACATTACACAAGACAGTATGGACATTACACAAGACTGTATGGACATTACACAAGACAGTATGGACATTACATAAGGCTGTAAGGACATTACACAAGACAGTATGGACATTACAATAGACAGTATGGACATTACACAAGACAGTACGGACATTACACAAGACAGTATGGACATTACACAAGGCTGTATGGACATTACACAAAACAGTATGGACATTACATAAGGCTGTATGGACATTACACAAGACTGTATGGACATTACACAAGACAGTTTGGACATTACACAAGACAGTATGGACATTACACACGGCTGCATGGACATTACACAAGACAGTATGGACATTACACAAGACAGTACGGACATTACACAAGACAGTATGGACATTACACAAGGCTGTATGGACATTACACAAGGCTGTATGGACATTACACCCGACTGTATGGACATTTCACAAGGCTGTATAGACATTACACTGTACGGACATTACACAAGGATGTATGGACATTACACAAGGCTGTATGGACATTACACAAAACAGTATGGACATTACACAAGGTAGTATTGACAATACACAAGGCTTTATAGACAATACCCAAGGCTGTATGGACATTACACAAGGTTGTATGGACATTACACAAGGCTGTAAGGCTGTATGGACATTACACAAGGCAGTATAAACAATAAACAAGGCTGTATGGACATTACACAAGGCTGTATGGACATTAGACAGGGCTGTATGGACATTACACAAGGCTGTATGGACATTACCCGATGCTGTATGGACATTACACAAGACAGTGTGGACATTACACAAGGCTGTATGGACATTACACAGGGCTGTATGGACATTACACATGACAGTATGGACATTACACAAGGCTGTATGGACATTACACAAGACAGTATGGACATTACACAAGGCTGTATGGACATTACACAAGGCTGTATGGACATTACACAAGACAGTATGGACATTACACAAGGCTGTATGGACATTACATCAGGCTGTATGGTCATTACACAAGACAGTATGGGCATTACACAAGACAGTATGGACATTACACAAGGCTGTATGGACATTACACGAGGCTGTATGGACATTACTCAAGGCTGAATGGACATTACACAAGGCTGTATGGACATTACACAAGACAGTATGGACAATACACAAGGCTGTATGGACATTACACAAGGCTGTATGGACATTACACAAGGCTGTATGGACATTACACAAGGCTGTATGGACAATATGGACACACAATACACAAGGCTGTATGGACATTACACAAGGCTGTATGGACATTACACAAGACTGTATGGACATTACACAAGACAGTATGGACATTACACAAGGCTGTACATTACACAAGACATGGACACACACAAGACTGTATGGACATTACACAAGACTGTATGGACATTACATTACACAAGGCTGTATGGACATTACACAAGGCTGTATGGACATTACACAAGACTGTATGGACATTACACAAGACAGTATGGACATTACACAAGGCTGTATGGACATTACACAAGGCTGTATGGACATTACACAAGGCTGTATGGACATTACACAACTGACAAGGAGTATGGACATTACACAAGACTGTATAGACATTACACAAGACAGTATGGACATTACACAAGGCTGTATGGACATTACACAAGACAGTATGGACATTACAATGACAGTATGGACATTACACAAGACAGTATGGACATTACACAAGACAGTATGGACATTACACAAGACAGTATGGACATTACACAAGGCAGTATGGACATTACACAAGGCAGTATGGACATTACACAAGACTGTATGGACATTACACAAGACAGTTTGGACATTACACAAGACAGTATGGACATTACACACGGCTGCATGGACATTACACAAGACAGTATGGACATTACACAAGACAGTACGGACATTACACAAGACAGTATGGACATTACACAAGGCTGTATGGACATTACACAAGGCTGTATGGACATTACACACGGCTGTATGGACATTACACAAGTGTATGGACATTACACAAGGCTGTATGGACATTACACTGGGACATGTATGGACATTACACACATTACACCGGAGACAGTATGTATGGACATTACACAAGGATGTATGGACATTACACAAGGCTGTATGGACATTACACAAAACAGTATGGACATTACACAAGGTAGTATTGACAATACACAAGGCTTTATAGACAATACCCAAGGCTGTATGGACATTACACAAGGTTGTATGGACATTACACAAGGCTGTTGACATTACACAAGGCATTACACAAGGCAGTATAAACAATAAACAAGGCTGTATGGACATTACACAAGGCTGTATGGACATTAGACAGGGCTGTATGGACATTACACAAGGCTGTATGGACATTACCCGATGCTGTATGGACATTACACAAGACAGTGTGGACATTACACAAGGCTGTATGGACATTACACAGGGCTGTATGGACATTACACATGACAGTATGGACATTACACAAGGCTGTATGGACATTACACAAGGCTGTATGGACATTACACAAGACAGTAAGGACATTACACAAGGCTGTATGGACATTACATCAGGCTAAATGGTCATGACACAAGACAGTATGGGCATTACACAAGATAGTATGGACATTACACAAGGCTGTATGGACATTACACGAGGCTGTATGGACATTACTCAAGGCTGAATGGACATTACACAAGGCTGTATGGACATTACACAAGACAGTATGGACAATACACAAGGCTGTATGGACATTACACGAGGCTGTATGGACATTCCACAAGGCTGTATGGACATTACACAAGGCTGTATGGACAATACACAAATACACAAGGCTGTATGGACATTACACGAGGCTGTATGGACATTACATAAGACTGTATGGACATTACACAAGACAGTATGAACATTACATCAGGCTGTATGGACATTACACGAGACTGTATGGACATTACATAAAATTGTATGGACATTACGAAAGGTTGTATGGACATTACACATTGGTGTATGGACATTACACAAGGCTGTATGGACATTACACAAGGCAGTATGGACATTACACAAGACTGTATGAACATTAGATAAGGCTGTATGGACATTACACAAAACTGTATGGACATTACACAAGAGAGTATGGACATTACACAAGACAGTGTAGACATTACACAAGAATGTATGGACATTACACAAGGCTGTATGGACATTACACCAGGCTGTATGGACATTACACCAGACTGTATGAACATTTCACAAGGCTGCATGGACATTACACAAGTCTGTATGGACATTACGTAAGATTGTATGGACATTACGTAAGATTGTATTGACATTACACACGGCTGTATGGACATTACACAAGGCTGTATGGACATTACACAAGACTGTATGGACGTTACACAAGACAGGATCGACAATACATAAGGCTGTATGGACATTACACAAGGCTGTATGGACATTACACAAGTTTGTATGGACATTACTAGAGGCTGTATGGACATTACACGAGACAGTATGGACAATACACAAGGCTGTATTGACATTACACACGGCTGTATGGACATTACACAAGGCTGTATGGACATTACACAAGACTGTATTGACGTTACACAAAAACAGGATCGACAATACATAAGGCTGTATGGACATTACACAAGGCTGTATGGACATTACACAAGGTTGTATGGACATTACTAGAGGCTGTATGGACATTACACGAGACAGTATGGACAATACACAAGGCTGTATGGACATTACACAAGGCTGTATGGACGTTACACACGGCTGTATGGACATGACACAAGGCTGTATGGACATTACACAAGACAGGATCGACAATAGACAAGGCTGTATGGACATTACACAAGGCTGTATGGACATTACACAAGGTTGTATGGACATTACACGAGGCTGTATGGACATTACACAAGACAGTATGGACAATACACAAGGCTGTATGGACAATACACAAGGCAGTATGGACATTACAAACGGCTGTATGGACATTACACAAGGCTGTGTGGACATTACACAAGGCTGTATGGACATTACACAAGACTGTATGGACATAACAGAAGACAGTATGGACATTACACAAAACAGTATGGACATAACACAAGACTGTATAGACATTACACAAGACAGTATGAACATTACATAAGTCTGTAAGGACATTACACAAGACAGTATGGACATTACAGAAGACAGTATGGACATTACACACGGCTGCATGGACATTATACAAGACAGTATAGACATTACATTAGGCTGTATGGACATTACACAAGGCTGTATGGACATTCCACAAGGTTGTATGGACATTACACGAGGCTGTATGGACATTACACAAGACAGTATGGACATTACACAGGGCTGTATGGACATTACACACTGCTGTATGCACATGACACAAGGCTGTATGGACATTACACAAGGCTGTATGGACATTACACAAGACTGTGTGGACATTACACAAGATAGTATGGACATTACACAAAACATTATGGACATTACACAAGGCTGTATGGACATTACACAAGGCTGTATGGACATTACACAAGGCTGTATGGACATTACACGAGGCTGTATGGACATTACACAAAACAGTATGGACATAACACAAGACTGTTTGGACATTACAGAAGACAGTATGGACATTACACAAGACTGTATGGACATTACTGGAGGCTGTATGGACATTACACAAGACAGTATGGACATTACAGAAGACAGTATGGACATTACACGAGGTTGTATGGACATTACACAAGGCTGTATGGACATTACACTAGGCTGTATGGACATTACACAAAACCGTATAGACATACACAAGACTGTTTGGACATTACACAAGACAGGATCGACAATACACAAGGCTGTATGGACATTACACAAGGCTGTATGGACATTACACAAGGTTGTATGGACATTACACAAGGCTGTATGGACATTACACAAAACATTATGGACATTACATAAGGCTGTATGGACATTACACAAAACAGTATGGACATAACACAAGACTGTATAGACATTACACCAGGCTGTATGGACATTACACTAGACTGTATGGACATTACACAAGGCTGTATGGACATAACAGAAGGCTGTATGGACATTTCACAAGGCAGAATGGACATTACACAAGACAGTATGGACATTACACAAGGCTGTATGGTCATTTCACAAGGCTGTATGGACAGTACAGAAGACAGTATGGACATTACACAAGGCTGTATGGACATTACATAAGGCTGTATGGTCATTACACAAGACAGTATGGACATTACACAAAACAGTATGGACATTACACAAGGCTGTATGGACATTAGACAGGGCTGTATGGACATTACACACGGCTGTATGGACATTACCCGATGCTGTATGGACATTACACAAGGCTGTATGGACATTACACAAGGCTGTATGGACATTACACAAGACAGTATGGGTAATACACAAGGCTGTATGGACATTACACAAGGCTGTATGGACATTACACAAGGTTGTATGGACATTACACAAGGCTGTATGGACAATGCGCAAGGCTGTATGGACATTACACAAGGGTGTATGGAGATTACATAGGGCTGTATGGACATTACACAAAACATTATGGACATTACATAAGGCTGTATGGACATTACACAAAACAGTATGGACATAACACAAGACTGTATAGACATTACACCAGGCTGTATGGACATTACACTAGACTGTATGGACATTACACAAGGCTGTATGGACATAACAGAAGGCTGTATGGACATTTCACAAGGCAGAATGGACATTACACAAGACAGTATGGACATTACACAAGGCTGTATGGTCATTTCACAAGGCTGTATGGACAGTACAGAAGACAGTATGGACATTACACAAGGCTGTATGGACATTACATAAGGCTGTATGGTCATTACACAAGACAGTATGGACATTACACAAAACAGTATGGACATTACACAAGGCTGTATGGACATTAGACAGGGCTGTATGGACATTACACAAGGCTGTATGGACATTACCCGATGCTGTATGGACATTACACAAGGCTGTATGGACATTACACAAGGCTGTATGGACATTACACAAGACAGTATGGGTAATACACAAGGCTGTATGGACATTACACAAGGCTGTATGGACATTACACAAGGTTGTATGGACATTACACAAGGCTGTATGGACAATGCGCAAGGCTGTATGGACATTACACAAGGGTGTATGGAGATTACATAGGGCTGTATGGACATTACACAAGGCTGTATGGACATTACACAAGGCTGTATGGACATTACACAAGGCTGGATGGACATTACACAAGACAGTATGGACAATACACAAGTCAGAATTGACATTACAAACGGCTGTATAGACATTACACGAGGCTGTATGGACATTACATATGGCTGTATGGTCATTACACAAGACAGTATGGACATTACACAAGACGGTATGGACATTACACAAGGCTGTATGGACATTGCACAAGGCTGTATGGACATTACACAAGACAGTATGGACACTACTCATGACAGTATGGACAATACACAGGACAGTATGGACATTACACAAGACAGTATGGACATTGCACAAGGTTGTATGGACATTACACGGGGCTGTATGGACATTACACAAGACAGTATGGACATTACACAAGACAGTATGGACGTTACACAAGACAGTATGGATATTACATAAGGCTGTATGGACATTACACAAGACTGTATGGACATTACACAGGGCAGTATGGACATTACATAAGGCTGTATGGAAATTACACAAGACAGTATGGACATTACACAAGACTGTATGGACATTACACGAGGCTGTATGAACATTACACAAGGCAGTATGGACATTACACGAGGTTGTATGGACATTACACGAGGTTGTATGGACATTACACAAGGCTGTATGGACATTACACTAGGCTGTATGGACATTACACTAAACAGTATGGACATAACACAATACTGTTTGGACAATACACAAGGCTGTATGGACATAACACAAGGTTGTATGGACATTACACGAGGCTGTATGGACATTACACAAGACAGTATGGACAATACACAAGGCTGTATGGACATTACACAAGGCTGTATGGACATAACACATGACAGTATGGACATTGCACAAGACAGTATGGACATTACACAAGACTGTATGGACATTACACGATGCTGTATGGACATTACACAAGGCTGTATGGACATTACACGAGGCTGTATGGACATTACACAAAACAGTATGGACATAACACAAGACTGTTTGGACATTACAGAAGACAGTATGGACATTACACAAGACTGTATGGACATTACTGGAGGCTGTATGGACATTACACAAGACATTATGGACATTACAGAAGACAGTATGGACATTACACGAGGTTGTATGGACATTACACAAGGCTGTATGGACATTACACTAGGTTGTATGGACATTACACAAAACAGTATAGACATAACACAAGACTGTTTGGACATTACACAAGACAGGATCGACAATACACAAGGCTGTATGGACATTACACAAGGCTGTATGGACATTACACAAGGTTGTATGGACATTACACACGGCTGTATGGACATGACACAAGGCTGTATGGACATTACACAGGGCTGTATGGACATTACACAAGACTGTATGGACATTACACAAGATAGTATGGACATTACACAAAACATTATGGACATTACATAAGGCTGTATGGACATTACACAAAACAGTATGGACATTACACAAGGCTGTATGGACATTACACAAGACTGTATGGACATTACACAAGACAGTATGAACATTACATAAGTCTGTATGGACATTAGTAGTATATACAATGATAGTCCTGGACCAAGTCCAACAAAAGCCTCTGCAAAGCCTTATTTCACAAATAAGGCTTTTGTCGGGCCCTTAGATATTGCTACCATTGTATCTACTACTTTTGAGTCCCCGTTGATTTCCCGCCCACACGTGGCACTATTGTGACACTATGCCACGTTGGCAGGAGGTAACATTGTGCCGTACGGTACGATCAATAATTCCTCTCTAACGAGCCCTCTCCCTGGCCCATCTCTCAAGTAGTACAAGTTCGGCTCGTCGGCTTTCATGTCCACTTTATCTATGTTGTAAGTTTTGACTGACCATATTGGGTCAGTGGCTCGCTTACGGCTATCACCCTCGTGTTCCCCCGGCTGGTATAGGTACCTCACTAGGGCCCTATCTGGTATCTGTTTCGCTTTCCCACGCAATGGTGCAGCCGACTCTGCCACTATTGATTTTAGTTTGATAACGTCTGCCGGCTTCTTACCAGTGAGACGGGTGATTTCATGGTTTATGGCAGACACCACCTTTGGTAGCCGCACTACCCATTCAGTCGATCGTTTTCCCTTGTTGGCCATGTCCCTCGCATACTGATGGCTGAATAAGCACTCAGCCAAAGTCCTATTGAATCTCTCAACTATGGCTTTGCTGCGATGGGCTCCGGCCGTGCCACGCCTGATCTTGGTATCGTGTTTATCAAGCAGGTGTGACACGACACCCATGAACTCCCGCCCGGGGTCAACTTGCAGCTCTGTTGGCCACGTCAGCGGACTGCGTTTGTATATGCGTTCGAATCCGCGGGCTACCTGGGCCGAGTCTTTCGTGGTCAAGGGTTCGGCTTCCTTGTAGCGACTGGCCACATCCACGACGGTTAAGGCATACTTGTACCTCTTGTCGTGGGGTAGGAATAGGAGGTCGGCCTGGTGAACGCTATTGGGTATGTTAATACCGAACTTCCTTCTAGGCACGTAGCGTGGTGCCGGTAAATAGATCTGCCACAGGGCTTGTTTTTCAAGCCACGCTTTGGCTTCCTCCGGGGGTACTCGCGCCATTTTAGCCAGCTTATGTACAGCGCTAGCTCCTTTCCAGTACCCACGCGGACTGTAGTAAATAGCCTCAAACTTTCTCTGGTTCCGTGACATCCCGATATATACACCTATGTTCTTGGTTCAATTTTCTCATGCCCGTACGCGTATGTGTTCATCCCATCAATAGCTATCCAACGTTTAGTGTCCATCGGTGACAGGGACGTCTTGTTTATAGTCAGTCCGTATATCCTATGCCCATCACTTCTCAGCGTGTTCATTTTATGCCTGAAGGTACGGGTCTTGAACAGGGCTCCCTTGAATCTGGCGTGTTTGATGTGTTGTTTCACCACGTACTTCTTACCACCTTTCGCCTTCCGGATCTCACCATTGTCGGCCTTCAGGATGGAGTACATCTTAGGCCTCAAACCTATGTACTCGGCTATGGGCGTGCCAGCACACTCGTCCTTCAT
The DNA here is from genome assembly GCF_003918875.1 of Haliotis rubra. Lineage (NCBI taxonomy): Eukaryota > Metazoa > Mollusca > Gastropoda > Lepetellida > Haliotidae > Haliotis > Haliotis rubra. The sequence goes on from NW_025766436.1 coordinate 42,901, forward strand.
CTTACCTAGGACCTTTTTATTTACCGTGCTGTGTATGGCATGGTCCTTGGGGTAGTCACTGGTGTCATACAAATCGAGGCGTTTTTTCATGTCCTCGTACACGTCCTCGGTTCGAATCTCCATCAGCAGGGAATCCGTGTCAGTGTACAGCACTTCACACCTGTCATCGTACTGTTTCTTAAGCTCGTTGTAGTAAAAGTCGTACATCAGGTGTTTGGATAAATCGAGGATGCTCATCCCCACGTAAACAGGCCGGTTGAATTTTATGTGGCTTTACTTCATGTGTAGGGCAACCAGGTCGTTGGTGAATATTTTGCTACAGGTGAATGCCGGACTGGCTATCAGTCTCCTGAGCTTGTCTTCCTCATTCGACCGAACCAGCTTCACGGTCACGCGTTTCCTCAGGTTCTCCATAGTCTTACCAAACACCGAGTTGTTCATGAGCTTGTAGAGGTTTTTCTCAAAGTCACTGGTGGCAAGCTTTCGGAGGTCTGTGTTCATTCTGATGTATGGCTCCATCCAAGGGCTTTGGTTGAACACGAGCACCCTGTGTATTTTGGTCAGCCTCATACCCAACGACAGGTACAGCTGTAGGTTGCGATAGTGAACTATGTACTTGGTCTTATTCATTAAGTTGGGCACGAGTTTTTCAACGTCTGTCACCTGCCCACCTAACAAGTTATGTTGGTACTCGGACATCCAGTCTGGGTTAACCCTCATACGTTCGAGGGCCAGGGGGGTAGCTGTTGTGTGATGTGTGTAATGCCTTAGGGTATTCCAAGTCAACCTCGAGGATATAACCTTTGTTCGAATCTGGTGCGATGCTCATAACATCGACCTCATGCGATGCCCATTCGAATCCCCCTGTGGGTAGATACTGGCTCATGGCCCAGCCGTACAGGTTGTTGGCGTCGAGGTAGAGAATATGATTGGTTGGCTTGTTCGAGTCGTAGCCCTTCACGTATTGATTATTTGCTTTCGCGTATCGTTTGGTTGCCATGGAAATCGCGCCTCGCAAGCCTTTCTCAATGAATAGGTGCATGTCGTAATCTGTGAGCAATTCCTACTTAACTCCGGTCTTTTTTCAGCAAGGCATCCCACGACACCTGGGCTGGTGTAGTACCATGCGGGGTCGAGTTGATACTGCTTGAAACATGTCCGCCTAAACGTCTCAAACACGTCGGCTAACAGCAGTACATCTGTCCTCAAGTACAGATCGTGATAGTCACCCAGATTCTTACAGCCCAGTTTATTCCATACGTTAATAGCGTGCGAGTAATCGTCTTGGGATATTGCCGAGTCGGTCAGATTGCTGTAAAATTCTCTGATGGGGGGTAGTCTGGTCTCGGCGAACTTGGCCCAGCCATCCATGTACTCATAGGGGTACACACCATTCCTCATCAGCAGGGGTCTAGTCTCAGCGTCGGTGTATCGATCGGTGATGGGGAAGGTATCGTTGGCCTTGACAAGACTGTCGAGTGACGACAGGAGGAACTGAACCGAGTCGATGAACCTCAGGCCGTTTAAGCTGAAGGAGATGTATCTCTCCATGTTGTTGGGGATGCACGTCAGGTTGCCGTCAACCCTCGCGATGGCCTGCATGAACAAGTGAGAGTCGTACCCTCTCAATTTGTGAAAGACCACGGGGATGTTTATTGTCTTGGGGTTGATTCTAAGCTTGAGGTTACACGCGCTGTGAGCGGCGCCTCTATACGTGGCAGTGATCTCTCACCGAATCACCGTTCAGTGGTGAGTCACACACGTGGCATTTAATGCTACAGGCGTGAGCTAGCCGGTCGGCTTGGGTCATACGCATTGGAGCGACTGTATACAGTGCATTCCTGATAATTTTTTCTTCCTCCTGCAAACACTTTAGAAACTTTTCAGCCGCGTCGGGACCCCTGTACACTACGGGAGCTTTCGTTTTCCCATCACAACGGACGACCACGTATCCAAACCCACAGGCCTCATGCTCCTGTGTTTTGTGTGTGAAGCTCTCGCCTGTGGGGATACCCCCGGCAACCTCAACTGGTTTGACCAAGGCTTCGAAGTCGGCGTAGATGATATAAGGCACAGACATTTGGTTCTTGTGGTTGTCGAATTTTAGGATATTGTCACCTTCCTTAGGCATGTCGACTCGTATGGCCGTCTGCCCCACACCTTGGCAATCCTCCCGGTGGGATTCTAATAAATCAGCTCGGCTGAAACCATGCAGGCATCGTACACAAAAGTGTTTTTTTCCCAACGTGTTTCGACTGGTCGTGCAATAGCCTGCTGAGATGTTTTATCCGCATGTAGTGATACTTTTCACCTCGCTGGGTCATGAATATATTGGTAACGTGGCGACCCTCCTCCCCCAACACTGGGCTGACCCTGTGCACTATTGTTGTGTTACCTTCGTGCCCAAAGACGTTTATGGCTATATTATTCTGTTTTTCTACTTTGGTGATCTGGGATATGGGGGTTGGTTCATCTATACCATCCCAATTGAGTCCATCGTCTTGGGGATAGCTAGAAAGCCTGTCTGAATGAGTGTCAACTGGATACAAGTCTGCCCTGATAGCTACCCTCAGGCAATCGTGTCCTCTATTCTTGACGTTGACCATGGCATGTTTTTTCTTATAGTAGGGGGGGCAAGTCTAGGTATGACCCGCCTCTGAACGGCACGTAGTTAGCTATGTCTAGATAGACATTATCGATTTTATCAACAACCCACCCGGACCCCATGTGTGTGTAGCGTTCTAGGTATTCTCGTATCTGCTGAAAACTGGTATCGATTGATGCGTCTATGGTCTCTGTGTGAGTCACAATTTCTTGTTTACCTCGGAAGTAAGGCTGAACGTACTCAGTGACCCCAGCAGTGGGGGTTCCCCCCCCACGTTCTTATCGAGTGACATTTTCACTGTGATCTGAAACTTTATACTTCCCAGATTGTTTAGTTCCTGGTTGACTTTATCAGCTATCAGATGCTTGATATCTGTGATGTCCATGTTCCTATCAACATGCATGCGCCAGCCTCTCAAATAGTTGCCTACAGCGCGCTCAGTGGGTATGAACTGTAGGTCAATAGCTCTATTCTGCCGTAATAGTTCTACAAGCTGTGGCTTCCTCATACGGGAATATCCGCCTAACACCAAATCGCGTACCGTGGGAGGGGCTTCTAGGCCTAGTAACCTCAACAAGGCTGATTTCCTCATCCTAGAGTAACCAATCACACCCCTCTGCCTCGCGATCTGCTTGAGCTCACGAATAGTAGTCATAGTTGCGTGCACACCTAAGTATATCAATCTCTAACTGGCTGCCGGCAACCTTGATAAAAAAAATAGTGAGGCGCTCAGAGGGTTATATCCTCTCCATCGCCCCAATCAGCTATACTTAGATGAACCGTTTCGATCCAGTACTTACACTGGTGGATATAGTATTCCTTGAAGTTGTGCAGGTATTCCTGTATACTTGTAAAACAATTTATCTGGTATTGAGTCGTGATGCCCCGCCCGCATGTGAAGGGGAGAGTATACTTAACACCCTCCTTAATCCATACCACTTCCAATATGACCTGAAATCTGAAGCGTCCCCATAAGTTCAGTTCCTCTTTGAGTATGTTTTTGACCAGAGATTCGATGTCCCTGGGCTCAATTTCCACAAACATAGTTATACCTAGGTGTTCACAGTCTCTAATTGGGGACTTATCCTGAGGAGGCGCCTACGTTCTTTTATGTAGGCCTTTTTATTCTCGTAGATGAGATGATGTCTGACTACGTTTGCTCCGTGAGCTTTGCATAGGCAGTAGTGCCCTTTAACCCCTATACCACACAGAACACTTGTAGTTAGGGCTTCCCATGTGGAAACAACAGTACCCCTCAGTCCTGCGTCTCCTACCACAGGCTTCTTTCTTCCCCATAAGTATGTATTCGCATCGGTACGGAGCAGGTCTCATCTTTAGCGTACTTATATGAGTACTTAGTCTAATTGTTTTGCAACCAACGCAGTCGCTGCTATACCCAGTGCGATGAAGACCAGTTCACGGTCCATTTGCCCCTTGGATGGTGTGTAGTACTGAGCGAGTGTGGGTTTATTGAGTGGTTCCAGCTGTTTACCTGTTAGTAGGTAGTATTCTCTCGCCTGAGTTGTTCGTTAATGTAATCGATCCTCTGGACACGTCTCTTCGCGTACTCGGATTGCGCTGCTTGTAATTGCTCAACCGCGAAGTCATGGCACTTCCTCTCTGCCTGAATCTCAGCCGCGTGTGACTCTCGTAGTTTCGAGAAGAGGAAATTACTCCCGGGAAAATGCCCGGGCATTTACTAACGCCCCACCGACCATCATGGCGATCGTAGCCATCCTATATTTACTTCATAATATTTTCAGGTAGTATCCCTTGTTTTACTAGGATGTCTTTTGTAGCCATCGCCATACCAAGGCTCATTATGAGCATACCCATATCCTGCAGGTTGAAATCTAGCTTGATAGTCGGTTGTTTAAGCACCATTTTGGTCAACCGAGCGTATCCTACGGCTAGACTGGCGGTGGCGTGGTATGCGTCGTTGACGAAAGTTTTCCCCTCAGACATTATGTATATGATATAAAAATATATATTTTATTGCATGATATGTGGGTTGACCTCTAGTTGCGGGGGTTTCTCCCTGGGAGGGTTTCCCTCCCTGGGCCGTGTATATAACCATGAGATAGCCACGGCAGCAGTTACGCCTACAACCAACAAGAGTCGAGTCTGGTTCACCGTGATACTTTTATGTTGGTGACACCACCTTTTTTTTTACCGGCAGCTACTCTCTTAGGGTTCTTCTGCCTGGTGACTGTAGGGGGTTGGGGTGGGTTCACCTCGGGAGGGTTCATCTCCCTGGGGGTCTCCCCCAAAGTGGGGGTCTCCTCCCAGGGGTTTGGGTCTCCTCCTGTGCAGTATCCATCTATACTATTATTATTATTTTTCCCCTCCTTAAATTGGCAATGCTTTGCCGTGATAATCGCTGCCGTCACCGGGGCTAACAACATACCGTATTTGTGGTACAGCACGCAGCTGATAGAGCCCAAGGCGTGTTCAATAAAAGGGTCTTTCTCAAGGTCTTCCCACAGGTAAAGTCGGCGTTCCTTGGGGAATTGGAAGAAAGTACGACGCTATACCAGTGTATATCTGGGTCATAGCCGATCCTATAGTTTTCGTCATCTCTGCCCCGAGTCTAACCTCGTATCTAGCGTACAGCTTATCGATTTCTTCGGCTGACATTTTGTGAATTTTATCGGGAGTGTAGTCCCCAAAGTAATGTTTGGCTTTGCCACCAACAGCCAATGCCACCAGTCTCTCTCGCCTGTCGTCACTCACCTGTGGTGATTGTGGCACCAACAGTTGTTCTAGCAGTTCATCACACTCCATCTTATAATGTAACAAGTAAGTTTTAGTTTTAACAATATAATACCCGATGCAGACACAACACAGCCAAATAAAGGTTAAGTTGCACACGACGAACACTTCAAAAACCATAGCTTAGCTTTGCTTAGCATTTGCTTAGCATTTGCTAAGCTTTGCTTAGCTTTTACTTAGCATTGCTAAGCTAAAATACCCTATAGGCCACGGGTTGATCGGTCTTGAGCACGAGCTTAGCGTGTTTAGTTTCAGCGAGCTGTTTCTTCACCCGTTCCGTTCTAATTTGCTCATCACATCGTTCTCTCTCAAACACTCCTCGAACGAATCCTTGTCCTTGCAGTGAAATAAGGCCACCCATCGCGTCTGCTCCCTGAGGTCTTTCAACACCGAGTTGAACTTCTGCGTTAGCACCCAGATGCTGTGCTTTGCGTGTCGGCCAGAGAAGGCCAGGTACGATAGCATGTCTCTCTTTTTTGTTATCTCACGATTAGCGCTGCAGTCGTCCAGTATGAACAGCGTCGACTCCCCTTTAAATTTCCCGTGATAAGCTTTCAACCAGTCCTGCAGACGTGTCCCCGGGTCGACTCTGTGTATGTCCGGGTCCGTCATCACCCAAGGTCTTTCCGTGTACATTTTATTCATTTGCAGAGTAGGGCACATGATAATGATGTTGTCGAACACATCCCTGTAGTACCCCTCCAACATATCCAACACGAAAACGGTCTTCCCACAACCAGTCTGCCCGCACACTATGGCGCAGTGTGGGTCGCGGGGCGCAAAATCAGCAGGCAGTGGCCTGCACCCATAAGATGGCTTGCTGCCATCAATATATGGCCTGCACGAATCTCCCATTGTCTATATATTAAGTTGCGCGTCCATAATCACTTACAGATATAATTTCAACTTGCCAGCGGGTTGAGCCTTCTTGGTGATCTGGATTGTTATCCCCCTCGCTGCCGTTGTCTATGCGGGATCGCATGTCCAACCATAGCGCGTACTTGGTGGTCAGATATTCACCGATCTGCACGGAGGATAGGTCCAGGTCCTTGATGACGTGTTGGTGCCGGGTCGGTAGTTTCATTATCTCATCCCACTGCTGGTGCGCCCTCATACCGGCACTGAACAGCTGATTGGGCACGCCCTCGATGGTCACTTCCACCTTTTCAATCTCGGGGTTGAAAAACTTCTCGCTGTCCCTTCGGAACGGCTCATAATCCTTCCCGGGGGACGACCAGGATACCTTTCATCGATCGCGCCGGCACGTTTAGGTTTATGTTCCACAGCGTGTCGCTCTTATCCCGATTGATCGCTCTATGCCTCAGGACCCTATCGTACAGGATGGCCACCTTCCCCGAGTACTGGCTTCGAACCTGCCTGGCCAGCTCCGGGCTAGTGACCATGTCGAACTCCAGAGAGATGTTGTCTATGGTGTAACTGGCCTCATCACCGTTCAGCGTATGCACTACTTTGCTGTAGTCGTTAAACGTGAGCTCGTATTCAAGCCTATCACCCAGCGCGGCCTGGTAAAACGGCGCGTGTCCCGTGAGCAACTCGAAGTCGAGCAGCACGCAGAACCTGTTCCCGTACGCTTGGGTGATGGCCTTTTCACCGTCCGTGATCTTGTCTAGCTGGTCTTGCGTGAAGCCGTGTCCCACGCGCAACCGGGTTGATTTGCTGATACTTTGATACACGTCATTGACACGTTCTCCCTCGCTTTTCCAGAGGTCCCTGTAGCAGTGAAAGACGTCGCTGTCGTCGATGCTCAGCACCTCGTTACCGCTGATCTTGATGGTGGTTTTCTTGATGATGGCCCGACCTACGTTCCGCACTAGCTTGCGTTTGTCGTTGTTGGAGGTTAGCGTGAGGTTGAGCGCCAGTCGAACCGTGCCTGGTACAATGAGGTCATTCTCGCCAAGGTTTGGGAATCTAACAAGCAGCGTTTGGTTCTGGTCTATCTTGCTGCGATTGTTGGTGATGGTCACCGACTGGCGCACGGCTCTTACGCCTAGAGGCTCTCTTGATCTTCTGAAAGGATCTAGTTTTCTACCATACATTGTTTTTTTAAATGAAATATATAAGTTTTAATACTAAATAATGGCTGAGTACATCCCTATGGATGATATGTGGGATGATAGTGCCCAGGCATTCGGAGAGGATGACACCACATTCACGAACAACCCCTTAAGTGCTGAACTTGTACAGCCGGCCGTCGATGATTATTACGACGCAGTTGAAAATAGAGACAACATCAAGCCGTTGGTACAAGACTATACCAAGTTTACCGTCGATAAGAAGGGCACGCTGCGATTGAAGGCTCACCCGGGGGTCGATATCATGAAAAAAGACGGGAAAGGACCACATGCTTTGTCAACAATAACCAGTCGCCCTGGTGGGAGTCAACTGGTCCGTGATGAACTAGGCTTCATAGATTAAGTTTCCCCCAAAGGTCGTCCAAGATCTGCAAGAAGCCAGGACCAATACTGGGGATGCTAAAGAAACGTCGGACAGTATCGAAAAAATATTGGCCACGTACCATGACAAACCCTTGCCGGGGCTCGAATTTCCCCTGAGGGAACTGCGAGGCCTAGACGAAGCCTTGAAACATGTACGCGGAGAGCTCGTTAACAACATGGGGAAACTGAACGAAGTCGACGAGCACATCGCTCGCGAGAAAATAAAACTCACCGAAACAGAGGACGATGATATGAAACGTCGTATCGAGGAGAGAATAAAAAACTGTTGGAATCCGCTTCCTCGAACCGGCAAGCCCTCCGATCCCAGATCAGTCGTGTACGGGAAACCATCGATCGAGTCCTAAATGAGGACACCACGCTAGCTGACAGGATCCGAATCCTCTTCCGAGAGCAAGGGATTACTATCGCCAGCATTTTGACTGCATTGGGCTTCATCATATCAACCCTGGTGGTGTCATTGAGTGGGGGTACCCCCACGCCTGCCGGCGGCACACCAACACCCACAGGTGGCGTCAAAGACTGGATAAAAAAACACCTGAAATCCCTCGGGGAGGCCCTGGCTAAACTGGCTGGTAAGGCCGCCGAAGCCCTGCCTGGCATCCTGGGTAGCATCGTCTCGTGGCTGCTGAGCGCTCTGGCTAAAACTGCCACATGGCTCAGTCAAAACCTGTGGGCAGCCATCGTCGCTGTGGCTGGTTTGGTGTACGTAGCGGCTAAGGAATTTTTAACCAAATGAGCCCCAACCCGACCATGACCCCGCCAACCACTAGGGCTGTTTTACGATCGATGTGCTGCTGCAGGTGTGGGGGTGTGGGTTGAACCCTAGGCTCTGGGGGTGGCGCCACTATACCCGTTTCACCGGTCGTAGGTGGTGGGACGTGGGGGACGTTGACATCAAAATTGACTCCCAACTTTTGGTCCGCCGTGGCTATGACTTTTTCGTTGTTGTAGCCCACAACTTTTTTTACTCTCAGTTGCATATCGCTCGGAGCCATGTACAGTCCCACGTCGAAGACGTAGTCGACTTTCGACCTGGCGTATTCCAACACGTCTTGGTAGCGTTTGATGGCACTCGGGAGATCAACTGGAGAATTGATAGCATCCTCAACGTTAACAACGAACTGTTTCTGAGTGTCGTAAGCAGTCACCTTACCGAGGATGTTGGAACGCGTTTGCGTCTGCGCACCCAACAGCGCCCACACGTACGTTCGAATCGAGTCGTTCAATCTGGTGACACCGGCACGAGTAAACCCTTTTGACGTGTCCAGCATGAACTTTTTCCAGTCATCCGCTGCCCCCTGCTCGAACCTCCAGACTCGGTAATCCTTGCTGTTGTCGAAAGCCATGTAACGGTCATCCCACTCGTTTGTTTCGATATGATACGACTTGAAACCCAAATCTTTCACCAGCTGTTTGCTGGCTTCCCCGATAGGCATATTGTGAGCGATGGGGATACCCAACCCGTGGTTCGGTCCCGGCAAACGCCAATCCGTCTTCGGGTTTAGTTCGAATTCGTTGCAAATACGTTCGTAGGCCCGTCTATCGTACTGGTTGTTTACTGCGTTCCATGCTTTGTCCTGTGGGACCGGAGCGCTGATCTCTTTAAGGATACGTCTGACCTGGTAGTACACGTGGAACGTGAACACAGACTGACTCAGAGGTCCACGCCGAGTGTCGGCCAATGTCACACCACACCCCGTTGTAGCGCACCACACGGCGAAGTTGAGTTGATTCTGCCAGAACTGTATTGGGTTGTTGAACCAAGCATGAACTACCTTAGCGTTAGTCACCGAAAACCTATACAGGTCGAAACAATCTATGAACTGGGCGTTGAAATACATCCCATCAGCGACCCACGATCTTGTGTGGGAAATCTATGTCCAGTTTAGGGTAAAACAATCCAGGGGAGTACATTTTAAAACTATTATATAATGAGCATATATACTCCAACATGTACATAACACTTCCAGGAATAACGAGCGGCGAGGCCGTTCAGCTGATGCACACGATCGATAACACGTCGGGTCAACTCGAAGTCGCACTCTGCGATATCACCTACCTACCGCGATGGACTAACATCAACGTCAACAACAACAAGCTGTTCGTCAGTGGCACCCGAAATCAGATAACTGACGGCTACTACAGCGTGTGCCCGCTAAGCGATGAGGTCTTCAAGCCCCTGGGAGCCGAACTCAAGATGAACGACTCAAACAGCACAGTTGTGTTAATCAACAACGGAAGAAACTCCTTGAGGCTCGGTCGGCCATTGGCTAGGACACCTGGTATGCCGCCGGACGAGATAAAACCAGCAACTACCGTCACAGGCACGAAGTTACCCGACCTAGTACCGTACCGGGAGCTGTGCATTCACCTCGGCCAGCTGAGCACAACAGACAACATTCAAGGGGGTCAGCCTTCCACGATACTGAGAGCCGTACCGGTGAAAACAGAGAAATACAACGACGGCAGAACCGAGTCGTTTTCACCGAGGCAGTATAAGAGGTTAACCCAGGGCAACATCCCTGAGCTGATAATATCGGTGTTAGATATAAATCATAATCCCGTGAATATAGGATACCTCAGAATAACGCTGCACATAAAATGACCAGCGCACAAGGCCCCGGAATGAAGTTGAAAAAATGTGTCAATGCGGGGATCTCCGACCTCGGGGACATACGCGGATTCGACGACCCCGCAGTAGATGGTAAATTGTACGCCTTGCAACTGAAAAACAACATTTACAAACGCGTTGAAGTCCCCTCCGGTGGAGCCCTAGGTGATATAGTAGATACCTCAAGAGCGGTCGTCAACACTCGGTACACCCTAGTCAACACCGGTGATGATAAATGGATAATATACCCATCGTTCGGGGGCAAACTGTTCGACTTAGACGATGTTGAGAGCACTACCGTCGCCCGAAACAACCCATATACGCTCGTCTTCACCGTAGATGACAATTGGGTGTTGTTACCCGATAAAGGCGACTGGTTTCTCAATATTAAGCTCGGCACCCCCTACGTGTTCACGGAGAACAAAGACAACTACCTAAACAAAGTCGTGAACAACGGAACACTGCTCGTGGCTTACGTCCCAGCTCAGAGGCGTAGCGTAATCATCAGCCCAGTCGCCAGTATGGCAGTCCACATGCTATCGAGTAAACCAGGAGTGCAAGACGTGACATTGCAGTTGGTGTCTGAATTCGAAGGCGTGGTCAACATCCTGACGAGCCTACCAGATAACGCCACTCTGATCATCAAAGTCTACCTAGGGGAATCATCGCGGGATGATGTCGAAATCGTGAAGGGGATCAAACTCAGGTGGGCGAAACAGCACCAGTATCACGTTTGCACCGTTTACGTGCAGGTGGGTGTCGACTCCAAAACCAGTCTGCAGGGAGTCACCGTGATCGTGGAAGACACGATATCACTAACCAAGATCTTCCTACCCGACAACATACACTTCATGGGGGTGAAGTGCACCCCTGAACTATTATCAGAAAACCAGTTGGAAATTATCTCGTAATAGTATTATAACAATGTCTTGGCTTCACCCCAACGCTACGCTTAACGACCTAGGGGACACGGAGGGATTCGATCAGCCTGGTGAGGAAGACACCGTATACATCCTGCACTTGAAAGACAACGTGTATAGGCGGGTGTCGTTATCAGATTTTAAAGAGCCTGAATGGTTAGTCAACTTAACCCTCACCTCACCTTATATCTCCTTGAAACAAAATAATACTATCTCCGAGATTAGGAACAACGGCATGATTATAGGATCGTTCGTTCCGGAATCTAGCGTACAAGTCATACCAATACCAGACCACTCAGGCAACATGTTAGCTTCCAGTGGGGAGGTGAAGACAGAGATCAAATTACTCGATTACCAAGAGGTTTTTAGAGATGTCGCGGAAAACTTCACATTCATCATAGACGTCTATCTCGGAGATATAAGTTTGACTGAGCCTTATTTTCGCATTATAGATGATATGATGATAGGTTGGAAAGACAGGTGTAATAACCAACGTTGCCGTATTATTAAGGTATCGGGAAACAGACCTTTAGCAAGCCATGATGTAGTTCGTCTCTTTAATGGAAGTAGACCTAAGACCCCACTTTTTATACGCAAGTTAATCTAAGTATTATCAGCTTTTAGTACATTAATCGAAGGTTAAATGAAACCAAATTAAAATATATATTATAGGATGGGGCTATACCCAGTCGTAGAGGAAGTAGCGAAGATCTTCCTACACTTCATGGGGGTGAAGTGCACCCCTGAACTATTATCAGAAAACCAGTTGGAAACTATATCGTAATAATATTATAGCAATGACCAGTCATCGTCCCAACACTACACTTAACGACCTAGGGGACACGGAGGGATTCGATCAGCCTGGTGAGGAAGGTGGCTCATACATCCTACACTTGAAAGACAACGTGTATAGGGGGGCGGCAATAGCCGATCATCTACCCAAAATCACACTCAGGGACCTAGGAGACACAAGGTGGTTCGATCAACCTGGTGAGGACGGTGCCTTGTACGTCCTGTCCTTAAGAAAAGGTGTGTACGTGCGGCCGCGTCTGCCAGACGACTTTATAGAGCCCAAATGGTTGATCAACATGACCCTCACCGCACCTTATATCTCGTTAAACAAAGATAGAGAGGTCTCCGAAATTAGGAACAATGGCCTCTTGTTTGGGGTTTTCTTTCCGAACCATAGGATAAGTACTCGGCTAACAGATGATCACACGAGTAACATGTTAGTTGTTTCAGGCCAGGAGGGCGAGTTAAGGTTTGACGCCCCCGATACCTCATTGGCCTTTATGACTGTGAGCTCAAGCTCCACACTCGCCATAGAAGTCTACCTCGGATCGGTTCGTAATAATACAGAACGGCAACTTTTACCTGGGGTGACAATACGCTGGGGCATCATGGGCAGGCACCAATGTTGCCGTATCATCATACGGCCGGACCCCTCAACGGGTTCTATAGTCCCCTCAGTAAGATGCCCCGATGATGTTCGTGTGGACGCAAAGTTACCTATTAGCCTCTTGCCTATTTCCTTGTACGATGATCTACACCTTATAAGCCTCAAATATACTTTGCAAGAATTCAATATCGGGCGAAATAAAGATCTTTTTTAGAATATATCATATACACAGGATGGGACTGTACCCAGTCGTAGAGGAAGTCGTGAAGACCCTGGAAACCATAGACGGGTTCCGCTTGAGACAGTTATGTGATGTAAAACACCAACTAGAACAAGACCGCGACACGCAGAAAGCACTATGTAAGAAGTACCATAGAGCTTTCAATGCCGTGGATGGGGCTGATACTGCCCTGATGGTAACCAGCATGGGACTAGGGGCGGTTACACAAGACTGTATGGACATTACACAAGACAGTATGGACATTACACAAGGCTGTATGGACATTACACAAGAGCAGTATGGACATTACACAAGACTGTATGGACATTACACAAGGCTGTATGGACATTACACAAGACTGTATGGACATTACACAAGACTGTATGGACATTACACAAGACTGTATATACATGGACATTACACAAGACTGTATGGACATTACACAAGGCTGTATGGACATTATGGACATTACACAAGGCTGTATGGACATTACACAAGACTGTATGGACAAGGCTGTATGGACATTACACAAGACTGTATGGACATTACACAAGACTGTATGGACATTACACAAGGCTGTATGGACATTACACAAGGCTGTATGGACATTACACAAGGCTGTATGGACATTACACAAGACTGTATGGACATTACACAAGGCTGTATGGACATTACACAAGACTGTATGGACATTACACAAGGACTGTATGGACATTACACAAGACTGTATGGACATTACACAAGACTGTATGGACATTACACAAGGCTGTATGGACATTACACAAGGCTGTATGGACATTACACAAGGCTGTATGGACATTACACAAGACTGTATGGACATTACACAAGACTGTATGGACATTACACAAGGCTGTATGGACATTACACACTGTATGGACATTACACAAGGCTGTATGGACATTACACAAGGCTGTATGGACATTACACAAGACTGTATGGACATTACACAAGACTGTATGGACATTACACAAGACTGTATGGACATTACACAAGACTGTATGGACATTACACAACTGTATGGACATTACACAAGGCAGTATGGACATTACACAAGGCTGTATGGACATTACACAAGACATTACTGTATGGACATTACACAAGACTGTATGGGACTGTATGGACATTACACAAGACAGTATGGACATTACACAAGGCTGTATGGACATTACACAAGACTGTATGGACATTACACACACTATGGACATTATACATGGACATTACACAAGACAGTATACACAAGACAGTATGGACATTACACAAGACTGTATGGACATTACACAAGGCTGTATGGACATTACACAAGACTGTATGGACACTGTATGGACATTACACAAGGCTGTATGGACATTACACAAGACTGTATGGACATTACACAAGGCTGTATGGACATTACACAAGACAGTATGGACATTACACAAGACTGTATGGACATTACACAAGACTGTATGGACATTACACAAGACTGTATGGACATTACACATGGACATTACACAAGACTGTATGGACATTACATGGACATTACACAAGACTGTATGGACATTACACAAGACTGTATGGACATTACACAAGGCTGTATGGACATTACACAAGGCTGTATGGACATTACACAAGACTGTATGGACATTACACAAGACTGTATGGACATTACACAAGACTGTATGGACATTACACAAGACTGTATGGACATTACACAAGACTGTATGGACATTACACAAGACTGTATGGACATTACACAAGACAGTATGGACATTACACAAGACAGTATGGCTGTATGGACATTACACAAGGCTGTATGGACATTACACAAGACTGTATGGACATTACACAACTGTATGGACATTACACAAGACTGTATGGACATTACACAAGACTGTATGGACATTACTGTATGGTCATCATTCTAGAAGATGAAGGACTTGATGAAAGTATGGACATTACACAAGACGACGAGTATGGACATTACACAAGACATTGTTAGAAAGAATGATATCAATATTTCACCGCTACGTTTTTATGCGATTCGGCGGTGTTCCAATGACGCCAGGTCTCATTTGAAGAGCATTCGGGACGTTCGGACTGTATTCGATGTACATTCGAATTGTATTCAAAGTGCAATCGAAATAGTCCGACACGTTTGAAGAATATTCCACCTAAATTCCAGCAGCAAGCGAAGTACATTCGAATCGTATTCGGGACATTCTTGCAGGATTTGATGTGGTTTGCCTTTTCGATTCTCCCTCGAATACGTTCAGAATACTTAGAATGCCGTTAGAATGCAGTTAGAATACTTAGAATGCCGTTAGAATGCAGTTAGAATACTTAGAATGCCGTTAGAATGCAGTTAGAATACTTAGAATGCAGTTAGAATGCACTTCAAATGCTGTTCGATATTTTTCCACTTCGAATGTACCGCGAAAGTTTTGGACATGTTCAAAACATTCGGGTATGTTACAAAAATTGACACAAATAGTTGGAGAGCATTCGGAACGGAGTAAGAAGTTTTACAATGCATTTGGAATTTCCAGGAATCTCCAGGAATTTTCATTCCGACAGCATTCCGGCTCATTCCGCCTCAAGTGTGAAGGGGTTACGGCAGATGGCAGAATATACCGAGAGAAGAAAGATTATGTAAACTACGTAACTGTAATTTAGTTGGTGACGAATTCCATTATCTTTTTAAATGTACGTCACTTAATTCCTACAGAAAATCATTCATCCCCCAAAAATATCACAATTGGGCAAATTTTTCAACATTTAACAAGGTCATGTCGCCTGTCGATTTTAAACTTAGCAAATGTTTATCACTTTTATCTCTCACTTGTATAAATTGTTACGTAAATAACTCATCATCATGACGCATGTTTATGTTTATGTACATTTGAAAATATTGTATATACTTTGCTCTTGTACCACCGACGGTGGTTTTATGAGAATAAAGAAGTTGAAGTTGAAGGTTATAAAGAGCTCTCCAAGGGACATAACTCTATGGCGTTCGCTTGAAATAATGTTCGGCCGGTAGAGGGCGCAAGAGTCGATTTTATACGAACATAATTTAATTTGGACTGAATTATATGGTAGCTTCCCAGAGGGCTGACACTTAACATTATTGAGGGAAATGCATTATTTATGGGAAGTGTAGTGTGCCTTTAAACAGTGGAATAACTACAAACTGGTCATGGAAACACGTCATTGATAGGCGTTTCTTTCTCTGTGCTCTATCTTTTCGCCAGCATTCTCATCATAGAAGAAACAGTCGCTTTGGATATTGAGTCAATACATGGTGATCATTAGCCCGACAACATCTCAAGAGACAAGGTAAAGGTTAGAGTGCTGTAGATATTGATATGATTTGAGCCGATAATTACCACAGGTAATCTGCCCTTGGCGTCTAGGAAACGATCGTTTAGCTTAAGCATCTGGATATCTACATTTCATGCGACGTTTGAGTTAAATGGTTGACTTACTAACTACACGGTAAAATTTACAGGTGACCCATTTTGTGACATTATGTTCATCTTCTGAGGGAATCATGGAAATATCAAAACAAGACTATGTAATTATTGTACAGGAACAAATGCACCAATGGGCCTGTATGAGCTCAAAATTACAAATGTACATGTATGTAATGAGTGTAGCGGTAGAATTATCTTATTATGGGATCATCTGAGACCTTTGTTAAGATGTAGCGAGTACTGGGAACTAATTGTTATAATAATGGGCATTGCAAAAAGATGATGAGGTGATTTAAGGATCGATCATGTTGCATACAGTATTGGCATCACGTGCATTCAAGGTTTGGCTCCCAGCCAACTATACTTCAGGATCCTTGATATGGTTGATGGCGCGTCTTCCTATGTTGACATTGCCCATAATATCAATTGCGGATTTTCCTGGCAAAGAAAAGGGCCCGTCATTAAGCGGGAATAATGTTGCTAGTGGTGTTACACGGTTAGTTACTAGCTCACTACCCAGTTCACACATACACATGTCGGAATAAGACACAAGATTTTATAATTCTAATTTAAACTCTGTGCAGGTTAAATATTATGAGGAAGTGTGTGTAACGTTAATTGTAGCAATAGACCGATCCAGTCTGTCAATCAAACCTGGCGCATGCGTCAATTTTGGCCAATCAGCAGGCCGGGCGCGCTGTGTGGATTTGTCAGACTTATTTCCGGGGTCAAGCGATGCTTCCGAAGCGATGTGCTTCGAATTATGCCATTTACACTCGCTATATTTATTACATATTGCTGCGATTTGATGTGTACCTTTAACAAAACCATTACGGTCAAGACAACAAATATGGAGGCGGATCAAGAAACGCGACAGGCCTAACGATCAGTTAAATGTCTGCACCATTGTTCAGGAAACCTACGTCTGCCTGCTGATGAGAATTTGCACGAATTTCCACACTTTTGCACATGTGCAAAATCATTACCAATTGATGACAACAAATAACAGTTTAAGACTTTGCAAGTGTTATAAACACGGACAATTCTTGTAACTACAAAATTGTTTTTGCTTAACGTTTTTAGTCACTACTAGGCATGGAGTTGGTACGCCATAAAGCTCAAATGAGACAGACGAGAAAGCCGAGACACAATGTAAACAAATCTCCATTTCGGTTAGGGTCAACCGAAATAGCAAAACTTGTTACATGAAAGAACAATGTGGCGGATATTGTCCCCTTCGCTCTTAGATATTCTTCAATTTGTCACACATTTTAGGATGTTTTAAGTTTCATAAGTACAATCTGAAGGCCTACATTATCTTGTTAACAGAGCAAAATATTCGAGGAGTAATATTTTTTATTCAAACGGAAATATTGCAGTGTCAGCAGTTGCCTATCATGCAATATCCAAGTATCAAAATTAGTTCATATGAGTGCCTATCAAACCATGCTTTAAATATTTCAGATTGTTTATAAAGAGTTGCATGGGACTTTGAATTGAATTACCTTCCTCCATGTTGATCGAATACGAAAACTATGTGAGAAGAATATAGTGACTTTCTGGAGTATTGGACGGAGTGAAATAAAGTGTATATCTTAATTATGAGAACATTTTGTTACCACATAAATTATTCACATATATTGATACATTTTAGGAGTAATATTACAACTGTAATTTTGATTAATTCACTGGAAAGGATAGCAAGGTATGTTTTAAGAATCTTGCTTTTTTTAGTAAACGTGGAAGGGTAATAAAATTAATAATAGGTTTGTTGATGGTTATTTGGAAAATGAGCTTCATATTAAATTGCACACTGGTTTGTAGGAGGTGAACGCTTCAAGACATTTCTGTTTTCCTAAATCTTTGTTATGACTTTTACCAAATTTTGAATCAACTTTACTATAGTATTTATGACACCAGTAAGTATCTCAGAAAAGGAAATAGATCAAAATCAGTGTTATGTCCTCTAGGGATATGGTCTCAGATCTAATAAAACAAAGATTATCATTGTTTAATTAAGAAGCAATAATGTCAATATGTAATTGTATTGACAAAAAGCTTTGAACATAGGATATATTCTTTGCACCTTATTTACACTAGTAGTTAGCAGTTAAACATCTCTGATGAAAAAACAATAGATCTACATTTGTATTTTGTGTAACATTCTATTTCAATGATAGTTAATTGTTCGATAACTGTGGATCCTCTGTTCCAAGATTTTGCATCACGTTTCCTATTTCTGGAAGATGGCTCAGCTAGTGTACAGGTGCAGACTGTATCTTGGATCTTTTTTGTGTTCTGGTGCTGTGACATACCTGTACATAAACGCTGGCAGTTCATGAAGTCCAGTATTGTGGAAGTTTGTATGTAAATTAGGATTCCACAACAAAGTACATATAGCAAAATAAAAAGGAAATGATGATTAAAAAAATGATTTCCATATATTCAGTGTCATTTTATCATGGTGTACAGATTTTGAAGAGAGAAACTTTACTGAGAATTGCTGCAGATCAGCTGTTGAATATTTGCTTCTGGGTATGTCCAGATACGTCCATGGAAAAATACTGTTTACAAGCCCAATTACCTTTTCCAGATTTCCAAATAAGATCAAATAGGTTATGCTGTGATTGATTTGTTTACATTAATTATATACAGACAAATAAGGTGCATGAAGTAGTAGACGGAAATATTTTCTGCTTTTTATTTACCATTCTCTTAATTCATTAAAAGATAGAAACCCATGTTTTCAGATTATTGAACTAAATTTGAACAACGCCAACGGATAAGTAAAGGCGCCACGCGCAGTGTTGATAATCTATTTGTAGATACCGAAACGATCTGCAACATGAACATGTGGTTGTGTTCACGAGTTTTATAAAATTATAAACCCAAACAACAAAATTCAGTTACTCTTCCCCTGCTAATATCTGTGACGGAGGTGAATTGCCAGGTAGATTAATAGACTAGACAAATTTCTCAGAAATGTGGAGTTTAAGGATGCATTTTTGAGAAAAAGCAAGCAAACAACATTTTCTGGGGTAGTTTTTCGTGCTGAATACGAATCTGTTGTTTGCTAAGCTCAAAAATGCCTAATTAGGTCACAAATTGGGTTCAAAGGTCAATGAGTGCAAAATTCAATTTAAAAAAAAAGTGTTTTATTTATCATTCTCCATCCATACAATGAACTCAGTTTACAATATATTGATTAATAATGGTACCACAGGATTTCAAAATGTTGGATTTCATGGAAATGCTGAAGGAAAAATTTCGTATTTTTGCAAATATCTCCCTTATGGAGCGACTTTTAGTTTTTGCGTGAAGAGCTACTTTTTACAAGCATTTTTGCTCAAAATGCAAAGCAAGGCTGAATCTTTTCCTTTTGTTGACAGAATTATATTCCAGGCAAACTGTTTAGATCACAAAATTTGCATATTAAGCGCATAATTACTTCAAAGGTTAATTAGTGTGACAGGATGCGATAGGCATTTTTACATGTATGTCACACGAATGCTTTTATACTGCTTCACATGCATGTCAAATGAAACTGCTTTCATTCATGCAGTGAGTTTGATTAATGATTTTAGCAACATAATTACCCACAGAACAGTTCAGGAAATCACAGGAACAGGTGGGAACCCTATCTGATAATGGCATTGATGGCACAGCTCTATGCTGGTTCAAGTCTTATCTGTCGTCCCGTCACCAGCAAGTACTGATAGAGGATCATTACTCTAATCCAGCTCATCTATTTTGTAGTGTCCCACAAGGATCGGTCTTAGGTCCGGTCTTGTTCAGTCTTTACATCAAAGATCTTGGGAAAATCATGGAAGCCCACCATGTTGATCGCCATCACTTTGCTGATGATTCCTAAAATGTACAAAGTCTTCTTACCCACTATGGATCAAGCAACACCCGCCTTGAACGACCTACAACAGTGCTGTAAGGAAACCAAGAGCTGGATGTTTGACAACATGTTGAACTTGAACAGTTCAAAAACAGAGTGCATTCTACTGGGTCCTGCAAAAGGTTGCTCCCAGTGCTCATTGAATGCTCTTGATTTTGATGGAGAAAGTATTCCATTCTCACAGAAAGTAAGAGATCTTGGTGTCATCCTTGACTCCGACCTCTCTTTGGATGATCACATACCACATCTCTCTAGGATCTGTTTTGCAGCTCTACGCAATATCAGTTCCATTAGGCAATACCTGACTATAGATTCGGCAAAAACTCTCACCTTATGCCATGTAATGACCTGCCTGGACTGTTGTAACTCTCTCCTAGCCGGTGCAAACAAATCACAAATCCAGAGACTTCAACGAATCCAAAATGCTGCGGCACGTGTCGTGACTAGATCGAAGAAGTTTGACCACATCTCTCCCATTCTTCAATCTCTTCATTGGCTTCCAGTCGAGAACCGGATCCGCTTTAAACTCCTCTACCTCACCTACCGCTGCCTGTCTGGATGCGCTCCTGCTTATCTCTCCAATCTTCTTATGCCATATAAACCAGCTAGATCCCTTTGTTCTCAGGACAAAAACCTTCTGCTTGTTCCTAGAGCAGATCATTCGCCTACGCAGCTTCAACAGCCTGGAATGATCTTCCCCTCTCTCTCCGGGACACCAGTGACTTCTCTAGCTTCCGATCAAAACTGAAAACTCACCTTTTCCTGATGTCTTTCCAACTTTGCTGAACTCTGAGCATACTTCAGTATGGATATATGCACGTTAGAAATGCCCTATTATTACTATTATTATTATAATGTGTCAAATACATAGTGTGAAGATGAAGGCGAAAGTGGAACATAAATGCATACAAGCCATGTGCTATGACTGAAGGATTGGCTGTACTAAAAGACTTTGATATCACATGTTTGGTTTTAGGAATCTTTGTGCCGGAGGATTTTGTTAGTTGATGCACTGCTTGTACTTTTTTTTATTAAAATGGTGCAGTGTGTGTGTACCAGGAGAGGTCATCAGTGGCGGTATATACGTAGCACTGGTGTAAGTTTGTTTCTATTCACGGGCCAAGGTTTATCATTTGAGCTTTGTATCATATGTCAGGAAACCAGTCGGTCTAAAAATACCTTCTACAACCAGACAGAACTGGGCATCTAATCCATCTTTGAGGCCACCCAGCTCAGGCACAAATTGAAACATTGCAAAGTTCGGTTATCTGTAGACAGGCTTTCGTTCCTCTTTGAAGAATCTCCTGACGGCAACCCTAATCTAAAATGGCACAAACTCTGTTATTCAGCATACACACATTAGGGAAAAATAAATGTAAGGCTTGCCAAGGAACAGTCCAATGCTTCACAAGGAAATGAACAGACTGGTGTTTCAGATGAAGGATACCGCTTTTTACGCAGGGGTACTTCAACAGTGGATTTGTACACAAATGCAAAATATGTACACAAGGCCTTTGTACGTATTGTAGACGTGAATGATTTAATAGCAGCCGAAGCATGCTGTCACATCTAAGTTAATTTCTGTGGGATGCCAAAAGGGCAGAAACTGACAGCAAATGAGCTGATATGGCCATGGCTGTGTAATGGTTGTGTAAGGAGTTATGTCACCGTGCAGAGAATGGACACATATTTGAATTGTCTGCTGTGTTCATGAGGTACAAAGAATTAGCCAGTGAGTCAGACTCTATTATCCCATCATCATATTTCAGTAGACAGGGGACTTCAAGGGACCTTTATCAAAGTGAAGTGGGGTCACTTATGAATTTGTTGCTCATGTCACTGGAGCACGTTGCTCTGAGACTCTGCAGTGATATGTCAGATCCGGGATTCAAATGTTGTGACGTGAGTGAAGAAGTAGAGTTGGCCAGTGTACCTCCTTCTGAAGAAGGTGAAATAGGCGTGTATCTGATGTTGAACGGATTAAGAACACAGGTGTTCGTAGTATGGGGCAAGACATGGTCTACAGTGTTTGCGGGGACAAGGAAGCACCACCTAAACATGTTGGTATGGGTATGACCCTTCATCAATCAACATGCACAGTCAAGAAAACTAATTGAGCTATACCATATAGAATGCTTGGCACATCATCAGTTACACCCGGGTTCTCCAAGCACTAGATCCACAAACTGGGGCAGTGTTTTCAAGGAACTTGGTCTTTGGGAGATTTTCTTTTTCTTTTTTTCTTGGGGGCAGGACACACTTTTTGTGAGAACATCAAACAAGATGGACTTGGTACCTTGGTGCGAAGTGCCCTGTACTTCTAACCCTTGTGTTCTTAACCCGTTCAACATCAGATGCGCCTATTTCACCTTCTTCAAACTCATTATAAACATAACTTTGGCCACCAAGTAAGATGTTCAGTGGCATGTACACTGGCCTACTCTGCTTCTTCACTCACGTCACAACATGTGACATGATATCACTGTGGAGTCTCAGAGCAACGTGCACCTGGGACAAGAGTCCACAATGCACTTGTTTCCTTTATCAAATGATAGGATGATAGAGTCACTGGCTAATTCTTTGTACCTCATGAACACAGCAGACAATTTAAATTCGTGTCCATTCTCTGCATTGTGACATAACTCCTTACACAACCAAGCCATGGCTATATCAGCTTATTTGCTGTCAGTTTCTGCCCTTTTGGCATCCCACAGAAATTTACTTAGACAGTCAATATGATAGCATGCTTCGGCTGCTATTAAATCATTCACGTCTACAATACGTACAAAGGCCTTGTGTACATATTTTGCATTTGTGTACAAATCCACTGTTGAAGTACCCCTGCGTAAAAAGCGGTATCCTTCATCTGAAACACCAGTCTGTTCATTTCCTTGTGAAGCATTGGACTGTTCCTTGGCAAGCCTTACATTTATTTTTCCCTAATGTGTGTATGCTGAATAACAGAGTTTGTGCCATTTTAGATTAGGGTTGCCGTCAGGAGATTCTTCAAAGAGGAACGAAAGCCTGTCTACAGATAACCGAACTTTGCAATGTTTCAATTTGTGCCTGAACTGGGTGGCCTCAAAAATGGATTAGATGCCCAGTTCTGTCTGGTTGTAGAGGGTATTTTTAGACTGACTGGTTTCCTGACATATGATACAAAGCTCAAATGATAAACCTTGGCCCGTGAATAGAAACAAACTTACACCAGTGCTACGTATATACCGCCATTGATGACCTCTCCTGGTACACACACACTGCACCTTTTGAATAAAAAAGTACCAGTGCAGTGCGTCAACTAACAAAATCCTCCGGCACAAAGATTCCAAAAACCAAACATGTGATAGCAAAGTCTTTTAGTACAGCCTCGATCCTTCAGTCATAGCACATAAAATGGCTTGTATGCATTTATGTTCCACTTTCGCCTTCATCTTCATACTATGTATTTGACACATTATCGGATAGGGTTCCCACCTGTTCCTGTGATTTCCTGAACTGTTCTGAGGGTAATTATGTTGCTAAAATCATAAATCAAACTCACTGCATGAATGAAAGCAGTTTTATTTGACATGCATGTGAAGCAGTATAAAAGCATTCGTGTGGCATACATGTAAAAATGCCTATCGCATCCTGTCACACTCATTAACCTTTGAAGTAATTATGCGCTTAATATGCAATTTTTGTGACCTAAACAGTTTGCCTGGAATATAATTCTGTCAACAAAAGGAAAAGATTCAGCCTTGCTTTGCATTTTGAGCAAAAATGCTTGTAAAAAGTAGCTCTTCACGCAAAAACTAAAAGTCGCTCCATAAGGGAGATATTTGCAAAAATACGAAATTTTTCCTTCAGCATTTCCATGAAATCCAACATTTGAAATCCTGTGGTACCATTATTAATCAATATATTGTAAACTGAATTGATTGTATGGATGGAGAATGATAAATAAAAAACTTTTTAAAAAATTTGAATTTTGCACTCATTGACCTTTGAACCCAATTTGTCACCTAATTAGGCATTTTTGAGCTTAGCAAACAACAGATTCGTATTCAGCACGAAAAACTACCCCAGAAAATGTTATTTGCTTGCTTTTACTCAAAAATGCCTCATGCATTCACATTTCTGAGAAATTTGACTAGTCTAATTGATTCGCAAGAAATTACGCTTCCTACAGTCTCAGCAGCTAGTCGAGACGATTTTTCATCGGGCATGTAACTCATTTTCACTCGCCAGTTGCAATCTGCCAGCTAAAATAAATTAAAAACCACATACGTATAACTTGCCTCTTTAAATAACATTCAAAACGACGGATACCAAAGTATCACAAGCAGAATTCATCAACAACATTCGCAATCACGTAACGTTTCGCCGGCGGTGACGCCATTGTGATTTGTCAGTGGTTGTCCCCCCTAACGTCAAAAACGAAGTGGGCGGGGCTTATCGGCCGGGACTGGATCGGTCTATTAGAATGAAGGTGAACTGCAGTTACTGAAATGAAATAATTTTCAAATTCTTGATTGATAGCCATCAACAACACTTGCCACAGCATTTACGCGTTTTAATGCGACACGTCTAGAGGTTGAATATATTTTAAAAATATAACAACAGCAGCTCAAATACGTCTTTAACTGTTATTGGATAAGTAAATATGTATCCTAAAAATAAAAATAAAACTAAGGCATGACCTATTTCGAATATTTTCCTGATACATATGAATGGAAAATCTTTTAATTAGAATAAAACTCATATAAAATATATAAACAATCCATAAAGGTTGGATGCTCAGCGCCAAGATTAGGTATTTCCGTATTGCTGGTTGTACAAAGTATACATATATCCACAAGCCCTACCCTTCCCCTCTTCCCCGTGTTGCTAGTTGTACAAAGTATACATATATCCACAAGCCCTACACTTCCCCTCTTCCCTGTGTTGCTGGTTGTACAAAGTATACATATATCCACAAGCCCTACCCTTCCCCTCTTCCCTGTGTTGCTAGTTGTACAAAGTATACACATATACACGGGCCCACCCCTTCCCGTCTATTGTCTATGTGTTGTTTATATTACAAAGTGTACACATATACACGGGCCCACCCCTTCCCGTCTATTGTCTATGTGTATTTTATGTTACAAAGTGTACACATATACACGGGCTCACCACTTCCCGTCTATTGTGTATGTGTTGTTTATGTTACAAAGTGTACACGTATACACGAGCCCACCCCTTCCCGTCTATTGTCTATGTGTTGTTTATATTACAAAGTGTACACATATACACGGGCCCACCCCTTCCCGTCTATTGTCTATGTGTTGTTTATGTTACAAAGTGTACACATATACAAGGGCCCACCCCTTCCCGTCTATCGTCTATGTGTTGTTTATATTACAAAGTGTACACATATACACGGGCCCACCCCTTCCCGTCTATTGTCTATATGTTGTTTATGTTAGAAAGTGTACACATATACACGGGCTCACCCCTTCCCGTCTATTGTCTATGTGTTGTTTATGTTACAAAGTGTACACGTATACACGAGCCCACCCCTTCCCGTCTATTGTCTATGTGTTGTTTATGTTACAAAGTGTACACATATACACGGGCCCACCCCTTCCCGTCTATTGTCTATGTGTTGTTTATGTTACAAAGTGTACACATATACACGGGCCAACCCCTTCCCGTCTATTGTCCATGTGTTGTTTATGTTACAAAATGTACACATATACACGGCCACACCTCTTCCCGTCTATTGTGTATGTGTTGTTTATGTTACAAAGTGTACACATATACACGGGCCCACCCCTTCCCGTCTATTGTCTATGTGTTGTTTATGTTACAAAGTGTACACGTATACACGGGCTCACCCCTTCCCGTCTATTGTCTATGTGTTGTTTATGTTACAAAGTGTACACATATACACGGGCCCACCCCTTCCCGTCTATTGTCTATGTGTTGTTTATATTACAAAGTGTACACATATACACGGGCCCACCCCTTCCCGTCTATTGTCTATGTGTTGTTTATGTTACAAAGTGTACACATATACACGGGCCCTCCCGTTCCCGTCTATTGTCTATGTGTTGTTTATGTTACAAAGTGTACACATATACACGGGCCCACCCCTTCCCGTCTATTGTCTATGTGTTGTTTATATTACAAAGTGTACACATATACACGGGCCCGTCCCTTCCCGTCTATTGTCTATGTGTTGTTTATGTTACAAAGTGTACACATATACACGGGCCCACCCCTTCCCGTCTATTGTCTATGTGTTGTTTATATTACAAAGTGTACATACATCCGGGAGAACTATCAGCAGGGCTGTTAACCCCAGGAACACAATCCCCACATAGCCCATGGTCACTGACGAAGGACGATCGTCTTTCGCACTCGTCTTCTTTCGTACTGTCTTAGATAATGTCGCCACATTGACTTGTAATTTCTCCACTATCTGTTTGATGTAATCATTGCGGTCGACTACACGCTCTGTTTGAACCCGCTTCCTACAGAAACAGGTGCGAGTTGATTTCGCTAAAACGACAGAATCGGTGTGGTCGACTTTGTTCAGCGGCGTAGAGGAACTGATTGCCTGTGTCGGAGACAGTGATGTCGTGGTATTCACGTCTGACCACGCTGCTGACGCAAGAGGCGCTACAGATGCAGTTTGTGACAGAAAACCTGTTGAGCTAGATCCATCATGAAGGGAAAGGGTAGCAGAAAGGTTGTACGATGAGGACAATACACCATAAGGCGATGAGACGTCTAGAGTCCATGGTGAGGCAGTGTGTGTTTGCGTCAGCCTGTCTTGTGATGATGGTGTGATGTCCTCCAGCGACGACATCGTCCACGTTAATGATGATACTCCCTGTCCATAAGACGAAAACAGCTCGAGTCCTCGTGAGGAAGGAGACTGCTCTACTGTCGACGTTTCCAAATCTGTACTTATCACAACGTTGCTAGATGTGACGCTGGTGCTGTCTTGTGATGATGGTGTGATGTCCTCCAGCGACGACATCGACCACGTTGATGATAATACTCCCTGACCATAAGACGAAAACAGCTCGAGTCCTCGTGAGGAAGGAGACTGTTCTACTGTCGACGTTTCCAAATCTGTACTTATCACAACGTTGCTAGATGTGACGCTGGTGCTGTCTTGTGGTGAAGATGATGGCTGAACTGAAGATAGAACATACGGCAGAATGTAAAACCAATGTCAATAAAATTGTCTTTGAATTTAATCCGAAATTAAGATACCCACAATGTGCAATGCTATGCATCTCATTTGATCGGGACAGCAGTTATGGGTTGTCAAAAATGGTACCTAAGTTTGTACATAGTTAACGACGGTCATGATGACCTTGTCATCAAAGCCTCAAGGTTGCGTCTTGGGACGAAATGTGATGAAGATGATGTTATGTACCTATTCCAAACTGTACGTAGAACTCTGCCCTGCATCCGTCCGACACCCAAATCTTTGTTTCAGTGTAACCGAAACTAACTGTCCGAATGCATTCTGAACTAGACAGCTGCTTCTTCTTCGTGACGCCAATCACTCGGCTGTTGTTGTCAAGATCCGGAATGTTGCACTCGGAGTAGGCGAAACCGTTAGACGAGCACGTCACATCAACCGTCTTGCACTCTTGACAGGAACAAAATCATCAGTTTGAATATGCACCACAATGCTTACGTACACATCATCTTGCATTCTGCACTAGTTTCTCAGTTAGCCAGTGTCGCAAGTTAAGTATATATTATTCTTTTTACTTATTCTGCTTCACAACAAATGCATTTTCCGTCTCTCTCTGTCTCTATCTCTGTCTCTCTCTCTCTCTCTCTCTCTCTCTCTCTCTCTCTCTCTCTCTCTCTCTCTCTCTCTCTCTCTCTCTCTCTCTCTCTCTCTCTCTCTCTCTCTGTGCCAAATTTGTGAATCAAGAAACACAATAACCAAGGTCCCAACAGAACCTGTTTACATACCAGCAACATGTAGCCAGAGGAGGGACACCACCAGGATCCGCTGACAGATCATACTCATGACCTCCCTGAAAGGACATAAATAATCTAATTAGAGCGTGTTTCTTTTAACGTCACTATTTTACCTATGAACGTTTTGTGAATAATCAATACAGGCCACACTAAGCAGAGTGTTTTGATATGTCTATAATACATTGCAGAATACCTGAATACAGCACTAATTATTCATGTTATGTGTTAAATGTTCACCGCCATGAACTTTACTCGTGGGACTTGCCTTGCATACATTAATATCGCTTTAAACCTTTTATAGCACCAGGACCTAAGCCACTTTGACTACTCCGAAGAGATAAGGCATTAAACGTACATTAACTGGTCTCAGTTATATTGGTAGAGCAACAGTAGATAAAAGAAATATATGGAAAGTAAATTATAGTCTAAAGGAACCCGTTTTATGAACTACTAAACACAGTAAACTATTAATCTGGCTAACGACATCATGCTGGGGGCCTTCTGTTATTGAACCATTTTGCTGTTTTAATCACCCTCTGTTCCCCACTTTAAATATGCTCTAATTAACAAAAGCTTTTTGGACTGCTGTAAACTGAAAGATAAAATACCCATTTAATGCACTCAGAAATGAAACATATGTTATATTTGGGATTACAGGTTTGGTAACTGACCCAGAACTGCGTGTTACATCTCTGACGGGGACAAGAACATAGTAGGGGAGATATTCTGGAACGGTTCTCAGACTCTGTCACACGGTGTTATGGTTTGGCATGTGTTTGAATATGTAAGGGTTGAAGGATACTGTTTTGATCTAGTACTATATTTTGTTTATAGCATGTGTTTGAACATGTAAGGGTTGAAGGATACTGTTTTGATCTAGTACTATATTTTGTTTATAGCATGTGTTTGAACATGTAAGGGTTGAAGGATACTGTTTTGATCTAGTGCTATAATTTTGTTTATAGCATGTGTTTGAATATCTAAGGGTTGAAGGGTACTGTTTTGATCTAGTACTATAATTTTGTTTATAGCATGTGTTTGAATATGTAAGGGTTGAAGGGTACTGTTTTGATCTAGTACTATATTTTGTTTATAGCATGTGTTTGAATATGTTAGGGTTGAAGGGTACTGTTTTGATCTAGTACTATATTTTGTTTATAGCATGTGTTTGAATACGTAAGGGTTGAATGATACTGTTTTGATCTAGTACTATATTTTGCTTATAGCATGTGTTTGAATATGTTAGGGTTGAAGGGTACTGTTTTGATCTAGTACTATAATTTTGTTTATAGCATGTGTTTGAACAGGTAAGGGTTGAATTATACTGTTTTGATCTAGTACTATAATTTTGTTCATAGCATGTGTTTGAATATGTAAGGGTTGAAGGGTACTGTTTTGATCTAGTACTATATTTTGTTTATAGCATGTGTTTGAATATGTTAGGTTTGAAGGGTACTGTTTTGATCTAGTACTATATTTTGTTTAAAGCATGTGATTGAATATGTAAGGGTTGAATGATACTGTTTTGATCTAGTACTATATTGTGTTTATAGCATGTGTTTGAATATTTAGGGTTGAAGGGTACTGTTTTGATCTAGTACTATAATTTTCTTTATAGCATGTGTTTGAATATGTAAGGGTTGAAGTATACTCTTTTGATCTAGTACTATAATTTTGTTTATAGCATATGTTTGAATATGTAAGGATTGAAGGATACTGTTTTGATCTAGTACTATAATTTTGTTTATAGCATGTGTTTGAATATCTAAGGGTTGAAGGGGACTGTTTTGATCTAGTACTATAATTTTGTTTATAGCATATGTTTGAATATGTAAGGGTTGAATGATACTGTTTTGATCTAGTACTATAATTTTGTTCATAGCATGTGTTTGAATATCTAAGGGTTGAAGGATACTGTTTTGATCTAGTACTATAATTTTGTTTATAGCATGTGTTTGAATATGTAAGGGTTGAAGGGTACTGTTTTGATCTAGTACTATATTTTGTTTATAGCATGTGTTTGAATATGTTAGGGTTGAAGGGTACTGTTTTGATCTAGTACTATATTTTGTTTATAGCATGTGTTTGAATACGTAAGGGTTGAATGATACTGTTTTGATCTAGTACTATATTTTGCTTATAGCATGTGTTTGAATATGTTAGGGTTGAAGGGTACTGTTTTGATCTAGTACTATAATTTTGTTTATAGCATGTGTTTGAACAGGTAAGGGTTGAATTATACTGTTTTGATCTAGTACTATAATTTTGTTCATAGCATGTGTTTGAATATGTAAGGGGTTGAAGGATTACTGTTTTGATCTAGTACTATATTTTGTTTATAGCATGTGTTTGAATATGTTAGGTTTGAAGGGTACTGTTTTGATCTAGTACTATATTTTGTTTAAAGCATGTGATTGAATATGTAAGGGTTGAATGATACTGTTTTGATCTAGTACTATATTTTGTTTATAGCATGTGTTTGAATATGTTAGGGTTGAAGGGTACTGTTTTGATCTAGTACTATAATTTTGTTTATAGCATGTGTTTGAATATGTAAGGGTTGAAGTATACTCTTTTGATCTAGTACTATAATTTTGTTTATAGCATATGTTTGAATATGTAAGGATTGAAGGATACTGTTTTGATCTAGTACTATAATTTTGTTTATAGCATGTGTTTGAATATCTAAGGGTTGAAGGGTACTGTTTTGATCTAGTACTATAATTTTGTTTATAGCATATGTTTGAATATGTAAGGGTTGAAGGGTACTGTTTTGATGTAGTACTATAATTTTGTTTATAGCATGTGTTTGAATATCTAAGGGTTAAAGGATACTGTTTTGATCTAGTACTATAATTTCGTTTATAGCATATGATTGAATATGTAAGGGTTGAATGATACTGTTTTGATCTAGTACTATAATTGTGTTTATAGCATGTGTTTGAATATGTAAGGGTTGAAGGATACTGTTTTGATCTAGTACTATAATTTTGTTTATAGCATATGTTTGAATATCTAAGGGTTGAAGGATACTGTTTTGATCTAGTACTATAATTTTGTTTATAGCATATGTTTGAATATGTAAGGGTTGAATGATACTGTTTTGATCTAGTACTATAATTTTGTTTATAGCATGTGTTTGAATATGTAAGGGTTGAATGATACTGTTTTGATCTAGTACTATAATTTTGTTTATAGCATATGTTTGAATATGTAAGGGTTGAAGGATACTGTTTTGATCTAGTACTATAATTTTGTTTATAGCATGTGTTTGAATATGTAAGGATTGAAGGATACTGTTTTGATCTAGTACTATAATTTTGTTTATAGCATGTGTTTGAATATGTTAGGGTTCAAGGGTACTGTTTTGATGTAGTACTATAATTTTGTTTATAGCATATGTTTGAATATGTAAGGGTTGAATGATACTGTTTTGATCTAGTACTATAATTTTGTTTATAGCATGTGTTTGAATATGTAAGGGTTGAAGGATACTGTTTTAATCTAGTACTACAATTTTGTTTATAGCATATGTTTGAATATGTAAGGGTTGAATGATACTGTTTTGATCTAGTACTATAATTTTCTTTATAGCATATGTTTGAATATGTAAGGGTTGAATGATACTGTTTTGATCTAGTACTATAATTTTGTTTATAGCATATGTTTGAATATGTAAGGGTTGAATGATACTGTTTTGATCTAGTACTATAATTTTGTTTATAGCATATGTTTGAATATGTAAGGGTTGAATGATACTGTTTTGATCTAGTACTATAATTTTGTTTATAGCATATGTTTGAATATGTAAGGGTTGAATGATACTGTTTTAATCTAGTACTATAATTTTGTTCATAGCATGTGTTTGAATATGTAAGGGTTGAAGGGATACTGTTTTGATCTAGTACTATAATTTTGTTTTATAGCATGTGTTTGAATATGTTAGGGTTGAAGGGGTACTGTTTTGATCTAGTACTATATTTTGTTTATAGCATGTGTTTGAATATGTAAGGGTTGAATGATACTGTTTTGATCTAGTACTATATTTTGTTTATAGCATGTGTTTGAATATGTTAGGGTTGAAGGGATACTGTTTTGATCTAGTACTATAATTTTGTTTATAGCATGTGTTTGAATATGTAAGGGTTGAATGATACTGTTTTGATCTAGTACTATAATTTTGTTTATAGCATGTGTTTGAATATGTAAGGGTTGAATGATACTGTTTTGATCTAGTACTATAATTTTGTTTATAGCATGTGTTTGAATATGTAAGGGTTGAATGATACTGTTTTGATCTAGTACTATAATTTTGTTTATAGCATATGTTTGAATATGTAAGGGTTGAATGATACTGTTTTAATCTAGTACTATAATTTTGTTCATAGCATGTGTTTGAATATGTAAGGGTTGAAGGGTACTGTTTTGATCTAGTACTATATTTTGTGTTACAGCATGTGTTTGAATATGTTAGGGTTGAAGGGTACTGTTTTGATCTAGTACTATATTTTGTTTATAGCATGTGTTTGAATATGTAAGGGTTGAATGATACTGTTTTGATCTAGTACTATATTTTGTTTATAGCATGTGTTTGAATATGTTAGGGTTGAAGGGTACTGTTTTGATCTAGTACTATAATTTTGTTTATAGCATGTGTTTGAATATGTAAGGGTTGAATGATACTGTTTTGATCTAGTACTATAATTTTGTTTATAGCATGTGTTTGAATATGTAAGGGTTGAAGGATACTGTTTTGATCTAGTACTATAATTTTGTTTATAGCATGTGTTTGAATATGTAAGGGTTGAATGATACTGTTTTGATCTAGTACTATAATTTTGTTTATAGCATATGTTTGAATATGTAAGGGTTGAATGATACTGTTTTGATCTAGTACTATAATTTTGTTTATAGCATATGTTTGAATATGTAAGGGTTGAATGATACTGTTTTGATCTAGTACTATAATTTTGTTTATAGCATGTGTTTGAATATGTAAGGGTTGAAGGATACTGTTTTGATCTAGTACTATAATTTTGTTTATAGCATGTGTTTGAATATGTAAGGGTTGAAGGATACTGTTTTGATCTAGTACTATAATTTTGTTTATAGCATGTGTTTGAATATGTTAGGGTTGAAGGGTACTGTTTTGATCTAGTACTATAATTTTGTTTATAGCATATGTTTGAATATGTAAGGGTTGAAGGATACTGTTTTGATCTAGTACTATAATTTTGTTTATAGCATATGTTTGAATATGTAAGGGTTGAATGATACTGTTTTGATCTAGTACTATAATTTTGTTTATAGCATGTGTTTGAATATGTAAGGGTTGAAGGATACTGTTTTGATCTAGTACTATAATTTTGTTTATAGCATGTGTTTGAATATGTAAGGGTTGAATGATACTGTTTTGATCTAGTACTATAATTTTGTTTATAGCATATGTTTGAATATGTAAGGGTTGAATGATACTGTTTTGATCTAGTACTATAATTTTGTTTATAGCATATGTTTGAATATGTAAGGGTTGAAGGATACTGTTTTGATCTAGTACTATAATTTTGTTTATAGCATATGTTTGAATATGTAAGGGTTGAATGATACTGTTTTAATCTAGTACTATAATTTTGTTCATAGCATGTGTTTGAATATGTAAGGGTTGAAGGGTACTGTTTTGATCTAGTACTAAATTTTGTTTATAGCATATGTTTGAATATGTTAGAGTTGAAGGGTACTGTTTTGATCTAGTACTATATTTTGTTTATAGCATGTGATTGAATATGTAAGGGTTGAATGATACTGTTTTGATCTAGTACTATATTTTGTTTATAGCATGTGTTTGAATATGTTAGGGTTGAAGGGTACTGTTTTGATCTAGTACTATAATTTTGTTTATAGCATGTGTTTGAATATGTTAGGGTTCAAGGGTACTGTTTTGATGTAGTACTATAATTTTGTTTATAGCATATGTTTGAATATGTAATGGTTGAAGGATACTGTTTTGATCTAGTACTATAATTTTGTTTATAGCATGTGTTTGAACATGTAAGGGTTGAATGATACTGTTTTGATCTAGTACTATAATTTTGTTTATAGCATATGTTTGAATATGTAAGGGTTGAAGGATACTGTTTGAATATGTAAGGGTTGAATGATACTGTTTTGATCTAGTACTATAATTTTGTTTATAGCATATGTTTGAATATGTAAGGGTTGAATGATACTGTTTTGATCTAGTACTATAATTTTGTTTATAGCATATGTTTGAATATGTAAGGGTTGAATGATACTGTTTTAATCTAGTACTATAATTTTGTTCATAGCATGTGTTTGAATATGTAAGGGTTGAAGGGTACTGTTTTGATCTAGTACTATATTTTGTTTATAGCATGTGTTTGAATATGTTAGAGTTGAAGGGTACTGTTTTGATCTAGTACTATATTTTGTTTATAGCATGTGATTGAATATGTAAGGGTTGAATGATACTGTTTTGATCTAGTACTATATTTTGTTTATAGCATGTGTTTGAATATGTTAGGGTTGAAGGGTACTGTTTTGATCTAGTACTATAATTTTGTTTATAGCATGTGTTTGAATATCTAAGGGTTGAAGGATACTGTTTTGATCTAGTACTATAATTTCGTTTATAACATATGTTTGAATATGTAAGGGTTGAATGATACTGTTTTGATCTAGTACTATAATTTTGTTTATAGCATGTGTTTGAATATGTAAGGCTTGAATGATACTGTTTTGATCTAGTACTATATTTTGTTTATAGCATGTGTTTGAATATGTTAGGGTTGAAGGGTACTGTTTTGATCTAGTACTATAATTTTGTTTATAGCATGTGTTTGAATATGTTAGGTTTCAAGGGTACTGTTTTGATGTAGTACTATAATTTTGTTTATAGCATATGTTTGAATATGTAATGGTTGAAGGATACTGTTTTGATCTAGTACTATAATTTTGTTTATAGCATGTGTTTGAACATGTAAGGGTTGAATGATACTGTTTTGATCTAGTACTATAGTTTTGTTTATAGCATATGTTTGAATATGTAAGGGTTGAAGGATACTGTTTTAATCTAGTACTACAATTTTGTTTATAGGATATCTTTGAATATCTAAGGGTTGAAGGATACTGTTTTGATCTAGTACTATAATTTTGTTTATAGCATATGTTTGAATATGTAAGGGTTGAATGATACTGTTTTGATCTAGTACTATAATTTTGTTTATAGCATGTGTTTGAATATGTAAGGGTTGAATGATACTGTTTTGATCTAGTACTATAATTTTGTTTATAGCATATGTTTGAATATGTAAGGGTTGAATGATACTGTTTTGATCTAGTACTATAATTTTGTTTATAGCATATGTTTGAATATGTAAGGGTTGAATGATACTGTTTTAATCTAGTACTATAATTTTGTTCATAGCATGTGTTTGAATATGTAAGGGTTGAAGGGTACTGTTTTGATCTAGTACTATATTTTGTTTATAGCATGTGTTTGAATATGTTAGAGTTGAAGGGTACTGTTTTGATCTAGTACTATATTTTGTTTATAGCATGTGTTTGAATATGTAAGGGTTGAATGATACTGTTTTGATCTAGCACTATAATTTTGTTTATAGCATGTGTTTGAATATGTTAGGGTTGAAGTATACTCTTTTGATGTAGTACTATAATTTTGTTTATAGCATATGTTTGAATATGTAATGGTTGAAGGATACTGTTTTGATCTAGTACTATAATTTTGTTTATAGCATGTGTTTGAATATGTAAGGGTTGAAGGGTACTGTTTTGATCTAGTACTATAATTTTGTTTATAGCATATGTTTGAATATGTAAGGGTTGAAGGGTACTGTTTTGATGTAGTACTATAATTTTGTTTATAGCATGTGTTTGAATATGTAAGGGTTGAAGGATACTGTTTTAATCTAGTACTATAATTTTGCTTATAGCATATCTTTGAATATCTAAGGGTTGAAGGGTACTGTTTTGATCTAGTACTATATTTTGTTTATAGCATGTGTTTGAATATGTTAGAGTTGAAGGGTACTGTTTTGATCTAGTACTATATTTTGTTTATAGCATGTGTTTGAATATGTAAGGGTTGAATGATACTGTTTTGATCTAGTACTATATTTTGTTTATAGCATGTGTTTGAATATGTTAGGGTTGAAGGGTACTGTTTTGATCTAGTACTATAATTTTGTTTATAGCATGTGTTTGAATATGTTAGGTTTCAAGGGTACTGTTTTGATGTAGTACTATAATTTTGTTTATAGCATATGTTTGAATATGTAATGGTTGAAGGATACTGTTTTGATCTAGTACTATAATTTTGTTTATAGCATGTGTTTGAACATGTAAGGGTTGAATGATACTGTTTTGATCTAGTACTATAGTTTTGTTTATAGCATATGTTTGAATATGTAAGGGTTGAAGGATACTGTTTTAATCTAGTACTACAATTTTGTTTATAGCATATGTTTGAATATGTAAGGGTTGAATGATACTGTTTTGATCTAGTACTATAATTTTGTTTATAGCATATGTTTGAATATGTAAGGGTTGAATGATACTGTTTTGATCTAGTACTATAATTTTGTTTATAGCATATGTTTGAATATGTAAGGGTTGAATGATACTGTTTTGATCTAGTACTATAATTTTGTTTATAGCATATGTTTGAATATGTAAGGGTTGAATGATACTGTTTTAATCTAGTACTATAATTTTGTTCATAGCATGTGTTTGAATATGTAAGGGTTGAAGGGTACTGTTTTGATCTAGTACTATATTTTGTTTATAGCATGTGTTTGAATATGTTAGAGTTGAAGGGTACTGTTTTGATCTAGTACTATATTTTGTTTATAGCATGTGTTTGAATATGTAAGGGTTGAATGATACTGTTTTGATCTAGTACTATATTTTGTTTATAGCATGTGTTTGAATATGTTAGGGTTGAAGGATATTACTGTTTTGATCTAGTACTATAATTTTGTTTATAGCATGTGTTTGAATATGTAAGGGTTGAAGTATACTCTTTTTGATCTAGTACTATAATTTTGTTTATAGCATATGTTTGAATATGTAAGGATTGAAGGATACTGTTTTGATCTAGTACTATAATTTTGTTTATAGCATGTGTTTGAATATCTAAGGGTTGAAGGGTACTGTTTTGATCTAGTACTATAATTTTGTTTATAGCATATGTTTGAATATGTAAGGGTTGAAGGGTACTGTTTTGATGTAGTACTATAATTTTGTTTATAGCATGTGTTTGAATATCTAAGGGTTAAAGGATACTGTTTTGATCTAGTAGTATAATTTCGTTTATAGCATATGTTTGAATATGTAAGGGTTGAATGATACTGTTTTGATCTAGTACTATAATTTTGTTTATAGCATGTGTTTGAATATGTAAGGGTTGAAGGATACTGTTTTAATCTAGTACTATAATTTTGCTTATAGGATATCTTTGAATATCTAAGGGTTGAAGGATACTGTTTTGATCTAGTACTATAATTTTGTTTATAGCATATGTTTGAATATGTAAGGGTTGAATGATACTGTTTTGATCTAGTACTATAATTTTGTTTATAGCATGTGTTTGAATATGTAAGGGTTGAATGATACTGTTTTGATCTAGTACTATAATTTTGTTTATAGCATGTGTTTGAATATGTAAGGGTTGAAGGATACTGTTTTGATCTAGTACTATAATTTTGTTTATAGCATGTGTTTGAATATGTAAGGGTTGAAGGATACTGTTTTAATCTAGTACTACAATTTTGTTTATAGCATATGTTTGAATATGTAAGGGTTGAATGATACTGTTTTGATCTAGTACTATAATTTTGTTTATAGCATATGTTTGAATATGTAAGGGTTGAATGATACTGTTTTGATCTAGTACTATAATTTTGTTTATAGCATATGTTTGAATATGTAAGGGTTGAAGGATACTGTTTTGATCTAGTACTATAATTTTGTTTATAGCATATGTTTGAATATGTAAGGGTTGAATGATACTGTTTTGATCTAGTACTATAATTTTGTTTATAGCATATGTTTGAATATGTAAGGGTTGAATGATACTGTTTTAATCTAGTACTATAATTTTGTTTATAGCATATGTTTGAATATGTAAGGGTTGAATGATACTGTTTTGATCTAGTACTATAATTTTGTTTATAGCATATGTTTGAATATGTAAGGGTTGAATGATACTGTTTTGATCTAGTACTATAATTTTGTTTATAGCATATGTTTGAATATGTAAGGGTTGAAGGATACTGTTTTGATCTAGTACTATAATTTTGTTTATAGCATATGTTTGAATATGTAAGGGTTGAAGGATACTGTTTTGATCTAGTACTATAATTTTGTTTATAGCATATGTTTGAATATGTAAGGGTTGAATGATACTGTTTTGATCTAGTACTATAATTTTGTTTATAGCATATGTTTGAATATGTAAGGGTTGAATGATACTGTTTTAATCTAGTACAATAATTTTGTTTATAGCATATGTTTGAATATGTAAGGGTTGAATGATACTGTTTTGATCTAGTACTATAATTTTGTTTATAGCATATGTTTGAATATGTAAGGGTTGAAGGATACTGTTTTGATCTAGTACTATAATTTTGTTTATAGCATATGTTTGAATATGTAAGGGTTGAATGATACTGTTTTGATCTAGTACTATAATTTTGTTTATAGCATATGTTTGAATATGTAAGGGTTGAATGATACTGTTTTAATCTAGTACTATAATTTTGTTTATAGCATATGTTTGAATATGTAAGGGTTGAATGATACTGTTTTGATCTAGTACTATAATTTTGTTTATAGCATATGTTTGAATATGTAAGGGTTGAATGATACTGTTTTGATCTAGTACTATAATTTTGTTTATAGCATATGTTTGAATATGTAAGGGTTGAAGGATACTGTTTTAATCTAGTACTATAATTTTGGTTGTAGCTATCCAAGAATAATACCCTTTGAACTGTATATTAAATATGGATCTCGTGAGCAGTAGTGTTGTGGTGCAATCACAAGGGCATCTGTTATTTCACCCCAGTCAGATTTTATTCAGTGGTTTTACTCCGACCCCACGAGAGGTTTATGTTTACAGCTGTTGGCAGGTACATCGCCAACTTTTTGTTATTTGTAGCATGTCAAATTCGGACCGCGAACAACATCGCAGGTCCTTTCATTGTTCTTTTGTGTTTTCGTCATCATTCGTAATACAACATATTGCATGTACACACCCTCCTTAGGGACAGGCGTTACTTCCACATAAAGGTGACACGTCATGAGATATCACAAACATCCAAGGTGGCATTAAACCTAGCTCAGTCAAATCTAAGGAACAATCAAACAATTTTGTGTCGAAGTTGAAGGGACTTACGAAAATACTTCGAGTTATCGGATTTTCGAGACAACCGTAAAAGATGACAAAATAGGGAATACGCAAATACACAGCTTTTACTTCGAGACAACCATAAAAAGATGACTAAATAGGGAACACGCAAGGACAAAGCTTTTACTTCGAGACAACCGTAAAAAGATGACTAAATAGGGAATACGCAAGGACAAAGCTTTTACTTCGAGACAACTGTAGAAAGATGACTGAATAGGGAATACGCAAGGACAAAGCTTTTACTTCGAGACAACCATAAACAGATGACTTAATAATGAATACGCAAATACACAGCTTTTACTTCGAGACACCTATAAAAAGATGACTAAATAGGGAATACGCTAGGACACAGCTTTTACTTCGAGACAACTATAAAAAGATGACTAAATACGGAATACGCAAGGACACAGCTTTTACTTCGAGACAGCCATATGTTCGACACATCCCGTGTTTGACTCTAGTTTCCTGATTATGTCAACTTACATATATTTTTCAAAAGGTCAAGTACCAGACGGCCTGAGATTGCCTGGAGCGACCACATAAACTGAGTAAATAATTTCACC
Source organism: Haliotis rubra (assembly GCF_003918875.1). Lineage (NCBI taxonomy): Eukaryota > Metazoa > Mollusca > Gastropoda > Lepetellida > Haliotidae > Haliotis > Haliotis rubra. Next base: position 83,268 of record NW_025766436.1, read on the forward strand.
TGCTGAACTGACATGGGAGGAACGTTATTGTCCTTATATAGAGCATTTTGTAATTGAGACCTGAGTTTACTGTGTTTTTTCCCCTCTTAAACCTAGATTATTGTTCTGATGTATTGTCTAACAGCTACCCCGGCTGAACCTTGCCAACGTGTCTCAGAATATTCTCTTTATTGTTCACTGAGTTTGAGCATCTCCTGTACAGCCCTTGGAATACGTCGTTGGCACAGCGTTCAGTCATGCCAAGGGTCAAGGTCATACTCCATTCAGTTAGTTGTTAGTTGATTGTACTTGACTGCGTGTTAGCGCACCCCGACGTTGTTCCTGATCTTTGATCACTGCATGTCTTATCTAGGCATGATTATTTACATGCCCTCATTGAGAACGAACTTGCTGATTGCGGTGTTCGCAGAAATTCGAAGTTCCACAATGACGTCAGGTTAAAGGTTTCACACGCATGTCCAGGCTTTGTCAGAGATAATCTGATGTTCTTTGAAACATTATGATTTTGTAGGAGCGTTTTTTTGGTGGAATATATGTTCGATAAAAAGGAGCTATATTTTATTTAAGTTTGAAGAAAAGACACAGCAGATTTGAGCCCATGTTTGGGCAAGTCATCTTGGAGAGGATAACCATTTGTAACTAGATTCCAGTAAAAATCCACGTCCCTTTTACTATTTTCAGAGCTGATTTCGTATCCGTTGATATGTAGACTTCAAATAAAACTCTTTTCGGGATTGTAAGTTATCAGCCAAAAGTTTCACATATTCACTTAAGATTGGTAAATTAGTGCTTTTGGAACTTTCCAATACAGTTTCCATGCCAACCGATGTATCACTACCACAAATCTTGATAAACAACCCGATCTACCAGCAACTGGTCATTTATATAGTAAATATGGAGTAATGGATTAAACACGAACCCAGCCTTCATGTATCTGGTTTGGATATTTCCCTATTCAGAAATGACCTTTTATACTTTTATACTGTCGTACACACGCCCACTGTGACATACACGAGCGAAGGATTTTAATGACAAATTATAATAGAGTTAGTTTTCTTTGTTTTGTATTTTGATGGCTAAGTTAATTTAGTTTGGGCTATTAAACGACCAGTTTGAAACCATCGACTGGTACTCATTAAGCGATTTGCTCTCATGAAAAAAAAACCCGCAAATATTTAAACACATCTTTGTCAAACAGTTGTATTGAACTGATGAGTGATATCTGTCTATAATTAGAAACGATAACTGTGATCACTGTGACATAACGTTTGATTTTCTAATGGAAAAGTATGTTATGTAATGTAATGACATATTAAACAGCAAATAGTATGTATCGCTGATCGCATACAAAGACAGATTCTGTACCGTATGGAAACAAACACTATGTGCTACGGTTGTTTGGTTTGTCTATGGGGTTGTTGCTTTTGTTTGTTTGTGTGTTTGTTGATATTAGTCATCACCAATATAATATTGCAAAAAACAGTAAATTATTCCGGTCTTATGAGTCTTTTCCGTTTCTTGTGTCATTGTGCCATGCTCACGGCAATGACATGTAGGCTGTTTGAACATGGTTTTGGCCACCCACGTGAAAACTTGGTCATAAAGCGCGAAAAAGCGCGAAGCACAGCAATTATAGACCGTTTGGCTCAAAAGCGGACCGATGAATTGCAATCTAACTCGAAAACTAATAACCGTAAAATACTCAATAAAACACTGATCATAATGAAAACGTCAGACCAACTCTGAGAGGTGTTGCAGAATTTATGTCCTAAAAATTAAAAAGTTGTTTAACAAACTATCATTAAAATATCGACACAGTTCACTATTTGTTACGAGGGAGGAGTGCAGAGAAAGGGACAGCCAGGTGTGCGAGAAAGGATGGAGACGGCACAACACAGGTTAATGAATCAATAACTTTGTCGGCACTTGTGCACGTGCTTCTCTAACAACTGGCGTTTCACTGAGTATTATATGTTTATTAGTTTTTGATTAGATTGCAATTCATCGGTCCGCTTTTGAGCCAAACGCACTATACATGCAGCAGGTCACGTGATCACATTAGTGATCGCAGGTGCATTGTATGAAAGCACACAAGAATCGTCAAACAGGAAAAGTTTAATGAAAAAAGCGAGTATCACAAATCAGCAAAGCGAGCGTGCCATGGGTAGGCTTATGTTGGAAAGCTGTCTGCGAGTGGAGACCAATCAGTTGCACCTCACACCTAAGGTGATCTGCAACGGTATCTGTGGAAGTGTTCTCTGAGACTGTTATGGAACTGGCCGGATCTCCAGATTTCTGTGACTGCCAGAACACAATTGTATATAATCCATGGAAGGGTCACGGGACAGTTTTACGGTGACGCTACACCACAGCAATTCACAGTTGGTGTTTCGAGTATAGGGCTGTGCTGAACAATCTCATAGGTATGCGTCAAACATGGATCCGATCGCATACATGGCGAGACCGCTGCGTTTTCGAGAAACTGATTGCGCTCCTACGCCATCCCGCTCATTGCATGGCCAGCAATGAGTCCAATTCTCGCAGGATTCAAAAGCTGGACCCACCAGTCCTCACTTTACAACAACCGATACAAGGAACACATCAAACAACATCATTTACAAATACACTACTAGATGAAGTGCAAACCCCGATTTAGTGATGGTATGAAAGCGTGTATCAGCTCGTTGTATGTTTCATAATTTGCCACCAAAAGATGGTACGCTGAAGTTTTGGTTGGCTGTATCGTTATTAGATACGAAAGAAAGATGGAAGAAATATTTTGGATGATGTATGGAACCTCATCAGCGAGTCATATTTTTGTAAAAACCCCAGATAAATATCACCTTTAGGTATCACTCAACAAATAATTGCATGCTATGTTTCAAGGAACTAAATTGGTAGATATGTTTAAAAATGTAACTAGGCGTCTTACCTTGTCACTACAATCTGACGTATTTAAAGTATCCTTTCATCAACTGGCCTTACGTCAATGTACATCATCAAACGTCTTCCCTAAAGAATAACAGTGAACACCTGCGCTTAAGAGAATCCACTCTGAAACTGGCAGTATCCCTAGTGCTGTGTGCGGCCTGTCACTGGTGATGTCGCAGTGTGGCACCGATGTAGTCGATACAATGATCACAGCCTTCACAGATCGATCGTGTCCAAACGTAATTCTTGACAGGATTCAACACTCCATATATATTTAACATCGCTGATCCTTACAATGGTTTGTAATAATATGATTAAAATAAAGTTGTTCCAGTTCGTTTCTATATTTGGATAAAGAACATGAACATGAACTTTGCCCAAGTTGAAATAGATTCAACTTAATGTTTGTGCAGAGTATTTTCCTCGTTCTTCCCAATGTATAAAGAAGCTTATTTTGGAGTATACAATGGTTCCTTGGTCGGCCGGATCGTAACAGAAACCGGATCTTGTGTGTTTTAGACATTTTCCTACACATGCTAACTATGTGTGTTCCGGTATGTGGTGTCTCACCGGTCGACACAGCTACTTTACTGTGGACACATATGCTTTAAGGTATGATCTCGATCGCAGCAAGTTTTTAGTAAATGGAAAAGAGTAATGATGATTTATGGCTTTTACCCTGGCTGTTACTTGTTTTACTTATATCAAATGTCCTTTAACTGCCAGACACACGACGTAAAAACCCCTTTTGAAGAGAAGGGTATTGATATGCCAAAGATATTCCACACAGATGATATATGATACGATGACATTTTGTTTAATTTGTTAACATCATCTGATTAAACTTGTTATTCCGTTCCGTTGTTGAAAATATAATATACCGACAAGGGAAACCTTGTACGATATTGATGAGTTCATAAATTACATAAATTTGCCTCCAAGTTAAGTAGCATTTGGAAAGACACATCCAAGTACTGGTCGTATGACTCACTTAATTAATTCCAGTTATGTCTTCAAAAGACGGAACGGAGATCAGAACACGTGTATTATAATGGCATATAGACAATCGGGTACACAGTTACCGATTTTGTAATTACCTCTCTATTCTGTCTCATTATGATATAGATTGACGCTCACACAGTGTCAGACTTGTACATGACACAGTGGTCTAATTATTCTGTATGGGAGTTAGAGAACACTACCTGATTCCTATTTATTCGGTATCCCATGGCAACTGTTAACAAGATCACATAAGTGCATTCACTTGAGAGCCGTGATATGTTAAAGAGTCAGGCAATTGTTCTATTAATCTTAAGAAACACATGTACATACATCTAGAGTTAAAATGCTTCCCTTGTTCCAGTGCCCTGACGTGTATTCTATCTCTTCGTTGGTAATGCAGGACAGCAACTTAATGTTAGTCAAAAAGGCAAAGCGAGTACATGTAATGAAAGACAAAGCCTGAGTATTTGTCTGAGTATTTGGGGGCGCGGTGGGCGAACTGGCTAAAGCGCCAGGCTAGTGATCCAGCGAGCTTGAGGTGACGGGATCGAGCCCACCTGTGACCGGGTGTAAAAATCTTGGAGTCAACTTTGTGTGCACACTCTTTCAGTGTTGTCACAACCCCTAGTGTACAGTACACAACCCTGTGCACTTAAAAGAACCCACGAATCCGTTGGTATATGACCAGATGGTGGCCACATGAATACGTGCAAACACCCAGCTGCGGGTACAGCAACGTGCAGTGAACTTGGACAAAGTACTGTGACTATGTGTCCCAGTCCACCCAGCTGTGAATGGGTACCTCGTAAGGATGGGAATGCCACAATAACTCGGTGCGCCTAGTGGCTGCAAGGGCTGTATGCTCCCCAGGGAGTTGAGATTGACAATACGATGTGCCGTTGAGATTGACATCCAGTGAACGAGGGAAAAACAAAGCGCATTTGAGCAGCTGAGCTGAGCTGGATATCGGCGCTATACAAATGTAAGTATGTATGTATGTCCAGTGTGTACATGTAATGAAAGACAAAGCCTGAGTATTTGTCCAGTGTGTACATGTAATGAAAGACAAAGCCTGAGTATTTGTCTAGTGTGTGCATGTAATGAAAGACAAAGCCTGAGTATTTGTCCAGTGTGTACATGTAATGAAAGACAAAGCCTGAGTATTTGTCTAGTGTGTGCATGTAATGAAAGACGAAGAGTTAGCACCTGCCAGACATGCTAATTATAAGTGTGTACATGTTATGAAAGACGAAGAGTTAGCATTAGTTGTCAGCCATCGGTATTTGTCTAGCATCTGTAAAAGACATGCCTGAGCATGTGTACATGTTATGTAATGAAAGACGAAGAGTTAGCATCTGTGAGACATGCTAAGTGTGTACATGTTATGAAAGACGAAGAGTTAGCATCTGTGAGACATGCTAAGTGTGTACATGTTATGAAAGACGAAGAGTTAGCATCTGTGAGACATGCTAAGTGTGTACATGTAATGAAAGACGAAGAGTTAGCACCTGTGAGACATGCTAAGTGTGTACATGTAATGAAAGACGAAGACTTAGCATCTGTGAGACATGCTAAGTGTGTACATGTAATGAAAGACGAAGACTTAGCATCTGTGAGACATGCTAAGTGTGTACATAAGTGTGTACATGTAATGAAAGACGAAGAGTTAGCACCTGTGAGACATGCTAAGTGTGTACATGTAATGAAAGACGAAGACTTAGCACCTGTGAGACATGCTAAGTGTGTACATGTAATGAAAGACAACAACTTGGCATCTGTAAAATAGACTAAGTCTGTATCAACAACGTAGTGTTTGCGAGGTTTGCTAATTGTGTATATGCAAATAACATGAAAGCACGTGGCACCTGGCTGAGTAGCCTTATAGCCCTGTTCCGATATATCTTTATGCAGCTTTGTTCAATGATTTTTGTAGGCCACTTGTACTCCATATCCTGCCTTTAAAGTGCGTCGATGCAAACTGATGCCACGTACGCCAATACTATTCATCACTGACTGATACCGGATATGCTTGAGGATGAGAATGGAGCTTACCCGGTCTGTGAAGTTCCTGATCTGGCGAACTAGTCTGGTAGTCAGGCCTGACAGTGGAGAGCAGTAATTATTGAGTATCTTTGTGTTTATGTGAGTTGTCAAATACGGGATCTCAACATCGTTGTCATGGCAACTACCCCTTTAAGAGGGCAAGTGCCTTCTTTGTAATTGACCCGTGAAGATCCGGAATAGAATAGGTCTTCACCAACCCATGCTTGCCACAAAAGGCGACTATGCTTGTCGTAAGAGGCGACTAACGGGATCAGGTGGTCAGGCTCGCTGACTTGGTTGACACATGTCATCGGTTCCCAATTGCGCAGATCGATGCTCATGCTGTTGATCACTGGATTGTCTGGTCCAGACTCGATTATTTACAGACCACCGCCATGTAGCTGGAATATTGCTGAGTGCGGCGTAAAACTAAACTCACTCATTCACTCTCTGTAATTAAATGACTAAAACTTATAGGTCCGACTGATTCATTTCATTTATTGAGGTTCATTTCTTTAAACTTTATACACAAACAGTACAGTATTGATTTTGTATCTGTATATATTTATTACGGTGACATATATTAAAAAGATCAGTTTCATGCAAGAACTATTTTCATCAGATTCCAGTACAAGGAGCTGGAACAACAAGTATTCAGTTTGGCCTTAGTAACCCATGATACGAACAGTGTTTGATCCCAATCACATATAGTGCAGAAGCATTGACACCATACGTCTTTTGTAAAAGAGTTATTTTACAGAGTTCTGTCACAGTTCAGACGCTCCAACCTTGGTAAACTATCCACTATGTTTGATATATTGGTGTTCTACACTGTAACGTACCCACTTGAGTTATGGCACTGATCGACGAAAGCTATCTTATCCAGAGTATGTTTTGCATTCACACAATTACGGACACTATACACACAGAGTTCATTACTAGCAGTAAACACAGTAGTTTGTGACTCATAAGGACAATGTGTCTATGGAGAACGTTTGCTGTGGTTCATAGTGACTATTGATGAAACAGAACACGTACTCAATCGATTGAAAATGCTCTGAACGCTGTAAGACCAACAGCTAAAGGTGCATTGTATGAAGAGCCTTACTTGGAAGGTGTACGCTCTATAAGACCAACAGCGGAAGGTGTACTGTATGTAGAGACAATACGTGGAAGGTGTACGCTCTATAAGACCAACAGCGGAAGGTGTACTGTATGTAGAGACAATACGTGGAAGGTGTACGCTCTATAAGACCAACAGCGGAAAGTGTACTCTATGTAGAGACAATACGTGGAAGGTGTACACTCTATAAGACAAACAGCGGAAGGTGTACTGTATGTTGAGTCATTACGTTGAAGGTGTACGCTCTATAAGACAAACAGCGGAAGGTGTACTGTATGTAGAGCCAATACTTGGAAGGTGTACACTCTATAAGACCAACAGCGCAAGGTGTACTGTATGTAAAGACAATACGTGGAAGGCGTACACTCTATTAGACAAACAGCGGAAGGTGTACTGTATGTGGAACCAATACGTGGAAGGTGTACACTCTATAAGACCAACAGCGGAAGGTGTACTGTATGTTGAGACTATACGTGGAAGGTGTACGCTCTATAAGACCAACAGCGGAAGGTGTACTGTATGTAGAGACAATACGTGGAAGGCGTACACTCTATTAGACAAACAGCGGAAGGTGTACTGTATGTTGAACCAATACGTGGAAGGTGTACACTCTATAAGACCAACAGCGGAAGGTGTACTGTATGTAGAGACTATACGTGGAAGGTGTACGCTCTATAAGACCAACAGCGGAAGGTGTACTGTATGTAGAGACAATACGTGGAAGGTGTACGCTTTATAAGAAAAACAGCGGAAGGTGTACTGTATGTAGAACCAATATGTGGAAGGTGTACCCTCTATAAGACCAACAGCGGAAGGTGTACTGTATGTTGAGACTATACGTGGAAGGTGTACGCTCTATAAGACCAACACCGAATAGTGCACTGTATGTAGAGACAATACGTGGAAGGTGTACGCTCTATAAGACAAACAGTGGAAGGTGTACTATATGTAGAATACCTGGATCGTGTACTCTCTATAATACCAACAGCGGAAAGTGTACTGTATGCAGAGCCCTTACTTGGATCGTGTACACTCTATAAGACCAACCGGGGAAGGTGTACTGTATGTAGAATACCTGGATCGTGTACACTCTATAATACCAGCAGCGGAAGGTGTGCTGTATGCAGAGCCCTTACTTGGAAGATGTTCACTCTATAAGACCAACCTGGGAAGGTGTCTTGTATTTAGAATACCTGGATCGTGTACACTCTACAGTACCAACAGCGGAAAGTGTACTGTATGTAGAACCAATATGTGGAAGGTGTACGCTCTACAAGACCAACAGCGGAAGGCGTACTGTATGTAAAGACAATACTTTGAAGGTTTACGCTCTATAAGACCAACAGCGGAAGGTGTACTGTATGTGGAACCAATACGTGGAAGGTGTACACTCTATAAGACCAACAGCGGAAGGTGTACTGTATGTTGAGACTATACGTGGAAGGTGTACGCTCTATAAGACCAACAGCGGAAGGTGTACTGTATGTAGAGACAATACGTGGAAGGTGTACGCCTTATAAGACAAACAGCGGAAGGTGTACTGTATGTAGAACCAATATGTGGAAGGTGTACGCTCTATAAGACCAACAGCGGAAGGTGTACTGTATGTTGAGACTATACGTGGAAGGTGTACGCTCTATAAGACCAACACCGAAAGGTGTACTGTATGTAGAGACAATACTTTGAAGGTGTACGCTCTATAAGACAAACAGTGGAAGGTGTACTGTATGTAGAGACAATACGTGGAAGGTGTACTGTATGTAGAGCCCTTACTTGGAAGGTGTACACTCTATAAGACCAACCGGGAAGGTGTACCGTATGTAGAATACCTGGATCGTGTACACTCTATAATACCAACAGCGGAAAGTGTACTGTAAGCAGAGCCCTTACTTGGAAGATGTTCACTCTATAAGACCAACCGGGGAAGGTGTACTGTATGTAGAATACCTGGATCGTGTACACTCTATAATACCAGCAGCGGAAAGCGTACTGTATGTAGAACCAATATGTGGAAGGTGTACGCTCTACAAGACCAACAGCGGAAGGCGTACTGTATGTAAAGACAATACTTTGAAGGTGTACGCTCTATAAGACAAACAGCGGAAGGTGTACTGTATGTAGAGACAATACTTTGAAGGTGTACGCTCTATAAGACAAAAAGCGGAAGGTGTACTGTATGTAGAACCAATATGTGGAAGGTGTACGCTCTATAAGAACAACAGAGGAAGGTGTACTGTATGTTGAGACTATACGTGGAAGGTGTACACTCTATAAGACAAACAGCGGAAGGTGTACTGTATGTAGAGACAACAGCGGAAGGTGTACTGTTTGTAGAGACACAATATTTGGAATGTGTACACTCTGTAAGAAGGTGTACGCTCTATAAGACCAACAGCGGAAGGTGTACTATATGTAGAACCAATATGTGGAAGGTGTACACTCTATAAGACCAACAACGGAAGGTGTACTGTCTGTAGAGACAATGCGTGGAAGGTGTACACTCTATAAGACCAACAGGGGAATGTGTACTATATGTAAAGACAATATGTTGAAGGTGTACGCTCTATAAGACCAACAGCGGAAGGTGTACTGTATGTTGAGCCAATACTTGGATTGTGTACACTCTACAAGACCAACAGTGGAAGGTGTACTGTATGTAGAATACTTGGATTGTGTACACTCTATAAAACCAACAGCGGTAGGTGTACTGTATGTAGAATACTTGGATCGTGTACGCTTTATAAGACCAACAGCGGAAGGTGTACTGTATGTAGAATACATGGATTGTGTACGCTCTATAAGACCAACAGCGGAAGGTGTACTGTATGTAGAATACATGGATTGTGTACACTCTATAAGACCAACAGCGGTAGGTGTACTGTATGGAGAATACTTGGATCGTGTACGCTTTATAAGACCAACAGCGGAAGGTGTACTGTATGTAGAATACATGGATTGTGTACGCCCTATAAGACCAACAGCGGAAGGTGTACTGTATGTAGAATACATGGATTGTGTACACTCTATAAGACCAACAGCGGAAAGTGTACTGTATGTAGAATACATGGATTGTGTTCGCTTTATAAGACCAACAGCGGAAAGTGTACTGTATGTAGAATACATGGATTGTGTACGCTTTATAAGACCAACAGCGGAAGGTGTACTGTATGTAGAATACTTGGAGCGTGTACGCTTTATAAGACCAACAGCGGAAGGTGTACTGTATGTAGAATACTTGGAGCGTGTACGCTTTATAAGACCAACAGCTGAAGGTGTACTGTATGTAGAATACTTGGATCGTGTACACTCTATAAGGCCATCAGCGGAAGGTGTACTGTATGTAGATACAATACGTGGAAGGTGTACACTCTATAAGACCAACAGCGGAAGGTGTACTGTATGTAGATACAATACGTGGAAGGTGTACACTCTATAAGACAAACAGCGGAAAGTGTACTGTATGTAGAATACATGGATTGTGTACACTCTATAAGACCAACAGCGGAAGGTGTACTGTATGTTGAGCCAATACGTGGAAGGTGTACACTCTATAAGACAAACAGCGGAAGGTGTACTGTATGTAGAGCCAATATTTGGAATTTGTACCCTCTATAAGACCAACAGCGGAAAGTGTACTGTATGTTGAGCCAATAGTTTGATTGTGTACACTCTATAAAACCAACAGCGGAAAGTGTACTGTATGTAGAATACTTGAATCGTGTACGCTTTATAAGACCAACAGCGGAAGGTGTACTGTATGTTGAGACTATACGTGGAAGGTGTACACTCTATAAGACCAACACCGGAAGGTGTACTGTATGTAGAGACAATACTTTGAAGGTGTACGCTCTATAAGACAAACAGCGGAAGGTGTACTGTATGTAGAACCAATAGTTGGATTGTGTACACTCTACAAGACCAACAGTGTAAGGTGTACTGTATGTAGAATACTTGGATTGGGTACACTCTATAAGACCAACAGCGGAAGGTGTACTGTTTGTAGAGACAATATTTGGAATGTGTACACTCTATAAGACCAACAGCGGAAGGTGTACTGTATGTTGAGCCAATACGTGGAAGGTGTACACTCTATAAGACAAACAGCGGAAGGTGTACTGTATGTTGAGCCAATAGTTGGATTGTGTACACTCTACAAGACCAACAGTGTAAGGTGTACTGTATGTAGAATACTTGGATTGGGTACACTCTATAAGACCAACAGCGGAAGGTGTACTGTTTGTAGAGACAATATTTGGAATTTGTACACTCTATAAGACCAACAGCGGAAAGTGTACTGTATGTAGAGACAATACGTGAAAGGTGTACACTCTATAAGACCAACAGCGGAAAGTGTACTGTATGTTGAGCCAATAGTTGGATTGTGTACACTCTACAAGACCAACAGCGGAAGGTGTACTGTATGTAGAATACTTGGATTGTGTACACTCTATAAGACCAACAGCGGAAGGTGTACTGTATGTAGAATACATGGATTGTGTACACTCTATAAGACCAACAGCGGAAGGTGTACTGTATGTTGAGCCAATAGTTGGATTGTGTACACTCTACAAGACCAACAGTGGAAGGTGTACTGTATGTAGAATACTTGGATTGTGTACACTCTATAAGACCAACAGCGGAAGGTGTACTGTATGTAGAATACTTGGATTGTGTACACTCTATAAAACCAACAGCGGTAGGTGTACTGTATGTAGAATACTTGGATCGTGTACGCTTTATAAGACCAACAGCGGAAGGTGTACTGTATGTAGAATACATGGATTGTGTACGCTCTATAAGACCAACAGCGGAAGGTGTACTGTATGTAGAATACATGGATTGTGTACACTCTATAAGACCAACAGCGGTAGGTGTACTGTATGTAGAATACTTGGATCGTGTACGCTTTATAAGACCAACAGCGGAAGGTGTACTGTATGTAGAATACATGGATTGTGTACGCCCTATAAGACCAACAGCGGAAGGTGTACTGTATGTAGAATACATGGATTGTGTACGTGTACTCTATAAGACCAACAGCGGAAAGTGTACTGTATGTAGAATACATGGATTGTGTTCGCTTTATAAGACCAACAGCGGAAAGTGTACTGTATGTAGAATACATGGATTGTGTACGCTTTATAAGACCAACAGCGGAAGGTGTACTGTATGTAGAATACTTGGAGCGTGTACGCTTTATAAGACCAACAGCGGAAGGTGTACTGTATGTAGAATACTTGGAGCGTGTACGCTTTATAAGACCAACAGCGGAAGGTGTACTGTATGTAGAATACTTGGATCGTGTACACTCTATAAGACCAACAGCGGAAGGTGTACTGTATGTAGATACAATACTTGGAAGGTGTACACTCTATAAGACCAACAGCGGAAGGTGTACTGTATGTAGAATACTTGGAAGGTGTACACTCTATAAGACCAACAGCGGAAAGTGTACTGTATGTAGAGAATACTTGGATTGTGTACACTCTATAAGACCAACAGCGGAAGGTGTACTGTATGTAGAATACTTGGATCGTGTACACTCTATAAGACCAACAGCGGAAGGTGTACTGTATGTAGAGCCAATATTTGGGAATTTGTACCCTCTATAAGACCAACAGCGGAAAGTGTACTGTATGTTGAAGCCAATAGTTTGATTGTGTACACTCTATAAAACCAACAGCGGAAAGTGTACTGTATGTAGAATACTTGGATCGTGTACGCTTTATAAGACCAACAGCGGAAGGTGTACTGTATGTTGAGACTATACGTGGAAGGTGTACACTCTATAAGACCAACACCGGAAGGTGTACTGTATGTAGAGACAATACTTTGAAGGTGTACACTCTATAAGACAAACAGCGGAAGGTGTACTGTATGTAGAACCAATAGTTGGATTGTGTACACTCTACAAGACCAACAGTGTAAGGTGTACTGTATGTAGAATACTTGGATTGGGTACACTCTATAAGACCAACAGCGGAAGGTGTACTGTTTGTAGAGACAATATTTGGAATGTGTACACTCTATAAGACCAACAGCGGAAGGTGTACTGTATGTTGAGCCAATACGTGGAAGGTGTACACTCTATAAGACCAACAGCGGAAGGTGTACTGTATGTTGAGCCAATAGTTGGATTGTGTACACTCTACAAGACCAACAGTGTAAGGTGTACTGTATGTAGAATACTTGGATTGGGTACACTCTATAAGACCAACAGCGGAAGGTGTACTGTTTGTAGAGAACAATATTTGGAATTTGTACCCTCTATAAGACCAACAGCGGAAAGTGTATTGTATGTTGAGCCAATAGTTGGATTGTGTACACTCTATAAAACCAACAGCGGAAGGTGTACTGTATGTTGAGCCAATAGTTGGATTGTGTACACTCTACAAGACCAACAGTGTAAGGTGTACTGTATGTAGAATACTTGGATTGGGTACACTCTATAAGACCAACAGCGGAAGGTGTACTGTTTGTAGAGACAATATTTGGAATTTGTACACTCTATAAGACCAACAGCGGAAAGTGTACTGTATGTAGAGACAATACGTGAAAGGTGTACACTCTATAAGACCAACAGCGGAAAGTGTACTGTATGTTGAGCCAATAGTTGGATTGTGTACACTCTACAAGACCAACAGCGGAAGGTGTACTGTATGTAGAATACTTGGATTGTGTACACTCTATAAGACCAACAGCGGAAGGTGTACTGTATGTAGAATACATGGATTGTGTACACTCTATAAGACCAACAGCGGAAGGTGTACTGTATGTTGAGCCAATAGTTGGATTGTGTACACTCTACAAGACCAACAGTGGAAGGTGTACTGTATGTAGAATACTTGGATTGTGTACACTCTATAAGACCAACAGCGGAAGGTGTACTGTATGTAGAATACTTGGATCGGATACGCTCTATAAGACCAACAGCGGAAGGTGTACTGTATGTAGAATACTTGGATCGTGTACATTCTATAAGACCAACAGCGGAAAGTGTACTGTATGTAGAATACTTGGATCGTGTACGCTTTATAAGACCAATAGCGGAAAGTGTACTGTATGTAGAATACTTGAATCGTGTACGCTTTATAAGACCAACAGCGGAAGGTGTACTGTATGTAGAATACTTGGATCGTGTACACACTATAAGACCAACAGCGGAAAGTGTACTGTATGTAGAATACTTGGATCGTGTACGCTTTATAAGACCAACAGCGGAAGGTGTACTGTATGTAGAATACTTGGATCGTGTACGCTTTATAAGACCAACAGCGGAAAGTGTACTGTATGTAGAATACTTGGATCGTGTACACTCTATAAGACCAACAGCGGAAGGTGTACTGTATGTAGAATACTTGGATCGTGTACGCTTTATAAGACCAACAGCGGAAGGTGTACTGTATGTAGAATACTTGGATCGTGACTCTATAAGACCAACAGCGGAAGGTGTACACAATATTTGGAAGGTGTACACTCTATAAGACCAACAGCGGAAGGTGTACTGTATGTATGTAGAATAACTTGGAAGGTGTACACTCTATAAGACAGTGGAAAGTGTACTGTATGTTGAGCCAAACAGCGGAAAGTACAAGACCAACAGTGTACTGTATGTAGAATACATGGATTGTGTACACTCTATAAGACCAACAGCGGAAGGTGTACTGTATGTAGAATACTTGGAGCGTGTACACTCTATAAGACCAACAGCGGAAGGTGTACTGTATGTAGAATACTTGGATCGTGTACGCTTTATAAGACCAACAGCGGAAAGTGTACTGTATGTAGAATACTTGGATCGTGTACACTCTATAAGACCAACAGCGGAAGGTGTACTGTATGTAGAATACTTGGATCGTGTACACTCTATAAGACCAACAGCGGAAGGTGTACTGTATGTGAGAATACTTGGAAGGTGTACACTCTATAAGACCAACAGCGGAAGGTGTACTGTATGTAGAGACAATACTTTGAAGGTGTACACTCTATAAGACAAACAGCGGAAGGTGTACTGTATGTAGAACCAATAGTTGGATTGTGTACACTCTACAAGACCAACAGCGGAAGGTGTACTGTATGTAGAATACTTGGATTGGGTACACTCTATAAGACCAACAGCGGAAGGTGTACTGTTTGTAGAGACAATATTTGGAATGTGTACACTCTATAAGACCAACAGCGGAAGGTGTACTGTATGTTGAGCCAATACGTGGAAGGTGTACACTCTATTAGACAAACAGCGGAAGGTGTACTGTATGTTGAGCCAATAGTTGGATTGTGTACACTCTACAAGACCAACAGTGTAAGGTGTACTGTATGTAGAATACTTGGATTGGGTACACTCTATAAGACCAACAGCGGAAGGTGTACTGTTTGTAGAGCCAATATTTGGAATTTGTACCCTCTATAAGACCAACAGCGGAAAGTGTATTGTATGTTGAGCCAATAGTTGGATTGTGTACACTCTATAAAACCAACAGCGGAAGGTGTACTGTATGTTGAGCCAATAGTTGGATTGTGTACACTCTACAAGACCAACAGTGTAAGGTGTACTGTATGTAGAATACTTGGATTGGGTACACTCTATAAGACCAACAGCGGAAGGTGTACTGTTTGTAGAGACAATATTTGGAATTTGTACACTCTATAAGACCAACAGCGGAAAGTGTACTGTATGTAGAGACAATACGTGAAAGGTGTACACTCTATAAGACCAACAGTGGAAAGTGTACTGTATGTTGAGCCAATAGTTGGATTGTGTACACTCTACAAGACCAACAGCGGAAGGTGTACTGTATGTAGAATACTTGGATTGTGTACACTCTATAAGACCAACAGCGGAAGGTGTACTGTATGTAGAATACATGGATTGTGTACACTCTATAAGACCAACAGCGGAAGGTGTACTGTATGTTGAGCCAATAGTTGGATTGTGTACACTCTACAAGACCAACAGTGGAAGGTGTACTGTATGTAGAATACTTGGATTGTGTACACTCTATAAGACCAACAGCGGAAGGTGTACTGTATGTAGAATACTTGGATCGGATACGCTCTATAAGAACAACAGCGGAAGGTGTACTGTATGTAGAATACTTGGATCGTGTACATTCTATAAGACCAACAGCGGAAAGTGTACTGTATGTAGAATACTTGGATCGTGTACGCTTTATAAGACCAATAGCGGAAAGTGTACTGTATGTAGAATACTTGAATCGTGTACGCTTTATAAGACCAACAGCGGAAGGTGTACTGTATGTAGAATACTTGGATCGTGTACACACTATAAGACCAACAGCGGAAAGTGTACTGTATGTAGAATACTTGGAGCGTGTACGCTTTATAAGACCAACAGCGGAAGGTGTACTGTATGTAGAATACTTGGATCGTGTACGCTTTATAAGACCAACAGCGGAAAGTGTACTGTATGTAGAATACTTGGATCGTGTACACTCTATAAGACCAACAGCGGAAAGTGTACTGTATGTAGAATACTTGGATCGTGTACGCTTTATAAGACCAACAGCGGAAGGTGTACTGTATGTAGAATACTTGGATCGTGTACACTCTATAAGACCAACAGCGGAAGGTGTACTGTATGTAGAATACTTGGATCGTGTACACACTATAAGACCAACAGCGGAAGGTGTACTGTATGTAGAATACTTGGATCGTGTACACTCTATAAGACCAACAGCGGAAGGTGTACTGTATGTAGAATACTTGGATCGTGTACACTGTATAAGGCCATCAGTGGAAGGTGTACTGTATGTAGAAACAATACGTGGAAGGTGTACACTCTATAAGACAGTCAGGAACACCAGGAAAGAGCTTCACACAATGTGTCCATGTGGAGAAACGAACCCTGGTTTTCGACGTGAAGCGCGAAAGCCTTGACTATTGGGCTACCCCTTGTGAACAACAGTGCCCTGGTATGTTTTCTGGTAGTTAAACTTATATAGGTGAGATGGGTTCTCCTTGCCCGTTCTTTTGAATGAAATGGACAGTTTCGATCAATGATGTCGTCTATTAATTGGACACGACCCCCCGCCCACTTCTATTACTGGCATGAAGAGCAAACATCCACACCGAATGCCCTTTCAAGTACTCGTTAATTGACTCATGTAAGCAGTCAAATACAATAGAGACTCGGCAACTATCTACAGCCTACCTATCCATCCACTTGATACGTATTTAGAGGTACTTCAAAACCACTTGTCGAACCTCTTGACACACCTACTGGTGTTTCCAGTGTTTGAAGCAGTATTGTGTGGCAGATGTTGCTTTGTTTCACAAACGAAGCATGGATTCACTTTATCGTAAATATTAGTACGTGGGTGTCCTGCATATAGTGCTTCATGTCAATGATAATAAGAAATTAGATCTAAACGTTTAATAGATGAAATGAGAACAAACACATATATCGATAGTTTAACAATATAAACATAGGTGCAAGGAGTAGTGTATTGTAGAAGCATGGGTCTTGTAAGTCATACATACAATCTTTTGGATCTAAATGAAGTTCCATTTGGATAGTCTACGATTTGTCTTCACAGAAAGAAAACACTAATTCGAAATTCTTTATAATTTTAGCCTACGTTGCATTCAGATATGTATACATCGGGTCTTCCGATTTCCTAGAAACATCCCGTTACGTCTTAGAACACTGTTAAAATTAAAAAGCTCAGTGGTTAAAGCATTTTTTAAAAGTGTAATTAATGCCACTTCCGGTTTCGGGAAGCACCAACTGCTGCCACCACTACTACTACTACTACTACTACTACTACTACTACTACTACTACTACTGCTGCTGCTGCTGCTGCTGCTACTACTACTACTACTACTACTACAACTACTACTACTACTACTACTGCTGCTGCTGCTGCTGCTACTACTACTGCTGCTGCTGCTGCTCTACAGTATTTGCAAGTAAACAACATGTCGACATGGCTGGGCTGGGTTTTTGACAATATAATTGTGAACTATTGTAGAAGATATTTACGCAAAAAGAATGCATCTCTATTCACTGATGTGTTTTGTGAATGGTTACTTGTCCGAATGTCTGATCGGTTTGGCAAAATGGATACAATATGGCCAAAACATTATGTTTATTACTTATCTGCTTTAATGAATAATAGCTTATCCCCTTCAACTGATATGAATAGTTTGGCCAAAGACCTTACTGATGATTTGACTTCAACTATGGAGCAATAACGCCAGTAGAACCTGGAAGGGTCGCAAAGAGTGTTGGGAGGTCGAAGTGCTAACAGGCTTGAGTGAAACAGCAGTCTGGAAATGCTTGTCAGAGAGTCTTGCATTTTACTGAGCACATGCTTTCGGATTTCAACCATCCCCGAACCTGTGATGGGTTCACAACTAACCCTCAGGCTGGTGAAGTGCTGTTGATTGACAAGTGCCTAAACATAAGCATGGTAGGTGTGATTGGCCAGAGGTGCCGAACCTTTAGGATCGTGATTGGTGTGTTAGATCGGACGGGGATACCTGACATTTAGTATCGTAATGGGGCGGCTGATCTGCAAGGAGATCAAAGGGGTAACATTGAGTTTGGGGTAACCTAACCCTAAGGATCGGATACATCTGAAGCAAGAACCACCACCAGCAGCCTGAACTAATTAACGCCATATCAACTGAGGTCGGAAGACTTATTGTTTTTGTCCTTGTTCATCTGTGCATGTTGGGGTTCCATGTTGTAAGGGGAAGAGAGATTGAAACTTTTGGCATGAAATGTTTACAAAGTCAGAAACAAACTGTCAGTATCTGTATATATAGTGTAGACGGTGTTCAATGTTATCATACACTGCCTGTATTCACTGCTCTGGCAATCTCATCCTCTGCCAAAAGATATCTATTAAACTTTAAGTGAGAATTCGCCCGCTAAGATTTGATGGTTACATTTGTATTGATGGGTTGTTTTGCTAAACAACTAGGTTTCCATCCCGATTGCGATTACTGCATTTCAGACCACAATTTGACAAGAATAATCAACACAGAACATAATTCGCTTCATTTCACTTTATATTTCTCGTCCAATCCTAATATTGAGAAACGTGTCCTGGCACACGAATCACATTCACCGTACGTTCCAAATCGTCAATCTTTAGAGTGCAAGACCGTCGGGTCACATGAATATATTGCAGCGCACCGGTTTCACCGGTACATTTCATGTCTCTTTGTATTGTAGACATAGTGTATTCAGGACATTAATTGTTTATCTGTAGATACAATAGGTAACACGATTCATCAAAAGGTTTTGTCAATATTTTAAACGTGCGTCCACTGTATCAACTGTATCAAGAGTTAAGCGTAGAACATATCCAATCGAACTAACACAACAATGCAATGCATCATGAATCTCTTGATTTAAAAATTCCCGGTATCGTGGTCTAGTTGTGTACCCCGTTATCCTGGTCTAACTGTGTACCCCGGTATCCTGGTCTAACTATGTACCCCGGTATCGTGGTCTAACTGTGTACCCCGGTATCGTGGTCTAACTGTGTACCCCGTTATCGGGGTCTAACTGTGTACCCCGGTATCCTGGTCTAACTGTGTACCCCGGTATCGTGGTCTAACTGTGTACCCCGTTATCGTGGTCTAACTGTGTACCCTGTTATCGTGGTCTAACCGTGTACCCCGTTATCGTGGTCTAACTGTGTACCCCGTTATCGGGGTCTAACTGTGTACCCTGTTATCGTGGTCTAACTGACAGTGTGTACCCTGTTATCGTGGTCTAACCGTGTACCCCGGTATCGGGGTCTAACTGTGTACCCCGGTATCGTGGTCTAACTGTGTACCCCGGTATCGGGGTCTAACTGTGTACCCCGGTATCGTGGTCTAACTGTGTACCCCGGTATCGTGGTATAACTGTGTACCCCATGGCTGGCATTTTTGCTGTAACGATGTTTCATGATGTCACCCTTTACAATCTTCTCCATCTTTTTCAATGGTATTCTTTGATACGTAGTTGTTTTTTTCTTTTTGCCAGGGTTTATTACACCATAACCAAATTGACTAAGTCGCACACTATGATCGCGATAAGCCATTACTTTATGTCGCGTTTACGTTGTAAAAGCTCTATATTTTCAGGTTGACTTCAATGCACAGATACTCATGCATATATAACTTTGCAGACCAATTACCTGATTGATTGTATTGATTGTACTTATGACATTCAATTTAATGAGCAATTTCTTCATACCGTAAAGACACATCTGCCGCAATGACAGTGTCTGGTCGATCAGAAGATATCCGGCTGGTTCGTTAAGGATGTGTGGACAGCCGATTTGTACATATACATTATAACTGACAAATTGTTCTGCTTGCATAGGTCAGGAAAAAACAACAACAAATAAATAACAGAACAAACCGCTATAGTTCCATTGTCATATAGTAACAGCCAATAGGACTCTAATACGCAGTAACTCTATTAAAGGTCACATGCAACGTAAAACACAACTTTGCAGATTCTGATACCTTTCGGTATGGACATACCGAAACAAAGCGTCAAAAATGCAAATTCAACTTATAAAGTTGAAAAATAACGCGATGAAAAAAAACGCGCGAAATCGGAGTTCAAACGTTTCACTAATTTTCCCCAGACTTTTCTGGGGAATACGGGTTTCAACAGCTGGGCTGCGCTCATAGCACGTGCGCAAGTAAATAGGTTCGCGCAGCTTGGAATCGGGTTGTCGGGTGAATACTCGGTGAAGGCTTTGGTGTGAGCTATTTTTCTAATGTTTTGTTGATATCTCACAGGCGCGAGCTTTTTATATGTTATGACAGTAAATTAACTGTTTATATAATTTCATTTGTCTATTTCACCACACGTTCTTCTTACCGAGACACTTTCTCAGTTCGATACTTAAAAGCAATGTCATTATTTAGCGTTGACAGAATTTCTGACTGTGATATAGATATGTCGCTGTCACAGACAAAACTCAATGTCTTGTTTTATTGACACCTGTGTGTCTGCCTGCCTGTCTGCTAATGACAATATTCAATACACAGCTGCTATCACTGACCACATGCAATTTGAACTTAACACCAATCAGGCTATACACCATAAACAAAATGCATTGATTTATGGCCCGAGTTCGGTCTCTGTCACATTATGTAATTACACAGGCAGGCAGGTGTGATACTTGAACACATGACATGTTATGAGGTCTGTTGATTGCAAAATGTTATACACAAAAAATGAGCATGTATTTACAAAACCCAACATCTCTCTCTCTCTATATATATACACACAACCAGCCGTTACACTTGAGTGCACACCCACCCGCTCTGACTGGGTTCGGTATCCCGGCTGCTTCGTTTCTTGGGAAGTAAACCGAAGTACACAATTTTGCACTTTCGATTTGCGATTGTACGCTTATAATTTTGTTTATATATTTTTTCGTAACCAGCAATGTATATTATATGTCATGAAAAAGTGATAATTGTGTTTTAATTATGTTTGATTTTTTGGTTGCATGTGACCTTTAAGTTCTTCAGATCTTTTCGCGTGCTATCATATTCAGAAACAATCAAGCAAGTTCCATTTATTTACTTACAGAGGAAGCATGGCACAAGGGGAGGTAATCACAGTTTTACAATGTCAGGCCAACATGAAATGTTCTCAAATCTTATAACGGTATATTTTCAAATAATTACTTATGATTGATATTTTATCAGTGTGTCAATGAAAAAATAGATCATTATTCATAACTTCAAAAACAGAGAGTGTGAGTACTCGCCACTCGTATCAGGCTCAGATGTCCACTTCAGGATACTTATTTGTACATTGCTCATGTCTATACATCTGTCTTCATCATACGCCTTGATCGGATGGCTAGAAAATACTAACCCCGAACATATTTTGCCCAAAGAGAATATTTACATGTGTCAAACATGTGACGTCATTGCTGACCCAGTCTTATCTATGTACATACACCATGCTCCATTTGCTCGTGGGATGTGCTTTCTCGGTGGCGACGTGCCGCCAGTGGGTGTTGTTACTCAGGTTCTATTGTGTGCAAATGATATCGAAACGAACCCAGGGCCTGTTTCGCTTGAACAAGTGAGAGATGATATTTTAGCGGAAATTCGTGACGTCAAGTCGGATTTGTCTGCTCAAATTAGTGCCTTGAAAACTGAAGTGAGCACAATCGGTTCTAGATGTGATCTACTAGAAAACTCTATGACTAAGATTAAATCAGATATCGACAGAACAAATCAAAATTGTGATATCATACATGATGATGTTGACGCCGTCATGGAGAGAGTTGACGCTATCGATGAACGTCTAGTAACGGTGAATGATGAGTTGGACAAGCTTGAATCCTTCAGTCGTCGTGATAACGTTGTTATCCATGGCGTTCCGGAAGCAGAAGGGGAGAAATCTATCTCATGCAAGGATACTATTCTCTCTCTATTCTCCGCTCATTTGACGTTTAAAACCTGGCAACCATCTGACGTTGTCCGTGCCCACCGCCTTGGACGTAAGCGTCCAGACTCTGCCAAACCACGCCCGATCATTGTGAAAATGCAAGTGTCTGACGATAAGGTCCGAGCACTGAAAGCCAGGCCTATTCTGAAGGAAAACGGATATGGTATATCTAGCGATTTGACCTCACGCCAACGTCAGCAGCTGCAAGCTCTTAAAGGAACTGGCCAGTTTGGCTATTTCAAGAATGGAAAACTTATAACTATCCGTAGTGTGAACGTCCATACGCCGTTACATCCCCAGACTAGATTTACGCAACCCAGACCAAATTCTGCAACTAAAGCTAACCAGGATATCTCACAAGCGCCGTCAAACAACGCATAGGAACCCGGCCGAGGCCCGGAACATTTACCACAGGGTCACTGTTCGACTGACACCGGTAGTAAACATAATCGTCATGCACGGACGACCATTGACAATGAGACACTCACTTTTCTGAGCTGGAACATTAATGGTCTGAGAGATAAGGTTGATGACATCGATTTCTTGAAATACCTGCGCAGTTTTAACATAATATGTTTATTTGAAACATTTGTGGAAAGCATGAATTATAATTGGCTTGAAGGTTATGATATATTTTATAGCCCTGCAATCAAGCTATCAGACTATGGCAGACATTCCGGTGGTGTTTGTATATGTATCCACCATGGTCTTAGAAACTTATGCGAACAAATAACAACTGATCTCGATAACTTTCTATGTCTCAAACTTGCTAAGGAATTGTTTTCTCTAGATAAAGACGTCAACCTGATATGTACATACATCCCTCCAACAGGATCAACTTACTATAAACATAAGACTTATAACTGTAATATTGAACAACTAGAACAATATCTTTTAGATAACCTTCAAGGCATGACTGAGTGTCATACTCTTATTTGTGGCGACTTCAACGCACGTACAGGTAAAGAAAATAACTTGACTTTGTCTAATGATGATGATGTGAATAATGTATTTCATGATGTTGATGATGACGACTACCCTATTGAAGATCGTAATTCCCATGATAATGTTATTAACGGTTTTGGTAGATTGTTGTTAGACTTATGTTATGCCTTCAAACTGTTCATAGTGAATGGTAGAGTACACGGAGACGAACAAGGCGAATATACATACAATGGCCAGCAGGGTTCCAGTGTCAACGATTATTTTGTTTGCTCACCTGACTTTTTCCCATTTATACATATGTTAAATGTTGGTGAAAGGGTGGAATCTGATCATTTACCGTTGGAATTGACTTGCCAATTAGCAGATATGATAAATATGAGTGACGGTTGTACAGATGTCTATTCTAAAGAAAGATATATCTGGAACGAGTATTTTAGTAAAACATATTTAGATAATTTGCAGAGTAATATTACTTCTTGTTACGAACATCTCCTGTCAAAACTTGATTGTGATCTGAACGGTGCTTTAGATGATTTTGTCCACGTTATACTAGAATCAGCAGAATGTATGAAGAAAACATTTAAGTCAAACAAACAGAGCAGTAAGCCAACAGTAGATAAAGACTGCAGGACTGCTAGACGAGATGCTCGCAAAGCACTGAGAAGTTTTCGGTTTAGACGCACTGAGAGTAACAGACAATATTTTTGCAAAATGAGAAATAGATACAAAACTTCATGTAGAATATATAAAGGTAGGTTGCGTAATCAAAACCTAAGAAGACTTAATGAGTGTGTCCATAATCCCGCTAAATTTTGGAAACAAATCCGTTCCTTTAGAAATCGAACTAATCCTAAAATAAATATTTCCAAACCTGAGTGGTTGATTCATTTTAAGAGAGTGTTCTCAAATGATTCTATTCTTCAGAACGATAACATTGTTTTTGATGATGATGTTCGTGATCTCAATCTTGATATGGAATATGAAAGTATCGATAAATTGATTTTAGAAACACAAATTTCTGATGATGAAATTAAAAATGCGATTACTCATTTAAAGAGTGGTAAGGCAGCTGGACCTGACAACGTTGTGATTGAAATGATAAAATGTTCTCAGGTCGAGTTAATGCCCTTCCTACGGAAATGTTTCAATTCTATATTTGACAAAGGTGTATTTCCAGATAACTGGTCTCGTTCAATTATTGTTCCATTACATAAAAAAGGAGCTTTAGACAACCCGGATAACTATAGAGGTATATCGTTAATGAGTATTTTAGGCAAGGTATTTACAACCATATTAAATAACAGAATTTCAAATTGGTCAAATATGAGAAACCTGATTCCCGAATGCCAAGCCGGTTTTAGGAAAGAATATTCAACTGCAGATCATATTTTCACATTATATGCCATAATCCAAAAATGTCTTTCACGAAGTAAGCACAAATTATATGTTGCTTTTGTTGATTTCAAGAAAGCTTTTGACTCTGTAGATCGTTCCAAATTGTGGTATTGTTTAAAAAATCTGGTTTACAAGGAAAAATGTATAATATTCTAAAGTCAATGTATTCTAACATAAAATCGTGTGTACGTTGTGGTAATGATGTAACCGACTTCTTTGATTGTCCCATAGGGTTACGACAGGGCTGTATCTTAAGTCCAATGTTGTTTTCTTTATAAGTGAACTGTATTACGATATTACAATCTCTGGTAAACACGGCGTTCAAATGTTTCCTGATATGCTTGAAATTTTCATCCTACTTTTTGCTGATGATGTGATCTTGGTGTCCGATACTATTATTGGCTTACAAAATCAACTCAATATCTTAGAACGTTACCAAACGACTGGAAACTCTTTGTTAATTTCGAGAAAACAAATATTGTAATCTTCAGAAGAGGCGGTCCCGTCGCTTCAAAAGAGAAATGGTTTTTCAATGGCAAGTTACTGACTATCGCTAATCACTATACCTACCTTGGTCTTATGTTTTCTCACACGATGAATTTTAAAAAAAGTGTTCTTTATTTGCAATCACGTGCAAAGAAGGCTTTCATAAATGTTATGTCTGTTTCTCAGAATATAGGTGCCTTCACTCCAAACATATTTTTCAAACTATTTGATTCACAAATTCAACCGATTATGCTTTATGGGTCAGAAGTTTGGGGGTTTCAGCGTCAAGAATGTCTTGAGAAACTTCATCTCTTAGCTTGTAAAAGATTTCTAAATGTTGGACAAGCAACGCCAAATTGTATGGTTTATGGGGAATGTGGGAGATTTCCAGTTTATATAAATTCACAAATCAGATGTTTGAAGTATTGGCTTAAGATTCTGGAAATGCATGAACAACGAATACCTAAAATAGCTTATAATATGCTTGTTCATCTTGATAGCATGGGCAAGACAACTTGGGCTTCACATATTAGAAATCTTTTATTTTCCCATGGCTTTGGATTTGCATGGTTAAATCAGACAGTGGGTAATGTAACTCTGTTTCTTAAACGTTTCCGAGAACAGTCAATTAATATGTTCTATCAAGAATGGCATTCGACTCTCGAAAATAGTTCAAGGTATGATCTATATAGGTCCTTTAAGAGCCTTATCCAACCAGAAATATATTTATCTGTATTGACATCAAGAAATATCAGACGCACATTTGTTCAGCTCCGACTAGGTTTATTAGATTTAAGTATTAATAAAGGTAGAAGATTGTCTATAGACAGAAATATGAGAATTTGTCCATTATGCACTTCATCTATTGAAGATGAAATTCATTTTATATTTGTATGTCCATATTATGATGATCTTAGAAGAAAATATATTTCAAGTAATTATCTATCAAAATATCCAACAATAGCCTTTGTCTCAATTCTCACTTCCAGAAATGAAACTGTTATCCGCAACCTTTCTCTATTTGTAAAACATGCTGTTGTCTTGAGAAATGATAGGTTATCTAAGCAATAACCATTATAATTGCCATTGTATTATGTACTGTAATTATGTATTTGTATGTAACTCCTTGTATATGGGCCGGAGGCCTTGAATACAATAAACTTGACTTGACTTGACTTGACATATATCCTTAACTATTTTTGTCCAGTAATGACATTTTTAATCGATCTTATCAATTTGATAAGATTTGATGTCAGTGCAGAAATACACAGACATGTGACATGGCATCTGTGACTATTTCCCCGCCCCAGCTTCCCTCTGCATTTTGTTTTCCTGTTTTACTCAAATCAAGGGACAAGTTGCCAGCATGTTCAATCCTGATTTGAAAATGTACTGATGACCTCTTTTCCAATAATACAACGAGGTATGAGTATCTTCATTTCATCCAACCTAACTTGGTTTTACGCCACTTTTAGCAATATCCCAGCAATATCACGGCGGGGTACACCAGAAATGGGTTTCACATATTGTACCCGTGTGGGGAATCGAACCCGGGTCTTCGGCGTGACGAGCAAACGCTTTAACCACAAGGCTACCCCATCGTCCCTGGGGCTGTGTTGAGAATCAGTATAGATCAGTATGACCATTCTACAACGTGAAGACATATGTTTGTTCTTCAAGTACACTATGGCTGTGGTCGTATGACAAGGGTATGTAGTGTATAATGTGCTCTGTTTCAATGTTTATATAATTGAAGAAATGAATCAAAGAACCTGTCCCTGCTGACACTGAAGTTGTCAGTCAAGATGTATACACAAGAAAACAGGAAAAACATTCATATTTCAGTGCAACCATAAATTAAGGATAACACTGACAGGGGTGAAACTTAAATTTCACACACGCTCAAGACTTTCACACAGTCAATGTCAGTAACGGGTGTGGCCACCGTTTGTCTCGAGCACAGCTACACATCTTCGTCTCATCGATAAGATGACCTTCCCCATGGGAGCTGGCGGGATCTGACATCATGTTCGTTGCAGAACGAGTTCCAACTGATGGACGTTATTTGGTTAGCCACAGCGAAATAGATCCGGAGACGGCCACGACAGGACAGAGATGTTGTTTTCTGGAGTTTAAAGTTGTAAAATGTGAAGACGTTGATCTGATCTTATGTACACAATCTCTCTCTCTCTCTCTGTCTGTCTCTCTCTCTCTCGTGGAACCGTCACGTTTTCAGCATTTTCATTTTCAAGTGATTTTCAGCAAATGGTGTGTGACGTAATCGCTCAGGGGTGCACGTGTTTCTCGGTGTGCATCACGTTTATCTGTCATAGTCCCATTACTTCAAACACAGTTTGCATATTCCATGATCAATGATAATAGGGTGATACCTTTCTAATGGATTTCAGTATATGTACAAAAATGAATAAATAAATAGTTTAAAATGGGATAACAAATAAAGAAGAACGCAAAATTGAGCAAAGTCTCGTTATCTCGCGATCTCTAATGCCCAATACAATGTCCCATACATTTAAATGAACTCAACACTCGCACAAAGTTTAAAGATAATGTTCACATGTAATAATCAATACTATACTTTTCTCATGATTAAGCTGAGCGATGTCGATAACGCGGTGCTCAGTTCCATCAGTTTGTTGCACTTTTTCAGCGTTCAATTGATGCTAGCAAAACTACGTTAACTGAGCGAAATAGATACATCAAACATCCCTGAGTAAGATCGGTCTATCATCCGACCATACTGTTGATAGGAATGTCAAAATCATGAATAAAACTGTGAAATATCGTCATTATCTAAACGCTTCCACAGGCGCATATTCCAGAAAAGATGTGAAAAACATGAAGCTGCGTCAAATTTATAGATGAACATTATTTCCTCGATGCTCATTAATCAGATGAACCTTCATTTAGTTCAATTCACAAGTGACAACAGAAAATACAGAATCATTTTCAATGACTTCAAGGACGGAAAACGTGTTTTATATTTCATAAGAGTATTATGGAACGCTGCAGCGATTCGGTAGAGAAATACTATTGTGCCATTGTATTCCTTATATGAAACTATCAGTGTATAACATTAGCATTCAGATGTTGTTATAAAATGAGATAACATTTCCCAACATTATCGTGTAGTATGACAAGAGATGTTGTTGTGTTCGCTGTGACAGAAAGGATAACGCTGTGTTGATTTGTTTGTTTAACGCCGCACTCACAAATATTCAAGTTATAGACGGCGGTCTGTAAATAATCGAGTCTGGACCAGAGAATCCAGTGATCAACAGCATGAACATTGATTTACATTGACACAATGTGGATACAATGACATGTGTCAACCAAGTCTGCAAGCTTGACCAACCGATAGTCTCCTCTTGCACAAGCATGGGTTGCTGAAGACCAATTCTAACCCCGATACAACTATTGCTAGTCAACAATTCAGAAATATTCATCAAGGTGGATATTATTTGTCATTTAATCTAATATTCTCATAATTAAAAACTTAAAACCCATTTACATTCTCACAAGAATCGATTGTACAATCATGGTCACGTGCCTGAGAACCACGAAAGTGGAAAACTCTCTCGAAGCGAATGTTGTTTCTTCCGCAACGTTTAGTGAGAAACCCGTAATCTATCAATTTGCTAGGACGTTAGTCGTGCTTTAGTAGAACCAACTTCCATCTGTGTCGAAACTTTATGGTTTTAGAGAATTATTATGTGATTTTGGTTCTTTTCTCACTTCCATGATCATTTAGGCCTTGATAATCCACGCGTACAGCGGGAACGTTTGTGTGGAAGGTCAGTGGTAAGCAGTATGGCGTCTCAAATAACGTTTTATCATTATTTTAAACACATTTTATTGAGGAGAAACAAATGGATGAGGCACAAGTAAAACACGAACGAGGTCGTCTCCATTATACAACTTATCAAAACGTGATGAGTGAATAATGCTGAGCGAGAATATAGAATTAACACATCACAAACGTACGCACCTACACACGCACACAAAGTATGTTATGTTGGCGTCCTTCCAAGAGTAGACGTATATGAAAACTGACAATGGATACTATGACAACCATTTCATGACGTGCTTTCCATGTTAACAACCTTTGTACTCTGTCCACACAGCCGCAGGTACTTCAGACGTGCAATGCCCGTATCTCGACCATTCCGTCGACTAATAACAGATACAACATAATTAATATATGACTAAACAGAATATTGGTCAATATGATTCTTGGTACACGGGACAGTTGGATTAACGTTAAGTATATTTATCAGTGTTGCTTATATTGTTTTGCAATAATATATACTGAACCGCGAAAGAAACGCGAGATATCCAAATGTTATTTCAAAATGGTAAATCATAACAATTTTTTGTCGGGGATGAAACTGTAAATATCTCAAGACAAACTGATGCGTGTCTGCGACTCCAATTGCAGGTAACTTTTCAATTTCTCCTGAAACCAAACGCCCAAAACACATCAGGTTTGAGGGCCATGGGTGGATGTCGAAGACAGTTCTGGAGGAAGCAAAAATGCACGTGCATCACATTGCGGCTATGGGTATAAAAATCAGTTGAGACCGCGTTTCTGGCAGTCGTAATTTGAAAGCACCAGGCATGCCCCAATTGTCAGCAGCGAAGAGAGAACAGGCTATAGGGCGATTGCAAGCCGGACAGTGTGCCCTGGCGGTTGCGAGCGCTTAAAATGTGCACGTCAGTACCATCCATTGTCTGCAGACACGGCGAACATTTGTCACCATTTCTATTTGCTCTGTATTTCAATGACATCGAATCTATTTTTTCTGAACATAATTATACTGGCTTGAAGTTAACTAAGAGTATGTTTATAATATAGGGTTGTACATTAAGTTGCTTTTATTGTTGTGTGCAGATGATTTGGTAATATTTGCCGAATCAAGTGGAGATCTTCAGCATGCATTAAATATTTCCTCAGAATAATGCAAAACATGGAAGCTGAAAGTTAATATATCAGAACTAAAGTTGTAATATCTTCCAGAGGAATCTCCCATATTCAAATTTGATGATGGAAATAAGTTGTAAAAGACTACGTTTATCTTGGTATTTTGTTTAACAATAATTGACGTTTTTGTAAAGGTTTCAAACGATTACATGTCCAAGCATCCAGAGCCATGTATGCAGTATTGAGAAAAATAGAATGTTAGAGGTGCCACTAGATTGCAAGTTAAAACTGTTTGATCAACTTGTACAATCAATATTACTTCAGACGTCTGGGGATACACATATGCTTCAGAAGTTTGGAGATAAGGATATTTACAAATCACAGAACGTCTCCATCTAAGGTTTTGTAAATACATTCTTAAAGTTAAAATGACCACCCCTCATTACATGGCCCAATATCCGATAAATATTTCTATAAAAATCCGAATACTTTTTCATTGGTGTACAATGCTGCTATTCCCGGACATACTCTATCATGTATACCCTGAAGTCAACCTCCCCTAATTATAAGTTCAGCCTACTCACGGCAATAGAACATATCCTACGGGATACTGGCTTTTATTATGTGTGGATGTCGCAGTATATTGTTTCTCCAAATACTTCTCTAAAAGCTTTTGTATGAAGGGTGCCCATTGATCAGTTTTATCAGTCTTGGAATGCAACAGTAAATATTACAAACTTTATAAAGAAATACCTCAACTAGATTATTGTCGTCTGGAACATCTCCAAATCTTAGAATGTGGTACACTCGCTTTAGAACAGATAATCATAGACTACCCATAGAAACTGGAAGATGGACTAGCGTTGTCAGATCTGGAGGACAATGTACATTATCTAATGAAGCAGTGAATGACCAATACCACTTCCTGTTAACCTGCAACTCTATGTACAAACTGTCTACCTTAGTATTTTGTAATAATCCCACAATAGATAAATTTGAACTAGTAACTTTTAAATAGTAACTTTTTTACTTTTGCCATGTATAAGCTCATACTGCTCATAGTGTAAATTATATGTATGTTCTCTATGTCACATGAGAATATACGTCGTCTTCTTCTGCAGCAGCGCA
The DNA here is from genome assembly GCF_003918875.1 of Haliotis rubra. Classification (NCBI taxonomy): domain Eukaryota; kingdom Metazoa; phylum Mollusca; class Gastropoda; order Lepetellida; family Haliotidae; genus Haliotis; species Haliotis rubra. The sequence goes on from NW_025766436.1 coordinate 114,708, forward strand.
ACATCACTACCAACAGCACTGCAGACAGTGCCCGCAGTGGACGCCCCCGACTGACCACTCCCAGGCAGGACCGCTACATCTATCGGCAACACCTCCGGGATCCTTTCAGGCCAGCCACCGTGACAGCTCGTCAGACCATTGGCACTCGACAGCGGCCCATCAGCGATGACACGGTACGACGTCTCCTTGCAGCCCCCGACCTACATACAGATAATTCCGATCTTCCAGTGACTCGCGGTATTCGTCACTGTGTCAGTGTGTTCATGAGCTCATACGCATTATTGCAGACTGGAAGAATCTTTCCTGCCTAAATAGGTGGCGTAATTTATTTTATTCTTCACTAATATCTGGCAGTATTATTTTTATTCAGCAAACATTAGGTCCAGTCTTTGGATAGTTTAGTTGAATAAAAGCACTTGTCCCTGCTGACATTGAATTGTCAATCAAGATGGAAACATAAGAAAAAGCAAAAGCAGGCATTCATCTTTTAGTGCAACCTTATAAATTAACAATAACATTGACAGGGGTGAAACTCAAGCCTTTTACACAGTCAATGTCAGTAACGGGTATGGTCACCATTTGCGTCGAGCACAGCTACACATCTTCGTCTCATCGATAATCCGAAACCATATTGGTTGCTGAGCGAGTTCCAAGTCATGGACGTTATTCGGTAAGCCACAGCGAAAAGCCTTCTCCCCATCTCGTCTCAAACCTATGTCCGGAGACGGCCACGACAGGACAGGAATGTTGTTTTGCTGAAGTTCATGCTGTGTCAATGGGTCGTGCATTATCCTCTTGCAAAATTAAACACGTTGATCTGCCACTGTGTAAACTGTTCTTCTTAGTACCCCTGCTGTATACGTTTGAGCTGTAACTCGACCACGACAGATGTGTAGACGCGTCCTGCTATGACTACAAACCACTCCCCAAATCATAACGCTGCCACCAACCCTGAGGTTCAGCTGCTGAATGCAACAATCAGCGTAACGTTTTCACGTCGACGCCTGACTCTGATCCTTCCATCTGCATGACTGAGATGAAACCTGGACTCATCACTAAAGAGAGCACCGTCTAAAGATACACCGCCGATATGTCCTGCACCACAGTACACGTTGTTGTCGGTGTCTCTGTGTCGGCACACGCAGTCCAAGCTGACGTAGTCGCTGTTTGGACCGTCTGGGGACGATACTCTTTCGTCCATGAATGGTAGTGTCTGTTCTGGACGCTAGCTTGAACCTGTTCCTTATAAAATTAAATGCGTGAAGAACTGTAAATGATCTTGGGCCGGGACATGCACGGGGATGCCTTTGGAGCGGTCGATCGCGCGTACTTGCAGTTTTACTTAGGCTCTATGATAATATGACAATTTTTTAATTGTGACACTTAAACCTTCTGGCCACGGGACGTGTGGACAAGCAATTTCAAGAAACCAAACAGCTCTACCTCTCTCTCTCTTTCTCTCTCTCTGCTGCCGATCAATGATAATACCCTGATACCTTTCTAATGGATTTCGGTATATGTACAAAAATGAATAAATAAATAGTTTAAAATGGGATAAAAACATAAAGAAGAACCCAAAATTGAGCAAAGTCTCGTTATCTCGCGATCTCTTATGTCCAATACAATGTCCCATACATTTATATGAACTCAACACTCGCACAAAGTTTAAAGACAATGTAAAGACATGATTACGTTGAGCGATGTCGTTGACGCGGTGCCCAGTTACATAAATAATGCATTGGTAGCTTTTTGTCAATGTTCATTTGTCCCTAGCAAAACAACTGAGCGAAATAGATACATGAAACATCCCCGAGTCAAAGGGAAAACTCCAGAGACTTCCTTCAGTTGTTTTGTGTAAAGTAGAGATAAAGATGATGTGTTTATTACAGTAATTGTATCTCAGTCCGTACGCAAGAAAAGATTCTCAATATCTTATAATTGTCAGTACTAGTAGGCTATTGAAATGCAACTGGACGGACCACAGCGCCGTTTCCTGTGAAACAATAGTAATGCTGATACTGAGGGAATAACTGCACCCGGGGTCAACCTCCAAAGCGTATCTGGTTCTAGGTGGACTTGTCGAGTCATCTGGCATGGCATTCACAGTGCTGAGTGTTGGCTGTATTTTAAAAAAATAGGTTCTCACAAGAATATTTAGATTAAGTTTGAAAGTGTAATTTCCTGTTTTATGGATGGTTGCTGTAGATTCTGTAGTTCGAACTCATTCACATGAGTTAATATGACTTTGGACTTGTGGAATTGAACAATTATGCAGAATTTCTCCATATATACGTGTTTGGCAGTGTGTGAGTTTAGTTTTACGCCGCACTCAGCAATATTCCAGCTATATGGCGATTTGACAGTATGTCCGAGAAAGAAAGAATGTGTTACCGCCTGATACGATGTTGCGGTTTTGATAAAAGTTATTTAAGTGATAATTCTAAATCACATTCTTTTGGTTCTCACTACTTGTATACCATAACATAACCAACTCTGACTGCACAGTTCTCACTACTTGTATACCATAACATAACCAACTCTGACTGCACAGTTCTCACTACTTGTATACCATAACATAACCAACTCTGACTGCACAGTTCTCACTACTTGTATACCATAACATAACCAACTCTGACTGCACAGTTCTCACTACTTGTATACCATAACATAACCAACTCTGACTGCACAGTTCTCACTACTTGTATACCATAACATAACCAACTCTGACTGCACAGTTCTCACTACACCATAACATAACCAACTCTGACTGCACAGTTCTCACTACTTGTATACCATAACATAACCAACTCTGACTGCACAGTTCTCACTACTTGTATACCATAACATAACCAACTCTGACTGCACAGTTCTCACTACTTGTATACCATAACATAACCAACTCTGACTGCACAGTTCTCACTACTTGTATACCATAACATAACCAACTCTGACTGCACAGTTCTCACTACTTGTATACCATAACATAACCAACTCTGACTGCACAGTTCTCACTACTTGTATACCATAACATAACCAACTCTGACTGCACAGTTCTCACTACTTGTATACCATAACATAACCAACTCTGACTGCACAGTTCTCACTACTTGTATACCATAACATAACCAACTCTGACTGCACAGTTCTCACTACTTGTATACCATAACATAACCAACTCTGACTGCACAGTTCTCACTACTTGTATACCATAACATAACCAACTCTGACTGCACAGTTCTCACTACTTGTATACCATAACATAATAACTCTGACCAACAGTTCTCACTACTGCACAGTAACATAACCAACTCTGACTGCACAGTTACTACTTGTATACCATAACATAACCAACTCTGACTGCACAGTTCTCACTACTTGTATACCATAACATAACCAACTCTGACTGCACAGTTCTCACTACTTGTATACCATAACATAACCAACTCTGACTGCACAGTTCTCACTACTTGTATACCATAACATAACCAACTCTGACTGCACAGTTCTCACTACTTGTATACCATAACATAACCAACTCTGACTGCACAGTTCTCACTACAGGTATTGTATACCATAACATAACCAACTCTGACTGCACAGTTCTCACTACTTGTATACCATAACATAACCAACTCTGACTGCACAGTTCTCACTACTTGTATACCATAACATAACCAACTCTGACTGCACAGTTCTCACTACTTGTATACCATAACATAACCAACTCTGACTGCACAGTTCTCACTACTTGTATACCATAACATAACCAACTCTGAGTTGGGGCTGCTGCTTTGATGGTGATGGTGAAGAGAATGGGCTGGCTGGAGTTTATGTAAGAAAAGCGGATTAGCCCAACCGTCAGCAAATCACTTTACCGCTTTTAAACATAGATAATATCTACAGCATATAAACCAGTGGATGATAGTGTAAGCATCGATGGAATATAACGATACATAAAACGATACATAATGTCTCATCTGTGGGTTATCTTTGTAAAAGACCAAGCAGCAGTGAAAATGTCGTCTTTGTTAGTGCCCTGTAGCTCTCCTGTAGAATACTGTATTATATCAGCATACACACGTAGTCTCACCTGCTGTCAGTATTGCTATCGATACAGTTTCAGCCTAGTTAGGACATAGGTGATTGAGAACTGTGATCTCATCTTTCTGTTTGAAAAGTATTTATGAACATTTTGGGACAGTATAGGCCTTCATTTGAACCAGTATATCTTGCACAACATGCCTAAATAGGTTATCTGATGATTCGATGATAAGGTATCCTCAGATCTTCACACAGTGAGGTGTCGCATAGGAGTCAAAGGTCATGCTTTGTTGATATAATGCCGGACACGGCAAAGTAATTTACATCCGGAAACATAGGTATCCTTATACATACCTACATAATCATATGCCCTAAATCTAACATATAAATCCCCATCTAAGACCACAATGCGTAGGGATGTATTTAGCCTTGCTCCAAGGCTGTACTGAATACTGAACCCATGGATGTATGATAATTCTATCCTTCGAAGAGGCAAGTCTAGATAAGCGGACAGTAAAGGACCACAGTCTGTTATTTGTTATCTTTTTTAGAAATTATCATTTAAACTATTATTTTTACCTCAGAGACTTGTGCAAGTCTAGTATGTATTATAGTATAAGAAAGTAGGAATGTGTTGATTTACAGAATGTATTTATCACTGTGGGCGAATTTCATTCACTAAACGACAATTCCACGTATGTTTCCTTAACTAACGTGGGGTGTATATATTACTTTCGCTAGCTTTTCTTAAGAGAACTTTTGTTGAGTGCATTACTACGAGAGCAATTCCTTCCAAGGAATATATAATAACCCCTATTATGTATTTCATCCGCTAGTCATGTTTGATTTAAGGTATTATACAATCATTATTGATTGCGACTGCATTGTTATTCTATCTGGTGAATGTGGACATACGATCATATTAAAGTGTTCACAAGCAAGAAATAATATTTAACAAGTTTAGATCACGAGGAATCAAACACAGGTTGTAGTCGCGCAATTCATTAAAAATAAGGATTGCTGAGGATAACTGTACGTTCAAGTTACTATTAACGTTATAATATGAATACAATCTCCATCAAACACTTGAACACAAACACAACTAAAGCTTTTAGAATGAAGTAGTAGTAGCAGCGTTCGAAATAATAGCCAACCCGGAGGCCCACCAGCACCGCTTGTTATTGTATCAGGCCGGCAGTTTCAAATATTTGCAGGCCCTTGTGGCCTTCAGTAATATATCTGTAATTTGTTTTCTGAACTGAAATCTTTCCCATAATTCCTTTCTGCATGAATGTTACGGAGTCATCCATCATCCCTCATGTTACCATAACCTACAGTTTCACTTCCTGGTATTTCAGCACTTTGCGGATAGGAAAGTCAACACGAATCTTTCACAAATCAAAACACCTGCGCCATAGGCTTCGCTAATTGATTTTGTAGAAACAGTGAGAAACTGTGTACAGTGTAGTTTATTTTGTTTTCATTGGTTTGACTTTAACAAAATGGGCCTGCAGATTTCATTCAGGGCCTGTTCACTACAGTAGATTTTAAAGCCTGCAGGCAGTTGGCCCTGATTGCAAACACTGAGTAGTAGTAGTGGTAGTAGTAGTAGTAGTAGTAGTAGTAAAGTGTTGGCGTGTAAAGTTGTAGCATATGCGACATAAAACTGTTAATAAATGTACCTTAATTATTCTCATCCAAACTGACACGAACACACGCATAAAATGGTAACACTGTGTGAAGGATAGAATCATAGTTTACTGAAATGAGTAACACAGAAATACCAGTATTTGTGTTTTGTGAGATCACCTGCAAAGTTGCTTAAACTGTCTACCAGTGTTATGGTCCAAAAGCAACATGAAGGAATGTCCACGCCCCTAACTTAGTATGACAGTATAGCCAGTATTTCAGTATTGTCAGTATTACACACTCAGTCGAACGTCTCATGTATTCTGTATATAACACATTAGACCATCTTTCAATTTACAACATTCTTTTTCATCCAGCGAATACCACTGTATCAAGGGAAAGCCTGGTTTAGAAAGCAGAGTAGATGAATAATAGACTAACATTCCGGATGAAATTGTACGTTTACTAAAACAAACTAGTTTTCTTGACTAGTGAAGCTTCTGTCTTATAATTGCATATGTTCAACTAGAGACGGTCATTATCACATTAAACAGTGACTGTATTTCTTAATGTCATGTTTACAATATTTATGTCTGTAAATGCCATGATTGTAAATGTCATACATAGAATAATTGTTATGATTGTACGTGTCGAGTTTAAAATTATTGGTTTTCCTTGTAAATATCATATTAAAACTTACACAGAGACACACATGTAAACAATGTTTACAGGCGAACCAGCACATGGGGCAGTTTTAATTGGTTCTGTGTCGGGTGAGCCAATGAGGGACTCAGTCCTGTACTTGATCCCGTTCAGACAGTGATGCGATATTATTGAAGCGACGTAAAATCATAGCAGCAGTAGCATACACAGCCATCCAGTTTACACACACTAGTGGAAGACACGGTCCACTTCTCAACACTGGTCGCGGCCTGCAATTTCTGATTGTGGAGCAATATGTTTCCGTCCAGCTGACCTATGTATCATGATACTTCGAAAGAGACAGTCCTAAGTATATCAGCGTATTCTTTGTAATTCGATGATTGCACACATACTTGTAACTACAATATTCAAATCACCTATTACTAATTAAGATATTTTTCAGTTTGGGCTTTTGCACCAATGAAATTTGTTTCTCCAAAAACTGGAGACTGGTTATTCCCTGGTGAATTCCACGTTGTATAGTCTGTAACATAAACTACTGGGCAAAATGAAGTGTGCACCTAAACATTGGATTTGACCCAAAGTATCCACTCTTAGCAGCACGTTACCTGGCCGACCTTTTGTGAGACACTGATTGATACCATGCATGTAATATCGCCTATCATGACCTTATCAAATACTCAACCAGTGACCATTTCAACTTGGTTTTAGTTTTGTCCTGCATCGAAGACATTTGTTTACTTTCTTTTGTCCGGTTGTTGGAACTTGAACTTCAATGACAACGATATATACAGATAAAATAATGACTTTAGAATCAGACAGTCACGATATATACAGATGAAATGGCATCAAGGAGCCCCGAGTATGTAGAGACATTGATATCAGACAGTCACGGTATATATAGATGAAATGATGACACCAAGGAGCCCCGCATGTGAAGAGACATTGACAGTCACGGTATATATCAGACAGTAACGATATATACAAATGTAATGACATCAAGGAGCCATGTTAACTCATGTATACCCAGAAGCCATTGCATGAAATGTAAATGATGAATGGGAAACATCGACAGGCTTTATAACACCATCACTCTTTTGGTTCAGTTAACACACGGTAGCACACAACCAGTGCCCGAAATAGCCACTAGCCCGCTAGCCCGTGGCTAGTAAAAATCCAGTCGGGCCAGTAAATCTCCACAGTCACTGGCCCGACTAGCTAGTGAATTTTCATGGGGTCATTTTGTAAATATCGCACTTGACTTGTTAAGTTATAATACACTTTTACATCCTACAAGATTATGGCCTGATAAATATGTCCATCATATTAGCAGCTTCATGATGAAACCCGTGTCATATCGACAATATATTATTCTTATCTATTTTTGTAATCTTTTGCTTAGTTTCAGATTTCAGATTTCGGTCTCGTGAATTATTTTGTGGGCTAGTAACTTTCAAGCATAGCTAGCCCGACTGGCTAGCAAAATTTGGAAACTATTTCGCACGCTGCACACAACTGACTGTGTTTGGGAGATACTTAGGGTCACAGAGGTCGACACGTCCCGTCAACGGCTCAGGCATTTGTTTGTTTGTTTTTTGTTGTTGTTTTTTACGCGGCCCTCAGCAATATTCCAGCCATATGCCGGCGGTCTAGATCTGAAAATCATCGAGTCTGGACCAGACAATCCAGTGATTGACATTATGAACATCGCTGTACGGGATTGGAATACGATGGTTCATCAACAATGTCAACCAGCCACACCACCCGTTAGTCGCCTCTTACGACAAGTATTACTGAAGACCAATTCTAACCTGGATCTTCCCGGGTTAACGGCTAAGGCAATGAAGAGATGCGGGTACATTCTAGATTCTATTGGTTGTATTACACCTTCACTGTCTTAAAGTGTCCCTATGATCGTTCTGCCTCCTCGGTAGACGGCACATTGGCCGCCGTCTGTTGTTGGCCAGCCTGTCCACAACAGCACAACTGTCTGAACTCCTCCCTGAAGCGGGTGTTGAAGTACCCGTATATGACTGGATTCTGACAAGTGTTGCCCATAGCTAGGATGATCGTGATCACAAAGTTCGATGACGTAATAGATTTCGTGTACACTCCAAAGAAGCCGATGATATAGAATGGCAACCACATCGTCACAAACATGAACACAATCAACACGCTCATTTTTATAAGTCGCACTTGAAGCTTGTTCCCACGTGTTGACCCGCGGAGCTGACTCCTCCTGGTCGAAGTCCGCACCATGTGGAATATCTTGTAGTAGAATATAGTTATAACTATCAGAGGAAGCATACAAAATAAGATTCCCATCGAAATCAAATACACATCGGCGTGAAACCCTTCCTGCCAGTGGATTCCACAAAATATGTACACATTCCCATTTTGAAGGATACTTAGTTCAGCCTGCGCAAGCGCAATAGGAAGCGGAAATGTTATAGAGATGGCCCATACCCCGGAAATGATCCAGCAGGCAAGTTGCCCGGACATGCGCCTGCGGTGGGAGAAACAGATATAGGTGTAGCGCTCTATCGAGATCATCATCATTGTCAGTATGGAGCATGTCCCAGCGATGAACTGGATGTAGGTCACGAGTTTACAGATGACGTCACCAAACTCCCAGGATGTTGTGACGCGCGTGGTGGCGATGAAGGGGATGCCAGACGCCAACAGAAGGTCTGTGAAGGCCAGGTTGGCGATGAAGAAATTGGTGGCACTGCGCAGTCTCCGACACTTTAGAATGACCAGCAAAACCTGCAAGGGAACAGACATGTTATCATTGACATCAAATAGTTCTCTCGTGTAGTTATCTGTAGACAGCACTTTGTGTGAAACAGCGTGGATTCGTGCAGCAGCTTCCAGACATGTGTATCTCTTGGCGATGTACTAGGAAATACGTATATTGAATACGTATAATATTCCAGCTTCATCATGGAAGATTATACCAGATAAACCGGCGTCGGGGGGCTGTGTTGAGTGAGTGAGTTTAGTTTTACGCCGCGTTTAGCAATATTCCAGCAATATCAGGGCCGGGGACACCAGAAATGGGTTTCACACATTGTACTCATTGTTTTCGGCGTGACGAGTGAACGCTTTAACCACTAGGCTAGCCCACCGTCCCTGGGGCTGTGTTGAGAATCAGTATAGACTTGTTCTAAAACCTTTCGAAAATGTAACAACAACTACGGTAAAGCAAGTTACAACGTATGTGTTCTTGAAAATATATGCCTGTTCTTCAAGTAAACTATGGTTGTGGTCGTATGACAAGGGTATGTAGTGTATAATGTGCTCTGTTTCAATGGCAGCGTAGGCACAATTATTTATCAGAGGAGGAGGATTAAATCGGCCACTTCACTCTTGTTTGATGAGGTACAACTAATCAATAATGGGTAATCATTTTCACTTATTCGTACTGACCATTCAATCTTTCAAGACCTAGATGTACATCATGTGTTACTTAAAGCATTTTTAATGTTAAAAAACATCAGTATTGAACCTCTACAAATATTTCACAATGAAACGGAAGACCATGTTTACTATCGTAAGACTGGAAGCTCAGTATGTAACACTTTATCTCTCAAGGTATATCTAACTACTCGATATATTGCAAACTTGGTGTTGAAGCATTCCTGATTGATATGTGCATGGCAACATATTTCAATGACAGCAATGCGTCTGATCTCACACACCCATTCAGTTTCCAGGAGGCAGTCGATACAAGGATGGTGGTGCATGTAATTCATTTGTCAGAGCAACAGGATTGTTTAATTATTGGCATTGACGACAGTGAAACCATGCTATTTCTCCTGAGCTACATGAATAATGGCATTCTGGAATCAACTGTATAGCTTAATAATACCTATCAGCACCATGGCTAACACTGCGGGAAACAATGTCTGTGAGAGCGTACACACGCACGGAGTGGCTGTGACAAACAAATACTGAAGATGGAAAGTCAGCTGCTTGCCCCAAATGTGATATTGATACCAAGTTATTTATAACACACAAAATGTGTATGGTACATTGACTCAAAACTTGGTTGGTTCGTTTGTTGTTTAACGCCTCACTCAGCAATATTCAAGCTATATGGCGGCGGTCTGTAAATAATCATGTCTGGACCAGACAATCCAGTGATCAACATGAGTATCGTTCTATGCAATTGGGATACGATGACATGAGTCAACCAAGTCAGCGAGCCTGACCAACCGATCCCGTTAGTCTCCTCTTACAACTAGCATGAGGTACTCAGTGGGGGTTGGGGTGGGTGGTCTGCTCTCTGGCGAGTCCGAGACTACACGTCTAACTGGCAACTGTGATCTGATAAGAACATGACTCAAATGAACACGTTCTTGCGTCTGAAGTCAGGCTTGCGTCTCAAGTCTTACATACCTAACATAAAAAATGAAATTGCACAATCACATTAGAATTTAGTGGTCTAAAAAACTTAAAATAACCCAAAACATTTACTGCGTTAGTATGATATTTTAAATTCAATATCATATAATGATATCCTTTTGTTAAAACGAACGTTCATCAGAATTGCCGTGTGTAGACCGGGATCTTGTATTTAAACCTTGACATCGTATTATTCGAATCTGTCAATCTCATAACGTTTTGTGGTAGTTATCTGGAGAGGCGTACGTCAGAGATCTGTCGGCTGCCAAGTGTATTTTGGTACCCGTCCTGATAACAGGATGTGTTAGTTTGTAGAGAGTTACTGAAGAATACTTGCCTGTACAGGAAGGTGTAAGAGTGTTGAGGGGAAATTAAGTGCCAGGTATAGAACCCTAACAGTAGAGAGTTCTTGTACGCTGTTCACTGTCCTGACCCGTTATAAATCACGCAATGCCAGGGACGAAGATTTAATATGCCTGTCAGCCGCATCTCATTTGACTTCGCCTAGACAGAGTAATGTGAATTGATACCAACTCAAAACCTGCTGCACGACAGATTGACCACGTGACCTGCTTCGACCGGAAGCACGATCGCACTTATGACGTCACTGAGGCCTGTTTAATACGAGAGGGCTCTTGTGTTTTGACGCCATCTGTTAAGGGCGATTGCAGTGTTTTCACACAAGCCCTTAATTAAACTGGTTTCCTGATTTGAATCATTACAAACCTTGCGTGCGTTTGCCACCGTAGGCCTGGATACGATCACGTTTTCGTAAACACCTGGAATTATCACTGTTACATAGTGGTTCATATTCATATTCATATAATATACTCGGAATAATGATACGATAATAATCGTATAATGAGCTCTTTTGGTCATGTTAAGGGTTTTGTCACATGTGTCATACACATAATTACATGTGTGATTGGATCTGAATCCAGCACTAACTGGTGGTTAAAATTCAATCCGGGTTAGGAGAAAATGATTAGAAAACCAAACATAAAATACTCATTTAGGGTAAGGGGTAGAATCTCAACTGGTTAAGAGATATAAAAACGTGAGTTTGGTTGGATTTTCTACATTTTACAACTGTTATTTTCTATAAGGTCACCTGTATTGACCCCGAGCTTCAGTGGGATGTCTGCCACCGGGTGCTATAGTACCCGTGTCGTCATCTCTTTTAATCCTAAAAAAATTCGTGTTGTAGAGTTGTAGACTTATAGGTTGTTGCCTGCAGTTTGTTAGGTTTTTGTTGCTTTGAAATCAGAGAAACACAACATTGAATAGCCCTATCAATTGCATACTCTCAATCAGTACAGACAGTAGACACACTCAGTCAGTCAGTACAGATCATCCAGTCAGTACAGACCATCCAGTCAGTACAGACCATCCAGTCAGTACAGACCATCCAGTCAGTACAGACCATACAGTCAGTTAGTCAGTACAGACCGTACAGTCAGTTAGTCAGTAGACCATACAGTCAGTACAGACCATACAGTCAGTTAGTCAGAACAGACCATACAGTCAGTACAGACCATACAGCCAGTTAGTCAGTACAGACCATACAGTCAGTACAGACCATACAGTCAGTACAGACCGTACAGTCAGTACAGACCATCCAGTCAGTACAGACCATACAGTCAGTACAGACCGTACAGTCAGTTAGTCAGTAGACCATACAGTCAGTACAGACCATACAGTCAGTTAGTCAGAACAGACCATACAGTCAGTACAGACCATACAGCCAGTTAGTCAGTACAGACCATACAGTCAGTACAGACCTTACAGTCAGTACAGACCATCCAGTCAGTACAGACCATCCAGTCAGTACAGACCATCCAGTCAGTACAGACCATCCAGTCAGTACAGACCATACAGTCAGTTAGTCAGTACAGACCGTACAGTCAGTTAGTCAGTACAGACCGTACAGTCAGTTAGTCAGAACAGACCATACAGTCAGTACAGACCATACAGTCAGTACAGTACAGACCATACAGTCAGTACAGTTAGTCAGTTACAGACCATACAGTCAGTACAGACCATACAGTCAGTTAGTCAGAACAGACCATACAGTCAGTACAGACCATACAGTCAGTTAGTCAGTACAGACCATACAGTCAGTACAGACCATACAGTCAGTACAGACCGTACAGTCAGTTAGTCAGTAGACCATACAGTCAGTACAGACCATACAGTCAGTTAGTCAGTACAGACCATAGTCAGTAAGTCAGTACAGACCATGCAGTCAGTAAAGACCATAGTCAGTACAGGCCATACAGTCAGTCAGTACAGACCATGCAGTCAGTCAGTACAGACCATACAGTCAGTTAGTACTGACCATACAGTCAGTTAGTAAGTACAGATCATACAGTCAGTACAGACCATACAGTCAGTACAGATCATAAGTCAGTACAGACCATCCAGTCAATTGTCAGTACAGACCATGCAGTCAGTTAGTCAGTAGACCATACAGTCAGTACAGACCATACAGTCAGTTAGTCAGTACAGACCATACAGTCAGTACAGACCATACAGTCAGTACAGACCATACAGTCAGTACAGATCATAAGTCAGTACAGATCATACAGTCAGTTAGTCAGTACAGACCATACAGTCAGTACAGACCATACAGTCAGTACAGACCATACAGTCAGTACAGATCATACAGTCAGTACAGACCATACAGTCAGTTAGACAGTACAGACCATACAGTCAGTTAGTCAGTACAGACCATACAGTCAGTGAGTACAGACCATACATTCAGTACTGACCATACAGTCATTACAGACCATACAGTCAGTTACTCAGTACAGACCATACAGTCAGTACAGATCATACAGTCAGTCATCACAGACCATACAATCATTACAGACCATACAGTCAGTACAGACCATACAATCATTACAGACCATACAGTCAGTACAGACCATACAGTCAGTTACTCAGTACAGACCATACAGTCAGTGAGTACAGACCATACAGTCAGTTAGTCAAGACAGCGGGTCATTTAGTCAGTAGGCAGTAGGCACAGTCAGCTGATGGGTGCCGACAGAAGAGACAGTCAGTCTGTACAACAGTGCAGACAGTCAGTTAGTCAGTACAGTCAGTCTGTAAGAGAGTAGAGACAGTCAATACAGACAGTTCAGATAATGGAGGCAGTCAGTCTGTACAGACAGAAGAGAGTCTGTACAGATGGTAGAGACAGCCATTCTGTGCAGACAGACCAGTGAGTCTATTCAATATGCTTGAGGCTTGGCGCTATAATGGAGATCCTGTCATTTGGACCCTTTATCTAGTGCTCACCTATAGGCTCTTTAGATCTGTAGTGGCTGTAGTGGCTGTAGTAGATAGTGTAACTACTCCTACAGTTATGAATCTTGATATGACTGTACATTCAGCAATATGAGCGCCACCTCTTGTAAACAGGGTCACAATAGCGGATGGATTACTGTCACTGTTACCTGTACAAAACCGCCCGTGTTGACCAAACCACCACACCACTGTGTATGCTGTACTCACCAGGCCGTTCCCAGCAACTGCGGCAACAAATATAATGGTGAGGACAGTTACTTCAATCTCCGTTTGGCCTGAAAAACAATAGTTTAGCTTTAGCAATCATGCCTAGATTTATCGTCGGGGTCGGACGTGGTGGTGGTTGTGTGTAGGGGTGGAGGGGGTGGGAGTGGCTGATGGGGCTTTATTACGACCCTCAGCTTTGAAAACACAATGCCAATTAGAAAGTGGTCAAATGTATGACATGTTATATTTGGGATTATACTTTCGCTGCAAAGCCTATAAACCTAACAAAAGGATTCTAATCTGTACTTCAGCGAGAAAGCGTTATCCCAAATGTAAAATATGTTACCCTCAGCTTTGTTCCCGATTTCCTCGATCGACCGTTAATAAAACATTACAACCATTCCAATACTGCGACAAGTCAAAACATTGATAACACAACAGTCTCGTTTTCATGCTGACTGGGTTCCGTCCTATTGCGCAACTTAGTACAATAACCAGTACAGAATTTTGAGACCAATTCATTTAACTGGATACATAAATATTAATCAGTATTATTTGATACATCTAAGCACTTGTATATTGCAACACTACGCCCCTTCTAATCCTTGCAAACACGTAGTGCAGCGTGCTATGTCGTACAGCGAGCTCTGACAAACGGAAATCTGGAATCGTAGTAATCTCAAAACGAGGTTTCTGCCGCTAGAAATGTTTGGCGGTCTGGTACGGAATCGATATTATATCAGTCACATTGTGTGTTACATAACTACTCTAAATAAGCGCAAAAAACCACATAACAGGTGTAACCAGTGAGCCAGATGTATTGGGAATCATTTTCCGACCTGATCAAACAGGGGCAGTCTGTGACGTCTTTGTTAAGGTCATGCTGCCTACACCTCGCCATAAAATATAGAAATGCGATGTTATTTCAGTTTAAAATTAAATTCATTTGTAAATACCATTTTCTTATGAAACAAGGAATTGGAATTCAGTGTAACCATAGTTGTTTGTGATGTCTATTTTCTCTTTCACACGAGAAAATTCGGATCGGCTGAAAAGTAGGTCATTGTCTGAATAGGTTAATGAGATTCATGTTTCGGTTTGGTCTTTTAACTTCCGCTGATCAACTAATTTAATAATTATCAACGATAATCGGTATATACTTCAACTGATGAAGTCTCTTAATACTGGCTGTTATCATAAATATATTGCTATAATGAATGCTTCATTTTAGATTCCCATAGCAACATTCGTGCGTCAACCAAAGTAGACGGTGTCAACTGACTACGTGTTACGTTGCAGTGAGTGGACGTGATTTACATACGTATGTCCCGAGTAGGCCTGGTGCAGGAGATATAGAACATCTGCACACTTCTCAAGTGACTCGACTCTGTCTGCCAGATCCACCTCCCGCCTGCGTGAAGTCAGGGGACTGATTACATACATATCAGTGTTCACGATGCTGCTGCACTGGAACGGTTTCATTACAAAACTGAGACGTAATGAATTCCGGTCAGTGTGTTCAATATGGTTTCAATATGGATGTAGGACAATAGCCTACTACAAAGCACGCACGTTTTGGGAAGAAGACACACATCTCCAGACTGTATATTGAGGGCCTTATGGCAGACAAACGTTATGAAATAACATTTTGACATGATATTTCAAAGTCCGTGTTCGGCGATGCCAATAGCTACTTGGTCGTTTGAAGAGATTCGTGGTCAAAGCCAAAACCCATCAAAAGTTATCCTGTTATTAGTGCCATCTGACTTCAATACTACACGAGCGGCGTGTTTGTTTGTTTGTTTGTTGTTCAACGCAGCACTCAGCAATATTCCAGCTAAACTGACGTTCAAAAGAAAGTACACACTTCAACTTTTGGTCACCATACATGAAGGTCGATTGAATTCATAGAGATTGTCACGGAAAATAGATTTAACAAACGCAACCATCCGGGTACACTGTCCAAAACGCAACCATATTCATGGGTACGCGTGAAGCACCAGATTTGCATAAATCGTGATTTTGCACTCTTGCACGTGCAATCAACATGTAAAAGGGTATAAACAGTCGTCCCAGTGCTGATGGGTATACGACAATAAGCACTCGAAGAAAATGCCAAGAGTCACGCCAGCTCAACGAAAGAGAGCCATTCGAATGACACAGATGGGGGCGTCGTACAGTCATATCACCAGGACCTTCCGGTCCACAAGACAAACCATAATCCGACTGTTTAGACGTGTTCATCAGACAGGCCACACAGCTGACCGACCTAGTGGACGTCCGAGAGTCACTACCCTACGAGAAGGCCGTTAGCTCCGGGTTATCCATGTGACGTCATCAGCAGCAACAGAAGTAGATAACGGCATCAACAGGGTCAGAGTGATGAGACGACTCTGTGCTACTGGTATCTGGGCCTATCGACTTTTCCATGGGATGTCTGTGACCCCTCTATATCGTAGGAACCGTTTACAGTGGACAAGGACGATGCGTCGTGGACAACGTCGTGACTGGGCACGTGTTCTCTTCAGTGACGAGAGCAGATTCAATCTGTTTCATGCTGACGGTAGACTGAGGGTGTATTGGCATCGGGGAGAACAGTTGGCACCAAACTGCATTCAAGATGTTCACCCCTTTGGCGGCGATAGTGTTATGGTTTGGGCAGAAGTTTGCGGTGATCAGAAGACAAGTACATGTATAGTGACAGTTCAGGGCAATCTGAATATCCAACGATGCGGCGATGAGGTGTTGCGATCTGTTCTACATCCTGTCATGGGACAACATCAAGGAATTATTCTCCAACATGATAACGCCAGACCCCACCCTGCCCGGCTCACTACAGACCCCACCCTGCCCGACTCAATACAGACTTTCTCAAACGCCATAATGTTGACGTTTTGCCTTGGCCATCTCGTTCACCCGACCTCGGTCCGATAGAACATCTATGGGACAATCTCGGAAGACAACTACGACGTTGACACCAGCAGCCAGTCAACGTCCGACAGCTCGAACGGGCTTTCCATGACGAATGGGCAAGAATTTTCAAATGACATCACCAGGCAACTTACGTTTTCCACGAGGAGACGAGTACAGGCTTGCATTGATGCCCACGGATACCATACAAGATACTGACATGATACCTGCTGTTGCGACTTTCGGGTGTCTGTTAATCGAGATTGAACTTTTCATCTGCAGTAATGAAATGTGCCATTTGTCCCCCATGCATGTCTTACTGTACGTCACTGCAACAATACTCACGCTAAACGTTTCATTTGGGTGTAAGAACTTCAGTTTGACATTGCGTCTCAATGCACGTGTGAAAATATGTTTCAAAATTTTGTTATTTTTCTGCTATTAAGCAAAAGTTTACCTGTGTAGTTTCTTTTGAACGTAAGTTTATATGAAGACAGTCTATAAATAATAATCCAGTGATTGTCATCATGAGCATCGATCATACAAAATTGAGATGCGATGACATACATCAAGCCAACCAGCGATCCCGTTAGTCGCCTCTTACGACAAGCATGGTTGGCTGAAGACCAATTTCACGTACTGCTCTACCCACTCAAGTACATTTGGTTTGTGCCTGATCCCTTTCACATATAAGGATAAGGTGTGTGGTGTCTCGTGTCCAGTATAACATGACTGAAGAACATTGCGTCAGTAAAACTCACATGCATGTCTCGTATCCGTATATCAGGCTATAACAGTAAATATGCAGATCCCAGGGCATGGCCTTCAGTTTCGATGGCAGAAACACTCTGTAGAGTGTGTCCACAATGAACTAAATTTCCGATAACCTGATTCATACGTAATAAATAACTTTAGCAACGTCATGACAGAAACGTTTACATTAACAAGAGCAGAATCTCCACCGGCTGCTCGCTCCCAGAGACTTACAAATCTCTACGTGTCTTTACAGTTGAGCCAATTACACTTGTGTAAAACTGCGATTAAAATCGTTGTGACAGGTTAGATGGTGTCGCTGTGCTTTATGTGCACTTCTGTACGCAATGTCCCGCCAGCATCTGAATCCTAACACTATCTCAAACTAGCTGCAAGCCCAACATTCATCTTTCATTGTCATCCCACAGAAACCGGCACAGCTTGTGTGCTAGTCTGTCTCACAGTCCCTGAACCATATTATTTTACCTACAGTCTAGCCCTCCCTGTAATGCTAAAGTCCTAAATGAAGCAAGTCTAGATTTCCTCAGGTTCTGAATCTTTGGTCTCCCTGGGGCTCCCTTTAAATTGAAATGTGATATGTTCGATCGATCGATCGATCGATCGATCGAGAGAGAGAGAGAGAGAGAGAGAGAGAGAGAGAGAGAGAGAGAGAGAGAGAGAGAGAGAGGAGGCAGGCCAATAAAGCAGATTAATAACTATGCATACTCATAATTAAGGTATTCGTGCATTGTATCCCAGACTGTTCTATTACTGGGAAGTCAAAGCACAATGAAATAAAGAACGATACCTACAAAGAATTATGTCAAACAAGATTAGTCTAACAGTAAACTTAACAGTAACACGCACCTGGTATCATGGCCAGTAGACAGTGATTCATAGACACGTGCTTATGATACTCGGAGTCGTGCAATGGATTGCTTCCATCTGGGATTTCTTCTACGAGGAAATCAAGTGTTATCTTAAGGTAAATTGTCAGCTTTCGTTCTCGTTTTCTTCCGTATTTAAAACGTCATGCAATGTATCAATAAATCCCCTCAGCTTCGATCTTTCCCTCTTTTATCTGGAGCAAAAGGAATTAATTTGGATATTAAATCTAAAGCTGGAAACCTCAGAATTGGAAAATGGAGCTAAATGAAACTTACCTTTCCACTTGCTGTTGAACTCTGACAGGAAGGTAAACACAGTCTCGTTATTACCTGGGTCCACGAGAACAATGTCCCCCATTGTGGTAATACTTCAGCAGAATGTCAGTTGTATATCTTCCACTGTGGTCACTCACGGACAGGTTGGCCAGTACACCGACGGTCCCCAGCACATTCACTGTCTACGAGAAACATAGCACAGCAGATTGGTTGGCACAAATAGTGGGAGAGCGCGGTGGGGACCTCGGCTCCGTCAGCACTACGGGCTTAATGCGATGAGAGTACAGTGCTACACGAGTTGATATAACGTTCTCCGACTCAAGAGCTAACATTTCGTATCGACTAAGGGGGTGGGGTTTTAAATGTGTCTGAATACCCAACTGCGGCGTGTTTACACTTCTATATATCACTAGTCGATCTAATTACGGTTATAACACTGGCAAACATTATAGAGTTCACAAACACCAATTAAAGGCACCAATTAACACGTTGATCTTAAGAGTTAAAAATGCGATGCAGAAGTCAGAACAACATTATCGACGTCAGTTATTTGTTCGCATTATTATCTCAGTCCTGTAAATTGTACTGATCTAATCTGAGACAGAGCTCCAGGACGCGTGTGTGTGTGTGTGTGTGTGTGTGTGTGCTCTCTCAGACCACGAAACAAAGGGATACATCCTCCACAGGTCTTACCAATCATCCGACAACTGTATCTACAACTCCAATGGTTACTGTGGACACCAGGCAAATAAAGACTTGAAGAAAGAGTCATTATTTAGAGCTGATATTTTCAATTAGGATTTAAATTAATACACACAGTCTCCCTATCGGTTCAAAAATCCGATTTGCTTTTATCTAACCCATGTGTTTTTCTACATGTCAAACGAGAACTATGAATAATATGTTTTTTGGCGTTCATTTTATCAATTTAAAAATGATAAACATTATCGTGTTAAATATTCAATAGTCATTTTCCCCCCCAATTTTCACTCTTTGATATTATTGGTAAACTTTCAGAAAAAGATTAGTTTAAAGGAGAGAACACGTGCAAAAAATACGCCTTGAAATTGTATCAGAGTCCAAATTTACTTTTCCGATGCAAGCTATAGCATGCAAATAAGGCGTACTCTCCGTATGTCTGCTAATATATAATAATAATATAATATAATAGTTTCTGTAATACATGCAATAAAAATGACATGGATCAATTGAGAATTATCTTTTCTTGAAAATCGCACTACATTTCCCACTTCAATTCTTGCCACAAGTGGGGCGGTGGGGTAGCCTAATTCGTCACGCCGAAGACCCGGGTTCGAATCCCCCACATGGGCACAATGTGTGAAGCCCATTTCTGGTGTCCCCCGCCGTGATGTTGCTGGAATATTGCTAAGAGCGGCGTAAAACCAAACTCAGTCAGTCAGTCAGTCTTGCCACAAGGTTATCATATCACAATTCACCGCGCCGATTATCACGTGCAGTCACAATGTGTCCGGACATTGAAACTTTGTATACCAACGTGGTCAACTCTTTTAGTTTAGACAAAGATCGGGGGAAGAGTGTTTTACTGCACTAGTCGAGCATTGGGAGTTCCACATCACAAAGTTAATTCATTTGTAAAGAAAATACAGCATGTAGGGGTCGTCTCCAGGAAGAACAGAAGCTCGACAACTTTGACTGGGAGTCATTCATCGAACAGTTTTCAGGCTCTACGACCAGGGGCGTATAAACGGAAAAATATTCTAATCTCACTATGAGAACTAGTTATCCCCGCAGTATTGCGGAGTATCACTCTCCAGGGTTCCAGGTCGTCTACCTTGATGAGACATGGGTAAGTAAAAAAACATTCCCCGTGGTTGCTTACGGGCGTCTCCAGAGTGCTCCAAGGGACATAACTCTATGGGGTTCACTTGAAATAATCTTCGGCCGGTAGAGGTCGCGAGAGTCGAATTAATACAACGTTGCATCATTCATTCGAACATTTAAATCTAATGTTTTATTCGAAATACGTAATTTTAATTGGAATATATTTTATTGTAGCTTCCTTAGAGGCTGATATTTGGTATTATTGAGAGAAAAGCATTATTTATTTTTTAGAGAAGCGTGGTGTGATATTGTGCTTTTAAAATATATATGGTAGCACATGTAATAACAAAACAAATATATACACATGCCGAGTCAAATTAGAAACTTCACAATCATATATTAAAAATAATATATACAAGAAAGGACACAAGAATGTGGTATAGAGAATATCATGTATCTGTTAAGGTCGATAAGAACTGAGAATAATTCCAATGCCAAAAATCGGTTCCATGTTGTTACAGAATTTATCAATAAAAGGCGTAAACAAACAAAAAATGTCAAGTCACAAGAAATCAAATCTGATGTTTCAAACGTTCAGTAGCGTGTATGGCCACCCCGTGCCTTCACAAGTGCCAAGCAACGCCTCTTCATGGACTGTCTGATTCTTGTAAACACATTGTTGGGCAGTCGGCGCCATTGTTTCTACAAAGCAGCACCAACATCCTGCAAATTGGGGGGTGGCTCCTGGGTGTGCGCAGACCTCTACCAAGAGCATCCCAGATGTTTTTCGATTGAACTGAGATCAGGTGACTTTGGCGGCTGGTCAAGAAGGTTGATTCCTGCGTTCTGCAGGTAATTTCTGGTCAACATGGCTGTATGGGGTCTGGCATTGTCATAATGAAAGTACAGTCCTGGACCTAGACTAATGCTTAGTCTATGAATATATATATATATAAATATATAAGTTCAATAATAACAAACAAGCCCATTTAAATTGAAAAGGAGCCCCAGGGAGACCTGAGATTCAGAACCTGGGGAAATCAAGACTTGCTTTATTTAGGGCTCTAGCATTGCAGAAAGGGCTAGGCCGTAGGGAAAATAATGTTGTTCAGGGACTGTGAAACAGTATATCCTGGACCATGTGCTGCCATGAATAGGTTCGGGGGCTAGCCCCTGATCGCGGTAACCTGCACCAGTAAGGTTCCCACGGATAACCAGAAGTCGGGAACGGGCAATCCCACTTCTGCCCCCAAATATATCAACGTCCTGTACACCACACTAGGCATACTCTCCACACTCTCATCCTACCATCAACGGATCTGAGGGAAAATCTTGATTCATTACTGAAGACAATTCGATTCCATCGGAGGTGTCGTCGAGCCCACAGCAAACGCTGACGTCGAATTTCGTCAAAATGGTTCCGCGCTATGGTCGTCGAACATGAAGGTGAGCAGCTCACAACCGGTGTCGGCTGGTTTGTGCCGACAATCGACCCCTAAACAGCTCATTACTGGTTCCTGTAGCCGTCAAAAAACGATTACGGAGGTCACGTGACACAATTTGACGGTCCTCCGCCTTTGACGTCACACGTGGTCGACCAGGCCGTGAGCGATCAGCAGTGGTGCCAGTTTGTGGCAGTCGAGTCTATAAATCATAAACAGTCCGACGGCTGCACCACATTGTCCTTGCAACGTCACTTACTGACGTTCCCGCTTCCAGCATGCCAACGGCACGTTCACAATGCACACTGAGAGGCGCGGCATAAGAATTGGCTGCTCTGAATAATGCTTAAAAGTGTGTTTTTTTCACTTTGTACAGTTGATGGGAACATGTGCGATCTAATGCACGTACAATGATAAGATCACGTGACCAGTGGCACGTGAAAAACACGTTTTAGCACTATTGTGGGGTGCACATTGTTTGGATTCTCTTCAATGTGCAGTGGTGACATTTTTCTTGAGACGATACTTAGAGATTAATATAATGATAACCGAAATCTATCTACTATAACAATTCATATTTTTATTTACAAATATAAATTTTGAAGTTTTTATTTTGACTCAGTACTAACAGGTGACCAAACGCTTTTAGAAATTCATGTTGAGTGTATACTGTTGGTCAACTGTTGTTTCAGAGTCATCAAAAAGCTTTCTGTCTCCCAGTACATTCTTTTCCTATTGCTAGGGGCTGCTCCGACGTTGATCTGGGAGATCTTGACTTGTCTGCCGTCTCTATCTTGTGGATGATTTCGAAAAAACGGAAAACATTAATTTTTGTGTGCCGGCGTGGCAGCGTTTTGTTCAAACGGCTGTGAAACCCCTCCTAGTTCTTGTTTGTCCGTAGTCCTGTTGTTTGCTCACAATTCCAACGTGGCCGGGGTAATCTGGCATCATCATCTACCCAGCTGGTGACAATGTAGTCGTTGAAGTCAGTGAATCTCACAGCTTTTGGTGTTTACTGCATGGCATCCACCCATGTGTCTTGGATAGCAGCAAAAGGGAGAAGGGCATGTCCGGCAGCTCGTCTGGCCCTAGCCTGTACAGTCTCTGCTGCACCTCAGCCTTCAGAAGTCGGGCATAGGTGTAGTAGACTGGTGGCCTGGGAGAAGGGCAAATACTCAGGGGTAGGTACTTGCGTCAACTGATCAGGACAAGAGGTTATCGTGCGTCCATGGAGAGTGTCTCAGCTGACTGTAGGGCTTTGAGCTGCTCACTAGTTGAAAATACTAGCATCTTGTCATTGTCGCTTTCTGATTCCTGTTAATTAGCTACGTATTCTTAATTAACTGTTCCATTGAAATCTCGTTTTCTTCCCTGAACTTCCTGTGACCATTTTGGAATATAAACATTTCGGTAGGTAAACGTTTTCGGAGGGGACCGTCGCTCCCTCGCCTGTATCAACGCAAACGATGGTCACGCCCGATATTGACATTGTTAACTGAGTTGTTACACCATCTCTGTTAGGGCGTGTCGCTCCCTCTGTCTCTGGTACAATGCAAGTTTTTTCAAAGAATATGTCATCAGGAAACACTGATTAGTTGAATGAACAAATGCTATGTTGTTATTTTCAATAACATACCAATTACATCACTTCATATGAAGCACAGTTACGTATAACTGGAATGCGTTTACATGGCTAAAAATGGATATATGTCAATATACGTGTACATGTTCTATCTGCTGAATACCCGTGAAGATCCGGGTTAGAATTTATCTTCAGTAACCCATGCTTGTGGCGAGAGGTGACTAACGGGATCGGGTGGTCAGGCTCGCTGACTTGGTTGACACGTCATCGTATCCCAACTGATCGATGTTTCTGCTGTTGATCACTGGATTGTCTGTTCCAGACTCAATTATTTACAGACCGCTGCCATATAGCTGGAATATTGCTGAGTGCGGTCTAAAACTAAACTCATTCACTATCTCCTGAAAAAAAATCAAACCTATATTCACCTTATTTACAAATGCACGTTGGGTTTGCTTACAATGAGTTAATTACAATGAGAGATTATGTTTATTTTGTAAATTGGATGACAAAAATGTTATTGAAGATGAATTTCATGTACTCCTTAAGTGTGAACGTTTTTCTGATTTAAGGTTAAGATGTATTCAGAAATATTTGACTGATTTTGATCCAAATGCCAATTTTATTAACAATATGAAAACACATAATGATTGTATCATAACAGATGTCAGTATTTTTCTGTATCATGTACTTCAGCGCATTAGAAATGTTCCCCTTACACAGCATGTGCACTAAACTAAACTATCTATATCATATGCAAATGACTGTATGATGGGCCTGTGGCCTTTTACTGAATAAACTTGTCTGTCTGCATATGGCCACTTTTGCTTACATTTGTGAATACATGTTGAGGGGTCTTGATACACATGTGAATTGAAATTCTTATACACTGGCGCTCCTGATACATTGTAATGTTGAGACAACAACGTGCAGCCAACTGTAACTATGGGATATGGATTGACTGATCCTGACTTGGAGCTTATTATCTGGAACATTTCTGACGCTGCTACATATTTATTGTGTGTGATATATTGAACTAAAACCCCAACTTATTGGTAAACATAGTGTATGTTACCATTTGGCTGTGGGTACAAAACCATCTTAATTATAGCAAAATGGTTCATTAACACCTTCGGCAATGTACTGGTATGAAACTATTAATCCCAGATATAGACAAAATTATTTGAAAAGTGTGCCCTTCAGCGCTCAGACATGTGTAAAAATACCCTTTGGTCGAATATTTGGGTGTCATATTTTGTGTGTCGTTCAATGTTCCAGCAACTTTTATGAAAACTCTGTGTACACTTAGAAATACTGAACCATATAAGCAATTATTGATTAATTATATCAAACAGCATGGGTCATTCAGTTTTTCTGGAGAGATGTCAACTTCCCGCAAAATAAAACAAATATTCAGTTGGAGGATAGTTAGTTGCCAACAGAGGTCCGTCCACTGATTTGAATCAATTAAATTACTGTTGGGTGTTTTTTTTAAAGATAATAGCCAAAATCCATCAAAGAACTCTAAAAGTCTGTAACGAAACACACTGATGCCGTGACTCTTGTCCCGCACATTCTAATCATTTGTGAAACGGACCAGCAGGGTATGGTGTTGACAAAACTAGAAACACAATCGTGGTAAAATCGGATTCAAACCCACTATCAACGGTTTCTGGCAAGTCCCCAGAAACAACTCAGACGACTGGACCACTCGCGTATCCTCAAGTAAAGTGAACTTAATGATTTGTTGGAGCGCTTTTCAGATTCTTGCATTCGATGCCCAGAAAGCATAAGAAACCAGGTAAAATCCATGCTAGTATTTGTGGATTATCCCACACGATATGTCTTTATACGTGTGACTTTAACATGATAACACAAAGATGTACAATGACAGAGAAAAGTCATTTTATTTTCAAAATCACAAATGACATGTTGTCAATGAGTAAAACCAATGTTAAAAAACAAATTTTAACTCTAGGTTAGATCCTGCCATAAAATGTAGTGACTAATCATTCTGTCTTACAAAATAAGCCTGCATCACAATGCTCATTAGAAGTATTGCCCCATGTAACAAGGGTTAACTCACTCCCAACACAGACAGACTTCCCAAAAGACAGACCTCCCGTAAGACAGACTCAATGAGTACACAAACTAGCTGAGCCATGCTGTCCACCCCTATTTAATTAATGAGCTGACCCAGAGTCACTACAGAGTATAGTAACAGCACACTCCTATCTCTCCTAGTTTACTAGTGAATACTGGGTAGTAGTGAGTTGTTAGAGAAATTATGAATGTTCTCAAGCACTTTACTTATATAGTTAAATTACTCATGATAATCCTGTAAAGTCATAAATTGTTAAGACTTTCACTCTTTTTTATAATAAATTGATCTTATTGTATTTTCCTCCCATTATTGTCTTGAGTTAAGTATTGTGATTGGGGCTTTGTACTATCTATTTGTATGTGTTCCATGTCGAGAGGTAATGATATTGTGACTTGCAATCACTTACAGGTACTCATTAAAAATGTTATATAGACATGCTTTAAGAATGTGAAAACTGGAGAACTGTACATGACTCACACATTTGAGATATTAAAGAAATCATCTTATCTTGTGACTTGTTCATGAGGGCGATTTGAAATTACCTGATGCACACCATTTATTGGCCAAGTAAATGTTTATAAACAACACAACTTACTGCCTTAACCTGAATAAACACAAAATGATAGGAATTTCCCGTTATTGATACATATGGCATAATTCGTTGTGAATACTTTCTTCGAGGGTTGTTCATCTTGATGTTTTTTCTTGATCATTTTTATTATAAAAATTACTTTCATTGCGAATTATGAAAAAAAATATATCCATGCTCTTGCTAGATTTATTCAAGTAAATTATATAGTTGCAAGATGATATTATGTGTTCATTAGGAAAATTATAGTCTTTAATACCATTGAAAGCTATAATTACCATTTATCTTATAACACATATCATTGCAAAGACTCTGTGACAAATCAAAATGACTGTCACAAATCATACAGTTTCTGTCGCAAACATCACAAAGACTTCACTCTCACTGTAACCAAGTTCCCTGCCTAGTTAATACCTATAAGTGCGTTTGGCTCAAAAGCGGACCGATGAATTGCAATCTAACTCGAAAACTAATAAACATATAATACTCAATGCAACGCTGATCATTATCAAAACATCAGACCAACTCTGTGATTTATTTGCAGAATTTATGTCCTAAAATTAAAAAAGTTGTTTAACAAACTATTATTAAAATATTGACAGTTCTCTATTTGTTACGAGGGAGGAGTGCAGAGAAAGGGACAGCCAAGTGTTAGAGAAGCACGTGCACAAGTGCCGACAAAGTTATTGATTCATTAACCTGTGCTGTGCCGTCTCCATCCTTTCTCGCACACCTGGCTGTCCCTTTCTCTGCACTCCTCCCTCGTAACAAATAGTGAACTGTGTCAATATTTTAATGATAGTTTGTTAAACAACTTTTTTATGTTTAGGACATAAATTCTGCAAAAAACTCACAGGGTGGGTATGATGTTTTGATTATGATCAGTGTTTCATTGAGTATTTTATGTTTATTAGTTTTCGAGTTAGATTGCAATTCATCTTTCCGCTTTTGAGCCAAACGGACTATAATGTTATATTTTATATCTTGGCACATACCATTATCATCAAGGGTACAGCTTAATTAAACCTTATGCAACCAACCATAAAATGTGTTGTTTTAAGCAGTCTGTCTTTTGGGAGGTCTGTCTTATGGGAAGATACCCCTCAGTGATCTTAGAAAAGCTAATTAGATACATTTGACTGAGTGATGTCCTTATTTGGTTTGTAACGTTGGCAGTCAGTAATGACACATCTTAATAGTCCAGTGAATAACTCCAAGGATGATTCGGACCAATCTCACTCTTCTGCAGCAAAACCCATGGCATTGTACACAACAGAGGAGCAATTTTAATCACATAATAAAGTCTTTTTCATTTGACTGAAAGATGTCTTCATTTTGGTTGGTAACCTTGACATTCACTAATGAAACATCTTAACAGTCCAGTGCCCAACCCTGATGATTTGTACCAACTTCACTCTACTGCAGCCGAACATTACAACCCATGTCACTGAACACAAAGATGTTGATTGTGTTTGACCGCTACTAGTGGAGTACCCCTGTGTTATATTTATTTTTATGTTTATATTGAAAGATATTGAACAATTTTCGAGTTGTGCTCGAAATGAAGTCCACACCACCCTTTCAAGTCCAAATCATTTCCATGGAAATTAAGAAAAATACAAAAGGCCAATAAGCCACAAATAGCAATCGGCTCCACTTCAAGATGTGATTGATATATCTGCAAAGTTTTGTCAAAATCAATTGCATGGTTTTCGAGTTGTGCTCTGGAAATGACACATACCTCCATTTCAGCTAAGTCTAACTTGTTTCCATGCAAACACAGAAATATCATTTTCTGAAAAATTCCTAATAGCAAAAGGTACCTCTTCAGCCCATGGTTAAAATGCACGTACCATGGTTGAATGAAAAAATCTTTTATGGTTTTAAAGCTGAGCTCCGGAAACAAAATTCACCCCTTTTGGGGATAAGTCCAAATTGTTTCCATGGAAATAAAGAAAAATAAAAATGCTAAAAATCTGTAAATATCAAAAGGCACCACTTTCAGTTCTGTATGATATATCTAGCAGTTTTTGTTTTGAGTTACGCTCCGGAAACAAAATGATTACAGACAGACAGACAGACACATGAGGTGTTGACTATACTCCTTGTAATAAGAGGAAATTTGACTACAAATGTATATCCCCCCTTATATGACATATGACATTATGCCATCTTGCATTTCTCAATGATACATGAAGAATTGCCTGAGAATGGCTAATCAGTTGCATGGGAATGGCTCTAGTGGCCATGTTTTAATTTAAATCAGAATTCTGGAAGTGCTTTTAACAGATACCAGAATCATTCAAGCCTTGTTGTTTGAGGTTTTAGGAGTGACTTTGTGGGTTAACATTTTACATTGTGTTGGCAGTATTTCAGAGTGCAGCATGTTAAAACATATGTCAACAAGAACACTTAAACAATAAGATAAATATCACAAATTGAATAAAACAAAGAGCAGGGCTCACTGATATCCCTGACTTAACACCACATATTTCTAAATTCAAAACATCATCACTATCTTCATCATTATCATCATCATATTAATATTTGCATATCCAGCTCAGCTTAGCTGCTCAAAGGCGCTTTGCTTTTAGCCCCCGATCATTGGATGCCAATCTCAATGGTACATCCTATATTCAATCTCAACTCCCTGGGGATCATACAACTCGTGCAGCCACTAGGCGCACCGAGTTAATGTGGCTGCCCATCCTTACGAGGTACCCATTCATAGCTTGGTGGACTGGGAGACATGGTCACAGAGTCCAAGTTTACTGCATGTTGCTGTACCCGCAACTAGGTGTTTGCATGTATTCAAGTAGTATATAGAATGGGGATTCTGTGACAGGCCAATTAAGAGCGCCTTTATATGCCAATTCCGCTTCCAGCCCCCCAGTATAAATTAACGATTTCGAGCAGAGACATCATTCGATGCACAGTCCAGACATGCGCCTTAGAAACTCCCCCCCAGGGTGGTTCTATTACAGGCCAACTAAGAGCACCATTATATACCAATTAACGATTTCGTCGCTCAATGTACAGCCACCTGGTGGGCCTCAGAAACGAGCAGAGACATCATTCGATGTACAGCCAATGCACCTCAATGATTTCGAGAGACATCATTCGATGTACAGCCCAGACATGCACCTTGTGGTTTTGGTACAGGCCAACTAAGAGCGTCATTATATGCCAATTTCGTCACTCAATGTACAGCCACCTCAGAAACACCCACTCAGTGGTTTATAAGCGTGTGCCCGTACGCGTAAGTCGTGACGCCGTCGTCAGCGATCCACCGTTTGGTGTCCATGGGCGACAGCGACGTCTTGTTGCTAAGCATTTGCTTAGCATTTGCTAAGCATTGCTAAGCATTGCTAAGCATTTGCTAAGCATTGCTAAGCATAGCTAGGAGTTTCCTGGGAAAGGATTGGGATTCCTGGGGAGGATTGGGATTCCTGGGAGGATTTGGATTCCTGGGAGAGGATTGGGATTCCTGGGAGAGGATTGGGATTCCCATATAGACAAGTAGGAAGTATGGGTATATATATGGCCAGGAAAAAACAACCATGCCACCAAAAAGAGATTTGCCTTCGGATAAGATCCAAGAAATACGCTCCCTTCGTGGGGTGCTCCCAGCAAGCGAGGTCAAAAAGCGCTTCAGTATTGGATCCACAAGACTCTACGACATATGGCGATCGAGGAAACCATACCGCCAGCCGAAGAAGAAGTATCGTTGCCGGTCGAAGAACCACAAAAGGTGACTCGGGATAGATCGAAAAGTAGCAATACCTGGTAGTACGTTACCAACCATCCAGGACTTCTTCTATTGCCTGGTGAGTCTCGAGACTCGTGTGGAGCAAACCGCGAATACATCGTCGACTACCACAAATTTGTTGGCCGATATCCTGTCGAGGCTGGACATCGACGACGACAACGAGGAAGAACTCCACGAGGAAATAGAAGAGGAACAGGAAGAGACCCATTTCGATATACAGCAGGTAGGGCAGATGGTGGAATCGACTCAAAGATGGGCCTACATTTCGCTAGCCGCTGTTGTTCTCTGGAAGGTCATCCACCAGACCTGGAAGCATAGCAAACCAGTTTCCCCCCTTCACACACCGGCCGACAAGAAGGCAGAAACACCCAAGCCCCGGGACCCCTTCCATATGTAGTAACATTCATTTAGACATTTGACTTCGCATAAGGTATACAACATGTGGCCCGTGGGAACTCATTATTGCAAATGGGTATTGCTCGGCAAGCCCAAAACCTGCGGCAAACGCTGTATGGCTGAATATTGCCACTTGCATGCCCACTGTGCTAGAAAGGGTCATGCCAATTACGTATGCAAAGTATGCGGCATAGGGGTCAAAGGACATTATGGGTTGTGCAAAGACCACGGAAGAGACGTAGTTCGAAACCAACTTATTTACGACAAGAAGAAAGACTACCTCAACGAACGTTACCGGCTGCTCAGGATGAAAGTTTAAGGGGCGCTTCATTTTTTGAAGGTTGACAGGTTTATCGGCACATTGAAAACACCCTATTAGACATTTGGCTCTGCATAAGGTATACACCATGACTACCGTCGGCGAACTCAAAGCTCTCGCCAAAAGTCGTGGACTGAGGGGTTACTCCCGCATGAGGAAACTCCAACTGCTCACCTTGCTCGATATGAAATATACCAAACCCCCTACCGTGCGAGACCTCAAACTCCGAGCTAAAGAACGGGGATTGGGGGGTTATTCCCGCATGAGAAGAGCCGAGCTGATCACCTTGCTGGAAGACACCAGGCCAGTCGAGTTGAGATTTGTGCCGACGGAGCACGCCGTGGGTAAGTATCTCCGGGGCTGGAAAATGACGGTTGATTCCAATATCGATACCGATACAGTCAAAACCCCCATCGCCAGTAAACTCTGCAAAGAACTAGGCGACTTGAAAAGCATCAAGTACCAACTAACGATGAAAATGGAGCTCCAAAAACAGAATACGGACGGCAGTACTGAGTCCGTTGTACCTTATTTCAGAGGCAAACAGGAAGCCCTAACCCAACCAGAATTGATTGAATCCTCCATCGAAGCGTCGTTGCAGAAAATACAAGAGTCGTTGGAGAGATATACCCACATGGGCTCTGGATGGGTGGTAGACAAAATCAACACCGTTTATCTCGACATAGCGAACTACATGCCGCTCAGAGGTGGGTCGCACATACCGGTGCCTAAGCATTTCAAGGCCAAAAAGGCCCTCGTTAACCCCAAAACCCAAGGCGACGATGTTAATGATTACTGTGCGGTGGTGGTGGTCATAGCTGCTACGCATGAACCAACGTGTAATCCGGGCAGGCATTCCAGCTATCCATCGATCGAAGAATCCGGGTTCGACTTCACGGGTGTAGAACGCTTAACACCCATCTCCTACTGGGCGCAATTCGAAAAGCAAAACAAGGTGGCCATCAAAGTGTTCGGCCACGAAGGCGACAAAACCATCGTGCATAGGATAAGCCCTGTGGGTGATAAAACCGTGCGTAGAATCAATATATTCCTCATCGAAAAAGACGGCCAGTATCACTACACGGCGATAAAAAATCTGAGCCGGCTGTTGCACGATCAATCGATGCACAGAGAAAACAAACACTTCTGCGAACGATGTCTGCACGGCTTCACGCGAGCTGACCTGCTGCAAGCGCACAGCGATCCGAATCGACATGCCTAAGGAAGGCGACAACATCTTGAAATTCACAAACCACAAACATCAGATGCCTGTGCCTTACATGATCTACGCAGGCTTCGAAGCCCTCATCAAACGGGTTGACCACAACGTGCCCAACACTGAGCAAAGTTTTACGTGCAAGACCCAAGAACACAAAGCCAGCGGGTTCGGGTACGTGGTCGTCCGATGCGATGGACAAACGAACGCTCCAGTCATCTACCGAGGTCCTAGCGCGGCAGAACGATTCCTGATGTGTTTGCAACAGGAAGAGAAAATCATTAGGAAAAGGCTGTACACCGCCGCTAACATGCGCATGATGCTGAAAGACCAAGTCGCTCACAAGCGTGCTGAGAATTGCCACGTATGCCAGGGACCGCTGAACGGGGATGTCGTGAGAGATCACCGTCCGGTACCGAGGTGCCGCCCATAACGCGTGCAACCTCCAGCTTAGAATCAACCCTAAAACAATCAACATCCCTGTGGTCTTCCACAATCTGAGAGGGTACGATGCCCACCTGATCATGCAGGCCATCTCGAAGGTCGGTGGTGATATCAAGTGCATCCCAAACAACATGGAAAAATACATCTCATTCTCGCTCAACGGTCTGAGATTCATTGACAGCGCTCAGGTCCTCCTGTCATCGCTCGATAGTTTGGTCAAAGCCAATGACACCTTCCCCATCACTGATCGATACACCAAGGCCGAGACTCGGCCCTTGCTGATGAGGAAGGGTGTGTACCGATACGAGTACATGGATGATTGGTCTAAGTTCGATGAGACCCGATTACCTCCCATCGGCCGATTTTACAGCAACCTGACCGAATCCCATATCTCCCAGGACGATTACGACCATGAGCAGAACGTGTGGAAGAAACTAAGCTGTAAACTAAGCTGGGTGACTACCACGATCTGTACTTGAGAACAGACGTGCTCCTGCTAGCCGATGTGTTCGAGACGTTCAGGACGATGTGTTTGAAACAGTATCAACTCGACCCTGCATGGTACTACACCAGCCCCGGTCTATCGTGGGATGCGCTGCTGAAGAAAAACGGAGTTAAGCTGGAATTGCTCACTGATTACGACATGCACCTGTTCATCGAGAAAGGCATACGAGGAGGGATTTCCATGGCTGCCAAACGCTACGCGAAAGCCAACAATAAGTACGCGGAAGGCTACGACTCTAGCAAGCCCACCAATCATCTCCTTTATCTCGACGCCAACAACCTGTACGGCTGGGCTATGAGTCAGTGTCGGCCTACTGGTGGGTTTGAGTGGTTGGACGATGAGATTGATATCACGAGCATCGCGCCGGATTCGGGGAAGGGTTACATCCTCGAAGTGGATCTGGAGTATCCCGAGGCATTACACGCTATCCAACAACAGCTACCAGCTGGCCCCCGAACGGTTGATGGTCTGCCGAGACTGGATGTCCGACTATAAGCGGGACTTGTTGGGTGAGAACACCCTGTCTCGGGTGGAAAAACTCGTCCCGAACTTGATGAACAAGACCGAGTACGTCGTGCACTATCGCAACCTGCAGCTGTACCTATCGTTGGGTATGAAGCTGACCAATATTCATAGGGTGCTTAAGTTTAACCAAAGTCCTTGGATGGAGCCCTACATCAGAATGAACACGGACCTGCGAAAGCTGGCCACCAGTGACTTCGAGAAGAACTTGTATAAGCTCATGAACAACTCGGTGTTTGGTAAGACAATGGAGAACCTGAGAAAACGGGTGACGGTCAAACTCGTGCGATCACATCAGGAGGAAACTGATTGCTAGCCCAGCCTTCAACCGAAGCAAGCTATTCGATAACGACTTGGCGGCGCTGCACATGAACAAAAGTCACATCAAGCTCAACCGACCCGTCTACGTGGGGATGAGCATTCTCGACCTGTCCAAACATCTCATGGATGATTTCTACTACAACCGGCTCAAGAAGCAATACGGTGATCGATGCGGGCTGCTGTACACGGACACGAATTCCTTGTTGCTGGATATACGCACCGAGGACGTGTACGAGGACATGGAAAAACACATACACCTGTATGACACCAGCGATTACCCCAAGGACCATGCCCTACACAGCACGATCAACAAAAAGGTCCTCGGTAAGATGAAGGACGAATGCGCGGGCACACCCATCGCCGAATACGTCAGCTTGAGGCCTAAGATGTACTCCATCTTGAAAGCTGACAAGGGTGAGATCCGAAAGGCAAAGGGGGTCAAGAAATACGTGGTGAAACAACACATCAAGCACGCCCTCTTCAAACAAGCTCTGTTCAAGAATAAGACGTTCACCGAATGAATGCGTTGAGAAGCGACAAACACAACATCTACGGCATCACCCTCAACAAGACGTTGCTGTCGCCCATGGACACCAAACGGTGGATCGCTGCCGACGGCGTCACGACTTACGCGTACGGGCACACGCTTATAAACCACTGGGTGGGAGTTTCTGAGGTGGCTGTACATTGAGTGATGAAATTGGTATATAATGACGCTCTTAGTTGGCCTGTACCAGAGGCACAAGGTGCATGTCTGGGCTGTACATCGAATGATGTCTCTCGAAATCATTGAGGTGCATTGGCTGTACATCGAATGATGTCTCTGCTCGTTTCTGAGGCCCACCAGGTGGCTGTACATTGAGCGACGAAATCGTTAATTGGTATATAATGGTGCTCTTAGTTGGCCTGTAATAGAACCACCCTGGGGGGAGTTTCTAAGGCGCATGTCTGGACTGTGCATCGAATGATGTCTCTGCTCGAAATCGTTAATTTATACTGGGGGGCTGGAAGCGGAATTGGCATATAAAGGCGCTCTTAATTGGCCTGTCACAGAATCCCCATTCTATATACTACTATCCATGTGGCCACCATCTGGTCATTTACCTACGTATGAGTTCTTTTAGTCCGCAGGGTTGTGTACTGTATACTAGGGGTTGTGACCACTCTGAGAGAGTATGCACAAAGTTGCCTCCAAGGTTTTTACACTCAGCCACAAGTGGGCTCGATCCCAATGTAACAGACCGGGGTTACTAATACCAGACTATACCCAGGGTTAACCCGGGCTAGCCCAGACAATACCCCTTCCCTTAATTTCTAAGCATAATTTTTAACACATTCTTTTATTTAAAGAACTGTTGACCCCACCCACCCCACCCAAGTATGTGTGTGGCAGTGTTGTATATGTATATGTATATGTATATGTATATGTATATGTCTGTATTTTACATATTTGTACATAGTCAATGTTGCAATGAAATAAAGTGTTAATTTTTACTGTGCAGTACAGAATAAAATAAACTTTCTGCTGAGCTCCTGGATGACTTGTCTTTAATTCAGCTTTAATATTATTTAACTTCCTTTGTGTAGCTGTGGGGTAAGATTGCATAGCTTGGGTCACTCCTTTGTTTAAGACAGCTTTCGCCTGATTGGCCTGGTTTAAAATACTCATGTTGAGCACTTCACCAGCACAGCGCACAAGCCACTGTAGACTGAGACTGACCAGATAGTGTAAACATATTTTATTCAAAATATATTGAACAAGGATTGGTAAACAAGCCGTAATGGCTTATTTGAATACCTCTCCATTTCATTGATACATGAATAAAACAAATATTAAATAATATGCAGCATGATAGGAAAGCAAGCAACCTGCGTATTAAACATTATTAATCATTTATCAAACCTATGCGATTTTATTATAAAAGAATGGACAGATTGTAGTATGAAAGAATTTACAAGTACAGTTTTGTTTGGATTACCATTTAGGACAGAATTTAAATTATATCCATGTTCGTAAAAATACATGCGATGTCTGATGTTAGAATAATTAGGACAAGTAAAGAAGCAATGTAAAGTATCCTCATAGGGGTGACCACAGGAACAGAATGGATCAACTGAAATGTGCCGTTCAAACATGTGCGCTTTCAAATTACTGCACCCAAGTCTGAGGCGTGAGTGGATAATTTGGCAGAAACGTGTACCAAAGTTTTTATCGAATATATTAAAATTGGGTGGTTTAGATGATTGGAATGCATTTTTGAATTGGCCTATGGTTTCAATATCGTACATATTCTCAGGCAAATCATTCCATTGTCGTATTGTATCAGGTAAAAACGAGTTGCTATACAAGTCACTACGACACCTTATAGTTTGAATGTTATTGCTGTTTCTTAATCTATGGTCACTTAACTGTGATACTTTTTCAGGCAGTAGATCAGTTAAATAAACTGGTGTCATATGATGAACCATTTTGTAAAATAATGATAACTTGCTAATTTGTCTACGGTCAACTAGGGGCATAGAGTTAGTTTCCTTATATATTAAGTCATGACTTGTTCCTCTAACTGCCCCGCAAATCGTCCGCAGTGGGTCTAAATGTAGATTTTCGACAAGTTTTTCTTGTTCTTTAGTACAGTTATCCCAAAGGTGCGAACAGTAATCGAACGTTGTTAATATATATGACTTGTACATTTGCTCTAATGATTTTCTAGATAATCTATATTTAAAACTACGAAGACAATTTACCAATGGAGGAACCTTTTAAACTAATTCACCAATGTGGGAATTCCATTTACAGTCTGATAGCAAGGTTAGTCCTAGGTGTGTATGGTAGCCGGCTTCAGTAATGTCTACTCCATGCATTTTAAGCTTAGGAATTGGAAGTTGGTTACCGGTATTTCTGCGAGTGAATAAAACAGCTTCAGTCTTACCAGGATTAAAGCTAACCTGCCATAGTTCAGCCCAGTGAGAGATCCTGTTTAGGTCATTATCTAAGGAAGCGGCAGTAACAACATGATTATCAACAATAACATATACCGAAGTATCATCGGCAAAAAGACGAATGTTACTACTGATACCCTCAATGATATCATTTATGTAGACTAAAAACAGTAATGGCCCAAGGACAGATCCTTGTGGCACCCCAGCAGTGACTTTCCTTATATCTGAATTGGAATTATCTATAACTACTCTCTGTAATCTATTGTCAAGATAACTGGAAAACCAATCAAGTAACTTACCCTTAATACCATAAGCTTCTAATTTCGCTATGATTCCCTTATGCCAAACCTTGTCAAAAGCCTTGCTAATGTCACAGAAAACTGCCCTGACTTCTTTGCCATTGTCTAATGCATGTAGTATAAAATCATACAAGTATGTCAGTTGGTATACAGTTCCATCCCCAGGCATGAATCCTGACTGCAAATTCGTTAATACGTTATTATCTACAAAAAGTTAAACACATGTTTAAAAATACATTTCTCAAATACCTTTGATAAACAGCTGGTAAGAGCAACTGGTCTATAGTTTTTACATTCATTAAAACTACCTTTTTTTATGAATAGGAATGACAATAGCTTCCTTCCATATTGTTGGGAATTTACAATATTCTAGGGATAAATTGAATAGATTTGTAAGAGGAGTACAAAGGGATGGCACGATCATTTTGATAAATCTGTTACCTATTTTGTCTGGTCCACTCGCTTTGGAAATATCAACTGATAATAGGATGTCTCTTACTTCTTGCGTAGTCAATACAATAGACTCAAGTGAAGTCTTTACTTTACATTCAAGTGTAGGAGTCTCCTTATCAGGATAGTCAACTTGTGCGTGGTCAGCAAAATATTCATTAAATATATTTGCTTTATCTTTACTATCATTGAACATATTATCGTTTTGAGTAATCGAAGGAAATTTCTTATAATCTCCATTTTTGGATTTTATATACTTATTCACTAAAGCCCACCAAAATTTAGAATTACTCCCCTGATTGATCTTATCATCTAAATCAGAAATATATTTCAATTTGGCTGCTCTCACGGCTGCCGTTACTTTGTTCCGTAAAAGCCTAAATTTTTGCCAGTCTTTATCATAATTTCGAGTCTTTGCTTTCTTATGCTGTCTATTTCTTTTCCTGATAAGTATTCTTATAGCACTATTCATCCACGGATTGTCCCGAGGTCTTATTGTTACCACATTGTTTGGGACATAAATATCACATATATTTCTCAAAACATCAACAAATTCATGTGTTAGTAAATCAATATCATTACATCTAAAGATGGAATCCCAGTCAACGTTGTTAAGGCCGCGATTCATTCCCTCAGTATTAGCTAAATCATGATAAAATACTTTCCTTTTAAATTTTAAAGGCGTTGAATCAGAGCCCCCAACAGAGGCATAAACTGGACAATGATCACTACAAAAGGGAACAAGCACACCCGAAGTGCGAATACAATTAGGGTTTGAAACAAAGATTAAATCAATTAAAGTACTAGTCGTTTGGGTGATCCTTGTTGGTTCTGTGATAAGTTGCTGTAAATCATATGTATCAAGAAGATTGTCAATCATGTTATTAGTCTGGTTATGTATATTGATGTTAAAGTCACCAGCAATAATAGTATCTATGCCCATGTCAATGCCATTACCAATTGATTGGAGGACTAGTTCCCAATAAAGATCACTTTTATCTGCTCTGTAAAAGTTTCCAATTAAATAGCTCTTGTTTTTACACACAACTTTAACCCAGATCGCTTCTAAACCTAAGGGAGACAACTCATCAGCATGTGTAACATGCAGGTTCTCTCTCACATAGATAGCAACACCTCCACCTTTTGATGGTCTATCTTTCCTAAAAGGGGCGTGGTAACCGGGGATAAGAATATTATTGTTATCAATTGTGACATTCAACCATGTTTCTGTTAAACATATAACATCATAGTCACTTAATTCTGCCTGGATTAAATCAACTTTTTCTCTTAAGCTACGCACATTCAGATGAACTATTTTTAAGTCAGGATAAGCAAGTGGGCCTGGATTTGGGTGCACATCACCACAGCATAGAAGAATAAGTAACATAATCAGCTGCACTTGCGGACTGTATAAACATAACGTCATTATGGCATATGAAGTTTTTTTAAATTTTGCATAGGAATTTAACTGTGAAATCATTTTAAAAAACCCTATTGTCTGTCGGTATGTCGAGATATCAACCGGCATCGTCAAATATGAATATAAACAGATCAGTTTGAGGACAGACGGGGTTATTTGTCAAAGGATGTGAAATACGCTCAGGTTGCTGCTTCCATTTCATCAAGATAACAAGTTTCACCTTTACAAGCTCAATGTGTGTGTATTCAAAACACAAGAAACAAATATACAACGCAAATTCAACATAAAATAATTTTCCATAAGTCATAATGGAAAATATTAAATACTGTTTAGGGGCTTGAAATACTGGGGGTTGAAATAGAGAATTGTCATACAGTGGATAAGAAAAGAAAGGAGGGAAGAGAAGTAATATGCAGTAAATAGGGAAATGTATACTAGTAAGGCTGACGATGCAGTAAACTGTCAAGTAGTAAAACCAGACTGAGCTGGTTTAGCTTTTAAGTCAAGATTGCAAACTTAAGTTATCAAGGCTTGTACGAGCAAAATAGAAAAGCATCATAACTGTTGCCATTACGTAATGATGCCTGGCTCGTATAACAGAAAGCACGAGATAAGCGGACTTTCCGTGCTAACAAAATCCCAGGCGGGTCAGTTTAGTGAACATGTAACGACAGGAGCAGGGATTTTTCGGATAATATATTTCATCAAAGGTGAGTTAATTCACTATTTACAAAATCATTTTATAATAGGATATGCTGGTAGTTGCCTTACTATTTTTATATGTGTCTATCGGTGAAAACGTTGACCGTAAACACAGCTGCTCCATGAAACAATACTGGTCAGTCCAATCAAGAGTACAGAATATACAAATATCACAAACGGAATCCCCCCAATCCCCCAATGCACAGAGTGTCTGTGTAAGTCCTCTGATGGAGCACTATTGAAAAAAAACAATCAAAAAAACAAAAAAAACAAAACAAACTGTCCTCCGTTATAGAAATAACATTAGTATACACAGTAATTTCTACATCTAAAGGACATGCGATCCACATAAAAACACATAAATGTATGTTCACTGAAAATATATTGTCAATCTGGCTCAACGCTAAATGTTGAGACTGACCAGATGTTCCTACAGGTAAGTTATGTATTTTGTATGTACATGTATTTCACAATTATGTACTTGTATATAGTGCTTAATCAGTTATAGTAAAATCATGTTTTAATATTATCTATATAATCAATATAGGTATAACCAAAAAATGTAATTTAACTAAAACAGTAAGTCTATACACAGTTTAATTCACCTAAACATCAGCTTTTCACTTTCCTATTCCTGTCCTTGAGAATGAGTGAGCGAGTATATAGTTTTTATCATTTATGTGTCTGTCTATAACTATGTATGTATATTTTGAAGTGTTCCTAGGTATGTTGTGGGTCATACATGGAATGTTACCCAGTCTTTCAATAGTATTTATATTTGTATATTTATTTGTATTTAGATGTAGTTGGTATAATCAACTAGTGCAGTCAGTCCACGCCCCAGTACTACCCACAGGGTACGCTTGTGACTCTTTTTTGAGTATTTATATAAAAGTAGTCTTTATGCATATCATATGTATACATAGTCAGTGTAGTGTATTCTTGAATGTATTTGATGAATGTATCATTTAACTACATTATACCATGTCATCCATTTGATTAAATGTGTGAATATATATAAATATGAATTGTAATTGTAATGTACCCTTACATACGCATGTGTGTATATGAGTACTTATTGTTATGTTTATGTTTCACGGCGTTTGTTCTGACTTATATACTCCTCCAATAAATCCTTGAAACTCAAACCCGTGTGTCATGATTAAACACCCCCGGTTACACGTGTACAAAATTGATGACCCTCCTAGGTCCCAGAACAATATGGTAACCCCCCTTAAAAAAAATCATTATCATCCCCCACCCACCCCAATACCATAAATTAATCAATTTCCTGTAATACGGTACAAATGCTTCGTAAATACAATATTTGGAAGGATTCGGTTCCAGTTTGCAACTTGCTTATCACGTTCGTCACTAATCGGACTTTTCCGGACCTTACATTCGGCTTGTATCGGAATGGCAAGGGACAGTCGCGAATGGTGCTCACAGCCGTAGTGTAGTAGATTTTGGTGCAGAAAAAAACTCGAAGTCTTTTGTCATAGTTCCAAACAATAGATATATGTTTGACAAGAAAAGGCGGAAGATAAAATAAGTCTTCATATCGCATCATGAATATTGTTTGGGAAATACGTCCACAATCATTGTATATACATTGTAGTTTTAGTGTATAAATATGTTTACACTCAAGGTTTTTAATCTGAACTTTATGTGACTATTCTATCCGTGTAAAACCAGGTAATTCGCGAAAAGTTGAACTTGTCCTGTCCTCCTGGCTCACAATTATTAAAGACCCGTGGAGATAGGCACTGATGGGGAGTCTCCATATTTTCCGGCTGTCGGGGCTGCGTGTAGAGGGGCTTAGCTGATGGTGACTGCAATAGTGAGTGCGTTTAGTTTTACGCCGCACTCACCAATACTCCAGCTATATGACGGCAGTCTGTAAATAATCGAACCTGGGCCAGACAATCCAGTGATCAACAACATGAGCATCGATCTACGCAATTGGGAACCGATGACATGTGTCAACAGTGTATGAAATGAGGCCCGTCCGACCGCCCGGGACGGGCTAAATTTCTGACGGACAGTCTAAATTTACAGCTGCCAGCCCGATGGTCTGGTGAGGTGAGGTGAAATTGGGTTTAACCTCGTGCTTGAGAATATTTCGCTCATATGGCTGCTTGTACTAGCCCAGACTTAAGCTGGTTTTATAGTGCTAGCTCACTGAGATACCATGCCGCAGTGAAGCATGAATACCCCACTCAGACACAGTATACTGACTCCGAGCCGACCAGTCCTTGTTGTACCCATTAATGCCGAGCACCAGGCAGGGACCAACAAGTACCATACTTTAACGTCTTTTGGTATGACGCGGTCTGGTAAAAATTTCCGATAAAATTTTAGTCGGATTTCTCTGAAAATTACTGTTGTGAATAGACTGTTAGACAATAAATGCATGTCTCAGGCTCATTAAATTATTAATTGTAACCAAAAATTGAGTTCTTTTCTTTGGATTGTCTGGTCTGGTTAAATCCATTTTGGGCTCTGATGTCTGGCTGGGTTTTGGGCTTATTTCATACACTGGTGTCAACCAAGTCAGCGAACCTGACCACCCGATCCCGTTTGTCGCCTCTTTAAATACGACAAACATGGGTTGCTGAAGATAAATTCTAACCCGTATCTTCACGGGTGCCAAGACGTTAGGGATACAATACTAAACATGTATGGAAAGACGTATTCATAAAGTGTTCAGTTT
The DNA here is from genome assembly GCF_003918875.1 of Haliotis rubra. Taxonomy (NCBI): domain Eukaryota; kingdom Metazoa; phylum Mollusca; class Gastropoda; order Lepetellida; family Haliotidae; genus Haliotis; species Haliotis rubra. Next base: position 157,329 of record NW_025766436.1, read on the forward strand.
TTCCAGTTTTACCCGGAACGGCAATACAGTTATATAGTTTTGACACGCAGACACTTCTCCTCGTGGCTGTTAATAATATAAGAGGTACTGTCCAATATAATGTCAAACCCGATACCTAGGCGTTTTTTCCAAGTTCCGTGTACAATTAACATAAACAATTGTCAAAAGAAACTTTAAGCGTTGTATATTTCACGCAGGTGGTGGCCGACTTTGTCAGGTGGTGTCAAGAATTAAGCCAATTGCAGCTCACTTCGGGTGCACGAGTTTTGCGTGCGCGTTACTTCCAGACAGTCTTTTCGAAGGGAAGCAGACGACACATTTATGGAGAAACGAAAATGAAATCAAAATTTCACTTAAACAGGTGAGAATTCATTACAATTAATTCATTTATTCGACCTTAGACATAGATTTATGATGTTTCAACTATTTACGCGAAACAATGGAAACATATGCTTCTCAAATGCATGAGGATGTTTCAAGTCAAAACATTGATTACACAACAGTCTCGTTTTCTGCTGACTGGGTTCCGTCCTATTGCGCAACTTAGTACAATAACCAGGCCATGTTCAAATGGATACATAAATATTAATCAGTATTGTTTAATACATCTAACCACTTGGGGGCGGTGGGGTAGCCTAGTGGTTAAAGCGTTGGCTCGTCACACCGAAGACCCGGGTTCGATTCCCCACATGGGCACAATGTGTTAAGCCCATTTCTGGTGTCCCCCGCCGTGTTATTGCTGGAATATTGCTAAAAGCGGCGTAAAACTAAACTCAGTCAGTCAGTCTAACCACTTGTATATTGCAACACTACGCTCATTCTAATCCTTGCAAACACGTCGTGCAGCGTGCTCTGTCGTCCAGCGAGCACTGACAAACAGAAATCTGGAAATCGTGCAAGTCTCAAAACGAGGTTCTGCCGCTAGAAAAGTTTGGCGGTCTGGTACGGACTTGATATTATATCAATCACATTGTCCGTTACAAAACTACACTGTGTAAGCGCAAGGAACACATTAAACGTGTAACCAGTGAGCCAGATGATTTGTGAATCATTTTACGACCTCATCAAACTTGGGCAGTCTGTGACGTCTTAGTTAAGGTCATGCTGCCTACACCTCGCAAAAATATCCAGAAATACGAAGTTATCAAAGTTTAAAATTAAAATTCATTTGTAAATTGGAAGGCATTGGAATTCAGTTATAACCATAGTTGTTTGTGGTGTCTCTTTTCACTGTCACACGAGAAATTTCGGATCGGCTGAAAAATAGGTCTTTGTCTGAATAGGTTAATGAGACTGATGTTTTGGTTTGACATGGACCAAATTGTTTTCGACTTCACTTTTGCCCTGCTGTGACTTTTGAAAGAATGTTGATAATAGTGTAAGGTAAGTGTGGGAATATATAATTAAACAATAGATTTGTGGACATTTAATGTGTAACATATGTATATATTCGTCATTGGTTGTAACAGTGATTGACCAAATGAGAATATATCATATGATGAGTAAAATGGCGGACAAGACACACAGGTACACTATAACCCCTTAGAAGCGTGCTTATCGTTACACGACGGATCCACGATTTAGAAAAAGTTTAACGTATTTTATGACCTAACATTTGGTGAACTATTTTAAACAAACAAATACGTCTACGAATCGTTTGTTTTGCGAAGAATTTCAACTCTCTGACATATTGACTAAGTGCACCATTCACTTGCATTGTTAGTTCCGCTGACATCCCCAACCAAAGTAACCTTGACTTTGTTTTAAAAGTATTGCACGATATATCTGTACAACTGCTTATATTCTGTTTTCTCTCAGGAAGAAAATAAAAATCTTTTTAACTTTACGTTTAGCAATTCTTCGGCCACATGTGAATATTAATTACATGTATGTTGCACGGACAGCGAATATGTAAGGCTATACCTGTCTTCCGGTGGAGTGAGGGATTTAAGTTTTACGCCACTTTTAGCAATATATTTACGCAATACCACGTCGGGGGACACCATAAATGGGCTCCGCATATTGTACCTATGTAGCCAATCGAACATGGGTCTTCAGCATGACGAGCAAACGCTTTAACCACTAGGCTACCCTAAACACACACACACACACACACACACACACACACACACACACACACACACACACACACACACACACACACACACACACACACACACACACACACACACACACACACACACACACACACACACACACACACACACACACACACACACACACACACACACACACTCTTTCGGTGGTCATTCACTGTATGGCGAAGTAGCCTGCGATCTCGTTGTATCGCGGTACTTGATATATCCATAACCGGAAATAAAATTGTGAACTGGCCTATTTTATTATGACATTTGATTAATATGACATTTAATCAACATATTTGTGAAAAAAAGTCGAGAACTCCAGCGGTATTGCTAGTTTCTCACTATGGCACGCGGTCAAAGCAAATTACACTGTCAAACGCTCACTTAATTAAGACAGGTAACGAATCTAAATTGCTTCAGTGTTAATACTTATTTAGGAATTTCATTAAGATTAGTAATATCATCATGTTTTTAACAAAAACATCTGAAACTTCTGTTCATTTGGTTACAAGGTAACAATAACGTAACAAAATAATGTTTTGCCGCCTTACGCTGCCGTGTGCGGGTTGAAGTTGCACATACGCCACTTCCTGTTACTGTATAAGGCTGTCCCAGGATCTAACTCTTGACTATTGATTCGTGGAAAATTGCGGTAGGGGTCAAACTAGTTTCAAAATGTTCCAGGAGTTACTGCCAAAAATGAATGCTTTAATATTTCTACGATTAGACGTGACATTCCAATGAAATGACTTTTTCAAAAGAGCGATGAGGTGTTTCTTTACGTAATTTGCATACACGTATGTAAACAGTCGATGCTAGGCGTGGTGTTTCTTTACGTAATTTGCATATGTAAACAGTCGATGCTAGGCGTGGTGTTTCTGCTTCTGGGAGTTTCCAGTGTTTTGACGTGCCGCAATACAACGAAGTCCGAGTATATGAATGGAACCAAAATACTGATAATATTTGCACTGTATTTTTTGCCCCTCAATGGTGCAGGATTAAGTTGGTTTTCAGAAAGCTGTGTATTGCCCAGCTTTAGGTTATCTAGCTATGTCTTTGGGTTATCTAGCTATTGTCCAGCTGTTGCTTTGCTTTAGTTTATCCGACTATTGCCAAGCTTTAGGTTATCTAGCTATTGCCAAACTTTAGGTTATCTAGCTATGTCTTTGGATTATCTAGCTATTGTCCAGCTTTAGGTTATCTAGCTATTGTCCAGCTTTACGTTATCTAGCCATTGCCCAGCTTTAGGTTATCTAGCTATTGCCCAGCTTTAGGTTATCTAGCCATTGCCAAGCTTTAGGTTATCTAGCTATGTATTTGGGTTATCTAGCTATTGTCCAGCTTTAGGTTTTCTAGCTATTGTCCAGCTTTAGGTTTTCTAGCTATTGTCCAGCTTTAGGTTATCTAGCTGTTGTCTAGCTTTAGGTTATCTAGATATTGCCCAGCTTTAGATTATCTGGCTATTGTCCAGCTGTAGGTTATCTATCTATGTCTTTGGATTATCTAGCCATTTCCCAGCTTTAGGTTATCTAGCTGTTGTCTAGCTTTAGGTTATCTAGATATTGCCCAGCTTTAGATTATCTGACTATTGTCCAGCTTTAGGTTATCTAGCTATGTATTTGAGTTATCCAGCTGTGTCCAGCTTTAGGATGTCTAGCTGTTGCCTAGCTTTAGGTTGTCTAGCTATTGCCCAGCTTTAGGTTATCTAGCTATTGCCCAGCTTTAGGTTTTCTAGCTGTTGTCTAGCTTTTAGTTATCAAGATATTGCCCAGCTTTAGATTATCTGGCTATTGTCCAGCTTTAGGTTATCTGGCTATTGTCCAGCTTTAGATTATCTGGCTATTGTCCAGCTTTAGATTATCTGGCTATTGTTCAGCTTTAGGTTATCTGGCTATTGTCCAGCTTTAGATTTTCTGGCTATTGTCCAGCTTTAGGTTATCTGGCTATTGCCCAGCTTTAGATTATCTGGCTATTGTCCAGCTGTAGGTTATCTATCTATGTCTTTGGATTATCTAGCCATTTCCCAGCTTTAGGTTATCTAGCTGTTGTCTAGCTTTAGGTTATCTAGATATTGCCCAGCTTTAGATTATCTAGCTATTGTCCAGCTTTAGGTCATCTGGCTATTGTCCAGCTTTAGGTTATCTGGCTATTGTCAAGCTTTAGATTATCTGGCTATTGCCCAGCTTTAGGTTATCTGGCTATTGTCAAGCTTTAGATTATCTGGCTATTGTCCAGCTTTAGGTTATCTGGCTAGCTTTAGATTATCTGGCTATTGCCCAGCTTTAGGTTATCTGGCCCATTGCCCAGCTTGCCCAGGTTATCTGGCTATTGCCCAGCTTTAGGTTATCTGGCTATTGCCCAGCTTTAGGTTATCTGGCTATTGCCCAGCTTTAGGTTATCTGGCTATTGCCCAGCTTTAGGTTATCTGGCTATTGCCCAGCTTTAGGTTATCTGGCTATTGCCCAGCTTTAGGTTATCTGGCTATTGCCCAGCTTTTAGATTATCTGGCTATTGCCCAGCTTTAGGTTATCTGGTTATCTGGCTATTGCCCAGCTTTAGGTTATCTGGCTATTGCCCAGCTTTAGGTTATCTGGCTATTGCCCAGCTTTAGGTTATTGCCCAGCTTTAGATTATCTGGCTATTGCCCAGCTTTAGGTTATCTGGCTATTGCCCAGCTTTAGATTATCTGGCTATTGCCCAGCTTTTAGGGTTATCTGGCTATTGCCCAGCTTTAGTTATCTTTTGGCTATTGCCCAGCTTTTGGGGTTATCTGGCTATTGTCCAGCTTTAGGTTATCTGGCTATTGCCCAGCTTTAGGTTATCTGGCTATTGCCCAGCTTTAGGTTATCTGGCTATTGCCAAGCTTTAGGTTATCTGGCTATTGCCCAGCTTTAGGTTATCTGGCTATTGCCAAGCTTTAGATTATCTGGCTATTGCCCAGCTTTAGGTTATCTGGCTATTGCCCAGCTTTAGGTTATCTGGCTATTGCCCAGCTTTAGGTTATCTGGCTATTGCAGCTTTAGGTTAGCTTTAGATTATCTGGCTATTGCCCAGCTTTAGGTTATCTATTGCCCAGCTTTTAGGTTATCTGCCCAGCTTTAGGATTATCTGGCTATTGCCCAGCTTTATCTGGGTTATCTGGCTATTGCCCAAGCTTTAGGTTATCTGGCTATTTGCCCAGCTTTAGGTTATCTGGCTATTGTCCAGCTTTAGGTTATCTGGCTATTGTCAAGCTTTAGGATTATCTGGCTATTGCCCAGCTTTTAGGTTATCTGGCTATTGTCCAGCTTTAGGTTATCTATCTGGCTATTGCCCAGCTTTAGGTTATCTCTTTAGGTTATCTGGCTATTGCCCAGCTTTTAGGTTATCTGGCTATTGCCCAGCTTTAGGTTATCTGGCTATTGCCCAGCTTTAGGTTATCTGGCTATTGCCCAGCTTTAGGTTATCTGGCTATTGCCCAGCTTTAGGTTATCTGGCTATTGCCCAGCTTTAGGTTATCTGGCTATTGCCCAGCTTTAGGTTATCTGGCTATTGCCCAGCTTTAGGTTATCTGGCTATTGCCCAGCTTTAGGTTATCTGGCTATTGCCCAGCTTTAGGTTATCTGGCCCAGCTTTAGGTTATCTGGCTATTGCCAAGCTTTAGGTTATCTGGCTATTGCCCAGCTTTAGGTTATCTGGCTATTGCCCAGCTTTAGGTTATCTGGCTATTGCCCAGCTTTAGAGTTATCTGGCTATTGCCCAGCTTTAGGTTATCTGGCTATTGCCCAGCTTTAGATTATCTGGCTATTGCCCAGCTTTAGGTTATCTGGCTATTGTCAAGCTTTAGATTATCTGGCTATTGCCCAGCTTTAGGTTATCTGGCTATTGTCCAGCTTTAGGTTATCTGGCTATTGTCAAGCTTTAGATTATCTGGCTATTGCCCAGCTTTAGGTTATCTGGCTATTGTCAAGCTTTAGATTATCTGGCTATTGCCCAGCTTTAGGTTATCTGGCTATTTCCTTGCTTTAGATTATCTGGCTATTGCCCAGCTTTAGGTTATCTGGCTATTGTGAAGCTTTAGATTATCTGGCTATTGCCCAGCTTTAGGTTATCTGGCTATTTCCTTGCTTTAGATTATCTGGCTATTGCCCAGCTTTAGATTATCTGGCTATTTCCTTGCTTTAGGTTATCTGGCTATGTATTTAGGTTATCTATGTATGTCTTTAGGTTATCTAGCTATTGTCTAGCATTTGGTCATCTAGCTATTGTCGAGCTTTAGGTTATCTAGCTATTGCCTAGCTTTAGGTTTTCTAGCCATTGCCTAACTTTAGGTTATCTGGCTATGACCCAGCTTTAGTGTATTTTGCTATAGCCCAGCTTTAGGGTATCTTGCTATTGCTTTGCTTTAGGTGATCTAGCTATGTCTTTGTTATCTGGCTATTACCTAGCTTTAGGGTATCTGGCTATTCCCCAAGTTTAGGTTATCTAGCTATTGCCTAGCTTTAAGTTATCTTGCTATTGCCTAGCTTTTGGTTATCTGGATATGGCCAAGCTTTAGATTATCTAACTATTGCCTATCTTTAGTTTTATCTGGCTATTGTCCAGCTATAGGCTATCTGGCTGGGGGGTGTCGTCCCACGAGGCCTACAATTATTCAATTAGGTAGGTACCGTTTATTAGGTTATGTGGGACTTCATGTCTCACTGGTTTTATGGGATTACGGTGGATTATTGCTGGACTGGTCCATTATTGACCACAGAAGGGGTGAATCATAAGAAACAACAAAAATCAAATATGATTGTGAAATATCTTTCTCAGTTCTTGCCCGGTCCAGGAGTGATCTCTTGAAATCGTCTATGTTGAAGATGTAGGGTGGTGCTTCATGGTTGTGTCCAGATCAAATCTTCAGTAGGCGATCTACTTGTGTGTGAATGGATCCTTTACAGCGTGGCACTGTACATGTCCAGTAGCAGATGTCATCTACCTGTCGGTTGACTTTAAACGTATGTCCTGCATAGTATGCAAATCTGCCGTCACAAGCATTGGGAAGGTATCTGACATTAACTTGTGCATTCGCCATAGCTATGTAGATATGGATATAGCTACAAACATACATACTTATAGCAAGTTTCTTCCTTCTCATGTTAGTTGGAGAAGGAAACTGAATACTATCCACTTCATGTAAATACTCCTCCAGTAATAATAGATCTAATCTTATTAAGATTAACAGTAAGTGCTTTCGTCTATCCAACCTTAATGTTTTCACAGTAGACAAGTCTCATTTCTAAACTAACCCAAACAGAGTGACCCCTGTCCACTGATCAGTGGCCTCTCCCACTCTTGTTTCACACCCCAATTACCTCATTAATTATGTCATGTGTGAAAACTGTAATTAGGCCTTGTGGGATTTATTCGGTGTGAATTTTAGGCCTCGCGGACTGTAACCGGCTGGGGTGCCCCCGGTTTCTCAACATTTCTAAAAACAACAAAATCAGCCAGGCGTAGAACAATAGACGGATTAGTATGGGCAAACTCGTGGTGGGGGTGTCAGGTTGGACTGCTTAATTAGTGTCAAACTGAAATGTGTTCACCATGCTTGACGTATATCTATCAAATATATTTTAGAAGGTATGAGTTTACAAGAAAGCTTAACAACACAGCTTTATGTAAATCACGAAAAACAATTCTCAAATGCATTCATATTTAGGTGAAATGCATCTTTTTCAGAAGAGTTAAATTAGTCTTATTTATTACATCTCACTTGAAAACGATACAAAAAACCTGTATCGAAACGTCGTGCTCTGGAATAAAAGAAGTTGTAATCCATATACCTACTTGTTCTATCTGACTTCCAACTTCTAAAATGCCACTCAAAGAAGTAGTCCTGTTTTCGACCATGTCGAAATAAACCAATAACAGTGATTTAGATGTCCAAAAGAAAGGTTGAAATAAAATTATGGGATATGTTTTATGTGATTGATGTTGAATGATGATGCATTGTCGGAGATGTAATAAACAACCACTTAACAGTCCACTCCGTTTTGTTATGTTTGAGTCACAATCTCCAAACTGTCACCCCTATACAGGCTAACAGTCCACTCCATTTTGTTATGTTTAAGTCACCTATCCAACCTGTCACCCCTAAAATGAAAGTGAGTGTGTCACACAGTTCTTAATCCTCTAATCCCTCTGTTTACTTAAATTTCCAAATGTTGGGAAACCGGTTATCTGGCTACAATGTGTAGCCCAGATTTAGTTTATCTGGCTATTGCCCAGCTTTAGATTATCTAGCTATTAGCTATCTAGCTATAGGTCGTCAAATAGATATAACTGATTCTATCTAGATGTCATTTTCTGGTTCACACATCATTTGGTGTCATTATTTCAGCTTATGTACCATAGATTTTGTCATGATGCCATTTTTGTAGCTGACATGCCCCATGTAAGGTCATGGTGTTATTGTTAAAGTTAATATTTCATTCTTTCCTCCATGCCATTATTTTATGTTGCAGACTATTATATATTGGTATACTGACAACGGACAAGTGACGTCACTGAAGACGTCACCGACTTCACCTACCTGGGCAGCAAAATCGGCACAACTGGTGGCACAGTCGAGGACATCAAGGCCAGGATTAGAAAAGCCCAATATGCTTTCATCACATTAAAACAGATCTGGAACAGCACTGTTCTATCCCTGAAAACCAAACTGCTGATCTTCAGCTCTAATGTTCTGTCCTGTTTTATGGAATGGAAACGTGAAGTGTAACCAAGATCAGTGCCATCAAACTACAGACTTTCATCAACAAGTGCCTCCGACAGATCCTCCGCATCAAGTGGTTCGATAAAATCTCCAACCTTGACTTGTGGGAAGCGGCAAACCAAGTCTCTGCTCAGATCAAGCAACAAAGGTGGTGTTGGATTGGACATACTCAAAGGAAGCACAAAACAAATATCACCAAGGCAAGGGGAAAAGAGGACATGCAAAACAGACCTGGAGACAAAGAGGAACTGAGGAAACCGGCTTAACCTGGGAGGCTACCAAGAGCATAGCCATTGACCGGCAAGCATGGAGGGCCCTATGCTCCTCAAGGAGTTAAGAGGATTAAGTCAAGTAAGTCAACATTCATGAGTGAATGAGTATAGTTTTATGCCATTTTTTTGCACTATTCCAGCAACATCACAGTAGGGGACACCAGAAAATGGGCTTCACAAATTGTACCCCTCAGGAATTTGACTTGGTCTTCGGCGTGATGAGTGAACGTTTTAACCACCAGGCTACCCTACCGCCCGTAACATTCATGAACCAATCGTTCCTTTATGATATGGTTGATCAAGTTGGTTACCCTTCACATGCTGTCACTGATTTTGAATTGGTACAAACATAATTGTTCTCCCTCACATACAACTGGTACTATTGTGGTAAACCATCTGTCATGATGTTATTCTTCGGTTAATAATGGAATTGTACTATCGTGGCAATAGTAATTGTCCTCTTATATGGCGCTCATGTCCAGGCACATTGCCTGCTCACGGCACTATGTACGGTGTCCTGGCATTTCCACCGACATACCTATGGTTCTGTATTGGACATTGGTTATCATCACTGAAGCTGAGAAACTGTTGGATCTGTTATGCTATCATTGTTTCACCGATGTGCCGTTGTATCTGTCATGGGGCGCCACTGTTTCAACCCTTACACAAATGGTTCTCTCCTGATATAACCGTTCCCGCTGATATGGTACTGGTTCTGCTATAATATCATTGTTCTTCCTGATATATCATTGACATACAATTGGTTTCTGTTATGGGATATCATCGTTGTAGATGACACACCATTGGTTCTGTCATCGATCCATCTTATATACTGTTAGTTCTGTCATAACATAACCTGGATGAAAGATAGCTTAAGATTGTAGAGTTGTCCTGGTAGAATTGTTTTCGGCATTGGATCTAAAATTGACACTTTTCGATATATATTCGACATTTCATTTGTTTGGATGCTTATGTGACAATACCTAGACGACCAAGGTGCCTGGACAGGGGTTTGCACACAACTGCCCGTGGTCATGTGGGCTCCATTCACAGGGATGACTTGCGGGTGCTGTCCACACCCAATGATACCCCAGTTTACCGTAGAAAGGCAGTTGTAGTGTCAGCTGAGGTCGTCCGTAAGCTTGATCTCATGTTTACAATGGGGTTAATGCTGAATGGTCACTTTTCGATATTTATTTGATATTTCATTCGTTTTGATGCTTAAGTGACAATACCTAGACAACCTTGGTGCCCGGACAGGGGTTACACACAAGTGTCCGTGGTCTTGTGGGCTCCATTCTCAGGAATGACTTGCGGGTGCTGTCCACACCCAATGACACCCCAGTTTACCGTAGAAAGGCAGTTGTGTCAGCTGAGGTTGTCTGGAAGCTTGATCTCATGTTTAGAATTGGGATTAGAGCATCTAGTGAATGTACATCCTCATTTGAATGAGATATAAGTGTCATAACATAAGAAGGCTTCGATACTCACAACTTTACTGCTTGTTGTACATGATACAGGTGTAACATGCTGGTGCCTAACACTGCTGACATCTTGTGTTATGCACTTCCTCCAGGAGCATTCATTAAACTTATGGCTGATAAGGGAGTGGCCCATTATTTATATATACACACACTGACAATAGGTATCAGGTATTGTAAAAGGTTAGCCAAGGCCTTTACATATATGTGGCAACCCCCCTTTCCAGCAGCCCTGCATGCTTTGCAAGACAAGTATGGACAACCCCATCGTCTTATTCAAAGTGAACTCTGTGATTCTCTTCTTACCATTTTATAAACCTGTCTCCGCGTTTGTCTGCACTAAAGTAGGTTGCTTCCAGAATCAGGTAGACCTCTGCTTTGACTTTGCACTGATCATTTCTAAACCTAGGTTTTGAAGTACACGTTTCGAAAACTCATATCAGGTTAAATTTCGACAGTTTCATAACATAGGTTATGATTGATGCAAGTTTGTCCTGCTATCACTGATCATAAAATATCACATTATTGAAACCTTCCAATATATAGTGGCGATAACTGGTTTCGAACCCGCAAACCTTCGCTCTCTGGCTTGGCGGTTTTGTCCACTAGGCTACGAAGGATCGCTATGAAGAACAAGATTGTTTGTCAGTATGAATCATGTGTTCCTCACAAGATGGGTACTGCGGGCAGCGCACGTGTAGGACACGGGTAGCGCATGCAGACCATTGGCTAGCTAGATTTTCGAAGCTCTCTTAGCGCTAAGATAGTCGTAAGTTAATGTAAATGGATGGCACTTACGACTATCTTAGCGCTAAGAGAGCTTCGAAAAAATCTAGGCCCACGTGCATTGCACGTGTGAGGCAAGGTGTTGGCTGACAGTCGCATCCCAGTTGACACCGGCTGTTGCATCATTTGCGGGCTGTTCCATCAATGTAGTTCTGCTTAGTACAGGTACACAAAACATTTGCACAAACTGAACATAATACATATTTGTGTTTTACATTCATGACAGTTCATAAGTCCGATAAAACACCCCTCGATTGTGGTAGCAAATGTAAACCCTTGGAGTTGGGAAAATTTTCCCTCGTCCCCGGGTTTACATTTGCTACCAAAACCTCGGAGTCGCACGAACTGGAAGATTCGATGACCTTGCACTGACAGTTTAGACACTTGATGGTGTGATGGTGTCACTTAAAGGTGAAAATGGATCTTCATGGACCAGGCAGAAGTATAGAAGCTCATGCCGTATTTGATGATGGATCGCAGAGAAAGATACTCATGTCACCTGCTATGGAGCAACTGGGGTTATCTACAACACCAGACAAGATACTTCTCACCATAATAGGGGCGGTGGGGTAGCCTTGTGGCTAAGGCTTTCGCTCGTCAGGCTGAAGACCCGGGTTCGATTCCCCAGATGTGCACAATGTGTGAAGCTCATTCCTGGTGTCCCCCGCCGTGATATTGCTGGAATATTGCTAAAATAATATGTGTGGTTATCATCACTCAACAGATATTCTTATTAGGAAAATATATATATAGAATATTAGTGTCATGATGATCAGTAATAGCTTAGAGAAAGACTCCAGTCAAAAGTAGTAAAGACTTATCTCAGTCATACTGTTAAAACTGTTAAAAAAGGTATAAGTCCAGATTTCCAGGTTTATGAAAATGATGAAAGTGAACATTATTTTCTTTAAAATGTGTTTATTTAAGAGACGAGATGTTAGTCTACCTGTACCGGGCAGCCCAGTGGTACACATCTTAATACAGACTATAACTAATCCCCCTTTAGAAATTCCAATTAAGAGTTTTGTCACACGCTGTTGTATAATCCAGTTTTGAGCTGGCTGAGACCAAACTCTTCAATTTGGGCTCATTAAGATTAACCTAGAGTAAGCGTGTCTATTGTAATACTATCATTCAAGCATCCAGTAAATGTGTGAACAAGATTAGTGCCAGGTGAATTAGGTTTAGCAGGAATAAGTACTCCCCTCTGTCTGGTCATTTCATTTATTGTAGGGTATTATCAGGCACACCCTTTCTTGTCACATAATCAACAAATCGTAATCTTTATGTTGTTTCAATGTTAGATAAATAGTTAGGAAATCAAAATGTTACTCAGTTGGGTTTAGACTCTCCAACTCAGGTTAGCTCTAGCCCTCGGCCCAGGGGCTTGTACTGACTCTGTCACCCAATGTTATTCTGTATTTGTTAATAAAATTGTAATTAGCTTCTTGTGACTTTGGACTCTTTGCTGAGCTAATTCCCAACGACCAGCACGCCATTTAGAAGGGGTTTCATGAGAAACCTCATTGGTACCTTACAGAGGCGACCATAATACTGCTTGCTCTCAGAGCTACTTAGAGAAATACTTATGTTTCTGAATCTGTCCTTCGGATTGCTTTGGTAGAACTAGAGGCTGTTTTGAATAGCCAACTTTTGACCCACAACAGTCAATCACCCTGAGGAGTATACCACAATCACACCGAATCATTTTCTTCTTAGAAGCCGACATTGCTCTGTCATGTTCTGGTGTCCATCCCAGTTACAGTTACATAGCCCTGTCATGTTCTGGTGTCCATCCCATTTACAGTTACATAGCCCTGTCATGTTCTGGTGTCCATCCCATTTACAGTTACATAGCCCTGTCATGTTCTGGTGTCCATCCCATTTACAGTTACATAGCCCTGTCATGTTCTGGTGTCCATCCCATTTACAGTTACATAGCCCTGTCATGTTCTGGTGTCCATCCCATTTACAGTTACATAGCCCTGTCATGTTCTGGTGTCCATCCCATTTACAGTTACATAGCCCTGTCATGTTCTGGTGTCCATCTCATTTACAGTTACATAGCCCTGTCATGTTCTGGTGTCCATCCCATTTACAGTTACATAGCCCCGTCATGTTCTGGTGCCCATCCCATTTATAGTTACATAGCCCTGTCATGTTCTTGTGTCCATCCCAGTTACATAGCCCTGTCATGTTCTTGTGTCCATCCCAGTTACATAGCCCTGTCATGTTCTGGTGTCCATCCCATTTACAGTTACATAGCCCCGTCATGTTCTGGTGCCCATCCCATTTATAGTTACATAGCCCTGTCATGTTCTTGTGTCCATCCCAGTTACATAGCCCTGTCATGTTCTTGTGTCCATCCCAGTTACATAGCCCTGTCATGTTCTGGTGTCCATCCCATTTACAGTTACATAGCCCCGTCATGTTCTGGTGTCCATCCCTTTAGAGTTACATAGCCCTGTCATGTTCTGGTGTCCATCCCATTTACAGTTACATAGCCCCGTCATGTTCTGGTGCCCATCCCATTTATAGTTACATAGCCCTGTCATGCTCTGGTGTCCATCCCATTTACAGTTACATAGCCCGTCATGTTCTGGTGCCCATCCCATTTACAGTTACATAGCCCTGTCATGTTCTGGTGTCCATCCCATTTACAGTTACATAGCCCCGTCATGTTCTGGTGCCCATCCCATTTATAGTTACATAGCCCTGTCATGTTCTGGTGTCCATCCCATTTACAGTTACATAGCCCTGTCATGTTCTGGTGCCCATCCCATTTACAGTTACATAGCCCTGTCATGTTCTGGTGTCCATCCCATTTACAGTTACATAGCCCCGTCATGTTCTGGTGCCCATCCCATTTATAGTTACATAGCCCTGTCATGTTCTGGTGTCCATCCCATTTACAGTTACATAGCCCCGTCATGTTCTGGTGCCCATCCCATTTACAGTTACATAGCCCCGTCATGTTCTGGTGCCCATCCCATTTACAGTTATATCGCCCTGTCATGTTCTGGTGCCCATCCCATTGACAGTTACATAGCCCTGTCATGTTCTGGTGTCCATCCCTTTAGAGTTACATAACCATGTTATGTTCTGGTGCCCATCCCATTCACAGTTGCTTAGCCCTGTCATGTTCTGATGCCCATCCCTTTACAGTTGCATAGCCCTGTCATGTTCTGATGGCCATCCCTTTACAGTTACATAACCCTGTCATGTTCTGGTGCCCATCCCTTTAGAGTTACATAGCCCTGTCATGTTCTGATGCCCATCCCTTTAGAGTTACATAGCCCTGTCATGTTCTGGTGTCCACCCCCTTTACAGTTACATAGCCCCGTCATGTTCTGGTGCCCATCCCATTTACGGTTATATCGCCCTGTCATGTTCTGGTGCCCATCCCATTTACAGTTACATAACCCTGTCATTTTCTGGTGCCCATCCCATTTACAGTTACATAGCCCTGTCATGTTCTGGTATCCACCCCCTTTACAGTTACATAGCCCCGTCATGTTTTGGTGCCCATCCCATTTACGGTTATATCGCCCTGTCATGTTCTAGGGCCATCCCATTTACAGTTACATAACCCTGTCATTTTCTGGTGCCCATCCCTTTAGAGTTACATAGCCCTGTCATGTTCTGGTGTCCATCACATTTACGGTTATTTCGCCCTGTCATGTTCTGGTGCTCATCCCATTTACAGTTACATAGCCCTGTCATGTTCTGGTGTCCATCCCTTTAGAGTTACATAACCCTGTCATGTTCTGGTGTCCATCCCATTTACGGTTATATCGCCCTGTCATGTTCTGGTGTCCATCCCTTTAGAGTTACATAGCCCTGTCATGTTCTGGTGTCCATCCATTTACAGTTACATAACCCTGTCATGTTCTGGTGTCCATCCATTTACAGTTACATAACCCTGTCATGTTCTGGTGTCCATCCCTTTAGAGTTACATAGCCCTGTCATGTTCTGGTGTCCATCCCTTTACAGTTGTATAGCCACTCTCCACTGTTTCCGTAGGAGTTTCAAATAAGGGGTATATTAATCCGTCCCTGTTCATGTACAGTAATAGGGCTGCCGCACTGTTGGGGGTATAACCTTTGTTAATGCCATGGAGATGCGGCCTCTTGGGCATCGATATAATCGTCATTACAAGAGGATATCCAGTGATTCCTGAAATTGCAAACTGCAGTGGAAACGGCTTGTGTTCCAAAGGGCGTGAAGCCATGCTACCATGATGTCATTCTACTTCCGTTTTAGCTTCAGTCTCCCGGAAGTGAAGTGCCATGTGGGATTTCAACTTCCTTTCATATACTTTCATACCGATACCTGGTATTTGACATGTGCTCTACTAACCCATTAGCATAAGTGTGTGATGTTTGTGAAGTCACTAAAGCGTTATCACTTTCAGCAAGACATCTAACGAGCTGGTTTGTTAAATGACTGTGGATTCAGTGTTTCATTTTAGACCCCCGCAAGGAACAAAGAAATTATTGTCTGTAAAGGAAATACGTTTAAAAAGTGATACAAGTGAATTTGATTCCTCTCTTGAACAATCGACTTGGGTTGAGGGGAGGAAGATCTGTACTCTACTTTTATGCAATTGTTCAGATTCAAAGGGAACGAAGACTAAAATATGAGAAATAACACAGGTACTCATTAAGTCGTTTTGAAAGTGCGACACATTTTAGTGTGCGCTAAAATTGTTATTCGAATCTTGACCTTTAGATTTCAAAAGCTGTCTCTGCTGTGCAAGTGCTCAAATACTCACGGGAGAGAGGGAAACACGTATTTTTCATTTCATATCCCGTGGATAAAATAAAGTGAGGATCTTCAAAGGATACACGGACCTTTTCCACAGAGTATGCTGATAATTATATTGTAGCTGTTGCCATACCAACGAGGTTTCACCGACACAAACAGACTTGAGTAAACTTAGATTTGAGCATGAGAAAAGTAATGGTCTACAGTGATTATGACACCCCATGCACGTGTGTGGGGCTACTGCGTTGTGCGCGTGCATCCCATGCGTTGTGTTTAGGGGTGGTGATAAAGAGAAATGGTGGTGCGTTCATAAGATGTCTGTCTTTGAAAAGTTTGTTAAAGCTTATGCTTCCTATCAAAATTGAAGGTTTTTTTAGAGTATACGTATCCAGTTGCAGATGTATGAACAGAGAGTCACAACAATTCGAATACTCCCATAGATCTCCTAAACCAATCGACCGCCTCCGTGGTGTAGTGGTTAGAGCGGAAGGTCGCGGGTTCGATCCTCAACCGCGTCATACCAAAAGACGTTAAAGTATGGTACTTGTTGGTCCCTGCCTGGTGCTCGACATTAATGGGTACAACAAGGACTGGGCGGCTCGGAGTCAGTATAATGTGTCTGAGTGGGGTATTCATGCTTCACTGCGGCATGGTAACTCAGTGGGCTAGCAGATCCGGGGTAGAATAGATCTTCAGCAACCCATGTGCTTGCCATAAAAGGCGACTATGCTTGTCGTTAGAGGCGACTAACGGGATCGGGTGGTCAGTTTCGCTGACTTGGTTGACACATGTCATCGGTTCCCAATTGCGCGGATCGATGCTCATGCTGTTGATCACTGGATTGTCTGGTCCAGACTCGATTATTTACAGACCGCCGCCATAAAGCTGGGATATTGCTGAGTGCGGCGTAAAACTAAACTCACTCACTCACTCACTCAGTGGGCTAGCACTATAAAACCAGCTTAAGTCTGGGCTAGTACAAGCAGCCGCACATACACATACACCCGCATGCATGTCGTCATATGAGCGAAATATTCTCAAGCACGACGTTAAACCCAATTTCAACCCACCTCACCTAAACCAATCGTATCACCATCGATGGCCCTCAGATTAGTTTTAACAGTCATCAGATTTCTAAAATTCATATCCTGCATAGATTAGTGGTCCAAACTAACTTTTATGAATGCTTAACATTAGTAATACTGTCTTAGCAGACATTAACAGAAATTTCATACCAAGAACTATTTAGGAAGCATTAAGGATACTACTATACTCAGTGGCATTTTGTCAGGTGTAGGCAATTTCAAGCACTAACAAATAGTAATGAAAATACAATCCCTAGATATGTTAACATTGTCATGTTCGTTGAAAACGTTCTCGTGGAACGTTTAATAAACTGGATTGGGGGCTATAAACTCGTTTCCCATAATTCTGTTTCACTTGGTCAACACAGGTCTCCAAATATATCGCATAAATCGTGAGACACCGTCATATATAACTAGCAGGATGTGCATATGGTCAATGGGTATTAATTGTGTACAAATGACCAAACTTGTAAGACTGCCAATCAGACCATATAACTTGTTACATACGCGAGAGGATGTGAGGGGTTTAAGCAGAACGAGAGGGGTTGCCGGGTGCTGTACTGTGTCATTGCTAAATTGCTTTAATACTTGTGTAATACTGACGAGTTATTAAGGTTCTCGATACACTAAATGCCATTTAAAAGACTACAAAGAAATAATCATATGACTTATACCTTGAACATACGCATTTAATCAGCTATATAGATGGTTGAAACAAAAAAACGTTTTGAAAATAAGCTTGCTAACACACTGACGTCATCCATATTGGTTTATATCAGTCATCAAATTCTTTACAATATGTATACGATAGCGACCTATAACGTATGAAATCTGAATCATGTAAACCAGTGGTTAAGAGCATGAACGTACGGAGGCACACTTGACAATCTGACAGTTTACATACACGTACGGAGGCACACTTGACAATCTGAAAGTTTACATACACGTACGGAGGCACACTTGACAATCTGACAGTTTACATACACGTACGGGGGCACACTTGACAATCTGACAGTTTACATACACGTACGGGGGCGCACTTGACAATCTGACAGTTCACATATTGCTAACATACAGTCCACAGTTTTCCCAACACAACCCCGAGTATCTTATTGATCGGGAATGCTTGGAGGACTTTCAGATGGTGCGCATATAAACCACATTTTTGGAACTGAATCAGTCCTGAATCAGTTACCACACCCAAGTCGGTTACCATACCTCGGTGCGATTAGGTCTGAGACCATATAACATATGCGCCTTATCTCACGTTGAACAACAACCCATGAAGGATATTCATCATGTGCCAACAAACGGCTGAAGCAGTGACACAATAAACGTTTCACGAGCAATTAGGCAGAGCCGCGATTGTGTTTGCTGCGTTGTTGGGCTGTTTCACGACCTCCCAGGGAAGATAGCACGTGCGGCCGTAGAGAAAGTCTGCGTTTATGCAAACTGTTCAAGTGGCAATAGCCGTCGTTAATCAAATCAGAGAAGTATTGCTGCCTTTGATTCTACTGAACACAACGTCACGTACCGCCATAAACAAGCACAGGTGACTCATGGCGATATATATACGTCATTGGCGTGGTGCATACTATATGGCAGCGTGTCCTTGGTGTTGGTTTCTGAAAACTTATGTCTTGGATATTAGGATTGTTTCCATGCAATTTAGGTGCCAATTAACTGTTACAGATTGCGATACGCCATGCCCTGTTACTAATGACACCTCTGCATATTGTAAGGGACGACTTGCTGGATCAGGTGGTCCAGCTCAAATTGACTAATTTCATCGTAGCTGGCGTTGTGGATCGCTGCTCATAATACCATTTATTACCCACGTGGTCAACGTATGGGTAGTTGCATATTAATCTCGTACGTCACACGAGTGTCGTATCGCGTTGACCTGTGTCGTAACGACTTGACCTGAAATTCTAACGATTTGATTGGATAACCGATGACCTCTCAATAGAGGGCTTCGTCCTTTTTACTAAAAATAGTAACAGTATCCCACAAGGCCTTACGGTCGGCCATTTTGGAAGGCTTTGTTTGCAGAGTCATTCTCACATTACAGCGCTTACCAGTACAGACGTGATATTTCCGAAGTATTCAGTGGAAAATAACTGTTCACCTGATTTGTAGCATGGAGAAGTATTCCGAGTCATTAGACAAGAAGGCTTTTACCCGTTACAAGGAGAAAATATCTGTAATTGGTGGTGAAGATCCTCACCAGATCGACACGTCTGAGTGGAGTAGAGATCACGACATCTTCCCAGAAGTTTCATACCCGGACTTGGTGAATTACTTAATTTTTCAACCCAGCCCATTTTACACATTGAAGGACTTTCAAAATTACAAGAGTCTTGACAGCTATGACCGGTTTGTTTGTGGATGGGTTCGTGACGTTTCTGTTTATCTGCATCAGCCCAGTGGACATCGTGTTATCAAGGCAAGAGTCATGCATTCTCAAAAATTATCTGACCGAAGTTTGACACCCTGGATAATCACGGATAAGCAATCTAAGGTAACGTCAGCTCACTGTGACTGTAAGGCAGGATTGGGAGAGAGTTGTTCTCACGTGGCATCAGTTTTGTTTTATGTAGAGGCAACAGTCAGGATGAGAGAGGCCAGTACAGTGACTCAGAAACCTGCCTACTGGATGTTACCTGCTTCAAAGACAAGTGTTCAGTATGCTCCACTACGTGAGATTGATTTTACATCAGCAAAAACACTTAAAAAACAAATTGATAAACAAATTGATTCGACCCACACTGAAGTAATTAGGGATGAGACCTCAGCGAAGAAGCTATCAGTGAACATTTCCCAGGCACGGTATGACACTTTTTTCAAGACACTGAAGGAAGACAAACCAGTTTGTTTGGCAGTGAAGAAAGAATATAGCGCAGACTATGTGCCAACTAGTCTTCAGGCCAAGTACCCCAAAGTGTTATCTGAACTGAGGGATGACAAGTGTGAAGGAATGTCTCGTGACGATCTAGTGGAACATTGCGGTACACTACTTCCCAGTATTGCCTTTACAGAGGAAGAAGCCATCAATGTTGAGGCAGCTACCAGGCAACAAGCTGACTGTAACTTGTGGTTTCGGTTCAGGACAGGTCGAATAACATCTTCAAGGATAAAAGCTGCTTGTGCGACATCATGTGAGAAACCATCATACAGCCTGGTAAAACAGATTTGTTATCCACATGAACACAGATTTACAAATGCTGCTATGCAATGGGGTTGTGATCATGAAGATGTTGCAAGGAGACACTACTCTGATATTTCCTTGGAAAATCATGTTAATTTCAAGACCCAACCTTGTGGACTGTTTCTCAACAAAGACTATCCTCATCTCGGCGCTTCTCCAGATGGCATAGTTGAATGTGACTGTTGTGGAAGAGGATGTCTTGAAGTGAAGTGTCTATATTGCATGAGAGATGAGAATGTCAGAGCTCAGAAAGGATCTTGTCTTGAGAATAACAGTGCAGGACTTAAACTCAAGGAAACCCATGCATATTACTCCCAGGTTCAGACGCATATCCATGTTGCTGATGTAGACTACTGTGATTTTGTTGTATGGACTCCAAAAGACATTTTCATTGAACGGATTGAGCCCAACAGCGATGTGTGGAACAAGTTACTGGATCGATCGTCAAGATGTTTTGCCACAGTCATTCTTCCGGAACTTGTTGGTAAATTATACAGTTTAAGTGAAGAGGAGACAATCTCATCTGCGGCTAAGAAATCAACGAAGAAGAAGCCCCTTAGACAGTCTGAGTCTACAAATAGAAAGGTGACCAAGCCAAAACCAGCTACAAAAGAGAAGACATCAAAGTCCAAGGCTAAGACAGCAGCTGTATCAAAGTCCTCCAAACCCTCACCTGGACTGGACACATCTGAGGAAAACCTGGAACTGTTCTGTGTTTGTCATGGTGCAAAAGGCGGTATTATGATTGGCTGTGACTCTGAAGACTGTCCCAACAAGCCCTTTGAGTGGTTTCATTTGTCATGTGTGAACCTGAAAGCTGAACCTGAGGGAGATTGGTTTTGTTCGGACTGCTTGGAGCGTAACTTCTTGAGAAGTATAAAAAGGAAATAAAAGAAAATACCTGGAATCCACATTCCCTACCTGACTTCACTGATCACTGTTGATATTATTTGTTTGTTCTGACACAAAAAAACATCAAAAACCCAAAACATGTCTGCAGTTTTCTCAGTTATTTTATTGGGAAACCCTAGCTGCACTGATGAGCCTTGGGAAGGCGAAACATGTTTGCATTGCACTCAAAGTTTGTTTAGAAAGGTTTCTTGTTCTTGGCAATTTATTTGTCCTCACTACAACAACAAATAGACAACATCAAGTTGACGAAATATGTGAAATATGTCGTCATTTTGGAAAACAGTTACAATATTAAACATACCTGTTTCTCTCAAAAATGTGTTTACAAAAAGATTTTCTGTAGTCTAAAATCATATGATTCAATCAGAAAATTTAACATGTTTCGCCCTCCCAGGGCTCATCAGTGCAGCTTGGGTTATCCAATACTGTGATTAAACCTAACACAGAATGGATAAACTGCAGACATGTTTTTTATCTTGTTTTTTTTTTTTTTTTTTTTTTTTTCTTCATTTTTTTAATGGCTTAACATACCAGTAGCCAATGAATAATAACTCAAGATAAAAGTTAATGGAAATTTAATATGTGAATGTTAATGTTGGAGAAATGGCACAACAGGACACATGTTGATAGCTGTTAATGTCAGTCAAATGGCACAACAGAGGGGCACATGTTGGTAAGAGCACAGCATACAAACACAATTTTATCAAGAATTGCACACTTGTCACCAGCTTTCGAAATGAGGTAATCAATCGGACTCGTCGCTCCAAGAATCATGAACTTCTGACGCACAGTTCCAATGACCCTTTCCACATGAATCCTCACATTAGCTATTTTTCTTGTTGACTCAACTTTTGTAGCACTCAGCTGTTGTTTTCCTCTCATAAAAGATGGAAATTTAACTTCGGCTCCAACCAATGCAACCACTTCCTGGATGTCAAATCCCCGATCTGCTAGTATCAAATCTCCATTCATTAGATTGTCTAGGAATTTGCAGTTGGCTGTTAGATGTTTGTCACTTACTCGTCCTCCCCAGCCCTCCGATATGAAGCTTACACTTCCCTGAGGAGTAATTCCTATCAAATACTTGGCTGTGTTGTGGTGCTTGTAGTTGGACCAGGTCTGTGCCCTTGCAGTCATGTTGGATGGTCGATCAGTGAAAATCTCAAAGCAGTCGATAATGCATGTGACTCTCCTTCCAAAGTATTTACGAAACACCATCGGCATTGTTTCCCTTAGTTCATCACGATCAGGCCAACGCACTAAAGGTTGTAATGCCACATACATTAAGTTCAAAGTATCTAAGAAAGCCTTGGATAATGTAGCTTTAGATACACCAAAACGATAACTCAAGTCTTTGATGGGCAAATTTAGTCTAAGTCTCATTAGGGTTATGATTATCTTCTGAAATTTGCTGAGAGATGAATTTCTGTTTTCTGTCATGTCAGGGGCCAAAAGATGAGTAAGTGCCATAAGAGTTACAAAACTTGGCAATCCAGTATAATACTTCACTTTTTCATTGTCATCTTCAAAGTCCTCTGGTGAATTGGCCTTCATTTTGTGTACAATGTTCTTTAAACACTCGTTTTGTTCTCTCAGCTGCATATTTTCCTGTTTTAATTCACTTATTTCTTGATTAGCTAGCTCCAGCTTCTCTGTGTCGGTTGGTTCCTCTTCAACAGTAGGTGACTCAGGGGTGGGTTCAGCCAAATCTCTGTCAGATCTCTGTATGCACTAAGTTCAAGTAAACTAAGAGCAGCTTCTGTTTTCTTAGCAGCTTCCTTTCTGTTTTGCAGTCTTTCGTGGCGTACTGCTGCTTTACTTGGTGACTTTGTCCCTTCATAGCCTAGATGCTTGCTAGGAGCCCAGTCTGGATGTGATTCATCATATTGATCTGGTTTTCCTGAAAATATATGAATTATTCATTACACAATACACAATGTCATTACTTACAGTTTATCTGTCTGTAAAATTCTCTACATGCAAGATTTCTAAGAAGACAATTAAGTTAACTCATGATTCAATATCAATTTATACTGTTTCCACATTGTGCTTTGAAACAGGATACTAAATAAACCATAAAAAAAATATGTTACTATTTTTCTGATAAAACAACAATAGACACTGAATTCATAATAAATAAGTTCGTACTAATATCAACTTTACATGATATACTGCATACCCTACGAACATTTAGTGTTCATGGCTGCCTACTACCAAGACTGACCCTCGACCTCGACCTAGCACATCAATTCAATATGAAATGAGGCTTTGAATTGTGAAGATTTTAGATTCGTATGTACCTACAAAATGTTAATTATATAGCTTACCTGAAATGAAATGATCCGAACAAACACGAAGCTGTTCGTAACACGTCACATCGGATCGGTTGATTGCAGCAATCCATGCTCTCCTTCGCCGTTCACTCTTCTTTTCTGCTGCTTCCCCCTGTCCAGAAATAACTTTAGGAATGCGATAAAAGCTCTTTTTATCTCTCCCACCCCGACTGTTGCAGTTAACAATAGCACACGTAGTCGGCATTATCTCTGGATGAATGATCAACAACAATGAGCTGCGTAAACAAAGCCTTCCAAAATGGCCGCCGGGAATGCATTGTGGGAAATGTAGAAAAGCCCGAAGCCCTCTATAGGGCGTGTAAGTGAATCCTGCGCATCGCGAGATTTCGTGACTTCCGGTGACAAACAAAGTTTTCAGCAATGGCGCTCTCCATTATGTACTGGGTGAATTACACTTCAGACAGGCCAAAATTGATTCGCAAGTCCGAAAATTCTGTGAGCTGCGATCGGGTACTTAGGTTTTTTATATGACCCAGAGCTTGGACACATAGAAGGCCATGTTCAAGCGTCAATGAAGGACAAATCCTACCGAGTGCAGGTCAGTGCTTTAAATTTTGGGCGCGAAATACGAATATTATTATGTATGAAATGTGTTGTAAAAGTATTCATTTGGAAATCAAGAAGGTATAAGTTCCGTGTGTCTGTCTGTAGAAACCAATAATTTCGAGAATACAAAAGCCAACTGTACACTGTTTACTTACAGATTGAACTAAATGACCTCTATGGGACGGACGTGACCAGGTGTGATTGTCCAATGGGTAATTTCTATTGCCACCATGTCGCCGCTGTTCTCCTGTTTGGGTGAGTGATTGAATTTATGTGTGTTCATTTGTCAAGAATATTTCTTTTAAATGGTGCAGTATTTTCAATAATATTTGCTGAAAAATATACCAGTTATATTACTTGTGAAAGCCTATATCAAGCTGAAAGTGACAGAACCATTATTAAATTCGGGTGTACCGTTTATATTTTTATGAACTTAAGCATTTATATCAATCAAGTTTTAGCTGTCATAATGACATGTAAACAACAAAAAAAATAATTCAGATTATTTCTTAGAGTTGTTGTTTTCACTTTTACTTGGTAGTTACAAGCGTGCAAGCAAGACAGATGTTAAGTGCAGCTGGCTGAAAAAACCAAAGTCTAAGATGAGGGCTGACACTGCAACTATGGAGGACCTGTTTCCTCCAAGAAAACCAGGATACAGGTAACTAAAACCAACATATTTCCACATGGAAAACGTTACAATAATGTCCAAATCTTACAATTTTATCCAGTAGACTAGTATGTTTTTCAGTTACCTCAGTGACAACTCATGTGCTGTTTGTAAATGAAAATATCTGATATAGTAATGTTTTCCTGTTACTTTTGTTTATCTAAACAGAGCACTAAATAGAGAGGTTACTCAAGAAGATCGAGACCAGTTATGTAGTGAACTGGAGAAGCTTGGAAGATTTACTGGTTATTAGTCTCCTCAAATTTGTGTTGTGTTATATTACTGTTTGATGTTTCTCCTTTTATTCTGATGTTATAATATTTTTTAATTGTGAATGAATTTTACCTGTTGTTTTTCTTATTTGTTCTTATCACTTTCATGTTAGAATTGGGAAAGATTTCTTCATGTTTTTTGCTGTTGTTTTTGCTTCAAATCAAAGACCACAATTATTTAATGTAACAACTGAGTTTTGTTTGGAGATAATTGAAAGGAGCGTAAGGCCAAACCAAAAAAACCAAAAAAACCAAAAAAATGTTCCGATTTCCTACATTTCAGAACTAGGGTAGGCAGGTAGTTTTTTTTTGTTTTTTTCAAAATATTTTTACATTACTCATGTGTCAGAAAATAAATTTAATTTATTATGTGGTGAGTAAAATTGTTAGGCTCGGCAGGAATATTTAGGGTCGGTCGGGAAATCGGAACAAGCTTTTTTTTAAGGCCTAATCATAATTGCAACTATTATACTTAATGATAACAATTAACATGAACAAGATTTAACAAGTCGGAAGTATTCCTTTGTTATCAACTAACATCTACCAGTTTTAAGTGAAAGTCCACATTTATTAATTTCATTTCCCCCTTTCAGCTTTGCAATGGATACTCTCACCAGAGCCAAAGAAAGAAGATCCATGCGTTGTTCCTGTTGAGGATGTTATTATGAGTGCAGGATATATCCAAGCGTTGTGTAAGAGGACATTTCTGGCTAAGACCCTTCTCCTTTCACCAGAGAAAGTGAAGACCATAGCATCAGCTACCTCAGGCCAGCGAAGCAATCCTATGTGGTCTATCGTACGTAGACACAGGATTACTTCATCAAACTTTGGATTCATTTTGAGAGCTATCCAAAGAAACAGGTACGTAATGTTTTGTTACTTTGTTGATTTTATTCATATTGTGTGAATTGGTTTATTAATTTAAATTATATATTCATTCATTATGTAATTGATGACCTTTTTGGGGTAATTTGGGATTACATGCATTACATGTTTGAAGTGAAAAAGCATGAAAGGAGCATTACATTTATCAAGTTCATACATTGCATGATTTTTTAGTTGTACAAGTATCATTTTAATTTTTCAGCTACCCACCTTCATTTTGGAAACGCCTCAGTTCCCCTTACAACTTGGAGAAGAAGGACTCAATTGCTTGGGGGATCAACCATGAAAGGAACGCTATTGACCAATATCATAAACTTGGGGCTAAGGTTGAAGAAACAGGTAGGTATATATATACACGTGGTGTTGTCAGTGAACTGGTTTCAATCACAAGTTGAATTTTACAATATTCATGAAGAGTGCTCCAAGGGACGAAGGGAGGTAATTCTACGCGATTCGCATGAAATAATGTTCGACCAACTTTTTATTGTAATATTGTAATCTAAATACGTAATTTTAATTGGAATAAATTATATGGTAGCTTCCTTGGGGATTGATAGTATTATTGAGAGAAATGCATTATGTACTTTGTAGAGATGTGTGGCGTGATATTGTTGCCTTTTAAAAAATGAAAAACAAAGTGTAATGAGAAACAATTTGGTTGCTGGATTTTCTTTCTTATGTTACATGCATCGTTGTAGGCATATGGCTTCACGAATCAGGAATTCTCGGCGCTTCCCCAGATGGAATTGTGCTAACCCCAATTCCACAGTCTGCAACACCACCACCAGACATCATCGAAGTTAAGTGTCCATTTTCTGCCAGAGACAAGCCACCGTTGGATGCCATTGGTCAAAAGAATTTTTGCTTAGGTATTAACAGAAGTTTAAAGTTTGTTTAGTACTGTGAAATTACAAATACCACTTCAGTGTATTACCAGTTGATATAGAATATGTCAAATTACATGCCAAAAACAAGAACATCAAAGTTTAGTTTTTTTTAAGTTATTGGAAAATAGTATAAAGATACACTCAAGATTCTGTTATTGAAATGGTATGTTACTTATTGAAATGATATTGCTTTGCAGTCAGAACTGATGGGAGAATTACTTTGCCAAATGACCATGAATACTACCATCAGATCCAAGGCCAACTGTACATCATGGGGAAGACATGCTGTGACCTCCTCATTTGGACACCCCGTGGACTTCTCATACACAGAATATACCGGGATCCAGAATGGGCTTCAAATATCTCAAAGCTGATAGATTTCTTTTATGACAAGTACTTTCCAACCATATTGTCTTAGTGTGGGTAGCTAGTCAACAGAAGACCAAGTGACTGCAGAGGATATGAAGAAGGATCAAGGCTATCCTGAAACAAGGTATCAGCACCCCAAGGATCGGCTCTGGATCACCAGTGGACTGTTCACCACAACATAAACAGCAACACGAAGCTGAGTATTCAACTTGTTTCCATCATGTTACATATATCTTATAGTAATATGAAGCTTTTGTGTCGTTTGTATTTGAAGTATGTTTAAGAGTTTCATGAAAATATTGCAGCCTTCATTACACTTCAAACACACCAGTGCCTTGTATGAACATAGTAAAGAATGATAAGACAATAATAGGCTACTAACTGACAATCATTTGTTTATAAGAAACGTTTTGCAGTAACTAGGTAGCCCTTTTTAAATGTATTGATTACTGTTGGATTTTCTGGCTTATAAAAGATGTTCACTTACTTTATGCCTTCTGAAACAATTCTTCATGGTTTGTCTTATGAACAAGATGAACTTTGTTACATGATTAAATAATCTCCCATGACCACATTAAGTTATAATTATAAATTTCTTTTTATTTCAGCATGGCTATATGGAGATATTGTGAATGGTGACAACAACGCTGACATTTTGAAAAAGAGACTATGTTCTTTTAGTGTGCAATTGATGATTTGTTGTACTGACTGACTGAGTTTGGTTTTACGCCGCTTTTAGCAATATTCCAGCAATATCACGGCGGGGGACACCAGAAATGGGCTTCACTCATTGTACCCATGTGGGGATTCGAACCCGGGTCTTCGGCATGACAGGCCAACGCATTAACCACTAGACTACCCCACCGCCACATGTGATTTGTTGTAAAATTCAGACCAGTTTGTCTCAGTATCAACTTAAACAATGCCTTTAATTATTATCCCGACACATTTTTGTTTCGGGTTAACCACCCATGGGCTTCATGCAAGAAGCATGAGTTGTGGATACATGACGCACCATGACAGTTATTGGATACCCTAGGGGTAGGTTGATCCCAAACACCTGTATTAAATGGTTAATTGTTTAGGGCATGGTGTAAGTTGATCATGAAACAAACTTGTCTGAACCAATAGGTATGGCTGTATTTGAATCTTGTACAGTTTGTCAATTGTAAATTTCAACTTCCATTGTAACGTGTATCAACTTATATATTTTTACGCGAAACTGTAACTGAACATATCTTTATCAGATGCCCAACCACAAATAGTACTCAGTGCTTATCCACAGTCCATGTATTTATTTACAAGTGATCTCATTTTACAACTTAGCTATAAAAATGTACAAATGTTTGGTGAGAAAATCAGTCATCCATTATGTTTAAAAAGTTATTTTCATTAGTATCTGTACAGGACACATTGTAAAAATAATATACATTCGACATCTTGTTGTATTGTGTCTTGAGCGTGTCCACAGTGTTCCTGAAATGAAAATACACTTTTAGTATGTTACAATCTAATTAAAGTATGTTAATATTCAAAATATGTTATTACATATGGAGGGAAGAGATAACACACAATGTACTCCAAGCGTTTCATTATGTGTTTCCAGAATTTTCATGAGTATTTCATTTTATATGTAAATGTCTGGAAATTATGAAAGGGTTATCATGATTTAGATGTAT
The DNA here is from genome assembly GCF_003918875.1 of Haliotis rubra. Taxonomy (NCBI): domain Eukaryota; kingdom Metazoa; phylum Mollusca; class Gastropoda; order Lepetellida; family Haliotidae; genus Haliotis; species Haliotis rubra. The sequence goes on from NW_025766436.1 coordinate 186,350, forward strand.
CCTTAGGTTTTTCATACACATGTAATGGCCTTAAGTTATGGTGTGATTTTAATATATGTACCATATCAATATGTGAATAGGCCGGTAATAGGCACATAGACTCTCTCTGAACCAATTACATTTAATATTGTTTACTTAAGACACTTGTTTACATGAATCATGCCCTGAATATATCATACAAAAAATTGCTTCATTATAGTGGATTTTGTGAATTTGTTTTATTAAAATGTCATTCATTTTGAACTTGTTATCTGATAATTTTAGACAAATAAGGTACTCAGCTTAAGAGCTAGTGGCAGGGATTCCTCGTCCCATCCCTAGTGGTAGGCAACCAGGCAATGTTGCCAGCAGGAGTCAACTTGAAACACCTCACCTATATCAATGGAAAAAGATGGCTGATTTATGCAGATTTCAGAAATACATTGATGAAAATACTTGAATATTTGCAGTTGTGAAATATATATTAAAATAAACTTCAGATTGATCTTTTGTGTTCTTGTTCTTTCAAAGGATAGTGATACTTGTTAATGTTCAATCTTTATTTATTTCTTTGAGTAATGGAGCTTGCAAATTTATCAAAAAACAGCAAACCTGAAAAATCTTACTTGAGATAGGGCGATAAATTGCAGGAATGTGGTTTAGAATATCAAAGTTTTTAATGCGCTCATTCGCCCTTTCTACGTGTATCCTGGCTCTTGCAATCTTGTAACACATTTTACCTTCCTCTTTTGTGAAAACAGACTTACCTGACAGAAATGGAGGGATATTTAAACTTACACCTGGTGGCAACATTTCATGAATAGTAAAACCCTTATCAGCTAAAATAAGATCACCTGGTTTGAAAGAAGACAACATATTTGAATGGCTAACAATAGCTACATCTGATGTTGACCCAGGATACAGACTGGTGCAATATGTTAGAGCGCCATTAGGTGCCACAGCTGTCACAGCTTTAACAGTATGGCGGGACTTGTAGTTGCTGTACACTCTATTTTGACAGTCAAGGTCTTTGGGGATATCCTGAGACATCTCTATAGCATCGATAGATGCCCTAGCACTACCAAAATCTTCAAAAGACTTGGGCATGCTGCCTTTACACTTAGTCTGACTGGGCATGTAGTTATCCATAACACCTGAAAAGAGTTCATGTAAAGCATGGATGAGGGTATTGAAGATATTGGACACCGTAGCACGACTGATTTGAAATCTTTGTGCCAAATCGAGATCTTTGCTGTTCATGGTAAGTTTCATGAGAGTTAGCAAAAGCTGATTTTCCAAGGATACAATTGATGGTTTCCATCCAGCATAGTAGTTGAGGTCGAAGCGTTCCAGCATGGAGCAGATGATCTCGAAGACATCATAGGGTATGCTTGTGTAGAGTAGCATCTGTAAACACACATTCAAATTAATACCAGTACTTCAAAATATTTAGCGCCCAGTCCTCCTCTCAACACACACACACCAACACTCATAAACATATTTGAGGTTTACTTAGATTGTTGCGGTTGCATTTAACATACATTGTTAACTTAATTGTAGTGGCAACAATATTATTAGCACACCTGAAAGCCCTCCTTTAATAAGAATAGGTATTATACATTTTGAGTGTTGTTTTATGTGTACAGGGGAATGACAAGTGACTTAAGTTCCCATTATTTTAAATTTTGTAATGGCCAAGGGGTAGAGATAAATGAGAAAGTAAAACAAAATTATTATATACATTTGTTTTTGCTGTTAAAATCTGTTATTTGTTAACCAACCTTTTCTTCACTGCCACTTATATCGTTGATAGAAAAGGTTGAACGCCTTAGGTTTAAGGAGTGGATTTCCTGCTCTAGGGACTTGATTGTGGCCTTCAAGTCTTGGACTTCAGTGGTTAACGAAGTCAGCTTCCCCACACACTGGTCTCCACACTGTATGGCGTAACCATGTTCCATCACCTATGGTACAAATATTGGTATTGGAACAATAAATTCAGCACAAAGATTTAGAGAAGTAGAAAATAATGACATAAGTGTGCATAATGTGCTATATGTTTTTTAAACAAACATTGATTTATACTGACATGAAAAATACTTACTACATCCGTCCTTCCATTGTGTTCAGGTTCAGCTTGGACATCAGGACTCTGAGCCAGTGGGATTGCCGGTACATCACTGCACTCCAAAGGCACACTCCTTTTTCTGTAGGAAAAATAAATAATAATCATAAATATATACCCTAAATATAAATACAAATTTAATTATAGATTACTCATTTAAATTGCAAATGTATGTATTAACTGCAAAACATTATACCTCTGTGGTTTGGGATCCTTGAACTGAAACAGTTTTCCTTTGTTGTGGGGGAAAAATATGGGATCACCATCCTTTGTGCCACCTTCAAAATGACATGAACAAATCCTGTCATTCTCGGATGTTGGGTATCTGTCGAGCCTTCTGAAATTACAAAATAATTTAAAATAACAATTAAAACCGATTAAGCCTATCCATTATAAAGGTTGAAATACTTCCAATAGCATATGTTGTATGGCCTCACTACACGAGATCCATGACATTGTGTGAAAATCAAACCTCAAGAGTCAATTTAGTACTGCAGTATTTTACATTTTAATTCGAATTATTCACAAAGAATTATCGGGCCCGAATTATCCATTAACTGACCAACTACATATGTGTTAATACATGAACATTTTACAGCATAATTTCTGTAGGCGTTTTAGTCAGCACGGCAGTAGGGGTCTGAGATGACTCCACTACGGACATGTCCGAAAAAAACCTGCTAAACCCGTTTACTCTGGTAGTCTTACCTTGACAGACGACCCCATAGGCTTCGTTTATTGTCCGGAAACCTGAAAAAGCTGCAGGAATCCCTATTGCTTCGGTGATTACACCCAAACACGAAACAAATAACCATGCTTTTACCGTTAGAAATTTCCCGCGGTTAGAACGACTTGGCAACAGTCTCATTGGCGGGCGAATAGGAACGTATGTGGCGTAGCGCAACTGCTTTGTATAACCGGTCCTCCGATTGGTTTGTTTGTCACCGGAAGTTGGACACCGGAAATGAGAATGCGCGAGACTTACACCCCCTATTAGGTCACATTCTGACGTAACTATTTTTTCATTCATAACAAACACGTGAATTCATTCATTCTACAACTTAAATGCATTGTGGGAATGTAAACATTGCGAACGTTGCCGTGTCGCTGTTTAATTGTGAGTCGAACTGAGACATTTTATCTGTCGAAAAACATAAACGCAATGTTTCCACCAGTGATGTTAGCCGAATGAAGCAACTGGAAACCAAGAAACGAGTTGCAACGGAGTAGTTTACTGTAGGAGGCTGTACGAGGCGATGACAACTGGCATGCATCGTGACGTCGGTTACCATGGCAGTGACGTCATTAGTGTGACGTCATGCAAATATTGTACTACAGTACAAAACTCTTCCGCAACCTCTTTATCAAACCGGTTTCGGTTTGAAACCAAAAACATAACAAAAATACGCTATTTTGTCAATTTAAATGCATGTAAGACGTGGGTAATAAATAAAATACCACACTCGGTCTCATTACATACGAATTATACGAAACTCGTGACCTTCCTATGTTATCTGACCTCGCTCCTCGTGTAGTATTCTCTATATAGGCATTCAGCAATGCATCTTCACCCACGGTAACTAGCGTGACTTCGATACCTGTTACAACATACTAGTGATTAATGGTTATGTGTATGCGTGTGAGTATCGTAGACAATTTGGTTTATTCGAAACATGATGCATTCGGTGTATTTTTGAAGCTGTATATGAAATTCAATAATTTCCTGTGATTATCTCTACTTAAAGGTATTAAATTGTAATATTAGTTAATATGAAAGTGTGAGTGTTGTGTGTTTGATACAAGTGATTGATATACCCGGGTGAGTGCAGGGCCTAGATTTTCGAAGCTCTCTTAGCACTAAGATAGTCGTAAGTGCCATGCATTAACATTAACTTACGACTATCTTAGCGCTAAGAGAGCTTCGAAATCTAGGCCCTGGTGTGTAAGTAGTGTGTGTTTGAAATGAGTGATTCACGTACCTGGATGTGTGCAGGTGTGCAAGTGTTGTGTGTTAAAAATGAGTGATTCACGTACCTGGATGTGTCCAGGTGTGTAATTGTTGTGTGTTCGATATGAGTGACTAGTGACCTTTTCAATTCTAAACATTATTTTACCTCTCATGTCACTTGTATGTGTATTCCTTTCTGCATATATATGTGTTGTGTATGCAGTTGTATCATTGCCATCGCCGACCCAACGTGGGGGTGGGTACGAGTTACTTCACGGTCTGCTTTCAACAAAGGTTATCGATCATGTTCAGAAAGGACAGCGTTTATCCCGTCATATATGTGAGGGAATAGCCTGGGTTTATCCCGTCATGTATGTGAGGGAATAGCCTGGGTTTATCCCGTCCCGTCATGTCTGTGTAAGGGAATAGCCTGGGTTTATCCCGCCATGTATGAGGGAATAGCCTGGGTTTATCCGTCATGTATGTGAGGGAATAGCCTGGGTTTATCCCGTCATGTATGTGAGGGAATAGCCTGGGTTTATCCCGCCATGTATGTGAGCGAATAGCCTGGGTTTATCCCGTCATGTATGTGAGGGAATAGCCTGGGTTTATCCCGCCATGTATGTGAGGGAATAGCCTGGGTTTATCCCGCCATGTATGTGAGGGAATAGCCTGGGTTTATCCCGCCATGTATGTGAGGGAATAGCCTGCGTTTATCCCGCCATGTATGTGAGGGAATAGCCTGGGTTTATCCCGCCATGTATGTGAGGGAATAGCCTGGGTTTATCCCGCCATGTATGTGAGGGAATAGCCTGGGTTTATCCCGCCATGTGTGTGAGGGAATAGCCTGCGTTTATCCCCGTGAGGGAATGCGTTTATCCCGCCATGTGTGTGAGGGAATAGCCTGCGTTTATCCCGCCATGTATGTGAGGGAATAGCCTGGGTTTATCCCGCCATGTTTATCCCGCCATGTGTGTGGGAATAGCCTGCGTTTATCCCGCCATGTATGTGAGGAATAGCCTGGGTTTATCCCGCCATGTGTGTGAGGGAATAGCCTGTTTATCCCGCCATGTGTGAGGGAATAGCCTGCGTTTATCCCGCCATGTGTGAGGGAATAGCCTGGGTTTATCCCGCCATGTATGTGAGGGAATAGCCTGCGTTTATCCCGCCATGTATGTGAGGGAATAGCCTGCGTTTATCCCGCCATGTATGTGAGCGAATAGCCTGCGTTTATCCCGCCATGTGTGTGGGGAATAGCCAGCCTGCGTTTATCCCGCCATGTGGGAATAGCCTGCGTTTATCCCGCCATGTGTGTGTGAGGGAATAGCCTGCGTTTATCCCGCCCATGAATGCGTTTATCCGCCATGTGTGTGAGGGAATAGCCTGCGTTTATCCCGCCGCCATGTATGTGAGGGAATAGCCTGCGTTTATCCCGCCATGTATGTGAGGGAATAGCCTGGGTTTATCCCGCCATGTATGTGAGGGAATAGCCTGCGTTTATCCCGCCATGTATGTGAGGGAATAGCCTGGGTTTATCCCGTCATGTATGTGAGGGAATAGCCTGCGTCATGTGTGTGAGGAATAGCCTGGGTTTATCCCGCCATGTATGTGAGGGAATAGCCTGGGTTTATCCCGTCATGTATGTGAGGGAATAGCCTGCGTTTATCCCGCCATGTATGTGAGGGAATAGCCTGGGTTTATCCCGCCATGTGTGTGAGGGAATAGCCTGCGTTTATCCCGCCATGTATGTGAGCGAATAGCCTGCGTTTATCCCGCCATGTATGTGAGGAATAGCCTGCGTTTATCCCGCCATGTATGTGAATAGCCTGCGTTTATCCCGCCATGTATGTGAGGGAATAGCCTGCCTGGGTTTATCCCGCCATGTATGTGAGCGAATAGCCTGCGTTTATCCCGCCATGTATGTGAGGGAATAGCCTGCGTTTATCCCGCCATGTATGGGAATAGGTTTGAGGGAATAGCCTGCGTTTATCCGCCATGTATGTGAGGGAATAGCCTGCGTTTATCCCGCCATGTTTATATGTGTGTGTGAGGGAATAGCCTGGGTTTATCCCGCCATGTATGTGAGGGAATAGCCTGGGTTTATGCCATGTGTGAGGGAATAGCCTGGGTTTATCCCGTCATGTGTGTGAGGGAATAGCCTGGGTTTATCCCGTCGCCATGTGTGTGAGCGAATAGCCTGGGTCGCTGATTGTGATTAAATAATGTCAGCGCTTCAGTGGCACGGGGGGATCTGAGGCTTAGATTGTAGCTCCAAGTGGGAAGAAAGAACGTCCGAGAAAACTGTAACCCATTGCTAACCATTGCTTACTTGTTCGAACTGTGCATCCCCAAATTATCTCACAGACACGAACTGAGGTGATGACAGAAAAGGGACAAAGGATTATCTTACACAACTCCGTTGTATCAGATTATGTCTGAATCATTTCCCCAATAGGACAGTATCTCATAGTAAACTCATCTGGTCTTTTACGACAATATGCTGCCACGCCTTGATATAATTGATAACGTTTCCAACTGGCGTAAAACCTCTCTCACTAACTCCCATTTGTTAAGACATGTGAATTGAAGCAGCTACTTAGGTACAAGTGTGCCCTGTCTGTAGTTAGCTGCAGTGCACCATGCTGCTTCTCTGTACAGCACGGCAGCTTGTTGTAGCTTGATGGCTGTATAACCATTCCCATGCATTCCAATTAACCACAAAAGTTGTCCACTTAATCCCTGGACCTGTGCTATTCAATGTCCTCAGTAGCATTCTATTGTTCTTTACAGAACTAATTGTGTTTACCTCGCAACCATCCTCAAGTACATGCTTTTTGTTTGACGTCACGTGCCTGTTGCTGACGTCTGTGGAGGTTAACGTGACATGGGGCTCCCAGGCAATCTCAAGTACACTTATCTAAATTCGATGGTTTGTGATGTGTCTCATTTAGATAGGGTATTTTGAGGTTTGAAGACGAGTACCCGACTCATTTCACTCACAGTAATGGGAATGGCGCTTACTCTAGTACAATTCCGTATAGGGCTGGAGTATGTGAGTGAGTGAGTGAGCGAGTTGGATTTTACGCCGCTTTTAGCAAGATTCAAGCAATATTACGGCGGGGGACACCCGAAATGGGCTTCACCCATGTGGGGAATCAAACCCTGTTCTTCGGCGTGACGAGCGAACGCTTTAACCACTAGGCTACCCCACCGCCCCTTAAAGGGCTGGAAATCCGTTTTATGGTAACTTGGAATCAATTTTAACAACTCTGTGAAACAATACATATCATTTTCGTGTACAATTAAAATAATTGAACAGGAAGATATATTAATATAGTTAAAGCTATTAAAAAGTGAAAGTACAATTTATAGCATTATACGTTGCCATTTGCTATTTACAACGTATGATGCATCTTGGCCAGTGAACATATAAATCAAACTGGATATAGCCAGATATCACAAACCGTAATTAGTATAGTTTTTCAGGTCACTGTTACACCATTACAATCCCAGGAAATGCGCTTAGGTAAAAACATCTTTCAGAAACGCCATAAAATATAGCAACGTGTCTTACCATCTATGACATAAGGTGCCGTTGCCGTCTCACTGCTTGTGAAGCAAACAAAACCACCTTATTGGGTTTATATCAAAATATGTATGCCTTGATTAGCATGGACGGGCTAATTATAACCAAGGAACAAAAAGTACAGACTGTGTTAGATCACATATCGGAACCAACTGCAAGTGAAAGTATGTTCAACGACAACTAAAAACCATTACTGTCACCAAATGAATAAATTCAGCTAAAATGAAAGCTGAAAAATATCACTGTTGAATGTGTAATTGAGCTAAAATGAATACTGAAATACACTTTCAACAATGATATTTTGTATTCCTATTGTACATCAAACGAGTGCCCCTAAACTGTAATTCATCTATTCCAACTCCTTCCTTCAAATCATGGGGCGGTGGGGTAGCCTAGTGGTGAAGGCGTTCGTTTGTCACGACGAAGACCCTGGCTCGATTCCCCACATGGGTACAATGCGTGAAGCCCATTTCAGGTGTCCCCCGCCGTGATATTGCTGGAATATTGCTAAAAGTGGCGTAAGACTAATCTCACTCACTCCTTCAAATCATGATTGACATTCAAACCACCTTGTCACATGGAGAGAAAGACAGCAAGTGAAGAACATTCTCACGATTCCTATTCAACATCCAATTATAATGTTCTTGATCTCTAAAATGTGAAACTCAATGGCAAGAAGACAGTCCTGTCATTTGCATTAGGTTTACTTTGCTTAAGAACTTCTTTTGACCCACGACCCAGTCTTGGCTATAAATAGTTTATGGACTCGTGGAGAGATTAATACAGACAATTACCAACCATATGGATAAAGGACAAACTAGCAACTTAGACAAGGCCTGTTGAAAGAGTGTGTTTTTCAGATCCGTTTACAACACGTTTCAATACTCTGTACTTGCTACATGAGATAATTATTACTGACGCAAAACGCAATACAATATAAGTTGCTCACTGGTCAATAGGGGGATCGGGCAAGGGTTGATGTACCCTCAGGGAACATAAACAAACATAGAGGGTACATCAACCCATGGGCCCCGAGGGACCAGTGAACAACGTATTTATCTTACCGAAAACCTCAATGCTAATTTTGAACTGTTTGAAGCACGGATATTGGATCATAATAAGGAGTACCAGAGTTAGGCAACAGCCCAACACTACTAACATGACGTATCATGAAGAGATTCATAACCTATGGAGATCTAGGCTTGCTTCATCTAGAGCTTTTGCAGATGGTGTTGGGCGGAAAGGAAATACTGTGGTTTAGGGGCTGTGAGACAGGCTAACTTCTGAACTGACTGAAAACTTCTCTTGATGTAAACAATTTCCTTTTGCGAAATTGATTGCGCTTGTAATCTGTTGTACATGGCATCATATCTCAGTTGCGTAGATCGATGCTCATGCTGTTGATAACTGGATTGTCTGGTCCAGACTCACTTATTTACAGACCGCCGCCATATAGCTGGAATATTGCTGAGTGCGGCGTAAAACAACAAACCACACCATTATCTGCAGGGGAGACGTGACATGGGGTCACAAAGCGCCTGTAAAATACTGCTGGCTGAATCGTGACAGCTCACCACTGGGCTATTGGGGCTAAGTTGTACTTGCAATATCTGCGGCACCCGTGTTCCCGATTCAGTCCCGTGTCTGGTCTGTACATCTTTAACAACACACATGTGGGTTACGAATCGAAACATTAATTGGCTGCAAAAGCTTGTTTTCGGCGTACAGCTCACTTCCAAACATACTTTCTGAGCTGAGGAAATCTGGTTTTACTTTTATGGTCCAGTCAGTAGTATGAGACGCACTAATGAGCGAGGTGGAATTGCAGTTTGTCTTCGAAATGGAATGAAGACGTTTCGCTCTCTGATGCCATTCTTTACCAAGTTGGACATGTATTGCAGCTATAGCCCATAACATGTATCCCTACGCTGCAGTCAACAAGCGACCTTTTCGGCACACATCGCTCGCTATTACCATCATATTCAGTATGTCTGTATGCATGTGTACGATTGATGGATGGCGGGCAGATGGATATGGAATATTTATCAAGATGCAGATATTTACTCAGAATTAATAATGATGTCACATATAATTCCATATCAGGTAGTGGATGATAGATCGAAAGAACGAACAGTCATTAGTTCAGGAAACCAATCAACAGCCGAGTTATTTATGGAAAAACTGCAATCCCCAAGAGCATTACAGAACATTTAATATCCTCTCCCTACATTCGCATATTGGTAGGAATATCCAATATCTGGACAGTCTTTAACTATTCGACAGTCTGTAAGTCGTGTTTTGACATTACGCGCAGTGAATCGGCTCTCAGAAATGGTTATTGAAAAGTTTTCACTTCTAATTTTTTAGTAACAGTCAATCAAAAACGAACATACTTAAATGGCATGGTAGAATGAACAATAATTTAACTTTTTGATGTTTAAAAACGAACGATTGTTATAAGTTTGTAAGACATGAAAGAGCTCACGGTGAAACCACTACCGCTCATCGTCCAAAACACTTTAACACTGCAATATTCCAGCAAGAAGGCGTTGACGTGTAAATGATCGAGTCTGGACCAAAGACATTTAATATAATGAGTGACGATGAAACGCTGTCCCCCAAGTCACCTGCCTTGATTATCAGATCCATTTACCCCCGAGAATCAGACCCGTGAAGATCCGGGTTAAAATTGATCTTCAGTAACCCATGCTTGTCGTAAGAGGCGACTAACGGGATCGGGTGGTCAGACTCACTGACACATGTCGCCGTATCCCAATTGCATCGATCGATGCTCATGCTGTTGATCACTGGATTGTCTGGTCCAGACTTGATTATTTACAGACCGCTGCCATATAGCTGTAATATTGCCGAGTGCGGTGTAAACTTAACTCAATCACTCACTCCACGAGAATCAACTCACGCACTACTGACGTTACGTCATGGGGTCTGGTCAAGGATCTCATGTTTGCAGTTCCAATAAAACAACGAGTTGATGGTATGTCCTTGCTGAGTAATTGCACCCTGCTGTATGGTTGTTTATGCTGTCAACAATGACTTCGCCAACCCAGGGACAGCCGTGATATATCCGACATATTAGTGACTGCAAGTAAACGTCGTGTGATGCCATTTTAGCTTCATCGGATAGTATTATCGGGCGCTTCAGTCAGTGTACTAAATGTTGCTGTGACGTTGATTTTGGTGTACTATTGACCTGTGTATGTATACACTGTTTCTGTGCCACACGTAAAACACACTGAAGTAGTTATTAGCTGTTTCTGATTATATTTACAACATGCCGAATCTCAAGGAATGATCCAAACGATCTTCACTTAACGATACACAAACCTCAATACATCCATACGGTGACGATATTATCTGTGGCATGTATCCATACTTGTGACAAGAATGCGTTTGATAATCGCTAGCTGAATATTTTGAAAATGTTCAAATGTCTATAAACACCAGATAGATGAACTTTCCAAGACGTGATGGCAAGGACGTGTGTGTATATATGTTTATTAACTGGCTAAGTGGGTATACCATTGATCTTCACCCGACTTGCCTTGGAGATGATACGATTGCAGTTCATTTATCTGAACGTTTTGAGATGTAACTTAATTCTTAAAGCACCATTTGATCAATTATATCCGGAAGTTGAGCGTCAATACTCAACCAGACACGGCTGCCTGTGTCACCTGCAGCACTCACAGTCTACATCGTCGCAGTGTTATAAATATTCCCCAAACAAGGGCCACGTGAAGAAACGTGTTGACACAATGCACGATCAACAGTCGATGCTGCTACGGAAATAGTCGTGGCTGTTGAAGTATATGCGCTCGCGGCAAATGATATCAAGATGGAGAGGGTGTAAGAGGCGATGCGCTTTGCCAGCTGAACTTTATTTACAACTGCTCGATAAAGCAGTGTATGAAGACAGCATTTCATAAACATGTGGGTGGGCAACAGCGATTCATATTATTCAACACACAACAGTTCAATAGCGTGTAGTCATGACGAGATGCCATATTCACAAAAGACCAAAAACAGGGAGCCAAGAAAACATGTATTGCTATGGCGATATTTTAAACATGTCCTATTTATCTTCTGTTAAACAACACGCGCCAACAGGGCAAAATCTATGACGGCTACGTTAAAGAATCTGTAATATCCGGTACTGAAATCAAATAGAGACTTTATCGTGTCCTCTAGCCAACTAACGATGGAAACGAGGTCATGATCTGTACTCTAAAGATTAACCGACATCGTGCTTTCTTACGTACCCAAAACCCAATGTTACATTGTGCCATGTTTAGTATCCCTTCAGCAGGCATTGTGTCATGTTCAGTATCACTTCAGCAGGCATTGTCATGTTCAGCATCCCTTCGGCAGGCATTGTTTCATGTTTAGTATCCCTTCAGCAGGCATTGTGCCATGTTCAGTATCCCTTCAGCAGGCATTGTGTCATGTTTAGTATCCCTTCAGCAGGCATTGTGTAACGTTCGGTATCCCTTCAGCAGGCATTGTGTAACGTTCAGTATCCCTTCAGCAGGCATTGTGTCATGTTCAGTATCACTTCAGCAGGCATTGTCATGTTCAGCATCCCTTCGGCAGGCATTGTTTCATGTTTAGTATCCCTTCAGCAGGCATTGTGCCATGTTCAGTATCCCTTCAGCAGGCATTGTGTCATGTTTAGTATCCCTTCAGCAGGCATTGTGTAACGTTCGGTATCCCTTCAGCAGGCATTGTGTAACGTTCAGTATCCCTTCAGCAGGCATTGTGTCACGTTTAGTATCCCTTCAGCAGGCATTGTGTCACGTTTAGTATCCCTTCAGCAGGCATTGTGTCACGTTCAGTATCCCTTCAGCAGGCATTGTGTCACGTCAGCAGCCATTGTGTCACGTTTAGTATCCCTTCAGCAGCCATTGTGTCACGTTTAGTATCCCTTCAGCAGGCATTGTGTCACGTTTAGTATCCCTTCAGCAGCCATTGTGTCACGTTTAGTATCCCTTCAGCAGGCATTGTGCCATGTTCAGTATCCCTTCAGCAGGCATTGTGTCATGTTTAGTATCCCTTCAGCAGGCATTGTGTAACGTTCGGTATCCCTTCAGCAGGCATTGTGTAACGTTCAGTATCCCTTCAGCAGGCATTGTGTCACGTTTAGTATCCCTTCAGCAGGCATTGTGTCACGTTTAGTATCCCTTCAGCAGGCATTGTGTCACGTTCAGTATCCCTTCAGCAGGATTGTGTCACGTTTAGTATCCCTTCAGCAGGCATTGTGTCACGTTTAGTATCCCTTCAGCAGGCATTGTGTCACGTTTAGTATCCTTCAGCAGCCATTGTGTCACGTTTAGTATCCCTTCAGCAGCCATTGTGTCACGTTTAGTATCCCTTCAGCAGGCATTGTGTCACGTTTAGTATCCCTTCAGCAGCCATTGTGTCACGTTTAGTATCCCTTCAGCAGCCATTGTATCACGTTCAGTATCCCTTCAGCAGGCATTGTGTCACGTTCAGTATTCCTTCAGCAGGCATTGTGTCACGTTCAGTATCCCTTCAGCAGGCATTGTGTCACGTTCAGTATCCCTTCAGCAGGCATTGTGTCACGTTCAGTATCCCTTCAGCAGGCATTGTGTCACGTTCAGTATCACTTCAGCAGGCATTGTCATGTTCAGCATCCCTTCGGCAGGCATTGTTTCATGTTTAGTATCCCTTCAGCAGGCATTGTGCCATGTTCAGTATCCCTTCAGCAGGCATTGTGTCATGTTTAGTATCCCTTCAGCAGGCATTGTGTAACGTTCGGTATCCCTTCAGTAGGCATTGTGTAACGTTCAGTATCCCTTCAGCAGGCATTGTGTCATGTTCAGTATCCCTTCAGCAGGCATTGTCATGTTCAGCATCCCTTCGGCAGGCATTGTTTCATGTATAGTATCCCTTCAGCAGGCATTGTGCCATGTTCAGTATCCCTTCAGCAGGCATTGTGTCATGTTTAGTATCCCTTCAGCAGGCATTGTGTAACGTTCGGTATCCCTTCAGCAGGCATTGTGTAACGTTCAGTATCCCTTCAGCAGGCATTGTGTCACGTTTAGTATCCTTCAGCAGGCATTGTGTCACGTTTAGTATCCTTCAGCAGGCATTGTGTCACGTTCAGTATCCTTCAGCAGGCATTGTGTCACGTTTAGTATCCCTTCAGCAGCCATTGTGTCACGTTTAGTATCCCTTCAGCAGCCATTGTGTCACGTTTAGTATCCCTTCAGCAGCCATTGTGTCACGTTTAGTATCCCTTCAGCAGGCATTGTGTCACGTTTAGTATCCCTTCAGCAGCCATTGTGTCACGTTTAGTATCCCTTCAGCAGGCATTGTGCCATGTTCAGTATCCCTTCAGCAGGCATTGTGTCATGTTTAGTATCCCTTCAGCAGGCATTGTGTAACGTTCGGTATCCCTTCAGCAGGCATTGTGTAACGTTCAGTATCCCTTCAGCAGGCATTGTGTCACGTTTAGTATCCCTTCAGCAGGCATTGTGTCACGTTTAGTATCCCTTCTGCAGGCATTGTGTCACGTTCAGTATCCCTTCAGCAGGCATTGTGTCACGTTTAGTATCCCTTCAGCAGCCATTGTGTCACGTTTAGTATCCCTTCAGCAGGCATTGTGCCATGTTCAGTATCCCTTCAGCAGGCATTGTGTCATGTTTAGTATCCCTTCAGCAGGCATTGTGTAACGTTCGGTATCCCTTCAGCAGGCATTGTGTAACGTTCAGTATCCCTTCAGCAGGCATTGTGTCACGTTTAGTATCCCTTCAGCAGGCATTGTGTCACGTTTAGTATCCCTTCAGCAGGCATTGTGTCACGTTCAGTATCCCTTCAGCAGGCATTGTGTCACGTTTAGTATCCCTTCAGCAGGCATTGTGTCACGTTTAGTATCCCTTCAGCAGGCATTGTGTCACGTTTAGTATCCCTTCAGCAGCCATTGTGTAACGTTTAGTATCCCTTCAGCAGCCATTGTGTCACGTTTAGTATCCCTTCAGCAGGCATTGTGTCACGTTTAGTATCCCTTCAGCAGCCATTGTGTCACGTTTAGTATCCCTTCAGCAGCCATTGTATCACGTTCAGTATCCCTTCAGCAGGCATTGTGTCACGTTCAGTATTCCTTCAGCAGGCATTGTGTCACGTTCAGTATCCCTTCAGCAGGCATTGTGTCACGTTCAGTATCCCTTCAGCAGCCATTGTGTCATGTTTTTTATCCCACTACAACACTGTCCTCTCTCTTCACACCAACATTCTCCCAGGACTAATCATAACACTGTCCTCTCTCTTTAGACCAACATTCAACCAGCACTAACAATAACACTGTCCTCTCTCTTCACACCGACATTCTCCCAGCTCTAACCATAACACTGTACCGTCTCCTTACTCAAACATTCTCCCAGTACTAACAATAACACTGTATTGTCTGTTTAGCCCAACATTCTTCCAGCACTAACCATAACACTGTCCTGTCTCTTTACTCCAACATTCTCCCAGCACTAACAATAACACTGTCCTTTCTCTTTACTCCAATATTCTCCCAGCACTAACCATAACACTGTCCTCTTTCTTTACACCAACATTCTCCCAGGACTAACCATAACACTGTCCTGTCTCATTACACCAACATTCTCCCAGCACTATCCATAACACTGTCCTGTCTCTTTACTCCAACATTCTCCCAACACTAACAATAACACTGTCCTCTCTCTTTACACCAACATTCTCCCAGCACTAACCATAACACTGTCCTGTCTCTTTACACCAACATTTTCCCAGCACTAACAATAACATTGTCCTCTTTCTTTACACCAACATTATCCCAGCACTAACAATAACACTGTCCTCTCTCTTCACACCAAGATTCTCCCAGCACTAACAATAACACTGTCCTGTCTCTTTACTCCAACATTCTCCCAGCACTAACAATAACACTGTCCTCTCTCTCTTGACACCAACATTCTCCCAGCTCTAACCATAACACTGTACCCTCTCTTTACTCCAACATTCTCCCAGCACTAACAATAACACTGTCCTGTTCCATACTCCAACTCTTCCAACATTCTCCCAGCACTAACAATAACACTGTCCTGTCTCTTTACACCAAGATTCTCCCAGCACTAACAATAACACTGTCCTGTCTCTTTAGTCCAACATTCAACCAGCACTAACAATAACACTGTCCTCTCTCTTCACACCGACATTCTCCCAGCTCTAACCATAACACTGTACCGTCTCCTTACTCAAACATTCTCCCAGTACTAACAATAACACTGTATTGTCTGTTTAGCCCAACATTCTTCCAGCACTAACAATAACACTGTCCTGTCTCTTTACTCCAACATTCAACCAGCACTAACAATAACACTGTCCTCTCTCTTCACACCGACATTCTCCCAGCTCTAACCATAACACTGTACCGTCTCCTTACTCAAACATTCTCCCAGTACTAACAATAACACTGTATTGTCTGTTTAGCCCAACATTCTTCCAGCACTAACCATAACACTGTCCTGTCTCTTTACTCCAACATTCTCCCAGCACTAACAATAACACTGTACTGTCTGTTTACCCCAACATTCGCCCAGCACTAACCATTACACTGTCCTCTTTCTTTACTCCAACATTCTCCCAGCACTAACCATAACACTGTCCTGTCTCTTTACTCAACATTCTCCCAGCACTACCAATAACACTGTCCTTTCTCTTTACTCCAACATTCTCCCAGCACTAACCATAACACTGTCCTCTTTCTTTACACCAACATTCTCCCAGCACTAACAATAACACTGTCCTCTCTCTTTACTCCAACATTCTCCCAGCACTATCCATAACACTGTCCTGTCTCTTTACACCAACATTCTCCCAGGACTAACCATAACACTGCCCTGTCTCTGTTCTTTACTCAACATTTTCTCCCAGCACTAACAATAACACTGTCCTGTCTCTTTACTCCAACATTCTCCCAGCACTAACCATAACACTGTCCTGTCTCTTTACACCAACATTCTCCCAGCACTAACAATAAGATTGTCCTCTTTCTTTACACCAACATTCTCCCAGCACTAACCATAACACTGTCCTGTCTCTTTACTGCAAATTTCTCCCAGCACTAACAATAACACTGTCCTGTCTCTTTACTCCAATATTCTCCCAGCACTAATCATAACACTGTCCTGTCTCTTTACTCCAATATTCTCCCAGCACTAATCATAACACTGTCCTGTCTCTTTACTCCAATATTCTCCCAGCACTAACCATAACACTGTCCTCTCTTTACTCCAATATTCTCCCAGCACTAATCATAACACTGTCCTGTCTCTTTACTCCAATATTCTCCCAGCACAAACAATAACACTGTCCTGTCTCTTTACTCCAATATTCTCCCAGCACTAACAATAACATTGTCCTGTCTCTTTACTCCAACATTCTCCCAGCACTAACAATAACACTGTCCTGTCTCTTTACTCCAATATTCTCCCAGCACTAACAATAACATTGAACTCTTCCTTTACTCCAACATTCTCCCAGCACTAACAATAACACTGTCCTGTCTCTTTACTCCAATATTCTTCCAGCACTAACCATAACACTGTCCTCTTTCTTTACACCAACATTCTCCCAGCACTAACCATAACACTGTCCTCTCTCTTTACTCCAACATTCTCCCAGCACTATCCATAACACTGTCCTGTCTCTTTACTCCAACATTCTCCCAGGACTAACCATAACACTGCCCTGTCTCTTTACTCCAACATTTTCCCAGCACTAACAATAACACTGTCCTGTCTCTTTACTCCAACATTCTCCCAGCACTAACCATAACACTGTCCTGTCTCTTTACACCAACATTCTCCCAGCACTAACAATAAGATTGTCCTCTTCTCTTTTACACCAACATTCTTTCCCAGCACTAACCATAACACTGTCCTGTCTCTCTTTACACCAACATTCTCCCAGCAAACAATACACTGTCCTCTCTCTTTACTCCAACATTCTCCCAGCACTAACCATAACACTGTCCTGTCTCTTTACTGCAAATTTCTCCCAGCACTAACAATAACACTGTCCTGTCTCTTTACTCCAATATTCTCCCAGCACTAATCATAACACTGTCCTGTCTCTTTACTCCAATATTCTCCCAGCACTAATCATAACACTGTCCTGTCTCTTTACTCCAATATTCTCCCAGCACTAACCATAACACTGTCCTCTCTCTTTACTCCAATGTTCTCCCAGCACTAATCATAACACTGTCCTGTCTCTTTACTCCAATATTCTCCCAGCACAAACAATAACACTGTCCTGTCTCTTTACTCCAATATTCTCCCAGCACTAACAATAACATTTTCCTGTCTCTTTACTCCAACATTCTCCCAGCACTAATCATAACACTGTCCTGTCTCTTTACTCCAATATTCTCCCAGCACTAACAATAACATTGTACTCTTCCTTTACTCCAACATTCTCCCAGCACTAACAATAACACTGTCCTGTCTCTTTACTCCAATATTCTTCCAGCACTAATCATAACACTGTCCTGTCTCTTTACTCCAATATTCTCCCAGCACCCACAATAACACTGTCCTGTCTCTTTACTCCAATATTCTCCCAGCACTAACAATAACACTGTCCTGTCTCTTTACTCCAATATTCTCCCAGCACTAACCATAACACTGTCCTGTCTCTTTACTCCAATATTCTCCCAGCACAAACAATAACACTGTCGTGTCTCTTTACTCCAATCTTCTTCCAGCACTAATCATAACACTGTCCTGTCTCTTTACTCCAATATTCTCCCAGCACCCACAATAACACTGTCCTGTCTCTTTACTCCAATATTCTCCCAGCACTAACAATAACACTGTCCTGTCTCTTTACTCCAATATTCTCCCAGCACTAACAATAACACTGCCCTGTCTCTTTACTCCAATATTCTCTCCAGCACTAACAATAACACTGTCCTGTGTCTTTACTCCAATATTCTCCCAGCACTAACAATAACACTGTCCTGTCTCTTTACTCCAATATTCTCCCAGCACTAACCATAACATTGTCCTCTTCCTTTACTCCAACATTCTCCCAGCTCTAACATTAACATTGTCCTGTCTCTTTACTCCAACATTCTCCCAGCACTAACAATAACACTGTCCTGTCTCTTTACTCCAATATTCTCCCAGCACTAACAATAACATTGTACTCTTCCTTTACTCCAACATTCTCCCAGCACTAACAATAACACTGTCCTGTCTCTTTACTCCAATATTCTCCCAGCACTAATCATAACACTGTCGTGTCTCTTTACTCCAATATTCTTCCAGCACTAATCATAACACTGTCCTGTCTCTTTACTCCAATATTCTCCCAGCACCCACAATAACACTGTCCTGTCTCTTTACTCCAATATTCTCCCAGCACTAACAATAACACTGTCCTGTCTCTTTACTCCAATATTCTCCCAGCACTAACCATAACACTGTCCTGTCTCTTTACTCCAATATTCTCCCAGCAGAAACAATAACACTGTCGTGTCTCTTTACTCCAATCTTCTTCCAGCACTAAATATAACACTGTCCTGTCTCTTTACTCCAATATTCTCCCAGCACCCACAATAACACTGTCCTGTCTCTTTACTCCAATATTCTCCCAGCACTAACAATAACACTGTCCTGTCTCTTTACTCCAATATTCTCCCAGCACTAACAATAACACTGTCCTGTCTCTTTACTCCAATATTCTCCCAGCACTAACAATAACACTGTCCTGTGTCTTTACTCCAGCATTCTCCCAGCACTAACAATAACACTGTCCTATCTCTTTACTCCAATATTCTCCCAGCACTAACCATAACATTGTCCTCTTCCTTTACTCCAACATTCTCCCAGCTCTAACAATAACACTGTCCTGTCTCTTTACTCCAATATTCTCCCAGTACTAATCATAACACTGTCCTGTCTCTTTACTCCAATATTCTCCCAGCACTAACAATAACACTGTCCTGTCTCTTTACTCCAATATTCTCCCAGCACTAACCAATATTCTCCCAGTACTCCCAGCACTAACAATAACACTGTCCTGTCTCTTTTACTCCAATATTCTCCCAGCACTAACAATAACACTGTCCTGTCTCTTTACTCCAATATTCTCCCAGTACTAATCAATAACACTGTCCTGTCTCTTTACTCCAATATTCTCCCAGCACTAACAACAGGGTCGAATGTGAATGCGCACAGTGGTCTCCTTAGATGTTACACAAACCTACTATCTTGGATTCAGATTCATGTCCGTGATCATTGTGGTTCTCCCGAAATACTGTTTACGAAGGCTTTGATTTCACTCACTCGTTCAATTAAACGAAATCTTGCGTTGTCTCAAAAGTTAAAGCGATGACTCATAGTGATGATACGTCAATACATGTGTACAGTGTTACACCTTTCCATCCCACGTAATTACTATCATGTTTACACGGCAGTAAATCTCAAGGGGTGTTCCAGTAATTTCTCGTATTAGCCTCGCCAAAATGCTTTAGTTTCCTTGTGTTGAGTGTGTCTGCTGAGATAGGACTGAGCAGCAACACATAAAGGACTTGTTCCAGGTTCGGTGACTTTGTTTTGACTCAAGTCGGATGCATAACGAATTGATCACAAGAAAAAGATCAGTGTGTTACACAATACCATGGACACGTTCGATACTTATGACTACTGTTCCATGTGTTCGTTCCAAGACTAGGTTGTCCATTAAAAGGAAACGCCTTCACATAATGAAAGGGTACGGAAGCCGCGCTACACTGATGATTATAGTTCCATATTGACAGCGGTACACGCTGTAGGGTCTGAGGGTTTAACAAGAGATTTGGTACATTACATTTAGCGGAGTTCAATATGAATATGTGAACAAATAGATATTAACTGCGGTGCTAAGTACGTTGAAGCATGTTTATGTGTGAACCCACACTTGTGAAACAAATTGATCTTTCCCTACAGGAACAATAATATGCATTAGCAATGTTTAATGAGTAGATGTAAACATGATGAAAATTGACTTGGACAAGTTGAGGCGTCCTCCTATTATTACAAGAGGTTACTTAATACACTTGATTTTGTAAAGGATGTTACCAGAGAAGAAGGACTCTCCTTTTTCACCTGACGTCATCAATCAGTGATCCCGTGAAATAATTTTCACTACAATTTGGGCTTTTATGTTTATGCAATCTTTGTCGGAGGTTATTTGAGATTCAATATTCTCTTGCATTGACGTTTTATACATATACAACTTTACATTTTAAATATGCATACTAGTTGCGGGTGAAGACGTACAACTCATATCGTCAACCACCGCCCACAAATAGCACCTCCAGTGAAACCGTCATGAGGATTTCGTGAAACCATCTTCGATATTCCGCTTCGTCTACGGCTACCAACTTTTCAACGGCTATAAAAACATCGAAAACAAGGTTTATGTATGAATAATTTTTTTTTATGAGAAACCAGACAGTTATCCGCTTACATGAAGAGCAATTTCATAAAAGTTGTATTATACAGTATTAACCATCCCCGACCAGCCAACACTGATGTTTCTGGTCGGGAAGTCAAGAAGCATGGCTAGAGTCACTGACATGTGTCTATTGAGGAAGAACAAGGGCAGCTGGGCTGATTAACGAAGACCTCAGCAGAGAACCACCCTTTGATGAAGGACACGAACGAATGGCCATGCTGTGAAGGGTGTTGCTGTGAAACCTTCATCATAGTGGAAACATCAACAGGCTAAATAATTCACAAACATAGCAGGATGGGAAACCTTGCGTGCGTCATCACAGTTTAGACCATTCTGACCTACTGCAATCAGCGTCATTTATGTTGCATGAACAAATAAACCGTGAACCCATCAGCTTGAGTGGCTTTCCTGGCAGTAAAAGAATAGGGGTATTGTCTTCCTGGAATCACATTAAACCATGATCAGCTGGAGTTCCAGCATCAGGATAGACTGGCTGATTACTGTCTATTGTGGATAGACTAGCAGGGTACTGTCTACCGTGGCAAGTTACAGTCTGACGTTGTAGGGGTATGTCTCCATAGATAATGCACGTGATATCCACACATCTTTATGCCAGAGTGATTGCGTGGAAACAGACCGATTAGCACTGGTCGGAAGTACCTAATTATTATTGGACGAGGCAACCCATTACACATCATGAAACTTTAATACTTTTTCCGCCGCCGCGTGACAGACACACATCCATTTATCTATAAGTACATCTTGCCCCAAAGTAAACCTTGCCTTTCCTTCAACTTTCTTAACCAGATAGTATTGATTTAGCATACTACTGAAAAGTGATTCAAGTAAACCAATTGTATGTGAAGGGGAAGAGAGCTGGATGGAGAAAAGATGGAGACTAAGGAGGTGAAGAAAGCAGGGAGGAGGGAGAAGGAGGGAGGAGGAGGGAAGGGGAAACGTAAAATAAATGCAAAGAAGGCAGAGCAGGGGATGGAAGATGATGACGTGGTGCACCTTATCGCCTTCCCGATGTCAGTGTGTGAATGTCGTGCTGAACCTGCCGATGTCGTGCTGAATCTACCGATGTCGTGCTGAACCTGCCGATGTCGTGCTGAACCTGCCGATGTCGTGCTGAATCTACCGATGTCGTGCTGAACCTGCCGATGTCGTGCTGAATCTACCGATGTCGTGCTGAACCTGCCGATGTCGTGCTGAACCTGCCGATGTCGTGCTGAATCTGCCGATGTCGTGCTGAACCTGCCGATGTCGTGCTGAATCTACCGATGTCGTGCTGAACCTGCCGATGTCGTGCTGAATCTGCCGATGTCGTGCTGAATCTACCGATGTCGTGCTGAACCTGCCGATGTCGTGCTGAATCTGCCGATGTCGTGCTGAATCTGCCGATGTCGTGCTGAACCTGCCGATGTCGTGCTGAATCTGCCGATGTCGTGCTGAATCTACCGATGTCGTGCTGAATCTACCGATGTCGTGCTGAATCTGCCGATGTCGTGCTGAATCTGCCGATGTCGTGCTGAATCTACCGATGTCGTGCTGAACCTGCCGATGTCGTGCTGAATCTACCGATGTCGTGCTGAATCTACCGATGTCGTGCTGAATCTACCGATGTCGTGCTGAATCTACCGATGTCGTGCTGAATCTGAATCTACCGATGTCGTGCTGAATCTGCCGATGTCGTGCTGAATCTACCGATGTCGTGCTGAACCTGCCGATGTCGTGCTGAATCTACCGATGTCGTGCTGAACCTGCCGATGTCGTGCTGAACCTGCCGATGTCGTGCTGAACCTGCCGATGTCGTGCTGAACCTGCCGATGTCGTGCTGAACCTGCCGATGTCGTGCTGAATCTACCGATGTGCTGAATCTACCGATGTCGTGCTGAACCTGCCGATGTCGTGCTGAACCTGCCGATGTCGTGCTGAACCTGCCGATGTCGTGCTGAACCTGCCGATGTCGTGCTGAACCTGCCGATGTCGTGCTGAATCTGCCGATGTCGTACTGAACCTACCGATGTCGTGCTGAACCTGCCGATGTCGTGCTGAATCTGCCGATGTCGTGCTGAATCTACCGATGTCGTGCTGAATCTGCCGATGTCATGCACTTGGAGCATCACGTTACATGTCAGATTGGTCAAACTGAGCAATGTTAAAAAATACACATATGTAACATACGGCCGTTTAACTCTTAAATGACATCATTCAGTTGCTCGGTTATTGTCTGACACGTGACTGGCATTCTCCTGTACCTCGATACTGCAAGAAACTTCCCTCAGCAATCATACATGTCCGACATGTTCGAAGGATAGAATTACTATACATCCATGGGCTCAGCATTCAGTACAGCCTTGGAGGAAGGCCAAGTTGGAAGCTGCTACACAGGCTGACTGTCCAACAATAGCTAATGTACACAATAACATTCGGGTACGGACGTTCCTGTTATTTATTAGTATATTTGTACTGTAAATGACTCCAGTTGAGAACACCATAGTGTAGGAAAGCTGTGAATAACAACTGTGAATAACACAGTATGCAATACGTTAATCTGTGCTCTTTATATAGTGTCAAGTAAAATATAATAAATCAAATTTGAAAGTGATTTGGGATGTTCAGGGCAGACTGATGAGTTTTACACAGATGCATAGGGAAGGACAGTGTTGCTCCTACCCCAGACGTAGACACAAGCACCTTTGTACCACGTCCAGTAAATGGTGACTGCTGACTCACTCGTGGAGCCTCCAGCCTGGCGGATACATCAAAGAGCATTAACCGTCAACGGCTAAAGCGGGCGGTAAATAAGTTCTTTCAGACCGCCAGCAAGTCGAGTTCCCTAGCCATCACATTCAGTCGAAATTCAGGTGCAATCAGCACTTTACGAACACAAAACTGTTGGAAGTCATAGAAATCCGGCGTCACAAACCTTGGAAGAAGACGGGTCTAAATCTGATCATGACTTCATTGAGTTATGTGAGATTTTTCCAATGTTGTGTTGTTAATCTGCTACGTGTCACAAGTTATCATCACCTCTCATCACTTGGTTGTAGTCACTTCAGCCTAGCAACAATCTACGTGTAAACGTCGCTCTGTACAATAAAGTTCTTGTCAAATCCTTTGTGGTTCTTCGTTTCTGCATGGTATTAATTCCGCCAAATACTGCCTGGGGATACAGAGTTCTTCCTTGGTTGTATTAAGGAGTAGGTTTAATCATATGTAAATATATCGTATTCAGCAAATTTTGTATCGATTCGAATACATTACAACAGAAGAATGAGCTTGTCTTTAGGCCAAAGGTGACACCGAAGAAGAACTCATTTCTGTCCGGGTTTACAAATTATTTACGTAGTTTGAAAAACCGACTCGACGTAGTATGTCTCTGACACACTTGCCCTCCCAACAACACACATAAATAGTTGCCTGGGTGCTTTAATTGTTTAAACCCTAATTACCCTCTCTGGAAGTTCAAGGAATATCTTCCAGGCTTCAAGGGAACATACCTGTGCCTCAACAGATCAGCTTTTGTATTTCAGCTATAACGTAATGGAGGAATCTGAGCGTGCAGGACAACAGGCAAGTCAACGAATGTCGATGTATATAATAAGGATGTGGGTAGTGTATTTATCCACGACCCTGGCGATATTGGTGGTGACAACAGCTTCACGCAATCGTGTAACCCTTTGTTTACAAACAAATGATGTTAATGTTTTTGATGTTTAGAATCTCAGAAGTGAAACAATTCTGTCAAAAAAAAATGAAAAAGAAAAGCTATTTCCTTGATCCATTTGGCTTTTGTTCTAATGTACAGTTCCACTTGAATCTTGAGAGGGTCGGGGCAATTTGTCAAGTATAAAAGCAAAATTTCGTCTGAAATTTACCGAGGAAACAATACGAAATGCTGGTCTTCATCATTGATAAGATGTATGCAGACAATTGGACAAGACTTATGTATCTCCATGTTCACCAGTTGTGAAGTACACCGGAGGAACCTCTTTTACCAAGATCCTTATGCATTTCTTCTACGTATATCTTCCATGGTGTTGCTGAAGTTCATTTTCCAACTGGGGGTGGGGTAGCCTAGTGGTTAAAGCGTTCTCTCGTCACGAAGACCCGCGTTCGATTCCCCACATGGGTACAATGTGTGAAGCTCATTTCTGGTGTGATATTGCTGGAATATTGCTAGAAGTGGAGTAACACCATGCTCACTCACTCACACATTTTCCAATTTTGTGTTTCTTATGCAGAATCACCTATTTCAAACGGAAATATGCATCTTTTGTCGAAATATGTTGTTATGTTCCAGTCGACAATAAGTGGTTGTCAAGGTAAATACTTCTGTTTAGCTTTGTATCTGGAGCTGACTACAATCGAGTAGCACTTTGATGACTAATATCTCTCCAACTTTACAGACCTCGTACAGTTCATACCACAAGAAAAGAATATCTACAATTACAAGAAGGTGAACATTAAGTGTATGCTGTCGACCTGACAGAGGACCTGACAGTGCTGGTGTGTTTCCTGGTTTCATAGAGGAGGATACACATTGTGTACCATAATAAAGTGCTGTTTGTGCAACAATAAATATAAGCCATCGATAAAGAAAGAAAGGCTTAGTGCTAAAATATATCTGGGCACGATTGACTTCTCATATCATCTGAAGGATACCGACAAACACAATACTGTGAATAATTTATTATTTTATTATAAAACATAGTGTAACCATTAAACATACAACCCCAAATATAGTAAAACAAGAGTAGATGTTACATATCGAGAACATTATTTGGGGAGATAGTTTTCAAAGTGGGTGGGTAAACAGCTTGCAAAGAGAACTGATATATATTTCTTATCAATTCCAAAAGCATTACGCATGACAGGTACAAAACATGGGAATGTAGGAAACAAAAATATTATATTTTGTCTTGAATAAATACCTCCAGCTTAATTCCTTTATATCGACTCTCATCCTTAACATACCCACTCTTGGTGATACAATGGCCGCCCCTTACTTGTTGCTATAATAATTATTTTCACAGTTGCCATATGATCGTCCATCCACCTGGTGTTGCTGTCTTCAAGGCAGTAACCCTTCCAGTAGGAATGTAGTGAGAGTGTATATCTGTCTAACTTGCGGGATTGTTTTCCCAATGACACCGATATCCATAAACACACAAAGCAACTGAAATATATGGCACAAATTGAACATCGGAATACAAGCACCGTGAGCACAGCTGCCAAGCACTTCATAAGTCCGTGCTCATGTACGTCCGGTAAATGTACTTTGAACTACCTGAAGATGCATCGAGATCAACATCCTCGCTTTTGGCATCGTTAGTGTCGCATTCTATTTCAATTTCAAGGATATCACGTGGTTCGGTTGGGTCCTCCTCATCCGACCAATCATATGTCCTGGATGAGGTTTTGCGTTGTAAGGTTCCATTGGGAACGATGCCGTCTTCTCCGACGTCCGTGTTCATAATCTTACTGAAGGAGTGTTCACTTAGAACCTCGGCATTTGTCAATGGATCAACGTTTTCTTCCTTACTGTCAGTTGCTGTATTGTTTTTAGAAAGATGCTGCATGTGTAGTTTTACTCCATTCATGTGGTCCGTGATGTTCAGGTGACTCCGATCAGCGAACTTCATCTCTATGGGTTCTTTCTTCTTCTGCTTCAGGCGTCCATGTGCGTTTCTGCAATGGCGTGGCAAGGTAAAGAGGTCACATAAGACGATCGCTCCAATGATTGAGAATGAGATGATGACGGCAGATGATCCCACGTACGTAGCTGAAGGTCTGGCGTCAGGGACGCTGATTCTCTTCAGCGTCGTCTGGCGAGCTTTAAACACTACATTCATAGACTGAAGTTCTTTAACTTCCTCAGGGACCGGCTCGGTTGTGTTTGGGTCAATTGACTTCAGTTGTGTGCAAAACAAACTCGACGTCGGTTCTGCAAGATATAATTTATCTCTATATAAGCAGTACATAGATTATCATGAACGAAAACGAATCCAGTTCAAACAAAATACCGATAAATTTGAAGAAAAAAACAAGTTTGAGCTTTCTGTCAGTGTGTAGGTAGGTTGTGTGTGTCTTGAAAAGATGTATATGACTGTTACCTACTGTGTTTGTTACCAACTTTGAAAGGTAGGGTTTGGAATTGTGTCTTACCAATCGAACAGGTACCTACTTTGTAAGGTAGGGGTTGGTGATCAGTTTCTTCTATCAAGTTCTATCTACTCTTCCAGCTACGAAAGTCAGTATGCGTGTATTTGAACGGCGAACAATGTATCACCTGGTGTGGTTGGATCTGGGGTTGTCTTGTACTCCTGTGTGATGATACCGATGGGAGAGACGGTGTATCCAGCCTTCAGACGACCTAGAGACATAGAAGATACGTCTTAGTACCGCGGGAAGTATGCATACATTCACGTCGTGAGATGTAGTTTACTACTGATCACAGCAATGAAGGAAGTCTGCTTTCAACTGGCAGTGATGTTCACCTGTATCTCACAGAAAGTGTTTCAAGACGGAAGTACAAATGACAGTGACGCTTACCTGAATCTCACGGACAGTGCTTCAAGACAGAAGTGCACATGACAGTGACGCTAACCTGTATCTCACATAAAGTGTTTCAAGACGGAAGTACACATGGCAGTGACGCTAACCTGTATCTCACAGAAAGTGTTTCAAGACGGAAGTACAAATGACAGTGACGCTTACCTGAATCTCACGGACAGTGCTTCAAGACAGAAGTGCACATGACAGTGACGCTAACCTGTATCTCACAGAAAGTGTTTCAAGACGGAAGTACACATGGCAGTGACGCTAACCTGTATCTCACAGAAAGTGTTTCAAGACGGAAGTACAAATGACAGTGACGCTTACCTGAATCTCACGGACAGTGCTTCAAGACAGAAGTGCACATGACAGTGACGCTTACCTGTATCTCACGGAAAGTGTTTCAAGACGGAAGTACACATGGCAGTGACGCTTACCTGTATCTCACAGAAAGTGTTTCAAGACGGAAGTACAAATGACAGTGATGCTTACCTGTATCTCACGGAAAGTGTTTCAAGACGGAAGTACACATGGCAGTGACGCTCACCTGTATCTCACGGACAGTGCTTCAAGACAGAAGTGCACATGACAGTGACGCTTACCTGTATCTCACAGAAAGTGTTTCAAGACGGAAGTACAAATGACAGTGACGCTTACCTGAATCTCACGGACAGTGCTTCAAGACAGAAGTGCACATGACAGTGACGCTCACCTGTATCACATGTACGGTGGTAGTAGTCGAGTTCCTCATCGCTTTCCGTGAACCTGATTCCGCTTGTGTGACGGTCCACGTCGCTCATTTGGCAGTAGTGTCTCTTGCTGTTGTATTCAAAAGAGCGGCAGGTGAAGTCGGTCTCGGTCTCACAGAGCCTCTTGCACTCTTCAAGATCCACGCCAGAAGGAATCTTCACGTTGTTGGCAATGACGCTGGAGTGGTTGTGGCGTACGAAAGTGCACTCACCTGAAACCAGTTGAAACAACACATTAACATCCTGATAAATTGAATATAAATGCAGTCATAAGAGACCGTTCATAATTTTAGGGGGGAGGGGGGAGCATGAACAATGTGAATGACCCCCCTAAAATTTATGTACAAAGTATGTGACCCCCCTTGCATTTCATGTACAAAGTCAATTACCCCCCTCCCCTTTCCATGATTTCTAAGCATAATTTTAAACATAATTTTATGTACAATATTGATGACCCCTAGTACGTGTGTACAAAATTGATGACCCCCTAGCTCCCCAGAACAAAATGGGTGACCCCCCCTTAAAATCATATATCACACACACACACACACACACACACACGCACACACACACACGCACACACACACACACACACACACACACAGACACACGCACACACAGACACACACACAGACAGACAGCCATAGCCATAAATTATGAACGGTCCCTAAATTCCCACGTCATACAGGAATATCTGACAACGCTTCATGTTCCATATATACTAGCCACATAAAGAAACTGTGCATTGTCAAAATATTATCACAGTTGATTAGTACGATAACAATGTCAAAGGTACATATAAACTTTCATGGAGGGATCATGAGACCATAACAAGTCGTGAGAATTTCAATTGAAAAGTCAATCACAATGACGTCACGAGTCCACAAGCGGTACAGGGGTCAAACGACCATGTCACAAGCTCAATAAAGGGTATGTCCACCATCGGCATTGGGAACAGCAGTGTATCGACGACGCATAGAGCCTATCAAATGTGCAAGGAAGGCTTGTGGGATGTCACGCCAGATTCTCTCACGTTCTGTTGCAAGGTCAAGGACGTTATCTGGCGGATGAGGAAGACTGCGTAGACGTCGATCCATCTCGTCCCAAACATGCTCTATCGGGGAGAGATCCGGTGAATTTGCAGGCCAAGGCAGTAAGTCAACGTTGTGGTGTTGCAAGAAATCCATAGCAACCCTTGCCGTATGAGGGCAGGCATTGTCCTGTTGGAATGTTAACCCAGGGCCATGACGTTGCAGAAAAGGAATTGCCACAGGTCGAAGAATCTGATCCCTGTAGCCCACATCAGTTAAGTTGCCCTGAACAATCACCAAAGGAGTTCTTCGGCGTGCTGTTATTCCACCCCAAATCATCACGGAACCACCACCACCACCAAAGCGATTCCTCTCCAAGACACAGGCCTGTGCATAACGTTCTCCCACGCGTCTATAGGCACGTTGACGTCCATCACTATGGGAAATGTTAAACCTGGACTCATCTGTAAAAACAACATTTCTCCACCAAAACAAGGGTCTGCGGACATGAATTTTCGGCACCACATTCGGCGAGCTTGTCGATGACGTTGTGTCAGGATAGGCCGTATGGCGGGACATCGTGGTCTGATCCCGTGATGCCGTAAACATTGTCGAACTGTGTTGGGGTGGATACGGCGAAGTCCTAGGATGGTTCGGGCAGTCATCACTGCAGTCTGAAACCTGTGGCGAAGATGGGTCACCCTTATCCATCTGTCCTGTCTTGGCGTTGTTACACGTGAACGTCCAGAACGTGGCCGATCGATGACGTCATTTGTGTTCTGGTAGCGTCTCACCAGTGCAGAAATGGTGTTCCGGTGGCAGTGGAAATATGCAGCCACTTGTCGTTGAGACATTCCCCCACGGACCATCCCAAAGGCCTCATGACGTTGTGCAGACGTGAGCCTTGGCATGCTATGCGTTTCAATAGCCGTTTAATTTTTTGAACGATCACAAGGGCAGGGGTTGAGCTTTCCAAAGTGACAGTATTGTGTGGCATTCATGTGCTCTGTTTGTCTTTCTCGGAATGCACGTGCAACAACGTATTGTACGTCTCAAGGAAGAACCCACTGACGTCACGGAACGTGGCACGTGCATGCATGTTGGATACATGTCACTAATCTCTGAGTTTAAATCCTTATGTGTCTACACAGGTTTGATAAATTTAGATTTAATTTTTTGTATGCACAGTTTCTTTATGTGCCTAGTATAGATTTGGGGTTTGAAAAACATCGGTCAGAACCACTGCTATGAATAAATACACATACATACGCACGCGCAAACACACACACACACACACACAAACACACACACACACTATAAGTACATACTGCTATAACATGTGTAACTTCCGTTACCACACACACACACACACACACACACACACACACACACACACACACACACACACACACACACACACACACACACACACACACACACACACACACACACACACACACACGGAGCTCACCTTCCTGCAGCTCACACAGCGATGGGAGCGGGCTGCTGCAGTTTTTAGGTTGCCACCAATACGGCATCATAGTGACAGCTGAAGCACAGCCAAACTTGGGGATCTGTAAGTTTTGGATGTAGGTTGTCTGCCAGTTTGTCCACATCGGTTTGTCAGAATTACTCCATAGCCACCTGCCTTCTTCGTTCTTCGTGAGGCCGATCCAGAATGTCCAGTCTCTGAGGATATAACGATATAACCATCTTGAATCATGTTTGTTGTGAACAAAGGCGTATCATACGACACCAAAAATGGATGACTACCAACTGCACGCGTCAGCGTACTTCTATATGAACTGCAACTTGCATGTTGCATAACCTTCCCTTCCATTTGATGGGATATGATACAACATGAACTGCGCATGTCTACAGACTCTCCTTCAGAGCTGTAAGGTCGAAAGAGGAGACATATTACACTACATGAACTGCACGTGTCAAGAAACTTACCCTTCCAGCTGGATGGTAGGCAGGGTGGACATGCTCCTAATGACCGCCAGATCTCCCCCCATCTCCCGGCATGCACTTGCCGCGTCCCCCCAGGACAGTCTCAGGGGGTTGAGGACGTAGGACCGTCCAGATTCGTATTCCTCGTCCATGCCCCCGACACCTGAATCAGGGAATACGTACATGGTAGCATGGCGAGCGTGATGAAAGTCACGTTGATGATCGTGTATTACTAAAAGACTAAGTTGTAAGAAGTGAATTGGGAGCCATTTGCTACGGGAACCGTAAGTCGTGAACCGTAAGTTGAAGCCATGAGTTTTGAGCAGAAAAAATGTTCCTGTGTAAAATTATTCAAGTTCAGTGTTGTACCTATATGATTTTTGTCATACATATCCTACTACACTCTTCTTTTGCAGGTTCAATAATGTGGGGTGCAGTATGTATTTGTACTTTGGAGCATACAATGCAGATGTCTGCTATCTGGTGCATGAGAGACCTCGTTATGCAGCTCATGCAGGTACAAGTATCATGTACACAGTTTATACTTCTCCATGCACTTGCATGTTGTGTATTGCTCCTACAGACTGCAGGTACTGTGCCACAATAGACAATAAAGAGCAAACTGGACCGAAGGCCATCTTTCTGAAACTTCTGTTACTGCTTGCATACCCGACTGACGCCTCTTTTGGGCGTAGTATGGGGTAACATGGTTTCCCTGGCACACATGGCTATACCGTTTCAGTATATTTAGCCTATCACGACTGAAATCAACGCCAGGCGCTGCAGGAGTGAAACTCATGGCTAAAGGTTGGTAGGTGCCACACTCAGCAATATTCCAGCTACATGGCGGCGGTCTGTAAATAATCGATTCTGGACCAGAGAATCCAGTGATCAACAGCATGAGCATCGATCTACGCAATTAGGATACGATGACATGTGTCAACCAAGTCAGCGAGCCTGACCACCCGATCCAGTTAGTCGCCTCATACGACAAACATGGGTTCGTGAAGACAAATTTTTACCCGGATCGTTACGGGTTTTGGCTGAAGTAGCCGTACACTTTGTATCTCTGTGTTCAGATCCGCTTCACTGGATATGTCCACCATGTGTAAACTTCCCTCTAATGTACAGGGAATGAAATTTAACAGCTCGATGACTTTCCGGGTTATAGACGACTGCCTTACTAAGAAGTCACTCTCTGGTGTTACTTTAGGAATCATCAGTTGACGAGTCCATTGTAAAGAAACATACACATGACTGACCAAGACAGATTTAAAGTCAATTAAACTAAGTTTGCAGCACAATTGGTCATTACGTCAGTAAACTTCTTGTGCCACAAAGAATATGCCTGTTCTGGTGTATCCAACAGTTACAAGAAAGCTTTCCCCTGGAGCCACTTTTTTTTGTGGCTAATATGAATCTTTTAAAACAGGACATTAGATATAGTGAAATCAAGCATGCACGGACACAGACATGATTCATTGAAGCCATTCACAAGGCGTTTCTTCAGTTAGAGGTTCTAATGAGTGTGGCTACCCGTGAAGAGCCGGGTTAGAATTGGTCTTCACCAACCCATGCTTGTCTTAAAAGGCGACTAACGGATCCGGGTGGTCAGGCTCGCTGACTTGGTTGATGCATATCATCGTATCCCGTAGATTGATGCTCATGCTGTTGGTCACTGGATTGTCTGTTCTGTCTCCTAGATTTACAGACTGCAGCGGCGTTAAACGACAAACTAACTAACTTACAAACTAATGTAAACATGGCGGTGCATATAGTGGTTATATCTATCTTATTTTATGCGGGATGTTTTTACTAACTTATTTTAGATTTTGTACAAGAATTGATATCAGAACAAGAATATACGATCTGACTTTTCAATTTTGCATCAAGTTCTGACGTTGACCTTCTCTCAACAAAGGTTCATGCCTGACTTTGTGTCAAGCTGAAGTACAGTACGTACATAGTGAAGGCTAAGTGCCCAACGGCAAGTGTTGAGACTGTTACAGAAACCATACAGTGTCCACAGCCATGGATCAGTTATCTATCTTGTAGACAGTGTGGTCCACAGCCATTGATCAGCTATATACTTCCTCCACAGTGTGGTCCACAGCCATTGATCAGCTATATACAAATGTACTTACTCCACAGTGTGGTCCACAACCATGGATCAGCTATATACTTCCTCCACAGTGTGGTCCACAACCATGGATTAGCTATATACTTCCTCCACAGTGTGGTCCCTCAACCATGGATAAGCTATATACTTCCTCCACAGTGTGGTCCACAGCCATTGATCAGCTATATACAAATGTGCCTACTCCACAGTGTGGTCCACAACCATGGATCAGCTATATACTTCCTCCACAGTGTGGTCCACAACCATGGATCAGCTATATACTTCCTCCACAGTGTGGTCCACAACCATGGATTAGCTATATACTTCCTCCACAGTGTGGTCCCTCAACCATGGATAAGCTATATACTTCCTCCACAGTGTGGTCCACAGCCATTGATCAGCTATATACTTGCCTCCACAGTGTGGTCCACAACCATGGATCAGCTACATACTTCCTCCACAGTGTGGTCCACAACCATGGATCAGCTATATACTTCCTCCACAGTGTGGTCCTCCATGGATCAGCTATATACTTCCTCCACAGTGTGGTCCACAACCATGGATCAGCTATATACTTTCTCCACAGTGTGGTCCACAGCCATGGATCAGCTATATACTTCCTCCACAGTGTGGTCCACAACCATGGATCAGCTATATACGTACTCCACAGTGTGGTCCACAGCCATGGATCAGCTATATACTTCCTCCACAGTGTGGTCCACAACCATGGATCAGCTATATACTTCCTCCACAGTGTGGTCCACAACCATGGATCAGCTATATACAAATGTACTTACTCCACAGTGTGGTCCACAACCATGGATCAGCTATATACTTCCTCCACAGTGTGGTCCACAACCATGGATCAGCTATATACTTCCTCCACAGTGTGGTCCACAACCATGGATCAGCTATATACTTCCTCCACAGTGTGGTCCACAACCATGGATTAGCTATATACTTCCTCCACAGTGTGGTCCCTCAACCATGGATAAGCTATATACTTCCTCCACAGTGTGGTCCACAGCCATTGATCAGCTATATACAAATGTGCCTACTCCACAGTGTGGTCCACAACCATGGATCAGCTATATACTTCCTCCACAGTGTGGTCCACAACCATGGATCAGCTATATACTTCCTCCACAGTGTGGTCCACAACCATGGATTAGCTATATACTTCCTCCACAGTGTGGTCCCTCAACCATGGATAAGCTATATACTTCCTCCACAGTGTGGTCCACAGCCATTGATCAGCTATATACAAATGTGCCTACTCCACAGTGTGGTCCACAACCATGGATCAGCTATATACTTCCTCCACAGTGTGGTCCACAACCATGGATCAGCTATATACTTCCTCCACAGTGTGGTCCACAACCATGGATCAGCTATATACTTCCTCCACAGTGTGGTCCACAGCCATGGATCAGCTATATACTTCCTCCACAGTGTGGTCCACAACCATGGATAAGCTATATACACGGTGTGGTCCACAGCCATCTCCACGGTGTGGTCCACAGCCATGGATCAGCTATATAATTCCTCCACAGTGTGGTCCCTCAACCATGGATCAGCTATATACGTACAGTACAGTGTGGTCCACAGCCATGGATCAGCTATATACTTCCTCCACAGTGTGGTCCACAGCCATGGATAAGCTATATACTTCCTCCACAGTGTGGTCCACAGCCATTGATCAGCTATATACAAATGTGCCTACTCCACAGTGTGGTCCACAACCATGGATCAGCTATATACTTCCTCCACAGTGTGGTCCACAGCCATGGATCAGCTATATACTTCCTCCACAGTGTGGTCCACAACCATGGATAAGCTATATACTTTCTCCACAGTGTGGTCCACAACCATGGATCAGCTATATACTTCCTCCACAGTGTGGTCCACAGCCATGGATCAGCTATATACTTCCTCCACAGTGTGGTCCACAACCATGGATAAGCTATATACTTTCTCCACGGTGTGGTCCACAGCCATGGATCAGCTATATACTTCCTCCACAGTGTGGTCCACAACCATGGATCAGCTATATACTTCCTCCACAGTGTGGTCCACAACCATGGATCAGCTATATACTTCCTCAACAGTGTGGTCCACAACCATGGATCAGCTATATACTT
The DNA here is from genome assembly GCF_003918875.1 of Haliotis rubra. Lineage (NCBI taxonomy): Eukaryota > Metazoa > Mollusca > Gastropoda > Lepetellida > Haliotidae > Haliotis > Haliotis rubra. Next base: position 222,054 of record NW_025766436.1, read on the forward strand.
CCTCCACGGTGTGGTCCACAACCATGGATCAGCTATATACTTCCTCCACAGTGTGGTCCACAACCATGGATCAGCTATATAATTCCACCACAGTGTGGTCCCTCAACCATGGATCAGCTATATAATTCCTCCACAGTGTGGTCCCTCAACCATGGATCAGCTATATACTTCCTCCACGGTGTGGTCCACAACCATGGATCAGCTATATAAACTGACGTTCAAAAGAAAGTACACACCTAAACATTTGTTCACCATACATGAACCTCGTTTCAATTCATCAAGATTTGCACTGAAAATAGATCTCACAAACGCAACTATAGGGGTAAAATGTTCAAAATGCAGCCATATGTGTGGCTGCACGTGCAACACGAGATTTGTTGAAATTGTGATTATTCCCTCTTGCACATGCAATCAAATTGTAAACGGGTATAAAAGACACTCATCCCAATGCTGATATGGCAGACGACAATAAACACATGAAGAAAATGCCAAGACGTACACCAGTGCAGAGAGAGAGAGCCATTGGTATGTCACAGATGGGGGCGTCCAACAGTCATATTGCAAGGACCTTCCAGTGCACAAGACAAACCATAATAAATCTGTTCAGACGTGTTCAACAGACAGGCCAGACAGCTGACCGACCCCGAACTGGACGTCCGAGAGTCACTACACCACAAGATGACCAGCACCTGCGGATAATCCATTTACGCAATCAAATGTTACCTGCAACGTCATCAGCAGCGACAGCATTAGGTCACCGCATCAGCAGGTACACAGTGATGAGGCGACTCCGTGCTGCTGGTATCCGGGCCTATCGACCTTTCCGTGGCATGTCCTTGACACCTCTACATCGTAGGAACCGTTTACAGTGGACAAGGACTGTGCATCGGTGGCAACGTCGTAACTGGGTACGTGTCCTCTTCAGTGATGAGAGCAGATTTAATCTGTTTCATGCTGACGGTAGAATTTGGGTGTATCGGCGTCGGGGAGAACGGTTGGCACCAAACTGTATACAAGATGTTCACCCCTTTGGTGGTGGTGGTGTTATGGTCTGTGGAGCAATTTGTGGTGATCAGAAGACACGTTTAGTGACAATTCGTGGCAATCTGAATGCCCAGCGATACTGTGATGAGGTGTTGCGACCTGTTGTACTGCCTTTCATGCGACAACATCATGGAATTATTTTCCATCATGATAACGCCAGACCCCACACAGCCAGGATCACCACAGACTTTCTCCAACACCGTGATATTGATGTATTGCCATGGCCCGCTCGTTCACCTGACCTCAACCCGATTGAACATCTATGGGACCATATCGGAAGACAACTCCGACTTCGGCAACAGCAGCCCGTTAATGTACGACAGCTTGAAAATGCTCTCCATGAGGAATGGGCAAGAATTCCAAATGACGTCATCAGGCGACTTACGTTTTCCATGAGGAGACGAGTACAGGCTTGCATTGATGCCCGTGGAGGCCATACAAGATACTGAATGTGATACCTGTTTTTGTGACATTTGGGTGTCTGGTAATCAACATTGAACTTTTCATCTGCAATAATGAAATGTGTCATTTGGACCCCGTGCATGTTTGACAGTACCATAAGGCAATAATGTTCCCGCTTAAAGTTTCATTTTATTGTGAGGAGTTCTGTTTGACCATGTGCCTCAATAAACACATGAAATTATCTTTTAAAAAATTGTTAATTTTGTGCTATTTGACCAAATCTTTGCCTGTGTACTTTCTTTTGAACGCCAGTTTACTTCCTCCACAGTGTGGTCCCTCAACCATGGATAAGCTATATACCTAGTATACTATTTAATAATAATAATAATAATAATAATAATAACACCGAAATTGAAATACATAAATGTTACAAAGATGACATTAACTATCTTTATGGTTCAAACAAAGATGAACCATCTTGTTACACAAAAATATTTAAGCTGATTGATGATACGGGAACAGACTCTATGATATAATGTGGTGATTGGAATCTGGTATTAAACCCGTCTATTGACCTAGAAAACTATAAACATATTAATAACCCTAATGCAAGGAATACAATTCTAAAAAATATAGAACAATTTGATTTGATAGATGTGTGGAGGGAGCAAAATCCTGACTGCAGAAAATTTACTTGGTGGAAAAGAAACCTAGGCAACAAGCTAGACTAGACTTTTTTCTTATAACACAAGATTTATTTAATATCTCATGTGACACTGTCATTATTCCAGGTTATAAATCGGATCATTCCCCGGTTTCTTTCTCTTTCTCAAATGCTTTAACTAAAGAAAGAGGACAGGGGTATTGGAAATTCAACACTTCATTGTTACTCAATGAAGAGTATACTAAAATTGTCAAGGATACTTTAAAGGAAACATTGTATGAATATGCAGACAGAACACATGCAGAGGAAGATACTGACACCCTTATTGAATATGCAACCTTGCGACTGAAAATGTCAGACTGTTTATTTTTAGAGACTTTTCAAATGAAACCCAGGGGGATAACCATTTCTTACTCTCCTTTTTTGAAGAAAGATAAAACTAAGAAAATACAACAATTAGAAGAAAATATTAAAGAACTTGAAGAAAATATTAGAAATGATTTCCAATGTATTAATGAAAAACTATTATCTGAACTATCAACAATGAAAAAACAATTAGAACAATACCATGAAGAGGAAACCAGAGGAATCCAAATCAGACAGAGAATAACATGGTACGAAGAAGGAGAGAAGCCAACTAGTTACTGTTAACATCTCGAAAAGAGACATTTTACTAGCAATTTGATAAATAGTATAAGGAAAGAAAATGGAGAAATTATTACAGATGGAAAAATCATTTTAGAAGAATTGAAAAGTTTCTACTCTAAACTTTATTAACAATCAAACAGTGATGATAACATTAATAATGAACTTTTGAATGATATAACTACACAGAAAATAAGTGAGAAAGAGTATGATGACCTGAAAAAGGACCTGACAATGGAAGAAATAAGGAAAACAGTATTATCTATGAAAACAATAAGAGCCCAGGTATTGATGGTTCTCCAATAGAATTTTTGAAATTCTTTTGGAAGTACTTAAGCCAATGGATATTTAGATTATAAACGAGACATTTACTAATAATTCATTAACATGCACAATGAATAGGGGAGTCACCTGTCTTCCAAAAGCAACTAAGGACAGAAAAATGTTAAAGAATTGGTGCCCAATCTCATTGCTCAATGCTTTATACAAAATAATCACTTCCTGTATTGCAAATAGACTGAAAAGCACCTTGAATACAGTTATACATGACAACCAAACAGGATTTAATCCTGGTAGTTGTATTAGTGAAAAAACAGGATGATCTATGATATTATGTTTTTTAAGCTAAAAAGTTAAACAAACCAGATTTGCTTCTCTTAATTGACTTTGAAAAGCTTTTGATACTATCTCTAAATCTTTTTTGACACCGGTATTGAACAAATTTGGTTTTGGTCCAAATATTATATAATCGGTAAAAATCTTATCCTCTAATACAATAGCATCAGTTATTCAAAATGGACATTTGTCATATTTTTTCAGGCTTGAAAGGGGATGTAGATAGGGAGATCCAATTTCACCGTACTTATTCTTGCAGTCAAAATATTAGGTACTATGATGAGGACAAATCCAGACATAAAGGACATAACACTACATGATATTGAACCTAAACTAGGACAGTATGCTGACGATAGTCAATTATTTCTAGATGGATCTGAAAAAAGTCTCAATGCAGTAATTGAAACACTGAACACATTTCACCAAATCGTAGGACATAGATAAAACCAAGGCAATTTGGATAGGTTCAATGTCTGAAAGTAATATAACTTAAGCCAATGACCTTAATCTTGATTGGCACAGGGAGGATCTTCGAAATTTTAGGAATTACCTTAAATGCTTCATTAAATGACCTGTGGGTGATTAACACAAGGAAACGCTCAGAACATATCAATAGATTAATTGCCAATTGGCGCAGAAAAAAATTGACTCTTATTGGAAAAATCACTGTTATTAAAACTTTGGCAATCTCAACTCTTGTACATATTTGCACTGCCCAACCCACCTAAAACATTCATTAAACAACTCAATAAAATAACTGATAAATTCTTATGGAGAATAAAAACGACAAAATAAAGAGATCAACTATAAACAGAGATTATCAAGATGGAGGCCTCAGATTGATCGATATAGAATGTTTCATTAATGCTTTGAAATTATCCTCACTGAAAAACTATATAAAAAGACTAAAGAATCGATAAACATCTTTCCCATAATTCATTTATTTTCACTTGGCTCCAATGCTGTTGACTGACCATGATAATCCTTATGGGAGAAACGTTTTATCAGCTTGGAGGATATTCTGTAAGAAAAATACTTTTGAGGAAAATGATGTAGACCAAATCTTGATCCAACCACTTTGGTTGAATCATTTCTTTAAATCATCATATATTATTAAAAAAACTTTCCATAGCCTATCAACACTTTCATTCCATTTCAAGTTGCATGTACAGACAGAAGAGTGACATGTGTTGGTCGACAACAATGGATCAGCTATATACTTACTGCACAGTGTGGTTTACAGCCATGGATCAGCTATATACTTACTCCACGGTGTGGTCCACAACCATGGATCAGCTATATACTTCCTCCACAGTGTGGTTTACAGCCATGGATCAGCTACATACTTACTCCACAGTGTGGTTCACAACCATGGATCAGCTATATACTTACTCCACAGTGTGGTCCACAGCCATGGATCAGCTATATACTTACACCACAGTGTGGTCCACAGCCATGGATCAGCTATATACTTACACCACAGTGTGGTCCACAGCCATGGATCAGCTATATACTTACACCACGGTGTGCTCCACAGCCATGGATCAGCTATATACTTACAGCACAGTGTGGTCCACAGCCATGGATCAGCGAAGATGAGGATGAGAGATGCGCGCATGATGTAGTCCCCTCGTCATGCGCAGATGTATGGTCTGATCAAGGCATTATTCCGGAAACCCTGAAACTATAGGAGAAACCATTACAACATTAAACAGTTTGCAATTAACGTCAGTAGCTGACAACATTCCCTGACCGGTGAAAGTACACCTCTGACAAACAGAGCGTATGACAAAGAACATTTTCATCTCTGAGAATGTTCATATATGTATAAGCTTCGGATATATTTAAAAAAATAGAGTCACCATATTCTATACTGGTCCAAACTCCTGTATGCATACAAGATCTTTCGCCGCTAACGGATCGTCATATTGTAATGAAAACTTAAGCGCAGCAATATACATCGGTGACAAAAAGGGGCAGGATACGCTCAGCTTTGTGCAGACACCTGGTGTTGTCACTATTTCAGGGTGAATCCTTTACATGTGCTCATTTTATAGTTGAAGTCGTATAAAACAACATTCAACAACAAGAACAATAGCAAGAGTGAGTGAGTGAGTTTAGTTTTACGCTGCACTCAGCAGTATTAAATACAATTAACATGTAAATAATTGAGAGATTGCACTAAATTGCAAATGGACAAAATCCAAGAACTAAATTACAGGCACCAAGTCCAATGCACAACGGTCTGGTAGTCAAACAATATACTTAACTGTTGCACTTTTAGTTTGTATTGATTGTGTTTCATTGTAGAAGACTTTCTCCTTTGTCTTAACCTTTGGATACATTGTCTGATTAATATTGCTGACAAAGCAATGTTCGGAGTGAGAATTTGAACAATGGGACAATGGCTGAGGATGAATACTACTCCAAGCATTACAATTGTGCAATGTAGAATATTTTCCAGAACTGACATCACGAGCAAACCGGGCTCATGTAATTACTGACTGAAAGGACAAACTGCATCCCACAAAACTTGTTCAGGCTGGATGAAATAATAATTTCATGCACGCACGCACGCACGCACGCACACACACACACACACACACACACACACACACTCTCTCTCTCTCTCTCTCTCTCCCTCTGTTTTGATGTCTTTTGCCATTTTGTGTTCTGAGTCATTTAATTGGCAAAATATATCACCGAGTCAAAAAAAATTCTGATCACCTCTTTAATCCATATAAGGAAAACAAGTAATCACCACTTGATTTATTCCGAACAAGTCAACGACTTCATTTACGTCCATCCGTGGTTACCACCTTCATACCGTTGTGCAATTATTCTTTTATTTCGGTTTGTAGGCCATCGGCCCATGTACGATACATACAAAAAGAGTACATTTTCGCAGAATAGGTGAAACTTTACAAAGTAATTCAATTAAATGGCTAATGACGTAACTTTTGTTTCTATAAGCAAGAGCTCCTTTGATGTAATAAGAACACTTTACAAGGGTATATCTACAATTACAAGTTAATATATTATGATAATTAGCAACTATTATTTCAGTGACTATTTACAGGAACATATCTATCTCTAATTACATTGTAAGCATTACACTCAAACAAAAAATGTATAACATTTTCATTCAACCCCTCTTCACACTCTTGTGCATAGCCTTAATGTATATATTGATAAGACAGGATAAGTTGATTAGATTGCCGTTTTGAAACATGTCACAACATCACTGTTAACATGTATGAAACACTGCTTACCGTTAGTGTATCTTAGTTGAGAGCAGCCTGCATGTGGTTTGGCAGATGACGCACTCAGCACTCACGCGTGGTGCCATTCTTTAAAACATTCAGGCCACAGCGTACAGAGAGCTTCATCTCTGATTGGTAAAGACGACAAGCTGTATACCAATGGATCAATCTGCCACGCTTTCTCTAGTCCGATCAATATCTCATCGACAGAATACTTAATATGTTTATAGCAAAAGGAGATGTTCTTCACGACAGTCGATGGCATACCCAACTCCCCGAGAGTATCACCGGTTGTACAGTCACTTGTATCTTCTGTGACTGGTCATAGTCAATTTTAAATTTTGTATGGACATAATTAAAGCGAAAAATCTCTTTGCATGTAAAATAGCAATCTCTTCGGAGAAAAGAAATCCCCACTATATCGTCCATTTGTGTTTAGGAATCATTATGTAATAGTAACGATACCGGGTGTTCGTGAAAAGTTAAGCACATGCTGCCCCAACATAGACTTCTGCCACAAACACATGGCAAGCCTATTGTTCGCCAGAAGTATATATTTTACAAGTCAAAATGGAGAATTGTATCGGACATAATCACATAAAATGGCAAAGACATCAAAACAGAGACGTGCAGCTGAAACTCACAAAACGCTAAGACCTACAAATTAGTCATCATTAATACTATTATGCTAATTCATAATTCGTAAGTACTTCTTAACCTCTAAGAAAAAAATATATCAACAGAATCAGGTAAATTGGATTGAACCAGGGCACGCTTTCATTACTCCCAACATATATTTTAAGTGCCTTGTATAAAAGATTCAGTATTTCCCAGTCATAGAAATGCTGCAAACCCGGTGCAGCCAGTGTTGCAATGAATCAGGAATAGATGTCAAGTTACAGCAAACTGTACGATCAGCTGTAGTAATGACTTTCCGGCGACTGTCTCACTTGGCGGATGTCGAGTCTAATGGCCTGCTATAGAAACTGATTGTTTCGATTGTGAGACAGTATGGTGGGTTCCGTTACTGCCAGTAATGTGCTACAAAGATGCCAAAGGTACCGCGTGGAAACACATATTGTTCATGCTCATTCTACCCATGTTCTCTCCCTTGCAAGAATCTAGCCTTTTTAAAATCTATTCTGTGTGGAGCACAAAAACTATTTGTTTAACCTACAGGGGACTATGTCGTATTGGCTATCTCTGCCATGCCAAGAAAGCATTTGATAATGATTATGGGGTGTGACTAGCAAAACAATATAGTGCCAAGGGCGCTTGCTGGCAACAATAGAAGGTAGGCTTTACTTTTCCTAATCATCAGACAGTCACAGGAAATGTTACACAAGTGTACCGTTAACAAATCAAATACTCTGTTTTTATTAATGACATTACATAATACTTAGCATGCATTAAGCTACAACAGAATTATTTTGAGTCGTTTCATGTGTATCAATTTGCTTTTGGTGATAAAATGTTGACACCCCGATGCATCCCAACGGATATATATTGTCAGGCAGTAAACGCCCACCAGCATATGAAGCACAAACAAACATGTTCACAAATGCGCGTATTGCTGGGTTGTTTATTTACATACAAAGACACTGGAGAATAACCATCGCACTCTGGACATCCGTTTGGATGCATCGGGGTGTCAACATTATCCATCCCCTGTGGCAACTGGTCCCCAGTTTTCAGTAGGTTACTCCCTAACTCTCTAAAATATGTCTGAACAGTCAACACAACCAAGACAACTAAATCCTACAACGGCAATATTATGTTTACAGCAATACAGGAACAATATGGCATGTTGGTTCAACTGACCAATCAGCGACCTATGTGAATACGTGAAGTCTCTTTGCGGCACCTTTAAAACGTTCCTGTGCCACCAAGTATAGACACTGTGTTGATAGTTTCAAGCTATAGTTATAGTGTAAAAACGTCATTCTTGCTGTTTTAATAATCAACATTAATCAACTAGTCACATGTTATTGTGACTAGACACAATTTTATCCAAGAAACCCCGCGCAAAAAGAATATGTGGCGAGTCTAGATTTCCACAGATTCTATTGAAAATGTGTCTGGGCTCCTTTTCATGATATTTTATGATATTAATTTAGGAACAATTTTCATTTCAGAGACTGGGTGTTAGTCTAAGTGTAGTTAGTTCTAATAGGTATGAGAGTCGTATATATAGCTATAACAGGTATGGGAGTCGTGAATATAGTTCCTACGGGCATGAGAGTCGTGTATATAGTTCAAACAGGTATGAGAGTCGTATATATAGCCATAACAGGTATGAGAGTCGTGAATATAGTTCTAACAGGTATCAGAGTCGTATATATAGCTATAACAGGTATGAGAGTCGTATATATAGCTATAACAAGTATGAGAGTCGTATATATAGTTCAAACAGGTATGAGAGTCGTATATATAGCTATAACAGGTATGAGAGTCGTATATATTGCTATAACAGGTATGAGAGTCGTATATATAGCTATAACAAGTATGAGAGTCGTACATATAGTTCAAACAGGTATGAGAGTCGTATATATAGCTATAACAGGTATGAGAGTCGTATATATAGCTATAACAGGTATGAGAGTCGTATATATAGCTATAACAGGTATGGTAGTCGTGAATATAGTTATAACAGGTATGAGAGTCGTATATATAGCTATAACAGGTATAAGGGCCGTATATATAGCTATAACAGGTATGAGAGTCGTATATATAGCTATAACAGGTATGAGAGTCGTATATATTGCTATAACAGGTATGAGAGTCGTATATATAGCTATAACAGGTATGGTAGTCGTGAATATAGTTATAACAGGTATGAAAGTCGTATATATAGCTATAACAGGTATGAGAGTCGTATATATAGCTATAACAGGTATGGTAGTTGTGAATATAGTTCTAACAGGTATGAGAGTCGTATATATAGCTATAACAGGTATGAGAGTCGTATATATAGCTATAATAGGTATGGGAGTCGTGAATATAGTTCCAACAGGTATGAGAGTCGTATATATAGTTATAACAGGTATGAGAGTCGTATATATAGTTCCAACAGGTATGAGAGTCGTATATACAGCTATAACAGGTATGGGAGTCGTGAATATAGTTCCAACAGGTATGAGAGTCGTATATATAGTTATAACAGGTATGAGAGTCGTATATATAGTTCCAACAGGTATGAGAGTCGTATATATAGCTATAATAGGTATGGGAGTCGTGAATATAGTTCCAACAAGTATGAGACTCGTGTATATAGTTATCGCAGGTATGGTAGTCGTGTATATAGTTATAACAGTTATGGTAGTCGTGTATATAGTTCTAACAGGTATGACAATCGTGTATATAGTTCTAAGAGGTATGGTAGTCGTGTATATAGTTCTAAGAGGTATGGTAGTCGTGTATATAGTTCTAACAGGTATGGTAGTCGTGTGTATATATAGTTCAAACAGGTATGTGAGTCGTGCATATAATTATAACAGGTATGGTAGTCGTGTATATAATTATAACAGGTATGGTAGTCGTGTATATAGTTCTAAGAAGTATGAGAGTCGTTTATATAATTTTAACAGGCATGAGAGTCGTGTATATAGTGAGTCGTGTATATAGTTATGACAGGTATGGTAGTCGTGTATATAGTTCTAAGAGGTATGAGAGTCGTTTATATAATTCTAACAGGCATGAGAGTCGTGTATATAGTGAGTCGTGTATATAGTTATAACAGGTATGGTATTCGTGTATATAGTTCCAACATGTATGAGAGTAGTGCATTTAGTTCTAACAGGTATGTGAGTCGTGCATATAGTTATAACAGGCATGGTAGTCGTGTATATAGTTCTAACCTATATGAGAGTCGTGTATATAGTTTAACAGGTATGAGAGTCGTGAATATAGTTCTAACAGGTATGGTAGTCGTGTATATGGTTCTAACAGGTATGTGAGTCGTGTATTTAGTTATAACAGGTATGGTAGTCGTGTATATATTTTCTAACCGGTATGAGAGTCGTGTATAGAGTTCTAACTGGTATGAGAGTCGTGAATATAGTTATAACAGGTATGAGAGTCGTGAATATATAGCTCTAACAGGTATGGTAGTCGTGTATATATAGTTCTGAAAGGTATGGTAGTCCTGTATATAGTTCTAACAGGTGTGAGAATCGTGTATATAGTTATAACAGGTATGGTAGTCGTGTATATGTAGTTCTAAGAGGTGTGAGAATCGTGTATATAGCTCTAACAAGTGTGTTATTCGTGTATATAGTTCTATCAGGTATGTGAGTAGTGAATGTATGCTAAAAGTGTAAGAAGTTCAAGTTCATATGTAATGCAGGTGATATCATGTGGTGTAAGGCCGACATTGTACATTTATCATGTTATGATCGGGTTGGTACTGCCTGAACAAGTATGTGTTTTGATAGTTGTGTTTTTTATTATAATATTCATATATTATTGCCACTGTTGAATAGTCGTCTGAGGAATGAGTGAGCATTGATCAATTCTCGCCTGAAGTGAAATTGACAAGACAGTCTCTGGTGACTGAAGAAGAGGTGCGTCTGCACATTCCTTGAATATTTTTACCGAAGTAACGCCGGGTAATTTCAAGCATTTCGTATTCCTTAGATGACAGTTTACACCATGCATTGCCAGCAAATAATTAACTTGAAACATCCCCGTTTCTATACACAGACGCCTGGGACAGGATTTAGACTATCACAATATAGATGCTTGATTGGCATTTTAGAAGATGATATTTGATGAACATAGAGATTTTTTCTGGGTTACATCTTCTTTTTATTCTCGAGTACAACGTTTCAGGGCTTGTTCTGGCCCCATCATCAGGTAAACTGAACAGTAACTGTTAACTTTGGCCGTGACGTCACATGTATTGCGTCGTCATAGCATTGTGACGTCATAAGCATTGTGACGTCACGGCCAGAGTTAACAGTTACTGTTCAGTTTACCTGATGATGGGGCCAGAACAAGCCCTGAAACGTTGTACTCGAGAATAAAAAGAAGATGTAACCCAGAAAAAATCTCTATGTTTATCACAATATAGGCGCGAATCTAATATATATTATCTAACATTCTGAACGTTTCGCATACTGAATGGACACGAGGTCAGGTTTTCTTTGGTGTGATTGAAAGCAATGCACAACCCAAGTCACATTTTCCTTTCTGGGAAGTAGGTATATGCAGTGACAAACATGGTGACAAACAGGTTTGCCCAGATAGTCAATGGCTTCCGTTGTTGATAAGCAAATATCTTGCCTTCTCAACGGACAACTGCTTAAAGATGACAAGCTATTGGTTTGCCGAATACGAATACTGGCAAGAGATGTGGGTTGTTATCAGTGATCGTCTATGAGGTCAGAAAATACGTCAGAAAGCCAATTTTTCGTGTAAGCCCGATAGGTTGCAAAGCTTTTAAGTCAAGAAGAAGAAGAAGAAGAAAAAGAAGAAAATATTTTTATTGTGTGTCACAATGTTATATATAAAACATACATAGACTTTAAAACATTCAATGAAATATAACATCCGGCCAAATGGCCTGAGACACAAGGCACTATATTATATCTGAAACAGATAGTAGTAAATAAAATATCACAGCTTTGTAAGCAACAATGGAGTGTGGTATATTTATGTAATTATATGACTACAAAGTGCGTTTGCGTATGGTTACGGAGAAGAAAGAGTGTTATTATTTGTGTGTCACATGTTATATATGACACAAACATAGATACCTTAAGATACTTGATATAAAATATAACATCTGGCCTTATGGCCTATGAGACACAAGCCACTACATTCTACCTAAAACAGATAGTAGTGAATAGAATATCACAATTCTATAAGCAACAGTGAAGTGTGGTACATTTAATTACATGACAACAAAGTGCGTTTACGTCTATTAAACATTTTAGTAACTAATGCAGCTAAGGGTTTTATTAATTTCACATTACCTAGCATATATGCGGCCTGGTTGGAAGGTGACAAGAGAGAGAAAAAAGGGTTAACATTTAATACATTTTCTCACAAGTCATAGCATAAATCCGAATATAGTGGACAGCTGACCAAAAAGTGAACTTCGTCCTCAATTATATTGCCATCACAACATTTACAAATTCTACCGATAGTATTGAGGGCTTGCCCAGCCTTTTTAGCAACAATCATGCTTTTTTTCACAATGGTAGCTACGCCCCTGGCAAAGCAATGACCGTCTGCGTTCAGGTTGGCCACGGGTGCCAACTTTCAGAATCACACGACTTCATCCCTTCATCTGGCGTGTTAAAACAGAGTGACTTCCACATCGTCGTTTGTCCAACAGAGAGGTCCGAAATAGCCTAAAGTCGGTCGAGTATATAGCGAGACGACCTATCAGACGTCAGTTGTTATCCTCAGAGCACAAAGTAGGACAATTAGCTGGGCGTCCAGCACGACGTCACTGGAATATGACGTCATGGGGAAGGGTCCACTGGTCGGACTGATGGCTTAGCTCGTGTTTGGTCCCGCAGAAACACACACATGCGCAACAGGAAGCTATTGGCGGAGTTTACACCAGATATTGACATTGTGCTAGGTCATTGATACGGATGTGATTCCTTGAGGATTGTATGCCAGAATCTTGAACATGACCGGACCTGTTAACATCATACAACCACAGATATTAGCACTACAAAATGAGCTAATGTTTTGCCGTGTTTGCTTCTATAATTATACTACAGATTTTCGATCTTTTTCGCATTTTGATTTGTCATTATTCATACCTTGAGTGTCAATCTAACCAGACGGTGATTTTAATTGAGGTTTTGATAAGTTCCTTTGCTTTGGTTTATGGTAACATTGATACTATGAAAAATATGTGGTGTTGCGATGCTTTTTCCCATGTTCATAGTTTAAAGTATTTTTTCCGGCAAAAATAGTTCTTTCGCACCCTCGCCATTTCAACAATAATTCATGTGGTACAAAGTGATATGCATTTTATTCATTGTAGAATCTCACGCAGGTAATTTAATTGTTTTGCCATTTGTTAATTATTGTATTCAATCTTTTATCAAGTGTGTGATAGCAGGCAATCTCCTGCTTAGACACAAACACATTGCACTGGGCGGATAATCGCGAAATCACGCACCACGAAGGACCTAATCACGGCAATTTGCCGCAGCCCGGTATCCAGGTAATAACAGATGATTAATACACAAGGGGCGTGAGAAACAGGGGACAGACCGTAGCGTTATGTGGAACTGGAAGCAGTGATATATGATCGTCATCAATGGCCGTCGCTGGTGGGACGGGCAACTGTCTCAATTAGTGCAGCTATGCAATCCAAGGCTGAAATTCTTTTCATGTCTTCAAAAATAGAGCATCCTTGTAATTGATCAAAATGTTTGAAATATGATCTGCACTTTAATCATTTACCATTGAGAATGTTGCACTAATTTAATTGGATTCCGTGAACTGAATATCAGGGTTATATATACCGAGGTTTCATCTTGCCCGGCAGTGTTGTCTCATGCTGAATATGCACAAGGTGGATTATCGACCACACTGATGTACACTTCATGAATATGTATGAATGTTCTAAGTTAACCCTGATTGTATTTGCATATATTTAAATGTCATAGTATACAAAGTAACTAATGATTTACAAAGAGATGATAAAACAACGGCAGAAAATACGACAGCTCACAGAGTTTATGGATATACATATGTTTCATAGATTTGTTTTAACATGAGTACACTGGCGGAAAGCGTAAGTTCTTCGTTATCGGGTTCTGGTCGTGAGGGAAAGTTTAAGTGAGTTTATGTGGCCACTATCATTCATATTGAGTCGTGACTATAAATGTCAGTGTAGACATCCGTATATTATTGTGATATATATGAACCATAAAATGTGCTGCATTGTGTGTATGTATAACTGTGATTTGCTGTATAAAGCACAGCAATGACTGCATTGAACAACTATTTCTAGGTGTAGATACGTGTTGTGTAATAACTAGCATTGAGTAAATCTCAGTGAGTAGTTTAGTCTTATGGTAGTTGCGTTTAATCTTAGTATGAATACAAGTGTAGTAGTAGTAGTGGTAGTGGTAGTAGTAGTAGTAGTAGTAGTAGTAGTAGTAGTAGTAGTAGTAGTAGCAGCAGCAGTAGTAGTAGTAGTGGTAGTAGTAGTAGTAGTAGCAGCAGCAGCAGCAGCAGCAGTAGTAGTGGTAGTAGTAGTAGTAGCAGTAGTAGTAGAAAGAGGAGTAGCTGTGTAGGGACAGCATTAATCATGGGATAGTTTAGCAGTATTTGGGGAGGGTAGTATTAGTACTGTTTGGAGTAACAGGCTTAGGTAAGTTGTTGGGATTATGTATATACTTTTTCTTTGTAACATTTGTTTTAAAATATTTTATTGAGGATTCGATAGTTTCTTCTTCCTCTAGTGCATATGTTATGACGATAATATATAAACGGTGAAGGCAATCTATAAACTGTCAAGTTTGAATTGATCATCACATGAATACTGTCAACGCAGCTGTGTAATAGACAAGCGTAAGAGTACAAAACTAAAGGAGTAATGTGAACTAGTGCGTATAATTTATGCTGTTTCTATATCATAAATTAAGTATAAAGTGGCATTGTTTATATCTCGGGTCGAACTGTTAATGTCCTTGTTACATCAGTAATGTTAAAGTTCGATGGCATTATCTACTGTTAGTACAAAAGAGACACGCCGAGGGTTGACAGCATTGATGCTTTATGTGTTAGTCAGACCTCGTTCTTTGGTGAACCTGGCCGAGTTGGAAGCTGCTTTACACAGGAAATGGCGTAGACTGCCCCTTCAGAGGAACAGGAGGCTGACAGGGGGTAAGAGGAGGAGAGTGCTGGCTGTCATAAAGTCAGATGGAAGTTACACTCGGTATTGACCTTTAATCGAGTAAGACACGCAAAATGACATTTTGAATGTTCACATTCACCAATATAAGTCAACATTAAACATCCCAAGGCCATACTTGTACAGACATGGTTTTGAATGAAAATCAGTGATTTTTTTTAAATGAACAATTACCATCATAAAACCAACATGATTCCAATCATTTTGTCGTTTTTGTATGAGTCAAGGGATCATACGGGTCAGAAAAACTCATGTTTTTCCATCGTGGTCACCGCGAGAAGTTATTGCAAACCTATCATTGCAGGGGTGCTTCATTAAGTTCTTTGTGTAGTAATGTCCTTACATACAACGACTGTGTTATTTGAGGTCATGTCATTGGGCACAGCTGCAGACATTTCATAATACGACAGCCAGATTTTGGATGCCATCTAGATGGGACAGAACGAGCACAATACGGCATTTCGAACACGACGGGTTTATGTCAGTAGATACATTGGTACCGACATAGCTTATTAATTGAAAACATCAACACCACCCAAATCAGCCTCAATTATCAACTGAAATAGATTCCACTTGGAAAAACAGTGATGAAATACATTTGTATATGTGATTGGTCACTGAAAATCAGTGATGACACCAGGTGTTCACTAAACATCCTCTACCGGCAGCACCACTCACATAATATTCACAAAAGAGTTGGTTGCTCACTAGTGCCCTCGCTATACGGCGGTGGAATTTACATGCTCTCATACATTTTATCGATTATAGTCTTTGTTCCTGTATATTCGTATACACATGATGTACAGTCGGATCCCTGGGTAATTTGTTACGTGGTACATGTCATTATTTTACGTTCAGTGCTTGCTACCCACATGACTTTGACGTCAGAATATTAGCTGTATCTTGTAATGTGTGACTCCAAATAGTGACACACAAATTATATACGTAGCTGTACTTTTATACATATTTCGTAGTGTGTTAAACATTTGGCCACGAAGTTGTTGGGTGTTTTTAACCTTCCTCGTGATTGTGTATTGTTCATAATGTTATATTCCCCTAGAGAACCTACTCTTGGGCGTGAAACTTGATATGGAAACAAATATTCTTCTCATGTACAACGCACCTAAAAAAAAATATACATCACAAGTCAAACCAAGGGCGGACATATGTTGAAGGGTGTTTTTTGAACAGGCATTTGTTCTCCACAGAAAGTTGTTTTCATTTGGAACTGTCGTTGAAATATAACCTACATATAAACATACTTAATGCGGTAAGGGTTTGCTTTTGTGTTTGGGATGTCTGTGGTCTTTGGGCGAACATTATTATTATTATCACCATTTGATAATACTTCCAAAACGCATTATAGCGATAAAAACTGAATCGTACAGTGGAAAGTCCCTGTTATAATGGAACTAGTTTAGTTTAGTTTACTACTTTAGCTTTCATCTTTTCATGGCGACAATCCAGCGAATTACATTACATGCATGTATGTATCACATATCCAAAAGATCTGTCCAAGTAACAACAGACGGAAATGCGTCTAAATCTGCGTTTTGATAGTATATTTGTTTTGAGGGCCGGCAAACTTCACTTCGATGCCGTGCATGTCTGGGAATTAAGTGACATTTCTCCTGACATAAACTGCTAGTACCCATAGGAACGTCATCGTTCTCAGGGGCACTGTCTAGACTGTTCAGCCTTGAGATACCTGGGCATTTCTTTGGGATCGTCTTGCAAACTAGGCATTCACAGGGTGTTCATTTAGGCATACATTTAATTCATTTTCACTTTGTTTCCATTCGTGTCAGCTTGATAGGAAATTATTCCCAATGCACCAATCTTCAGAATTTCCCTAGACACTAGGTTCTACATCGGAGAAATATGGGACCGTCTTCAGTAGCAATTATTCATGTTTGTCATCATGGCCAAAAATAATGATTAGGTTTGTATAATCAGAGGGTTTTCATTTATTCAGTAGAGGGAAAATAAGATGTTTTTGCTCCAAAGCGCCAATATGGTTTAATTGTTCCTCCAGTTTATACTATACAGTTATATATAGGTAATGTATAGAGAGCATCCCAGGCTGGTTGACACATGCAATTATTCCTCCCCCGTTGAAGATACTGTGTCATAAACATGCATCTTTATTCCACTTTGTTTTAACATCACCTGTCGGCGGGACAATCTTTGGTTATCGAATGAGAGACTCGGTAGCACTGTTCTGATCCCAGTAGAATCATTTAGAAACAACAGATACGTCTACTCTTCACTGAAACCCACAGAAGTACAGACTTCGGATGTATGGGCAGCAACCTCGCGGTATTATTGAGATAGTTTACGTGAGTTTAGTTTTTCATTTTTGAATATAACGCAGGGCTCGTGAACAGAATTACTTAGTATCATACTGATGTCCACAGCAACACTAATACATAGACAGTACTTTGTAGCGAGCAATACAACATTCATGGCTGCAGGTTTGATCACGGTTTAGTTCGTGTTGCAAATGAGAGTTTTCCACCCACTACCCATCTCTCTGTGGACCATGTGAACAGGGGTGGGAACATTCGTCATCACTATGTCAACAATATTCATAACATGTGTAGCATTGTTTCATGCGACATCGTCAACACAACGTGGCTCCATCAGTCTACCGTGTCTCGGGATCTAACCAAGCATGATGTCAAGCTATGGTCAAAACAACGTGGCTCCATCAGTCTACCGTCTCTCGGGATCTAAACCAAGCATGATGTCAAGCTATGGTGAATGCAAACATCGTCAACACAACGTGGCTCCATCAGTCTACCGTCTCTCGGGATCTAAACCAAGCATGATGTCAAGCTATGGTGAATGCAAACATCGTCAACACAACGTGGCTCCATCAGTCTACCGTCTCTCGGGATCTAACCAAGCATGATGTCAAGCTATGGTGAATGTAAACCAAGCATGATGTCAAGCTATGGTGAATGTAAACCAAGCATGATGTCAAGCTATGGTGAATGTAAACCAAGCATGATGTCAAGCTATGGTGAATGTAAACCAAGCATGATGTCAAGCTATGGTGAATGTAAACCAAGCATGATGTCAAGCTATGGTGAATGTAAACCAAGCATGATGTGGTGAATGTAAACCAAGCATGATGTCAAGCTATGGTGAATGTAAATAATGATGTCAAGCTATGATGAATGTAAACCAAGCATGATATCAAGCTATGGTGGTGAATGATGTCAAGCCAAGCATGATGTCAAGCTATGGTGAATGTAAACCAAGCATGATGTCAAGCTATGGTGAATGTAAACCAAGCATGATGTCAAGCTATGGTGAATGTAAACCAAGCATGATGTCAAGCTATGGTGAATGTAAAAAACATGATGTCAAGCTATGGTGATGTAAACCAAGCATGAGCTATGGTGAATGTAAACCAAGCATGATGTCAAGCCATGGTGAATGTAAACCAAGCATGATGATAAGCTATGGTGAATGTAAACCAAGCATGATGTCAAGCTATGGTCAACACAACGTGGCTCCACCAGTCTACCGTCTCTCGGGATCTAAACCAAACATGGTGTCAAGCTATGGTGAATGTAAACCAAGCATGATGTCAAGCTATGGTGAATGTAAACCAAGCATGATGTCAAGCTATGGTGAATGTAAACCAAGCATGATGTCAAGCTATGGTGAATGTAAACCAAGCATGATGTCAAGCTATGGTCAACACAACGTGGCTCCATCAGTCTACCGTCTCTCGGGATCTAACCAAGCATGATGTCAAGCTATGGTCAACACAACGTGGATCCATCAGTCTACTGTCTCTCGGGATCTAACCAAGCATGATGTCAAGCTATGGTCAAAACAACGTGGCTCCATCAGTCTACCGTCTCTCGGGATCTAAACCAAGCATGATGTCAAGCTATGGTGAATGTAAACCAAGCATGATGTCAAGCTATGGTGAATGTAAACCAAGCATGATGTCAAGCTATGGTGAATGTAAACCAAGCATGATGTCAAGCTATGGTGAATGTAAACCAAGCATGATGTCAAGCTATGGTGAATGTAAACCAAGCATGATGTCAAGCTATGGTGAATGTAAACCAAGCATGATATCAAGCTATGGTGAATGTAAACCAAGCATGATGTCAAGCTATGGTGAATATAAACCAAGCATGATGTCAAGCTATGGTGAATGTAAACCAAGCATGATGTCAAGCTATGGTGAATGTAAACCAAGCATGATGTCAAGCTATGGTGAATGTAAACCAAGCATGATGTCAAGCTATGGTGAATGTAAACCAAGCATGATGTCAAGCTATGGTGAATGTAAACCAAGCATGATGTCAAGCTATGGTGAATGTAAACCAAGCATGATGTCAAGCCATGGTGAATGTAAACCAAGCATGATGATAAGCTATGGTGAATGTAAACCAAGCATGATGTCAAGCTATGGTCAACACAACGTGGCTCCACCAGTCTACCGTCTCTCGGGATCTAAACCAAACATGGTGTCAAGCTATGGTGAATGTAAACCAAGCATGATGTCAAGCTATGGTGAATGTAAACCAAGCATGATGTCAAGCTATGGTGAATGTAAACCAAGCATGATGTCAAGCTATGGTGAATGTAAACCAAGCATGATGTCAAGCCATGGTGAATGTAAACCAAGCATGATGATAAGCTATGGTGAATGTAAACCAAGCATGATGTCAAGCTATGGTCAACACAACGTGGCTCCACCAGTCTACCGTCTCTCGGGATCTAAACCAAACATGGTGTCAAGCTATGGTGAATGTAAACCAAGCATGATGTCAAGCTATGGTGAATGTAAAACCAAGCATGATGTCAAGCTATGGTGATGTAAACCAAGCATGATGTATGGTGAATGTAAACCAAGCATGATGTCAAGCTATGGTCAACACAACGTGGCTCCATCAGTCTACCGTCTCTCGGGATCTAACCAAGCATGATGTCAAGCTATGGTCAACACAACGTGGATCCATCAGTCTACTGTCTCTCGGGATCTAACCAAGCATGATGTCAAGCTATGGTCAAAACAACGTGGCTCCATCAGTCTACCGTCTCTCGGGATCTAAACCAAGCATGATGTCAAGCTATGGTGAATGTAAACCAAGCATGATGTCAAGCTATGGTGAATGTAAACCAAGCATGATGTCAAGCTATGGTGAATGTAAACCAAGCATGATGATAAGCTATGGTGAATGTAAACCAAGCATGATGTCAAGCTATGGTGAATGTAAACCAAGCATGATGTCAAGCTATGGTGAATGTAAACCAAGCATGATGTCAAGCTATGGTGAATGTAAACCAAGCATGATGTCAAGCTATGGTGAATGTAAACCAAGCATGATGTCAAGCTATGGTGAATGTAAACGCTGTAAACTTAATGATGGCAATTTCAAGCAATTTTGGAACCTGATTTAAAAATAATTATCATATGATTTTTTTATCCATATCAGAAGAAGCCAGGCACTTTGTCGACACGTAGCATATTATAAGAACTGTCTGATCACCAACCTTGAATTCGTATCGACCATAGTTTCTTCAACGTTTCAGTAGTGAGTAATATAACTAGTTGAAACATACTACACGTGACACCATGAGATGACGTTCGAGAACAACTGGTGTATTTCAAACCTGTACTTAAAGATGAAACTCAAAGTCAATGATGTTGATACATTCAATAACGAAACCATCCGAAACTAGTTTATTTACACGTACAAATACGTGAAGCGAGCTGAGGCCAAGTATTGGTACACAGACCCTCCATGTTTGACATACCCCAACCAGCAGTGTGTTCTGCAGTGTGTTCAGCTCGTTCGTATGCTTGAAGAATTATGTCTGTATAGGGATTCTAACGAGTTCACTACATGCATTGATTGACATGAACTGAGAATACTTCAGTCAGTCAATATTATTCCCATTTTATACAAACGACATAACTGATTGCCTAATCCTCCTGGTATTAGCACGCGATTTGGTCGTCACTTGGTGGTTGGAGGCATACACGCAACAACCGTATCACCTGAATGACACCGGGTGTCCACCAGCCCGACTACATGTATTTGTCAGATTATAATATACTGACCTACTTTAGAAACGCATCACAGGCTAAAAAAGTTTTATTTTCGTAATAAATGAATACAAGAACATGTCCCTGCTGACATTGAAATTGTCAATCAAGATTGAAACACAAAAAAAGACAAAATTAATCATTTAGTGCACCCATAAATTAACGATGACATTGACGGGGGGTCAAATTTAACACGCGCTTAAAACTGTGACACAGTCAATGTTAGTAACGGGTAGGTCGAGCATAGTCACGGCAGGATAGGAACGTTGTTTTTTCTGAAGTAAGTTCATGCTGTGTCTAGCAGTATTGGGTCGTGCATTATCATGTTGCATAATGTGAAGACGTTGATCCGCGCTATGTAGAGAACGACTGGCGTTTACGTTTGAGGTGTATACGTTTGAGCTGTAACTCGACCACGACAGATGTGTAGACGCGTCCTGCTTTGACATCCAATCTCTTCCTAAATCATAACGTTTCCACCAACCCTGAGGTTCAGCTGCTGAATGCAACAATCAGCGTTACGTGCTCCACGTCGACTCCGGCCTCTGATCCTTCCATCATCATGACTGAGATGAAATCTGGACTCGACAGTAACGAGAGCACGTACGCGCACGCAGTCCTAGCTGACGTAATCGTCGTCCGTCTGGGGACTGATGAGACCCCTTCTTCCACGAATGATAGTGTCTGTTCTGGACGCTGGCTTGAACCGGTTCCTTAACGAGTGATGAGATCGTGGCACATGGTTGCACTAGGTGTAGTCGATCACGTGTTCTGCCAGTTTGTCGTAGGCACGGCGATAGCCTGACGATTTTTGAATTGTGACAATTTTCCTTCTAGCCAATTGACGTGTAGACAAACAGGCTTCAAGGAAGGCTTCAATGTGTTGTTGAACCGCCACGTTCTACGCAGTTTCACGCGATTTGCAGGTGAAAAGATGATTTTCAGCAAAGGGTGGGTCACGTGATCAGGGATGCACGTGTTTCTCGGTGTGCATCACGTTTATCTGTCATAGTCAAATTACTTCAAACACCGTTTGGGTTCAAAAGTCGTTTTGATTATTCCATGATCAAATATAACAAGGTAATGCATTTCTAAAGTAGTTCAGTATATGTTTAGTAGAACGGTTAGAGCTGGATGTTATGTGGCACCGAAGGAGCTGGGAGACATGCACTGTTGTTGCTGTAGTCATGTACATTCATACTGAAACTGATTGAATGTATGAGACGTCTCTTGGATGTTGAATACTTTCATATCCTCTTTTCAGCTGAATACATTTGACAAGTACATGACCAATGTGTTTCGTCAAGGTATGTTCCACACCACACGCTCGATAAATAAGTTTCTTTACAAAGCAATTCATTTAGCCGAAGTAAGTGACGTCCATACAGTTCATGGCGTTATTGTGTTTGAGTTGTCTGGTTTTCCTGAAGATGGCATGAGGTATGACTAACTGGATATTAACTGATGTCATTGATAGCCATAAGGACTGGCAGTATGAGGTCACCGTTACCTATAGTAAAGAGTAAAATGTAAAGTACTTTGTATTATATAAGGTTTATCTACTTTCGACATGCACATCATTGGTAGATATGCAATCTCTATGTACTGTGTTCCATGGACATAGTTGTGATTTTAGAATAAAAATCTAAAGTCACAGCAAGGTATATTCACGCACGTTTCTTGGTGATCAATAGATAGTGATGTTTTTTCAAGGTTTCCAGCTTTTGTTAATACGATTTCGATGACGCCAAACCGCACCTATTTTGTCCCTGTAAAAATCTTCAGTTCATGTTCAAATCCAAGTGTGTATGTAGACATTCCACAATAAAACGAATATTTCGGTCAACATCCACGCATTGAATCTGTGTATTTGATCAAACAACCTAACTGCCAGAACTAATAAAACGTGTTGTTGATTTCAGAATCGAGGACGATTGCTGAAGGGTGAATGGAGTTTCAGGAATGGAATAATATTGTGAGACGGAGCTAATTACAACTGCCATTAACAAGGGCTAATCTCAGCTCGTTTCTCTGATTGGGTGAAATGTCCAAATAAGCAACGAAATAATGGTTTGCGAAAATAATGAACAGCAGCCATTTCTCCTCAAAGTGACCACGGCAACATGATGCAGCGATATAGCTATTACCGCCCACAATGTGTCAAAACATTTGCTGCGAAATTCTTTCTTCACGATCAATGATAGGAAGAAAGTACTGTTCCGTGAATGATTTTGGCAGTTCCTTTGCAGGGAAATAAGATTTCATTTGTGAAGAAATTTGGAAATTGGACCGAAGATAATTTACTATGTAATCAATCAGATCATTGTCTATTAAAGGGACTTGTGAACATCACGGCTCAATTTGCACGCACAACATTGTTATGCAATTTGGCCAGGGCGCTTGAATGAAATAGGTTTGTGTGGTTGTGATTAAACTGAATTATTGATGAAATACCAGGTCATATTGTCAGATAATGTGCTGTAATTACTCTAGTTTTCTGTGTGTCAGAGAAAGAGGTCGGTGTGCTTCAGGGGGAATTAATCAACGCATCCCAACGTCAACCATGCATTATGCTGCTTTACTCATGTAAAGAATTTAGGTGATGCATTATATAGGAAACGACATAACGATCTTTACAACATAAAGCTGCTTCATATACTACTAAGTTCACTGAGTTTGTCAAACTAAATGATAACTGAATTACAATACAATATGGTGATCGTATATAAAGATTTTGTACTTTCTAATTGTCTTCGTGACAGACCCGAGATCATATATGCTATAACTCAACCAACCACCTTCACCTTTCCTACCCGAGGACTCTGTTTCCTACATATCTAACCTTTCAGATAACGGTATTTCGTAGATTATATGTTAGTCCACCACTGAAATATAGTAAAAGATTCTAGTGATTAATGTGCTCCGTGCCTCGGAGGACATAGTAATGATTAGTGTCTGTTTGAGTCAGGCCGCGCCTACTGGTATCACGTGGTATGGCAAGCCGACTGATGCCATGAATAATTGACACTGGTTCAAGTCAGGCGGCGATGGCTACACGAAAACAACATACCAGCGTCGTAATCAAGGCTTGCTGCACATCCACGTTGTATTGGTATTGCCATGTGAGAATTAAACATTCATGTCTAAAGTAATAAAGTGCATGTCATGTGATGGGGGTTTCCAACTTTCTCGACAGCGAACCCAAGCTTACAAGACATCGTATGTATGGAAACTTGACTCTATCAAATGTTTTCATCTTTATATGATATGCTTCCATCAGAAGCCTAGGGTTGAATTAATAAAACGTCCAATTGCAATTCGTTGTATGTTTTGTGGTTTAGGTTTTGTATCTGTGAATTCCATGTTCTGGGTTTATACACCTGCAGCCACGGGGTCGATTTTACAACAGAGTGAGTGAGTGAGTATGGTTTTACACCGCTTATAGCAATATCCCAGCAATATCACGACAGGGGGACACCAAAAAATGGGCTTCACACATTGTAGCCATGTGGGGAATCGAACCTGGGTCTTCCGCGTGAGGTTTTACAGCAGACACCGGCCGGTGTGATACACTATCCGTTACTGACAACATGACACATCCAACATGTTGAGAACACGAAACATTATCATTATAATCAATTAATAAAGGGCGTGACCCTCATAGATAAAGTGCATGTGAAATGTCAACGTAGTATCTATGGGTGCGCAACATATCCATCACACACATAAAACCATAGTCACGGAACTGAATATATCCCTCACAGAACATACTCCCCTAAATATCCACACCCATACCTGGCTAGCCCATATAGAAGCAAATGTCCGATCAAGCATATACACTACAAGACAGTTGCAAAGAGACACAATTCTGACCAAGCACATATATACACCACAGAGATGTCTCCCCCTTCCCCCATTCAACGTTCAGACCTCAAACACTTCATTTGATTCCTTCAATTTCAAAATCTCTAAGTATGAAAATACATATTGTTGATAGTACATATGTGTGTTATTATGTTTGTAAAGTCTTCAATTAATATTTTTATATTCAACTGAACTTAATTGCTTATCAACAAATCAACAACTCCACAGTTATATTTTATGAAACAATCAGAATTCTAAATGATTCTATGTCGAAATGCATGAATGTATCTGTTGTTTTTCAGTCACGGAGTTGTCTCTAGTCAATAATAATTTCAACAAATGCTGGAACCAAAATCAAATTTTATCACATTCAGTTATGGATGTAACCGTTTCACTGGAATCTAATCAAGAACAAAAACAAATAAAATGGAAAGAAAAGTTCAAACCCCCAAAAGGCACATCTACAGCTGTACATGACATTTGGTGATGATGGGTCAATTAGTTTCAGAATTATGCTCCAGAAACGAACGTTACCCTTCAAAAAGACGAAGTCAAAATTGTATATAAAACCAACCCTCAACCCCCTTCAAAACTACATGAACGTTGGACCCCAAACAAGTCCCTCCGAGCTCAAAAGGCGAATCAAAAGGCTTGTGTTCAAAGGTACGAGTTATACGTCAAACGATTAGAAATCTTGCAGCTCATCTTCTTATTCGACCTCTACGTTTTGTGCCACTTCTTAAAAATCATCCGACGTCAGTGGTGCCACAACCGAAACTGGGTATCTTCATATGCTGGCACATGATTTCCGATCCACTTGGCTCGCCCCTGATACACATGGTCGTGTCTGGCGACGCCGAAATGAACGTCAAGTCAACGGCATCCTGGAACCTTATGGCACTTTAGACGTTTAATTGGTTATGATGGCGAACCCGTCTCCGGACAGTTGTAACACGCAAGGTGTCGAGTTTCGAGTTTCGAGTTTCAGGACGACAACGCCTGTGACATCACCGAGAACTGTCAGTGTTCATCTCCAGCAGCACAACATCCATAGTAAGTTGTGGCCAGCAATGAACCTAGACCTTTCTCCCACTGAAAACGTCAGGGGCATGACATGTGCGTAAACGCCACACACCGAAACCACGTTGGCTGAACGAACGGCGAATTACTAAGGCTGAAAATATAATCAGATTTGTTGACGTTTACTCAACAGCACCGACTATCCTTTGTTCCTGTATTCTTCATATTGTCAGGTGAACTCATGAGATTCTTGGGTATGGCAGGCTATATGGCGAATGTGGCAGATTTTCTTTTGTATATCAATTCTCAAATAAGATGTTTAAAATATTGGTTTAAGGTTCTAAATATGCACGAACAACGTCTGCCAAAATTAGCTTACAATATGCTTTTAAATCTGGATAATTTGGGAAAACACACTTGGGTAACTGATATCAGAAATTTATTATTTTCTCACGGTTTCGGTTTCGTATGGTTGTGCCAAACAATTGGCGATGTGAACTGGTTTATTAATGAATTTCGTGTTAGATCAATAGCTATGTTCAATCAAGAATGGAAATCCACCCTAGATTCAAGCTCACGATATGAATATTACAGGACCTTTAAAACGTTACTCGAGCCAGAAAAATACTTATCAATAATTACAACATATAGTTTAAGAACAATGTTCGTAAAGTATCGTTTAGGTTTGTTATCTTTAATGGTTAATGAGGGTAGAAAAACCTCTGTCCAGAAAGAAAGTCGATATTGTCCTTCATTTAACGTTGGAATAGAAAATGAAATTCATTTTACCCTCATATGTCCTTGTTATCACGAATTAAGACAGAAATATACACCGCACCATCTCTTTGCCAAGCAGCCCAATTATGCATATATATCTTTGTTACAAACCAATAATGAAAATATTCTTGCTCAATTGTCCTTATATATAAAATATGCATTAGCTAAAAGAGATCTTCTTATAAAGCGAATTGTATACTCTTAAATATATATGTAAATATCCAGACTATTCCTTTATCACTGTAACTCTCATGTATATGGGCCGGAGGCCTTTCATACAATAAACATCTTTTGACTTGACTTTGACTGCATTTGAAAAAGTCAAAGCCATATTCATGAATTCTCCAGTATTGCAGGCAACAAATTTTGAGAAAGCATTTAAGTTATAAATTGATGCAAGTGATGTAGGTGCAGGTGCTGTCCTGATTCAAGAGGATAATTCAGGAATTGATCACCTAGTTTGTTATTTTTCCAAGAAGTTTGACAAGCATCAAAGAAATTATTCTACCATTGAGAAAGAGACATTAGGTCTTTTGCTAGCTTTGCAGCATTTTGAAGTGTACCTAGGTACCACTACTTTGCCCATTGAAGTGTTTACTGATCACAATCCCTTGACGTTTCTTCTCAAAATGAAGAACAAGAATCAAAGACTTATGAAATGGAGTTTGACCTTGCAAGGGTTCAATCTTGTGATTAGTAAAGGCAAAGACAATGTTTGTGTTGATGCACTTTCCAGGTTGTAAAAGCATAATGACTTGATGCTGTTGTATGTTTGTATCTCAATTATATCTTAGTAATTCTGCAAGAGGTTTCTCATGTTATTCATATTATTACATGTCATCTTATTATGTTGGTTATCTTGCTATGATTGTAACAGACATTTTATATTTATGACCCAATATTTTAGATTTGTGACTCAACTGCATTGTACTAGAAATCTGTATTGTAGTTTGATCATTTTTTACTCAATATATTATTGAATATTGTAGACTTGTCTGTGTTCTATTTTGCTGGTTCAAAGGGGACTCTTAAACCTTTTGTCACGGCAAATTATTAACCGTAACAACATGGGATACGAGGCCTCTCTTGATTGGAACTGGGGTTCATCTGTTACTGAGAATGAGGCTTAATTCTCCGGAATCCGTAAATAAATTTCAGATCATAGAATTACTACCAAAGTAAACGTTTCTGGAATAATGAAAAATCATTAAAATACAAAATCTGATATTGAAGTCTTATATTTGAATCGTTGTTGTGAGAATCCTTCATTGTTATCTGTAACTTCCGCTTGCAGTTCCACTCATCCTGTTTTCCTGCAGCAAATCATGCAAAGACTGATGAATTACAGATTTTATAATCTCAGAGTAAGCCAGCGTTTCCTGTTTGTTATGACAGTTGTGCAGAACCTTTAATGCATTAATGGCAAAGTGTTAGCTCGAATAAAAGCTATACTAAGCATTTTGGTAAAATATTTATTCAACCCCAGTCTTACGGTTTAACAAATCATAATATGACGTGGAAAAGATCATTGTCCTACTTAAATTATCATGTACCCATTGAAAATTATCTCTTTCTGTATTTACTCAATCAGTTGTTTGAATAATTTGCCATAGTTATCTTTATTTCACATATTTACATTTCTGAACATACATAGTCGGTGTTTGTGATGCAAATACCATAATTGTTTGGTTATTTAAGATATAATCTTATACAGGATAATGTGAACCTTTGTCGTTACGTAGAAAAAATAATGTTAGTTTTGCAGAAGAATAACATGATTCGGGACAATTAAAGTAGTTATACACTTGTAGCATTAAACAATATTTTTACGACAAATCACCTGTTTTATCTTTTTGGTCGTAGCTACAGGAGCGGTCAGTGGTCAGATGCACAAGATTGATAAAAATGTGCCCTCAACCAAGTCTCACAAAAAAGGGAATCATACAACCCAGTTCGGATTTAGTTGTCGACTTAATCCTAAAAAGACAGAGAGCTGACTACTGAATCTCAGGTACCACAGTGTCTTGGTTGTCTCTAGTCAGCAAATCCCAACGGCGTCGGAAGTTGCTCATGAATCAACCAATAGCTTGTCTGGTAAAAAGCTCGTGTATTTTAAGGTCGCAGTGATGTGAGTGGTATTTTGAGAAAGAACGAAATGTACTCCGAATTCCGGTACCAAGAATCAAATTCCCACATCGAGACTGAGGCTAATTAATGTGTGTATTTTATACATAGATAGTCCAAGTCCAGTGTCTACTGTCTAAGTCTGAAGTATAATTCCCAGGACTGTCTAAGTTCTAAGACTCTAGTAATCTTCATTAAAGTGTTTGTCAGGTTTCTTTCCTTGGTTGATTTTTTTTTCCAAATTGTTTGGGTTTTTTTTTAGTTTAGAATAATCTATTCACTTATTGTATACTTATTATTTTGTGTGGGTTTGGTCGACCTGGGTCATTATAGGTCTCTTTACGTACAACGTATCAAATGAATTTAAGTAAGATCAAACTCACTGGTGGCAATGCAAAACAGGCAGCACAGTGATCTCCCTTTATACGTCTCCATTCACAGGTGTATTTGGTACAAGGACAAGAAGGTACAAGGTGTGCGTAGAGCAACGAAATGTAAAATATTTAAAGAATCATTTAAATTATGAAAAAACACTCTCTGAGAAAAAAATCAGTACCTTGAATATAGACCATATGGCTTCCTTAGAGTTCAAACACATGTTCTTACACATTTATAAACAAGTAGAAATTATGCGTTTCAGAACTGTGGATATCTTCCCACTGGGTGAGTGAATAAGGTTTTATGACGCTATTAGCAATATTCGAGTCATGGTGGGGAACAGCAAAAATGGACCTCCTGCTTCCCATTTTCACGTTACTTCCCAAAGATGTCATAATGTACGACGTACCTACTGATACATGATACCGGATATAAACTAAACAAATGATGCGGCTGGCTTGACATAAAGTACCTTATCACATCCTATCTATGGCATGACTAAGTAAGATATGTGCTGGCTGACAACTTACCACATACTGCACTGTTCAATTCAAACTCGCACGGCCATCTGGAAAATAAGCACTGGTTCAGTTTTAGAAAAAGTCCATATTTAACTTACGGTTAGATCGATGACAAATAGCGCACATCAGTAAAGTGAATTGAAGGATGGATTCCAGATGATGGCGCAAACCCGTTTTCTGAGTGAGAGAGCTATTATGAAAGTGAGAAACGGCGTGCGTATTGTTGGGCGACCGGGATCAGCGTGGCTCACCCTATAAACAGTCGGTGCAGGATTGCTGGATCGATAATCAAAACTATAAGACAGGTGAAAAAAAGGCAATCTCTCGCGTAGCTCCTAGGTGCCATTAGTTTTTTTTATGATGCAGTAAATACGAAACTAATTATAATCCATAAATATTGCCTTTACATGAACAAGAAGTGCGAAACTATGTCGAGTTGGGTCACCGTTATGGGCTGAAAACCATCCATAAATAAAAGAACAATTGTCTGGAAGCTAGGATTAATTCATTCTCTGTGGTTATGAGGATGTGGATGTGCGAAGGTAATGGATTGTGGCTATAAATTATCTGTCAGACGGTTTCTAAGGATAAAATGTGTTTCACTATGATAGACCTGCCACCCATAACGTTTATCATTAAGATATCAATTCGTCACCGGGAGACAGATGCGTGACGTCATTGTTCAAATAGTTTTGTGGAAAATGACAATGTGGTCATTGTATACATTATGGTGTAACACAATCACGTCTTCAGCATCCATGACGGGATGGCCTAATTATTGAGATATGGGTTACCTGTCCGACTGTTTTGTATACATCATGGCGTAACACAAACGTCTTCAGCATCCATGACGAAAAGCCCAGCAGTGTGGACTTCTGGTTGCCTTCCAGAACAACAACGTCAACATGTTGGTGAGACGAGCTGCAGCGTTGCCACTTGTGAGAATGTGTGACATTGATGATGTGTTGGTCAACACCCTTGATGAGGCTGATTTTGGACAATGAAAATGCCATAAACTTTGCAGACTACGTCACTGAGCAGTAGGTGGACAACGACAACCGTGAGATGTGGAACCACTTTCACACTTGTAGTCCACGTACGACAAACCACCTCGAGAGGTGGTATTCAAACCTGAAGAGACTTGGCAGAAACCACCCGAACCTCTACAGGTTCATTGAGTTCATCCAGAGTGAGCAGGGAATTTGTGAGATTTTCTTCATGCAATTGCAGTCAGGTAGCCTTGTGCCACCAAAGAAGAAACGCTACCAGAACCAAAAACAATCTAGTACCTGCTACTAAACAAACATGGTAGGGATTAACGATTTGTCAGCTACTAGACAAGTAGGAAGTCACTATTTCTTACTACCCCCGAAGTGAAGACTACACTAAACGCCAAATGATACGTTACCGTCCTCCCCTTATGCATTACTTAAAATATATCAAAGATATGTTAGAAGGTATAAGTTTACAAGAAAGCTTAACAACACAGCTTTATGCAAATTAGGGAAAAAAATCGCAAATGCATTCACATTTAGGTGAAATGCATCTTTTGTCAGAAGACTTAATTTGTCCTATTTTCGACCATGCCGAAAAAAACCAATAACAGTGATTTAGATGTCCAAGAGAAAACTTGAAATAAAATTCTGCTTTGAAACGAAGATAAACAATTTAAAGTCACCAGTTTTCAACTATTAAAACAAGAAACAACTGTTGTAGAGTGTGTAAAATTGTAAAAGAATCATTCCTATGATTTCAGTCTGTGAAAACAAGTACAACGTGTCTTTGATATTGTGACAAAGTGTTTAGGAACACCTAAATGATCTTTGTTAACAGTTTTGTTTGCAAAATAACATTTTTCCATTTTCTGTTTACACATAGCAAAATCAGTCGCCAAAACGTAGCAATGTTCAAACAGTATTTGCATCAATTTCACGTGTAGGGTGATTCTACAGGGTATAAAGAGAGCCTAGAATGCATGATCTGATACACAAGTACGAGAAATATGCCACGATTAACAGCTGAAGAGAGAGAATGAGCCAATGAGATGTTGCAGATGGGGTCGACATGCCTGATGCCGACGCCCTCGGATGCTACCATATCACGGTTATGACTTATTCAGCGCTACAGACAGACTGGGGTCACCGTAGACAGACCAAAAAGTGGACGTCCACGCATCACAATGCAGCAGACAGTTTCATCCTCACTTGAGTAGATTTTAAGAAATGTATTTAGCAAGGAGGGTAACGTGTCTTTTGGCGTTTAGTGTATATCCAGGTTCTCATAAAAACTCACAGTATATAACGGAAAATAACTTCACTTGATTAACGGCGATTGGGTGAATTTAACGCCCCTTTGAACATTATTCCCCACATGTCACGGCCTGTCAGCGTTTCGGGGGAGGGAAGCCCGAAGTGATGCAGGTCCCAAATACAGGGCATTAATCAAGGCGAACAAGGAGTCATAGGTTTCTGGCGTGCCAAAGGGATGCAGGTCCCACATACAGGGCACTAATCAAGGCGAACAAGGAGTCACAGGTTTCTGGCGTGCCAAAGGGATGCAGGTCCCACATACAGGGCACTAATCAAGGCGAACAAGGAGGCATAGGTTTCTGGCGTGCCAAAGGGATGCAGGTCTCAAATACAGGGCACTATTCAAGGCAAACAAGGAGTCATAGGTTTCTGGCGTGCCAAAGGGATGCAGGTCCCACATACAGGGCACTAATCAAGGCGAACAAGGAGGCATAGGTTTCTGGCGTGCCAAAGGGATGCAGGTCCCACATACAGGGCATTAATCAAGGCGAACAAGGAGTCATAGGTTTCTGGCGTGCCAAAGGGATGCAGGTCTCACATACAGGGCACTATTCAAGGCGAACAAGGAGTCATAGGTTTCTGGCGTGCCAAAGGGATGCAGGTCTCAAATACAGGGCATTAATCAAGACGAACAAGGAGTCATAGGTTTCTGGCGTGCCAAAGGGATGCAGGTCCCACATACAGGGCATTAATCAAGACGAACAAGGAGGCATAGGTTTCTGGCGTGCCAAAGGGATGCAGGTCCCACATACAGGGCATTAATCAAGGCGAACAAGGAGTCATAGGTTTCTGGCGTGCCAAAGGGATGCAGGTCCCACATACAGGGCATTAATCAAGGCGAACAAGGAGTCATAGGTTTCTGGCGTGCCAAAGGGATGCAGGTCCCACATACAGGGCATTAATCAAGGCGAACAGGGAGTCATAGGTTTCTGGCGTGCCAAAGAGATGCAGGTCCCACATACAGGGCATTAATCAAGGCGAACAAGGAGTCAAAAGGGACACAACTCCGCACAATGAATTGCGTCACCCATATTCCCTGCTGATCACAAAGTTTTGTTACAAACCTTAACGCCTTTGTACGGGGCTCAGAACAGTAGTATCTCAGAAAAATACTCAAACACTGAAGGCTTCTGAGAAACGTTGCAAGCATCTTTGTCTGGGTATGTCCGTGCACATTTCTTTCCGGGATATGGTTATGACAGCAAAATCCCGGTAATGCGACATGTACAAATGCAAACAGCTTCTCTGTAAACCTGGCCAAGTGCAAATAAGTTAATCTGTAAGGTGGTCCCTTGAAAACAATGGTAAAGCAAAGTCCTAAGCCAGCTTAGTACAATAACATCCCTTTAGGTGTGTTTCCGTGTTTCATAACATAACCCTTACAGGACCTCTCATGAGTATGCCATAAACATTGCCCTGTCGGTACGTACTCATTCGCTTTGTATTCTTTCTAGGTTTGTTTCTATATTCTACATTGGAGAATTTAAAATACATGCTGCTAAACCAACTTGCGAACAATTACATTGATAAATGTTATTTTTCATCACTTTTTTTACGAAGCAATGCCATATATATAGCTAAAAGTACAGTCCTGGACAGTCACACACTCCAACTCTAACAGTGAGTTAGATAGATACTCACATACAGGTATTGGTGGGTTGGATAGATAGAGATGAGGTGGATTAACAGTCACAGACAGGTGGATATGAGGTAGATTGACAGTCACAGACAGGTAGAGATGAGGTAGATTGACAGCCACAGACAGGTTGAGATGAGGTAGATTGACAGTCACAGACAGGTAGAGATGAGGTATATTGACAGTCACAGACAGGTGGATATGAGGTAGATTGACATTCACAGACAGGTAGATATGAGGTAGATTGACAGTCACAGACAGGTAGATATGAGGTATATTGACAGTCACAGACAGGTAGAGATGAGGTATATTGACAGTCACAGACAGGTAGAGATGAGGTATATTGACAGTCACAGACAGGTGGAGGGAGGTGAGGTATATTGACAGTCACAGACAGGTAGAGATGAGGTATATTGACAGTCACAGACAGGTGGATATGAGGTAGATTGACAGTCACAGACAGGTAGAGATGAGGTATATTGACAGTCACAGACAGGTAGAGATGAGGTAGATTGACAGTCACAGACAGGTAGAGATGAGGTATATTGACAGTCACAGACAGGTAGAGATGAGGTAGATTGACAGTCACAGACAGGTAGAGATGAGGTATATTGACAGTCACAGACAGGTGGATATGAGGTAGATTGACAGTCACAGACAGGTAGATATGAGGTATATTGACAGTCACAGACAGGTGGATATGAGGTAGATTGACAGTCACAGACAGGTGGATATGAGGTAGATTGACAGTCACAGACAGGTGGATATGAGGTATATTGACAGACACAGACAGGTAGAGATGAGGTATATTGACAGTCACAGACAGGTGGATATGAGGTAGATTGACAGTCACAGACAGGTAGAGATGAGGTATATTGACAATCACAGACAGGTGGATATGAGGTAGATTGACAGTCACAGACAGGTAGATGTGAGGTAGATTGACAGTCACAGACAGGTAGAGATGAGGTATATTGACAGTCACAGACAGGTGGATATGAGGTAGATTGACAGTCACAGACAGGTAGAGATGAGGTATATTGACAGTCACAGACAGGTAGAGATGAGGTATATTGACAGTCACAGACAGGTAGAGATGAGGTATATTGACAGTCACAGACAGGTAGAGATGAGGTAGATTGACAGTCACAGACAGGTAGAGATGAGGTATATTGACAGTCACAGACTGGTGGATATGAGGTAGATTGACAGTCACAGACAGGTAGAGATGAGGTATATTGACAGTCACAGACAGGTAGAGATGAGGTATATTGACAGTCACAGACAGGTAGAGATGAGGTATATTGACAGTCACAGACAGGTAGAGATGAGGTATATTGACAGTCACAGACAGGTGGATATGAGGTAGATTGACAGTCACAGACAGGTGGATATGAGGTAGATTGACAGTCACAGACAGGTGGATATGAGGTATATTGACAGACACAGACAGGTAGAGATGAGGTATATTGACAGTCACAGACAGGTGGATATGAGGTAGATTGACAGTCACAGACAGGTAGAGATGAGGTATATTGACAATCACAGACAGGTGGATATGAGGTATATTGACAGTCACAGAGAGGTAGAGATGAGGTATATTGACAGTCACAGACAGGTAGAGATTAGGTAGATTGACAGTCACAGACAGGTAGATGTGAGGTAGATTGACAGTCACGGACAGGTAGAGATGAGGTATATTGACAGTCACAGACAGGTGGATATGAGGTAGATTGACAGTCACAGACAGGTAGAGATGAGGTATATTGACAGTCACAGACAGGTAGAGATGAGGTAGATTGACAGTCACAGAGAGGTAGAGATGAGGTATATTGACAGTCACAGACAGGTAGAGATGAGGTAGATTGACAGTCACAGACAGGTAGAGATGAGGTATATTGACAGTCACAGACTGGTGGATATGAGGTAGATTGACAGTCACAGACAGGTAGATATGAGGTATATTGACAGTCACAGACAGGTGGATATGAGGTAGATTGACAGTCACAGACAGGTGGATATGAGGTATATTGACAGTCACAGACAGGTAGAGATGAGGTAGATTGACAGTCACAGACAGGTGGATATGAGGTAGATTGACAGTCACAGACAGGTTGATATGAGGTAGATTGACAGTCACAGACAGGTAGAGATGAGGTATATTGACAGTCACAGACAGGTGGATATGAGGTAGATTGACAGTCACAGACAGGTGGATATGAGGTAGATTGACAGACACCGATAATTTACATACAGATGGAGGTGAGAGGGTTAGGCAGTAGATCATTGTCAGGTGGAACTGTTGCATCCAATAACCATATATCAACATTATCTCTGCGTTTATTAAAGCGACGGCTATTCCAGGGTATTGAACCTGGCTGTCAGTCATGGCTCTCTGACTGGGGGTGTTGTTCACTCTGTCGTTGACGGAAAGGAAAGGTGAGTAGATTAAGATATCAATACGTAATCGTTATATGCACGGGTCTGCCAGCACATTGTAGTCTGTGTGTAATAACGCAGTATCAGCTGCCCTGCACTTTATACTCTTCTCAAAGAAAGCTAGGAAGAAAATTAGTGGGTAAACAACGCGTTTCCTGTTTGATGCAGACTCAAGATTTCTCACAATGCTTTCCCATCAATCACCATCCGGAAGTTTTGAAATTAGATCCGAATATGACTTCCAATGTCGCTTTTCAATAAACTGGTCTATCCAGATCGCCATCGATTTTCAAATAATCACTTCCTATGACATTTATTGAGAAAATTCAAGCGAGGCCTACTGCCCTTCTCCCGTGTCAGAATAACCTAAAACAAGGCTATCCATCAAGCGTGAGAGTGGTCATCATCAGACCAGGCACATAGCCAGTAGTGACGACTACTGATCAAGTTCCGCCCAGATTAGTTGCTGAGAATCAGTAACTGGGTACCCTGTAGAAGAACGAGATAATTCTGGTGAAACTGGTGAGACTGAACAGATCCATATGTCATCTCTTATACCTTTTATGATTCCCTTAAAAAAACAAATGCTGGAGATATAGTAATATGTCCATATATCTACGACATTGACGTACAAGAATCGATGGTATTTGCTGCTGGACTCGCAGAACATGTATGTTCAAAATGACAGATGGAACTCTTCAGTGTAACATCACGAAACTACGTGACCAACCTTTGTTTGTCAAAAGTAGCTGTAAACCAAACAAAAAACCCAAAACAAACAAAAACTGATTAAGCTTTACTTTTGAAGAACACAAGTAGAACCATCATAGGAGAACTGAACACACTGCCTGCTCGATACAGTCATTTCAGCACAATTAATTTCTAACAATGATTTTTACAGACATGCTTGTGTAAATATTGCCAGTACAAAGCCGTCCACCCTAGTACTCCCAGAACTCTATTACAAATTAACCCCTTATGATATATCAACATAGCCGTGACATGGGTGGAAGGTTGATTACGCGCCGTATTGAAGTTAAATCATCGTGACGTCATCCTACTGTGTGCTGATTAAAACCCCCTTTCATCCAGTTAATATTCTCATAAATATCGAATTAGACAAACATTGAAGGTAATTTGGTGAAACGATAAATTGGCTACTTCCAAATATGACATATATAATTATACATCCAGAGATGCGAGTACTAAATTTCATACCATGTGTATATCTTCTTGTGTTTAGATGCAATCATCATCACTACGAACTGTCGAGCATTGTTAAGTGCACAGGCAAATCACTGACAGGTACGTCACATGAAGCCGGATGTCTTCATCAATGCGCCGACCGCACCCAGGTTTCCAGGCGCGTGTTAAATATAAGCAGTTAATGAAAGATTTATTGAATAATGTAACAAAGCCTAAATAGTACACCCTAAGCCCATGGGGTTGAACAAACATGTCTATTTGCCCTGAAGGAAAGAACCAAATGAGCATTTAATTATCAATAATTGGGTTAAGATTAGGTTGAAGATGTCTATATATTTAACATTACTCTCTGGCGTAGCTTTGCGCATTTGCTGTCTCATCGAAGCACTATTAATCAACCGATTATAGAACTGACTTTTCCTGCTGAATAGATATATATTTGTGGCGTTAGAGACGTATAAGACTTATACTTAACCGGTAAATCAACTTTACGTGCGAGGACATGAGGGTCAAGTGAGTGTCTTTCCCCGGTGGAATGAAGTAGTGCTTCATGACAATGACTACTGACGCAAGTCACTCCATTCCTGAGGACTGATCCATACGGGGGTTCACAACATCGAAAAGAAAATACTTGACTGACTATGAAACTTCTACATAACGAGTAAATGGTTCGATCTGATTGAAAGATAAAGAGTTGACATACATATTCCCAAATGCACTGTTGTGTATTAACAACAAATGGTATGTTTGATAGAACTTTATTCCCTTTGATGTCATGCTGCTTGTTTTAGTTTGAAAGTATCCCTAACTTCCATTAAATCACGGGCCAGAGGGAAGAGACTATATATACACTTGGTGCTTGTTATTATTCTATAAATCCACAATTTGCATTAAGATGATAAGAATACATGTACATAATGGCGGGGAGGCATATAGGGATGTCAGCTTCTGTATTGGGAGAAACAGAACGGTAAGCAAAACAGATACATCAACCACAACAGATACACCCAATATACTAGACACAACAAGGCACATCAACCACACCAGATACACCCGATATACTAGACACAACAGGCACATCAACCACACCAGATACACCCAATATACTAGACACAACAGGCACATCAACCACACCAGATACACCCAATATACTAGACACAACAAGGCACATCAACCACACCAGATACACCCGATATACTAGACACAACAGGCACATCAACCACACCAGATACACCCAATATACTAGACACAACAGGCACATCAACCACACCAGATACACCCAATATACTAGACACAACAAGGCACATCAACCACACCAGATACACCCAATATACTAGACACAACAGGCTCACCAACCACAACAGATACACCCAATATACTAGACACAACAAGGCACATCAACCACACCAGATACACCCGATATACTAGACACAACAGGCACATCAACCACACCAGATACACCCAATATACTAGACACAACAAGGCACATCAACCACACCAGATACACCCGATATACTAGACACAACAGGCTCACCAACCACACCAGAGACACCCAATATACCAGACACAACAGGCACATCAACCACACCAGATACACCCAATATACTAGACACAACAGGCACATCCACCACACCAGATACACCCAATATACCAGACACAACAGGCACATCAACCACACCAGATACACCCAATATACCAGACACAACAGGCACATCCACCACACCAGATACACCCAATATACTAGACACAACAGGCTCACCAACCACACCAGAGACACCCAATATACCAGACACAACAGGCACATCAACCACAACAGATACACCCAATATACTAGACACAACAGGCACATCAACCACACCAGATACACCCGATATACTAGACACAACAGGCACATCAACCACACCAGATACACCCAATATACTAGACACAACAGGCACATCAACCACACCAGATACACCCAATATACTAGACACAACAAGGCACATCAACCACACCAGATACACCCAATATACTAGACACAACAGGCACATCAACCACAACCAGATACACCAGATACAATATACTAGACACAACAAGGCACATCAACCACACCAGATACACCCGATATACTAGACACAACAGGCTCATCAACCACACCAGATGATACACCTAATATACTAGACAACAACAGGCACATCCACCACAGATACACCCAGACAACACACCACAATATACTAGATATACCAGACACAACAGGCACATCAACCACACCAGATACACCCAATATACTAGACACAACAGGCACATCCACCACACCAGATACACCCACACCTAGACACAACAGGCTCACAAGACACCAACACCCAATATACCAACACAACAGACAATCGCAATATACCAGACACAACAGGATACAACCACAACAGATACGCAATATATACTAGACACACCACACCAGATACAACCTGATATACTAGACACAACGGGCACATCAACCACCAGATACACCCTAATATACTAGACACAACAGGCACATCAACCACACCAGATACACCCAATATACTAGACACAACAGGCACATCCACCACAACAGATACACCCAATATACTAGACACAACAGGCACATCAACCACAACAGATACACCAATATACTAGATATACAACAGGCACATCAACCACACCAGATACACCCAATATACTAGACACAACAGGCACATCAACCACAACAGATACACCCAATATACTAGACACAACAAGGCACATCAACCACAACAGATACACCCAATATACCAGACAGGCAACATACCAGATACAGATATAGACACAACAGGCACATCCACCACAACAGATACACCCAATATACTAGACACAACAGGCACATCAACCACACCAGATACACCCAATATATAGACACAACAGCACATCAACCACACACACCAGACAGATACACCCAATATACTAGACACAACAGGCACATCAACCACCAGCAGATACACCCAATATACTAGACACAACAGGCACATCAACCACACCAGATACACCTAATATACTAGACACAACAGGCACATCAACCACACCAGATACCCAATATACTAGACACAACATACATCAACCACACCACACATACTAGGCAACGGGCACATCCACCACACCAGATACACCCAATATACTAGACACAACAGGCACATCCACCACACCAGATACACCCAATATACTAGACACAACAGGCACATCAACCACACCAGATACACCCAATATACTAGACACAACAGGTACATCAACCACACCAGATACACCCAATATACTAGACACAACAGGTACATCAACCACTAGATACACAACAGGCTAGATTACCTACTAGACACAACAGGCACATCAACCACACCAGATACACCAGAATCATCAGGTACATCAACCACACCAGATACACCAGAATCACCAGGTACATGAACCACACCAGATACATCAGAATCACCAGGTACATCAACCACAGCAGATACAGCAGAATCACCAGGTACATCAACCACCCTAGATACAGCAGAATCACCAGGTACATCAACCACACCAGATACACCAGAATCACCAGGTACATCAACCACAGGAGATACAGCAGAATCACCAGGTACATCAACCACACCAGATACAGCAGAATCACCAGGTACATCAACCACCGCAGATACACCAGAATCACCAGGTACGTGAACCACACCAGAAACACCAGAATCATCAGGTACATCAACCACACCAGATACAGCAGAATCATCAGGTACATCAACCACACCAGATACACCAGAATCATCAGGTACATCAACCACACCAGATACACCAGAATCATCAGGTACATCAACCACACCAGATACACCAGAATCATCAGGTACATGAACCACCCCAGATACAGCAGAATCACCAGGTACATCAACCACAGAAGATAACACCAGAATCATCAGGTACATGAACCACCCCAGATACACCAGAATCATCAGGTACATGAACCACTCCAGATACAGCAGAATCACCAGGTACATCAACCACACCAGATACACCCACCAGAATCATCAGGTACATCAACCAACCCAGATACACCAGAATCACCAGGTACATCAACCACACCAGATACACCCACCAGAATCATCAGGTACATCAACCACCCCAGATACACCAGAATCACCAGGTACATCAACCACACCAGATACACCCACCAGAATCATCAGGTACATGAACCACCCCAGATACACCAGAATCATCAGGTACATCAACCACCCCAGATACAGCAGAATCATCAGGTACATCAACCACCCCAGATACACCAGAATCATCAGGTACATCAACCACAGCAGATACAGCAGAATCACCAGGTACATCAACCACACCAGATACACCAGAATCACCAGGTACATCAACCACCCCAGATACACCAGAATGATCAGGTTCATCAAGCATATCAAAACGTCAGATACACCAGAGTCAGGTATATCAAACACACTAAATACACCAGACACAAAGAAATTGTAGGAGTCACATCGTTCTTACTCCCATAATGTACGACAGGTACCAGGTACCCAGTGAAGTTCACCAGAAGCCTAACATAAGAGGCAAACCAGGCACAGCACTGATCATAACTAATGCACCACGCAAACAAGACACACTAGTAACACCCGACAATCGAGACACACCAGTTACACCTGACAATCTATACACACCAGTTACACCTGACAATCGAGACACATCAGTTACACCTGACAATCGAGACACACCAGTTACACCTGACAATCTAGACATATCAGTTACACCTGACAATCGAGACGCACCAGTTACACCCGACAATCGAGGCACACCAGTTACACCTGACAATCGAGACACATCAGGTACACCTGACAATCGAGACACATCAGTTGCACCCAACAATCTAGACACATCAGTTACACCTGACAATCGAGACACATCAGGTACACCTGACAATCGAGACTCATCAGTTACACCTGACAATCGAGACGCACCAGTTATGCCTGACAATCGAGACACATCAGTTACACCCGACAATCGAGGCACATCAGTTACACCTGACAAACGAGACACACCAGTTACACCTGAAGATCGAGACACATCAGTTGCACCCAACAATACACCAGTTACACCTGACAATCGAGACACACCAGTTACACCTGACAATCTAGACACATCAGTTACACCTGACAATCGAGACACACCAGTTACACCTGACAATCTAGACACATCAGTTACACCTGACAATCGAGATACACCAGTTACACCTGACAATCGAGACGCACCAGTTACGCCTGACAATCGAGACACATCAGTTAACACCTGAAAATCGAGACACATCAGTTAACACCTGAAAATCGAGACACACCAGCTACACCCGAAAAACAAACTCACTAGATACACGAGGGGCACTATATACTCCAAAGAATATCAGTATTGGCATTGTGTATAGTTCTATATACCGTGACTATCAATATGTCAATTGACTTGGAAAAATCACCAAAGCGTTTGGATACTTTATATCTGCCCCTTGTCACTGAACCAACTAACTGAAGTTACTAGACACCTGACCCAAGGAATGCATCAAATGCACATCGGCGTATACCAGTTCTACCATAGTGGTGAAATATATGCAGCCATGACGTTGTGATGATGAAATAACGGAACTTAATTATTTCCATTACAGCTGGAAGGATGCATACACTGTATTCCATCATCACCAGTGTGTTTAATAATTCATAATCCTATGTCATTTCATATTAGATATTACTAGCATGCAATTCTCAACTGGTAGCTACAGGGAATGTACTAACCTGATGATCCACAGCATCCAGTTGTTGTGCGAGGTAGCTGAGACGACTTCCACCGTCTAAGTAGCGCTCCCAGCTTGTTACAAACCATTGATTTAATCATTTGACCACACTATAATACCGGCATAACATATTTACTATTCAATCGAACACTGCTGTCGTTCTGCAAGAATACGTGCTACAGTAACTGGTTTTATGGCCATTAGAACAGAATGAGTAGTTCACGTTAATATGACTTCAAACTAACACAGTTGTTTTTTTTGTACATTTATCACTATTTAAAGACAACATTACTCATAAATCACAAGGTCCTTATTAAAAATATGACATATCAATTCAAACTAATCATGGAAATAAAATGTTTGGAATATTAACACTGAAATAATGCCTTACTTATTGTCCACCACAACGATAAGTCACGTGGTAATGTCGCTTGATGGTTGACGATTTGTTACATGATTTGCTGCAGAAAGTCAGTAAAGACACGAAGTTATAAAGTTAATGTACAACCACAACCAGCGACACTGGGAAATATAGTTATGGAAGCCAATGTAATTATTGAAGACTTAGTCAATGTTTAACCACAGTCAACCTGATCTACCAATATGTCAACTCAGTTATTGAAGCCTGTATTATCACTGAAGTTAGAGAGACTGGGTAAAATGTCAGTATAGTTTATTGAAGTTTCTGTATCGCCACAGCCAGCGACATTTGACAATATGTCAATGTTATTGTTGATGTTAATGTGTAACTTGTTGCCGAATTGACCTGGCCAAAAGTCAGTATAGTTATTGAAGTTTCTGTATAACTACAGTCAACGACATTTGGCAATATGTTATTAGTGAAGGTAATACCATTTCAGGACCATTTTTCTTTGAAAATCTTGAATTTCCATTTTGTAAGCACATTTGTGGGTCATACATGACAGCTGCAACAAGGT
Organism: Haliotis rubra; assembly: GCF_003918875.1. Lineage (NCBI taxonomy): Eukaryota > Metazoa > Mollusca > Gastropoda > Lepetellida > Haliotidae > Haliotis > Haliotis rubra. The sequence continues at coordinate 266,665 of NW_025766436.1, forward strand.
ATTTAGGAACGGTAGTGCGAACGTCTAATTTGCAATTTCGGGTTTGCTGCGGTTAGAACTGAGGGATCATGCAAAGATGCCATTACAATTTCAGACGCCCGAGCTGGTCGCAAATATTATACAGTCAGACTAGCATACACCCACATTGTCCCAATGATGCTTCAATAATTTACTTATTGTGAAATGTCTGGCCATTTTGTTTCTTTGCGGATGTTGTCCGTGCCTCCCTTCGGGTCAAGTCCTGTCTTCAGATTGATGGGTTTGAAAACCGGAATGAATCTTATTGAGCTGCGGAGGTGAAAGATGGGTTTCTCCTTGTCGGTATATATGGCCCAGTAATGAACCGGCTTCGGAGGGTTAGCCCCAGTGGGGTATTGTTCGATGGGTTCAGGGGGTTAAACTCCCCACCGAGATCAACCATCATCAGACCACTAATATCTTCTCATTCGGATTCTGTTATTCTCCATAGGACCCCCAAGATGGTATAAGAGTGAATTACAAGGTATAATGATATACTATGGTGATCAAGATGGCAGTACATATAACTGATACAACAAACATGATAGAGAAAGGCTATGACACTCTATAATATTGATACATTTTGCAAGAGATTTCAGTTCTTTTCTTTTACTGGAAGAAAAGAGTAATAATTTGAAAGAGTGGAGGTTGTCATTTTTGGTATATTTAATTGGTATGAGATTTTTTCCTCGACTTTCTAGTGATGTACAGCAAAAAATGTATGAAATTCGTCTGCTATGACTGATGAATTACAAAGATTGCAAGTTCTATTTTCTTTTCCTGTATTTGTCCAGCGACCTTTTTCAATTGGTAGTTTATGATTTGTAGTTCTGAATTTAAGTAATGGATAGATTTTGGTAGATAATGGTAATTTTCAAATTTAGGTAATTTCTTGTAATATTTATAGTAAAAGTTTTTTGATCTATTAGTAACTGAACTGTTCCATGACTGATAAAATTGATCACTGAGAATCGTGTCGATCATACTAACCAATCACTGTCTGTCATATAGACTTGGCATCATTGTTATCAGTGTATAGACTCTCATAACCCCATAAGGGATAGCTCATCATATATATTTTATCTTGTGATTTGTATATATTTTATTTGTATGAGGTGAAACCTAAATAACATATATATCTGTCATCGTTTACAGATGAAGATAACTAAGTGCAATAAAAGTTCAGTTGATCCAGGCACAGTCAGGCTGGTTATGCTCATCATAAACTCTGCCCACTTTACACGCAACCAAGACAGCGAATGGGACTTCTGCCTGGACGCACTGCCTCGTCCAATCCCACCAAGATGTTTACAGATGATGTGCAGTCTGCTGCATGACCCAAAGTATCAGAATAGCTGTGATGGGATCTGACATGATTTACCGTGTGAGTTTAATAATACCTGTACTACTACTACTACTACTACTACTACTACTACTACTACTACTACTACTACTACTACTACTACTACGGGCGGTGGGGTAGCCTAGTGGTTAAAGCGTTAGCTCGTCACGCCGAATACCCGGGTTCGATTTCCCACATGGGTACATTTCTGGTGTCCCACACCGTGATATTGCTGAAATATTGCTAAAAGCGGCGTAAAACTACACTCTGTGTGTTAACCTTCATGACAAGTACAGTAAACCCCACTCTCCTACCCAGAGTTCCATGCGGCCAGCCAGCATAGTACCTCTGCCACAGGCCAGAAAATTGTGACGATTCGTCACATCTTGCAATGTCAATTCAATATAATGTACAAATTTCTTTTATTCTTTTATTTTTGACGAGCCTACACATCTAACTAAACATCTTTAATAGAATGGTTTAGTTTCACTGAGAAAATATCCAAAAACATGTAACACTATTTCGATTTGCGTAGCGATCCTTTCTTTACATAGGTTGTACGGCTCCACGTGCTGTCATCGAAGCTGATGGAGAGCAAACGATGCAGCCAGTTTGATATCTAAATATGTACTGTCATAGACCTAACTGTCGCAGTTGTTGAAGAATATATATGTAACAATGTAAAACATTATGAAGAGAGCGCCGAAAAGCTTTCGTGAGTCCAGTCTCTTCTTATCATGAATATGCGCGTTTGATTACAAACAAGAGAAAAGTCCACTCACGTGATATGCAAATTAGCCTGTGGCAGTGATGTTATGTTAAGTCATCGCTGCGCCGGAGTGTGAGTAAACCCAACACATGAATTTTCGCCATGACATGTCAGATACACGCAGTGCAATCATTGCCTGTCTGCCCAGCGGGCGGGATACCTGTGGTGGATGTAATCCCTTTCCCTAATGTCAACTAAATACAGTCACACTAACCTTTATGAATAGGCCACCAGCTTGCTGTTCAGTTTACACCTAGTTCCGCTTTGACTCGGCCAAATAATCCACACAACGAAGTTTTAAAACAGTCTCGTAAGCAGATTTGAAAACAAGCCGCTTAATGAAATGGCAAGATTCAGTATTGATCAACCTGTAGCGGTGATGGCCAATCGCTCCGAATGATTGAAGACAGTATTTCAAAAGGTGCAATTATACTTTAACTGAAAAAATGAAAAATAATTCTAACGCAGTTAGTAATTAAAGTAGTGCATTATGTATTTTGCATACTTACTTGTATGTATGTAACATACATGTCATTTTTGTGTGTGTGTGTGTTTATGTGTGTATGTATGTGTGTGTGTTTGTGTGTTTGTGTGTGTGTGCATGCATCTTCGCCTTCATTTAATTGGTGTAGTAAAACAACTCGATGGTTTATTTCAGACTATCAGTGGTCTCACTAATTAACTCTCAGTTAATCAGGGGTGGCCGATCAATGTGTTGATAGTAGATTAAGTACGCAATCTATTGACTTCTGAGATAGACATGAATCAGCGACGAAGTAACTCTATTCAGCTCTTAACATGCATTGTTCAAATCCTTATCAACCAAGCCATATCAGTTTGTAGTTTGTAATGTTGCCATGTCTCACGCTTGATGCGGAGTTGCTACGTAATAGCAAACAAACAGTTACCAGCAATTGAATGAACGCCGAGCAAACCCAGTCACATGCGATAACAACCTACCAGCCTCCACTAGAGGCGGAACTTACATCAATACTTGAAAACAAGGTACATAGTTAGAACAGAGCACGTTGGTACATAAAGTGTATACAGTGATACATTGGGATAGGTTGTGATACAGAGCACGTTGGTACATAAAGTGTATACACATGATACATTGGGATAGGTTGTGATACAGAGCACGTTGCTACATAAAGTGTATACACATGATACATTGGGATAGGTTGTGATACAGAGCACGTTGCTACATAAAGTGTATACACATGATACATTGGGATAGGTTGTGATATAGAGCACGTTGCTACATAAAGTGTATACACATGATACATTGGGATAGGTTGTGATACAGAGCACGTTGCTACATAAAGTGTATACAAATGATACATTGGGATAGGTTGTGATACAGAGCACGTTGCTACATAAAGTGTATACACATGATACATTGGGATAGGTTGTGATACAGAGCACGTTGCTACATAAAGTGTATACAAATGATACATTGGGATAGGTTGTGATACAGAGCAGCACGTTGCTACATAAAGTGATATACAATGATACATTGGGATAGGTTGTGATACAGAGCACGTTGCTACATAAAGTGTATACACATGATACATTGGGATAGGCTACATACAAAGCACGTTATACAAAGTGTATACACATGATACATTGGGATAGGTTGTGATACAGAGCACGTTGGTACATAAAGTGTATACACATGATACATTGGGATAGGTTGTGATACAGAGCACGTTGCTACATAAAGTGTATACACATGATACATTGGGATAGGTTGTGATACAGAGCACGTTGCTACATAAAGTGTATACACACATGATACATTGGGATAGGTTGTGATATATAGAGCACGTTGCTACATAAAGTGTATACACATGATACATTGGGATAGGTTGTGATATAGAGCACGTTGGTACATAAAGCATGATACATTGGGATAGGTTGTGATACAGAGCACGTTGGTACATAAAGTGTATACACATGATACATTGGGATGGGTTGTGATACAGTTGTGATACAGAGCACGTTGCATACATAAAGTGTATACAAATGATACATTGGGATAGGTTGTGATACAGAGCACGTTGCTACATAAAGTGTATACACATGATACATTGGGATAGGTTGTGATACAGAGCACGTTGCTACATAAAGTGTATACACATGATACATTGGGATAGGTTGTGATACAGAGCACGTTGCTACATAAAGTGTATACACATGATACATTGGGATAGGTTGTGATACAGAGCACGTTGCTACATAAAGTGTATACACATGATACATTGGGATAGGTTGTGATACAGAGCACGTTGCTACATAAAGTGTATACACATGATACATTGGGATAGGTTGTGATACAGAGCACGTTGCTACATAAAGTGTATACACATGATACATTGGGATAGGTTGTGATACAGAGCACGTTGCTACATAAAGTGTATACACATGATACATTGGGATAGGTTGTGATACAGAGCACGTTGCTACATAAAGTGTATACACATGATACATTGGGATAGGTTGTGATACAGAGCACGTTGCTACATAAAGTGTATACATGATACATTGGGATAGGTTGTGATACAGAGCACGTTGGTACATAAAGTGTATACACATGATACATTGGGATAGGTTGTGATACAGAGCACGTTGGTACATAAAGTGTATACACATGATACATTGGGATAGGTTGTGATACAGAGCACGTTGCTACATAAAGTGTATACACATGATACATTGGGATAGGTTGTGATACAGAGCACGTTGGTACATAAAGTGTATACACATGATACATTGGGATAGGTTGTGATACAGAGCACGTTGCTACATAAAGTGTATACACATGATACATTGGGATAGGTTGTGATACAGAGCACGTTGCTACATAAAGTGTATACACATGATACATTGGGATAGGTTGTGATACAGAGCACGTTGCTACATAAAGTGTATACACATGATACATTGGGATAGGTTGTGATACAGAGCACGTTGCTACATAAAGTGTATACACATGATACATTGGGATAGGTTGTGATACAGAGCACGTTGCTACATAAAGTGTATACACATGATACATTGGGATAGGTTGTGATACAGAGCACGTTGCTACATAAAGTGTATACACATGATACATTGGGATAGGTTGTGATACAGAGCACGTTGGTACATAAAGTGTATACACATGATACATTGGGATAGGTTGTGATACAGAGCACGTTGCTACATAAAGTGTATACACATGATACATTGGGATAGGTTGTGATACAGAGCACGTTGCTACATAAAGTGTATACACATGATACATTGGGATAGGTTGTGATACAGAGCACGTTGGTACATAAAGTGTATACACATGATGATACATTGGGATAGGTTGTGATACAGAGCACGTTATGATACATATACAGAAGTGTATATAAAGTGTATACACATGATACATTGGGATAGGTTGTGATACAGAGCACGTTGCTACATAAAGTGTATACATGATACATTGGGATAGGTTGTGATACAGAGCACGTTGCTACATAAAGTGTATACACATGATACATTGGGATAGGTTGTGATACAGAGCACGTTGCTACATAAAGTGTATACACATGATACATTGGGATAGGTTGTGATACAGAGCACGTTGTTGCATACATAAAGTGTATACACATGATACATTGGGATAGGTTGTGATACAGAGCACGTTGCTACATAAAGTGTATACACATGATACATTGGGATAGGTTGTGATACAGAGCACGTTGGTACATAAAGTGTATACACATGATACATTGGGATAGGTTGTGATACAGAGCACGTTGCTACATAAAGTGTATACACATGATACATTGGGATAGGTTGTGATACAGAGCACGTTGCTACATAAAGTGTATACACATGATACATTGGGATAGGTTGTGATACAGAGCACGTTGCTACATAAAGTGTATACACATGATACATTGGGATAGGTTGTGATACAGAGCACGTTGCTACATAAAGTGTATACACATGATACATTGGGATAGGTTGTGATACAGAGCACGTTGCTACATAAAGTGTATACACATGATACATTGGGATAGGTTGTGATATACAGAGCACGTTGCGTTACATAAAGTGTATACACATGATACATTGGGATAGGTTGTGATACAGAGCACGTTGGTACATAAAGTGTATACACATGATACATTGGGATAGGTTGTGATACAGAGCACGTTGGTACATAAAGTGTATACACATGATACATTGGGATAGGTTGTGATACAGAGCACGTTGCTACATAAAGTGTATACACATGATACATTGGGATAGGTTGTGATACAGAGCACGTTGCTACATAAAGTGTATACACATGATACATTGGGATAGGTTGTGATACAGAGCACGTTGCTACATAAAGTGTATACACATGATACATTGGGATAGGTTGTGATACAGAGCACGTTGCTACATAAAGTGTATACACATGATACATTGGGATAGGTTGTGATACAGAGCACGTTGGTACATAAAGTGTATACACATGATACATTGGGATAGGTTGTGATACAGAGCACGTTGCTACATAAAGTGTATACACATGATACATTGGGATAGGTTGTGATACAGAGCACGTTGCTACATAAAGTGTATACACATGATACATTGGGATAGGTTGTGATACAGAGCACGTTGCTACATAAAAGTGTATACATGATACATTGGGATAGGTTGTGATACAGAGCACGTTGCTACATAAAGTGTATACACATGATACATTGGGATAGGTTGTGATACAGAGCACGTTGGTACATAAAGTGTATACACATGATACATTGGGATAGGTTGTGATACAGAGCACGTTGCTACATAAAGTGTATACACATGATACATTGGGATAGGTTGTGATACAGAGCACGTTGCTACATAAAGTGTATACACATGATACATTGGGATAGGTTGTGATACAGAGCACGTTGGTACATAAAGTGTATACACATGATACATTGGGATAGGTTGTGATACAGAGCACGTTGCTACATAAAGTGTATACACATGATACATTGGGATAGGTTGTGATACAGAGCACGTTGGTACATAAAGTGTATACACATGATACATTGGGATAGGTTGTGATACAGAGCACGTTGGTACATAAAGTGTATACACATGATACATTGGGATAGGTTGTGATACAGAGCACGTTGCTACATAAAAAGTGTACACATGATACATTGGGATAGGTTGTGATACAGAGCACGTTGGTACATAAAGTGTATACACATGATACATTGGGATAGGTTGTGATACAGAGCACGTTGCTACATAAAGTGTATACACATGATACATTGGGATAGGTTGTGATACAGAGCACGTTGCTACATAAAGTGTATACACATGATACATTGGGATAGGTTGTGATACAGAGCACGTTGCTACATAAAGTGTATACATGATACATTGGGATAGGTTGTGATACAGAGCACGTTGCTACATAAAGTGTATACACATGATACATTGGGATAGGTTGTGATACAGAGCACGTTGGTACATAAAGTGTATACACATGATACATTGGGATAGGTTGTGATACAGAGCACGTTGCTACATAAAGTGTATACACATGATACATTGGGATAGGTTGTGATATAGAGCACGTTGCTACATAAAGTGTATACACATGATACATTGGGATAGGTTGTGATACAGAGCACGTTGGTACATAAAGTGTATACACATGATACATTGGGATAGGTTGTGATACAGAGCACGTTGCTACATAAAGTGTATACACATGATACATTGGGATAGGTTGTGATACAGAGCACGTTGCTACATAAAGTGTATACACATGATACATTGGGATAGGTTGTGATATAGAGCACGTTGGTACATAAAGTGTATACACATGATACATTGGGATAGGTTGTGATAAAGAGCACGTTGCTACATAAAGTGTATACACATGATACATTGGGATAGGTTGTGATACAGAGCACGTTGCTACATAAAGTGTATACACATGATACATTGGGATAGGTTGTGATACAGAGCACGTTGCTACATAAAGTGTATACACATGATACATTGGGATAGGTTGTGATACAGAGCACGTTGCTACATAAAGTGTATACACATGATACATTGGGATAGGTTGTGATACAGAGCACGTTGCTACATAAAGTGTATACACATGATACATTGGGATAGGTTGTGATACAGAGCACGTTGGTACATAAAGTGTATACACATGATACATTGGGATAGGTTGTGATACAGAGCACGTTGCTACATAAAGTGTATACACATGATACATTGGGATAGGTTGTGATACAGAGCACGTTGGTACATAAAGTGTATACACATGATACATTGGGATAGGTTGTGATACAGAGCACGTTGCTACATAAAGTGTATACACATGATACATTGGGATAGGTTGTGATACAGAGCACGTTGCTACATAAAGTGTATACACATGATACATTGGGATAGGTTGTGATACAGAGCACGTTGTTGTGATACTAGCACGTTGCTACATAAAGTGTATACACATGATACATTGGGATAGGTTGTGATACAGAGCACGTTGCTACATAAAGTGTATACACAATGATACATTGGGATAGGTTGTGATACAGAGCACGTTGCTACATAAAGTGTATACAAATGATACATTGGGATAGGTTGTGATACAGAGCACGTTGGTACATAAAGTGTATACACATAATACATTGGGATAGGTTGTGATACAGAGCACGTTGCTACATAAAGTGTATACACATAATACATTTGCATAGGTTGTGATACAGAGCACGTTGCTACATAAAGTGTATACACATGATACATTGGGATAGGTTGTGATTTAGAGCACGTTGCTACATAAAGTGTATACAAATGATACATTGGGATAGGTTGTGATACAGAGCACGTTGGTACATAAAGTGTATACACATGATACATTGGGATAGGTTGTGATACAGAGCACGTTGCTACATAAAGTGTATACAAATGATACATTGGGATGGGTTGTGATACAGAGCACGTTGCTACATAAAGTGTATACACATGATACATTGGGATAGGTTGTGATATAGATCACGTTGGTACATAAAGTGTATACACATGATACATTGGGATAGGTTGTGATACAGAGCACGTTGCTACATAAAGTGTATAGAAATGATACATTGGGATGGGTTGTGATACAGAGCACGTTGGTACATAAAGTGTATACAAATGATACATTGGGATAGGTTGTGATATAGAGCACGTTGCTACATAAAGTGTATACACATGATACATTGGGATAGGTTGTGATATAGAGCACGTTTGTACATAAAGTGTATACACATGATACATTGGGATAGGTTGTGATACAGAGCACGTTGCTACATAAAGTGTATACACATGATACATTGGGATAGGTTGTTATACGGAGCACGTTGCTACATCAAGTGTATACACATGATACATTGGGATAGGTTGTGATATAGAGCATGTTGGTACATAAAGTGTATACAAATGATACATTGGGATAGGTTGTGATATAGAGCACGTTGCTACATAAAGTGTATACAAATGATACATTGGGATAGGTTGTGATATAGAGCACGTTGCTACATAAAGTGTATACACATGATACATTGGGATAGGTTGTGATATAGAGCACGTTGCTACATAAAGTGTATACAAATGATACATTGGGATAGGTTGTGATATAGAGCACGTTGCTACATAAAGTGTATACAAATGATACTTTGGGATAGGTTGTGATATAGCGCACGTTGCTACATAAAGTGTATACAAATGATACATTGGGATAGGTTGTGATATAGAGCACGTTGCTACATAAAGTGTATACAAATGATACTTTGGGATAGGTTGTGATACAGAGCATGAGGAGACTGTGAAGCTTACATGGTTAGAAATGACTATTTTCCCATCCACGGACATGCATAAAATAAGGTTCAATACTTACTGTTACAGGGGTGTTGATTAATAGCTGCTATTGGGATCCAACTGTTATTTTCCCCTGTCATTAACATATATACGTCAACAGTTTGGGCCAGATTCAACTTACTACACGACGGGAGTGCGATGTCGATTCGTTTAACAGCACCCCCGACATTGCACGGTTCGTGTCGCAGCTGACATCTCAAGTGAATCCGCTCTATAAAATGTTAATCACAATTCTTTCTTATCTTCAAAGTTACTTTGAAACAGCGTCATTAGAAGGCAGATGCCCGATCACTGGGACACTTCATAGTCACCTAGAGGACGACCCAGGGGCACAGGAAACAAAACATTTTAAAAAACTGAGCCCTGTTCCTCAAAGCGATCGTAGCGCTACGACTGTCGTAAGTCTACATGAAAGAATGGGAGATACGATCACCTTAGCTCTACGATCGCTTTGGGGAAGAGGGCCCAGGCTTGGTACACAGGTAACATGCATATGTTTAGACCCCTCCAACACAAACATATTTCGATTCAAGTCTTTGAATGGCATTCAGTAGTGATACACATTAGGTGGACATTTATTGATGTCAACTTCTGTACAGTAAGGAACAAGACGTGTCAGGGTACGCTCTTCATCTCCTGCACCGTAATTCCTTCATCATTCCACATCGTGTTTTCATTTCACACGGGTTGACATCCATAATTTACCATTTATGTTTCTAATAGTTATAATTAATAATACATACGATACACTGTAAGATCAAATGTATGCAAATTGCAAAGTAAGTTTATGAATATGCATAGACTTGTTGTATACATATTCTGAGGCTAACTACCACGCTTTTTAAAGGGAAATAATCATGAAGAGGTTTAGTTATTCTAAAGTCATAGGCGTAGGAACTGGGGGGGCAGGGGGTCAGCTGCGCCCCCTAAAAAAACATATGCCCCCCCATATTTTTACAAGCTGGAAATGTTTTTAGGGACCATAATAGAGAATTAAACACAAATTCAAACCTCTGGTAACGTTGAAAAAATAACATGATCACAAAAAAAAATTCCGCTAATGATAGAATCCAAATTTTTTAATTCATGTCACTCAAAAGTGAAAGTAGAGGCAGTCAGGCTGTTATTAACAGCCAACATGGATTCGAATCAGCGGTAAGTTGACAACATACATTGACATTACAGTGTAGTCTATACAGTAACATTTAGTTTACAGTAATAGCCATAGTTTAAGTATAATAGGTGCTGTTTGATTTATTTATTGAAAATCTAAACAATAACAATAAGACACGATTTCAAACTCATATATTGGCAGTGAGAGAGCTGGTTTTATCTGAAAGCCGAATTCATGTATGAAATAAGAATGGCTGCATTATTATACCCCAGCTACGACGTAGTCGCTGGTATATAGCGCTCAGCCCGTCCGCCCGTGTGTCCGTGCGTCCGGAATGGTTTCTCTGAGCATAACTCAAAAACTATACCACTTACAAACTTCAAATTTGGCATGGAACTTACCCTTATGGTGCCATTGTGGGTTTTGGCTTTCAATTGCATGATGCCAAAATTGAAAGTTTTCCTAAAATATTATTTTGGTATTCAATAATGGTATTGAAGGTGATCAGACTATAAGCGGGGGTATGTGAGCTGTGCTCACTTCTGCCTTGTTATTGAATGTAATTATAATATATTTATAGTATAAAACTATTGTTTTTCAGTACCCTATTGTTCTATTTGTCAGCACCCAAAATATGATTATCATAAAGAAAAATGACAGTGACTCAATTTCTTATTTTTCAGATATTTAAGACCAAATATAAAGAGAATAAGTTATTATAAAGACCTTCTTGTGAAGTATTCTAAAGCTGCAGACAAGGGCTGGGACACTCTTTGCGGAGAAATTGCAAAGCAAGTGAACTCGTCTGTCCTTTTCATATATCTCCTCTCTCCACCCCACCCCCACCCCCGTTATCAATTTCGAAATCTTGCCCCCAACTTTTAAACTGTTCCTACGCCTATGAAAGTTCGATACATCTGATCGGTTTGAAGTATCTAATGATACAGCGTTGATATCAAAGGTTCACATTTCTGACTGTGGATCTCTTTGCAAATGTTGCTAGGTTTACAGTTGTCACAGTAAGTGATTCGGGGCTGCCATTGTCCGATTATACTTGTAATCTCACATGCTAATTACTATGCAGCCAATACACGTTTTGTATCTCCATCACTTAATTACCATTATTTATATAACACACTAATTTCTTCTTCTATATGTTGCTTGTCTCCATTGTTTACCCTTATCAACACCAGTACATGTCACCATCATGTTATTAGAGGGCGGTGGGGTAGCCTCGTCGAAGACCAAAGTTCGATTTCCCCTTGTGTGAAGCCCATTTCTGGTGTCCCCCGCCGTGATATTGCTGGAATATTGCAAAAAGCGGCGTAAAACTAAACTCACTCACTACACTTTATTAATGTTATAAATACTATGACATTTATAGCCGGAGTCAAAGATGCTCCTTGCTGTGTGGGTTATCACGCCCATATGTCCAGGAAATGTCACTGTTTCTTCATCATTACAGCGAGGTGTGTACGTTTGTATGTTTACCAACTTCACTGACCTGATACTATGTGTGTTTGTATGTGATGTTTACCAACTTCACTGACCTGATACTATGTGTGTTTGTGTATGTGATGTTTACCAACTTCACTGACCTGATACTATGCGTGTTTGTATGTGATGTTTACCAACTTCACTGACCTGATACTATGCGTGTTTGTATGTGATGTTTACCAACTTCACTGACCTGATACTATGTGTGTTTGTATGTGATGTTTACCAACTTCACTGACCTGATACTATGCGTGTTTGTATGTGATGTTTACCAACTTCACACTGATGATGCGTGTTTGTATGTGATGTTTACCAACTATGTGATACTTTGTATGTGATGTTTTACCAACTTCACTGACCTGATACTATGTGTGTTTGTATGTGATGTTTACCAACTTCACTGACCTGATACTATGTGTGTTTGTATGTGATGTTTACCAACTTCACTGACCTGATACTATGCGTGTTTGTATGTGATGTTTACCAACTTCACTGACCTGATACTATGTGTGTTTGTATGTATGTTTACCAACTTCACTGACCTGATACTATGTGTGTTTGTATGTGATGTTTACCAACTTCACTGACCTGATACTATGTGTGTTTGTATGTGATGTTTACCAACTTCACTGACCTGATACTATGCGTGTTTGTATGTGATGTTTACCAACTTCACTGACCTGATACTATGTGTGTTTGTATGTATGTTTACCAACTTCACTGACCTGATACTATGTGTGTTTGTATGTATGTTTACCAACTTCACTGACCTGATACTATGTGTGTTTGTATGTGATGTTTACCAACTTCACTGACCTGATACTATGTGTGTTTGTATGTATGTTTACCAACTTCACTGACCTGATACTGATATTCATGCGTGTTTGTATGTGATGTTTACCAACTTCACTGACCTGATACTATGCGTGTTTGTATGTGATGTTTACCAACTTCACTGACCTGATACTATGTGTGTTTGTATGTGATGTTTACCAACTTCACTGACCTGATATTATGTGTGTTTGTATGTATGTTTACCAACTTCACTGACCTGATACTATGCGTGTTTGTATGTGATGTTTACCAACTTCACTGACCTGATACTATGTGTGTTTGTATGTGATGTTTACCAACTTCACTGACCTGATACTATGTGTGTTTGTATGTGATGTTTACCAACTTCACTGACCTGATACTATGTGTGTTTGTATGTGATGTTTACCAACTTCACTGACCTGATACTATGTGTGTTTGTATGTATGTTTACCAACTTCACTGACCTGATACTATGTGTGTTTGTATGTGATGTTTACCAACTTCACTGACCTGATACTATGCGTGTTTGTATGTATGTTTACCAACTTCACTGACCTGATACTATGTGTGTTTGTATGTGATGTTTACCAACTTCACTGACCTGATACTATGTGTGTTTGTATGTATGTTTACCAACTTCACTGATCTGATACTATGCGTGTTTGTATGTGATGTTTACCAACTTCACTGACCTGATACTATGTGTGTTTGTATATGTTTACCAACTTCACTGACCTGATACTATGCGTGTGTTTGTATGTGATGTTTTTACAACTTCACTGACCTGATACTATGTGTGTTTGTATGTGATGTTTACCAACTTCACTGATCTGATACTATGTGTGTTTGTATGTGATGTTTACCAACTTCACTGACCTGATACTATGCGTGTTTGTATGTGATGTTTACCAACTTCACTGACCTGATACTATGTGTGTTTGTATGTGATGTTTACCAACTTCACTGACCTGATATGTGATGTTTACTATGCGTGTGTGTTGTATGTATGTTTACCAACTTCACTGACCTGATACTATGTGTGTTTGTATGTATGTTTACCAACTTCACTGACCTGATACTATGTGTGTTTGTATGTGATGTTTACCAACTTCACTGACCTGATACTATGTGTGTTTGTATGTATGTTTACCAACTTCACTGACCTGATACTATGTGTGTTTGTATGTGATGTTTACCAACTTCACTGACCTGATACTATGCGTGTTTGTATGTATGTTTACCAACTTCACTGACCTGATACTATGTGTGTTTGTATGTATGTTTACCAACTTCACTGATCCTGATACTATGTGTGTTTGTATGTGATGTTTACCAACTTCACTGACCTGATACTATGTGTGTTTGTATGTATGTTTACCAACTTCACTGATCTGATACTATGTGTGTTTGTATGTATGTTTACCAACTTCACTGACCTGATACTATGTGTGTTTGTATGTGATGTTTACCAACTTCACTGATCTGATACTATGTGTGTTTGTATGTGATGTTTACCAACTTCACTGACCTGATACTATGTGTGTTTGTATGTATGTTTACCAACTTCACTGATACTATGCGTATTATGTGTGTTTGTATGTGATGTTTACCAACTTCACTGATCTGATACTATGTGTGTTTGTATGTGATGTTTACCAACTTCACTGACCTGATACTATGTGTGTTTGTATGTATGTTTACCAACTTCACTGACCTGATACTATGTGTGTTTATGTATGTTGTTTACCAACTTCACTGACCTGATACTATGTGTGTTTGTATGTGATGTTTACCAACTTCACTGACCTGATACTATGTGTGTTTGTATGTATGTTTACCAACTTCACTGACCTGATACTATGTGTGTTTGTATGTGATGTTTACCAACTTCACTGACCTGATACTATGTGTGTTTGTATGTATGTTTACCAACTTCACTGACCTGATACTATGTGTGTTTGTATGTGATGTTTACCAACTTCACTGACCTGATACTATGTGTGTTTGTATGTGATGTTTACCAACTTCACTGACCTGATACTATGCGTGTTTGTATGTATGTTTACCAACTTCACTGACCTGATACTATGTGTGTTTGTATGTGATGTTTACCAACTTCACTGATCTGATACTATGTGTGTTTGTATGTATGTTTACCAACTTCACTGACCTGATACTATGTGTGTTTGTATGTGATGTTTACCAACTTCACTGATCTGATACTATGCGTGTTTGTATGTGATGTTTACCAACTTCACTGACCTGATACTATGTGTGTTTGTATGTATGTTTACCAACTTCACTGACCTGATATTATGTGTTTTTGTATGTGATGTTTACCAACTTTACTGATCTGATACTATGCGTGTTTGTATGTGATGTTTACCAACTTCACTGACCTGATACTATGTGTGTTTTTGTATGTATGTTTACCAACTTCACTGACCTGATACTATGTGTGTTTGTATGTGATGTTTACCAACTTCACTGATCTGATACTATGCGTGTTTGTATGTGATGTTTACCAACTTCACTGACCTGATACTATGTGTGTTTGTATGTATGTTTACCAACTTCACTGACCTGATACTATGTGTGTTTGTATGTATGTTTACCAACTTCACTGATCTGATACTATGCGTGTTTGTATGTGATGTTTACCAACTTCACTGATACCTGATACTTCATGTGTGTTTTGTATGTATGTTTACCAACTTCACTGACCTGATACTATGTGTGTTTTGTATGTATGTTTACCAACTTCACTGACCTGATACTATGTGTGTATGTGATGTTTACCAACTGTGATTCTTTGTGTGTTTAACATCACGCCATGTATGTTTACCAACTTCACTGACCTGATACTATGTATGTTTGTATGTGATGTTTACCAACTTCACTGTGAAAACATGTAACGTGTTTACCAATGCCTTCAACTGTTGTGGCTCAAAATGATACATGTTACAAGTATGGAACTAGATGGAGATGATCAGTCAACCTAGCGTGTGTGTGATGAGACAAAACGTCGATATGTAACCTGGGATAATATGCAGTGTACAATCCAAATGCTTGGATAAATGTGCCCTGCGTGCATATCCCCTGTTAGTCATCGTATCATCGGTGCAGAGGAAACTGTGGCCATTCTTGGTACAAAGCTGCTTCCAACTCACGCAGATTTTGAACAGGTATTACACGTGCTTGTATCCGTCGCTCGATGAAGTCCCAAATGTGCTCCAGGGGTTCAGGTCTCGTGGCGGGCCACGGAAGGTGAGTCACTGCATTAGTCTTAATGAAAGCTGTCATGAGAACAGTCTGGCCTGTAGTTGTCATCCGTAAATACAGGTCTTATAGCAAGAGATGGTAATAAAAATGAGGACAACAACTGGATCCAGCATTTGCTGGATATTCTGATCACCCGTCAAATTCCCACGTATTGTCACCAGGTCAAGTTTATAGTCATCAGAGACATATTCACACACCATGACGAAACCTCCACCAAAGGCAACAGTTGGTTGGATGATTTTAGCTGCAAATGCTGTATTACGCTGCCTTCATAATCAATCGTCCACCGATTACATGAAGAAAGAATCGGCTTTCATGAGACCAACGTATTCTTCACCAAGTCCTCAGAACAGTGCTTCTGGCGAATGGTTGTCGTCGAATCAGCCTCAATAGTGCCCAGTCTTCAAGATCTGACGTCCTGGGTCGTTGAGAAAGTGGACGATCCTTCACCTCATTAGTTTCCATGTATTTTGTACCAAACGACCGACAAATATGTGGTGGACATTCATTCCAACTGCTTCAAAGAACATACCGGAGTTCTGCATACCAATACATCGCCATCTCTGGCCATCTGATAAATCTTCTTTATATCACAATAGCAGAGACATGATTGAGCATTGTAACCCATGCAGATTAAATACCGACATGTGAAAATGTGAAAATTCTTTGGTGTGCTTCTGGACATGCTCCACGGGGAGTGTTTGAGAGACAGTTTCATTCAAGTACATTTGAAATAATTGTTTAAATGAACATTATTATCATACGTACCATCATACACAAGCTGAACCCGAAAATAGTTCTGTTAGCGATCAACATATTTAGGGGTGCTTAACGTTTTTCCAGCTGTGTATATGCATACACACGGAAGGTTTACATGTGTCATTCTATTAGCAGGACAAACGACCCAGAGCACAAACTAGTGGCGAATTATTGACATAAGCCAAGTATTTCCGAAATACCACCGCAGTCGGATATGAAAAACCGATTTGGCTTCAAGCGGTAACCCCTCCCTTGAGTGCACTATCGCTTTGACAATAAACGTTCAAAGTCTTACACAATTTGTGAGAAAACATTTATCCAGAAATATATATCACGCGGGTTTTACTTAAGTCTAAGATTTACGTATCAAATGGTTCGTCAGGCAAGACAAGACATCTTAAAACGAGAGGACAAATCTTAAAATAGATGTCTTTTTATGTCATTTTTGTAGCCAAGGGCTATGACATTGTACCTTGCGTGGGTCCAGATACCGCTGTAATTGGCATCATCGCCAGGAACAGCTGACAATCAATGTTGCCAATATGTCAACTTAATGCATAAGTCAAGTATCTGGAAATTGATCAGCGCCACCAGGTCGTGGTGGATTTGTTTATTTGGCATTTAAAGGCGTGAGGAGCATTCTACCCTAAACGTGGAATTTCAATTAGATCTGACGTTGACAAACGATGACTGCAAACTATCCATCATGATTATCTAACTGCACCTGAGTCTGTTTCTGTTTCGCCATGACATAAACAAATATTTATTTGATTTTGAAGATTTTTTATTTGAATAAACTAGACAATGGTAACTCGGTAAGATGCCACAGACTGGTATATGGAGCCCTGGCTCAGAAAGATGAAATATCAGTTACAAACAAACGTAGAGATGAATGCCTCTACAGTGCCTCTACAGGAATTTCACACAATAATGACACAACAAGAGATTTATCTACTGTGTCAATGTATTTATGTGATGCCCGTGAAACACTCACCACACTAGTCACTTGACGCTGACGTCTTCCCAGGTTGATGCCAGTCA
Source organism: Haliotis rubra (assembly GCF_003918875.1). Taxonomy (NCBI): domain Eukaryota; kingdom Metazoa; phylum Mollusca; class Gastropoda; order Lepetellida; family Haliotidae; genus Haliotis; species Haliotis rubra. The sequence goes on from NW_025766436.1 coordinate 285,223, forward strand.
CATATGTTACAGGTCAGATGGTAACACGCTGTTTGTACTGGACATTCAAAGAGAGTATCATGCTTCAACAGATATATCTATATAATGTTGAGTTTGCGCAACCCTCGACGTTCAAGGATACAATGTGTGATTTTTTAACTAAACTGAACTTTATTTACACTTTAACGACCGCGTTCTGTGGCGTTAGAGCAAGTCAAAACATTGATAACACAACAGTCTAGTTTCCTGCTGACTGGGTTCCGTCCTATTGCGCAACTTAGTACAATAACCAGTACAGAATTTTTTTACCAACTCATTCAACTGGATATAATTATAGATATTAATCAGTATTATTTGATACATATAATCACTTGTATTGCGCAACTTAGTACAATAACCAGTACAGATTTTTTTGACCAACTCATTCAACTGGATATAGTTATAGATATTAATCAGTATTATTTGATACATATAATCACCTGTATATTGCAACACTACGCTCTTCCTAATCCTTGCAAACACGTCGTGCAGCGAGCTCTGTCGTACAGCGTGCTCTGACAATCGGAAATCTGGAAATCGTGGAAATCTCAAAACGAGGCTCGGCCGCGAGAAAGGTTTAGCGGTCTGGTACGGGCTTGATATTATATCAATCACATTGTACGTTACAGAAATACGTTTAATAAGAGCAAAGAACACATAACAGGTGTAACCAGTGAGCCAGATGAATTGTGAATCATTGTACAACCACTTCAAACAGATGCAGTCTGTGACGTCTTAGTTAACGACATGCTGCCTAAACCTCCACAGAAAGTATAGAAATACGATTTTTCTAAAACTTTAAGCATAAAATTAATTGTAAATACCATTTTCTTATGAAACAAGGAATTGGACTTTAGTGTAACCATAGTTGTTTGTAGTGTTTCTTTTCACTTTCACACGAGAAAATTCGCATCGGCTGAAAAGTATGTCATTGTCAGAATTGGTTAATGAGACTCATGTTTCGGTTTTAGTACATGTTTGTATCATTATTATATACAACTTGTATATGTTGCATACATGTATAATACACAATATGGTAATATATATATATATGCGAAAATGAACAATGTTCATACATTAACCAGTTAAGTGAACAATGTTCCACTCATGTACATTGTGTTATTGTTTTTCAATTTGGGGCGTTGCTTAAAATGACATTTTTATTTTGCAAAGTGTATTAGTTTATTAAAGTGGAAAGGCTGGTTCCTATTGTGCTTATTTAGGTTTCTACTGTAATAGTTGTTGATATTTTCTTTCATTTCTTCGACCAAGGTAGGGAAAGTAACCAAAGAGTGAAATCCATCTCTAATATCGTTTGAATTACAAAGAGAGTGTAATCTTTCATTTGGGGGTGTTTTAATCACTGGACGGTAATGGTTTGAGGTTCTGAAATTGAGTAACGCCCTCCGATTATTATAATGTACTAAATTCAGATGGGTTTCGTATTCAGAATTTTAAAAAATATTAGAAACAACTTTTGTTGAAGATTTTTCTGTTTTATATCCAAGTCTGTAGATTAATTTCTTTAGTCTCTTTTCAACACGTGCTTTTAGACTCTTTTGATTAGGATGTACCTGTGTAGCCCAAATTTAACTCATTCCAAATTTGTCAAAAGAATCCTTAAATCAGGCAATCCATTTATAGCCAGATGTGTTACAAATTTTATCATTATAGGGTAATTTATAAATATGAAGAGAAAATTTAGAAGCCTTTCCCCAACAGAGTAACATTCGTGATTTAATTTCAATATCTAGTGGAGATCTCCCCAGTTCCCCATAAACTACGAATGAAGGGGTGCTTTTTCTTAATGAAGTGGTTACAATCTGGTTACAAATCGGCACTCGAACGGTTAAATTAGGCAGTGAACTTGCTAAACAGTGAAAACCTTGTTTAAGTTCGAAATGTTATGTTCGTACAATGCGCAAGCTCCGAAACGTAACCACTTACAGTTACGTGACGGCCGCTCGTCCGTCGAACTGCAGCCTCGTGATCAAAACTTACTGGGGATGTGCATCGCTAGTTTGGATATCGATATTTCTTGAAAAGCACCTTTGCATTTTTTGTCATTAGTGAAAGTCATATTCCTTATGGACGAAATTTCTGCTTTTCACTTTACATGTACTGGCACACATGCAGCTATCTTCGTCGAGTAGGTCATCTGAGGCAGCCTTCTCCTCTCTGGGAGTAAGTACTGCTGTTCTCCGAATGCATTCATTTACGCACGCCGTGTTTTTTGGTAAAAGAAATCACTGTGGACGCCTGCACTGAAAATTAAAGGGATTGTGTCATTAAATCTTTCAACATTAACATTTCACAAACCATGTGTACATACACCCATGTTTATGAACGAGAGAGGAGATATATCCCTGTTGCGTCAAATGGAAAGACTGGTCAACGTTTAGCTATTTATAGATGTGTCGTGTGTCAAATAGACGTAGACTGGCAGATTGCACATTGAAACTGTAACGCCATCCTGGGAGTGAAACACGCTGCTTTCACCAACATGTGAACAGCAAGAAAAGCTGGACTTCTGTGCACTGGAGATACGGGCTTCCCAACAACCGAACGTAGTCAAGATGTCGATGCAGCAAGGGTGTGCAGCAAATTTTATGTTGGCCCACTGCAGATTAGATAACTCTTATTTTTATATTTCGGGTAGTTTACCTACAGTAGGTCTACATCAAATGTCACAACACAGCAAATTTATTACATTTCAACCATGACGTTAAGAATGCTTTCAAACCGGGTTTGTCTTGGAAGGCGTAAATACACATGGGTTAGATTGGGATGTCCGCCATCTTAGAATATTCCGACAAGGGGTTCCGCGTTACAGGGGTTCCGCGTTACAGGGGTTCCGCGTTAGAATTGATCCCCAACAAATTATGCTGTTGTAAGAGGCGACCTCATGGACGTGGTGGTCAGGCTCATTGACGTGTTTGATTATCGTACACCAGACGCGGTCATATAACTGGAGTATTGCCACGTTAACCAATAATCAAACAACCAAACAAAGCATAAATAATGATTTTACTTTTGGCAAAGGTAGTTAATGTAGCATTAAAGTAAATTGGTTTTGTTTTTTTCAGCAAAGAGGTGCTTCGTTTATGTTATTCACCAGGGAATATTTTATGTCACTCGAATTCACCTATTTTGAATGCATTTTTATAACATTTCACACTGTTTATAAATGCCATTAATTCAAGTTTGTGTATGCTTGAAAACCAACTCTCGAGTCGCGTAAATGTCTAATGCTTTTGAATATGTATTTCTCCAATTCCAATGATAGATGCTGTGCAAAGATTTTCCCGAAAGTTTATTAAATGACCATTGGAAATGGGTGAAGATGAAGTGTGCACCCGAAGTATACCCACATCACTTAATTTTACTGCCTAACCTTCTCCCACAACACCAAATTAGCAGAGAGCCCAGAACGCCTAATATATGTAACCAACTGAACCGTAGCGTCTCACCGAGCAGCCGATGTTCCCAAGTGGGGATAAGATATATAAAATATATTCATTAATTCTATCACTGCGTTTTGTCAGTCTTTTACTCCGACATGGTTGGTAAACCCCCTCTGATCACAATATATGGACTATCCCATACCCACTTCACCTAATCCTGGGAAATCAACCAGGCATGACATACCCACATCACCTAATTAATTTTCCGCATAACGGGTAAAAAATAGGTGTAATGGGAGGATACCGTGACAACCCCCACCCTTCTCATGAGTGTATCCGCCACTGCTGTACATAGCACATCACAGCACAACTAACATCTTCACTGCCAACGTTATCTTGATACGAGAAATGGAGATTGTGACGTATAGCTGTTGGGTTCAGGAGGTCTATCAAAACAGATTGGAGATATAACACGCTGGATAATCACACTTCTTTCAAAGAGTAAACAACTTACTTAGTTACACAACAGATATACATCCGTGTATGTTTCTTTTCACCATTGCCACACGGTTTCTTATATTTGAACATCTGTTTAATGTAGGTGTTTAAACATGATGCCAATATTCAGCATTTCATGTTCAATAGGAGAAAGCCTAAATACATATTGAAATAAGACCTACATAGATAGGTTTATTGAAGAAAAAATACAATTACTTGACAGCCATCCTATTTGTAACGCTTTTATCCACTTTCATTTTTTTCTGCATCTGTAATCTTTCTGAAAGGACATTATAATCGGCCGTGTATTGAAAACAATGAAGGATATCGACAATAATAACGCAGGGGCTAAAATATAAACGGTCAACTGTCACTCAAAAGGTGCAACTGACATGCGCACGGATTTCTCTGTTACGAAACAAAGATAACAGTAACGCCAGTCAGACCTGGTCATGTTCAACTTCAGAAAACATATGAGTCATTTGCCGGATTGTATTGCGATCGTAATTGAGATATTGCCATTCACACCTCTACCAGGAAGGAAGCGTGTAATATTGTGTAATGAGGAATAACACTGTCCGATGCACCTTGTATTGGATATTAATATTGGATTTTATCAACTAGTTGCAATAAATACAAATAATAAATGATTAAACATAATTATATTTTAAAAATATATAATTTCGCTTCAGTTCGTTTCGATTCGACCCGTGAAGGTCCGGGTTTGAATGTTGATCTTCTGTAACCCATGCTAGTCGTAAGAGGCGACTAACGGGATCGGGTGTTCAGGCTCACTGACTTGGTTGACACATGTCATCGGTTCCCAATTGCGCAGATCGATGCTCATGTTGTTGATCACTGGATTGTCTGGTCCAGACTCGATTATTTACAGACCGCCCCCATATAGCTGGTATATTGCTGCGTGCGGCGTAACACTAAACTCAGCCACTCACTCGTTCCGATTCAATAACAGGATTGTCTCCCCACTTCATCACATTCCTTATCCGTACTTAATGTCAGTGATAACATCTCCACAAATACAGTAGGGAATATAACATGTGGATCATATATATGAACTATAGCCTGAATGGCCTGAATGACGCTTCTGAATAAGGAATGAGGATTTTTAACCAGCCCCATTGATGACTCCGTACGATATAACAATCCGTAGCTTGTCGAGGGCTAAGGCTATTCCATTTCGCTTTGGGAAGCATAGCAATATTCTACTGTCTCTCAATAACTGATAGAGGAAAGAATACAACCTCAACAGTCTTGCTAACATTTAATCACTCCTTACACTTTAACATCTTAGAAAAGCATAATTGAATGACTGAATAGCCCATGTAATCCTATATATACAGTGATGTATATATGTACATATAAACCTATCCACATTTGGTGCATTGGTGTGTGTTGTTCATTCCTTGTAACGGCAGGGAAGTTTGATTAGCCTCACCTGCATCTCAGGGTAGCGGCATGGTCAAGTGACCGCCAAGACAAGGTCAAGGCTGAGAACATAGGCAGGTGACGATAACCCTACATTATGACGCCTAAACTGTCATACGTGTACTTAGATGACCCCAGCTAGATTTAGGTGCTTACTTGGATTTTCATGGATGATTAAATGTAACTTGTTCATTGATTTTATGTGTGCATTCAATAATAATACAATGAGTATGGCAATGTTCAGATTATATATCATTTATAACATCATACTTCATTAAAGCAGCACGTTTGTCCTGATCAGTGTTAGTTCTGTCTGGGACTTCCTTCCGCATGCCTACGGATTGAGGGTGGGTCTGGAATGGAATATGATTCCAGACACGTGGTCAATTACGATGTTTTTACGATGGTCTCTAAAGTGTCAAAATCAAGAATGAAACCCTACCCATGTATACGGGGGCAATACCGAACGTACACCGGTCATTTTTCGGGGGTGTTGGGGTATTAACCGTTCCATTTCTGGCAGCCAATGTATCCACGCTGATATTTCGTATGAAGACCGACTATGATGTTCATATATAATGATCCTCTACTTTAATGGACACTCTATAAATGGTGGCCATACTACGATGAGATATATATGATACTTGCACATTTACCTTTTTCCTTTTCGCCAACAAATTCATGAATCTTTCAGCAAAGATGTTTAAGATGTGAGTTTCGAAGAGGTTTCCCGTTTCTTCTTCCTTCCTATGTGCTCATGAAAAAGACATGTTGAATCTTGTAAATAGCACTTTCTGGCAGTTGAGTTTCAGGAACACAAAGCAGGATGTGCTTACTGCTAATATCAACTTGGACGGTGGGGTAGCCTAGAGGTCAAAGCGTTCGCTCATCACACCGATGACCCGGGTTCGATTCCCCACATGGGTTCAATGTGTGAATCCCATTCTGGTATCCTCCGCCTGAAATATTGCTACAAGCGGCGTAAAAACCAAACTCACTCACTCACTCACTAATATAAACGCTGAAACTGCTGTTGCTACAGCTACTACTAATGTTACTGCTAACGCCGCCATCAGTATCTCCAGCAACCCATGGTTGTCGACTAACGGGATCGGGTGGTCTGACTTATTCACTAGGCTGACACGTGGCATCATATCTTTACTGAGTACATGTACATTAATACTGATGCCAGTCACTGGGTTGTCTAGTCCAGACTCATATAGCTGGAATATTGTCTGGCGGTGCCCAAGACAAACTAAGGTATCGAAGAGTAAAACATTCACGAGACATGTTCAAATAACACAGTGGTTTTGATGATGTAATTGTCACCTGACACGTGCTGTCTGTGTATGGCTGTCCAGAAAGACTACTGAGGGAAAGTATAATGTTCACCAACCATGGATAATTGCCTTGACGCTATCCCAGTAGCCTGGCGTATCTACATGATGTGTGTTCTGTCATATTAACTGGCTTGTTAAAGTTATGTCATGTAATCGGCCGTCGTAGCATTCATGCAATCAGTTAACATTCTGTTGTAAACGAGACGCTGTCGGTTGCTGAGAGTGATGTATGCAGCGATGTGATTCATTCTGGATTAGCACAACAGAGAGACAGGGATATATTTAACCAGGAAGACTATATAAGGGGGAGTAGAGAGTAACACATGAACTGCAGGGTCCGTTTTCCTCAACTGGTTAGGAGGCGAAATCAGGTTCCACACGAAGCGCTCGTTAAATTTCCAACAAATGGCAGTAAAGAGTCACAGAAAGAATGATGATGGTTCACATCTGCAACCGACCTTTGCAACCAAAACTGTAGGATATGGGCGTGTTAAAACAAACACATGTAGTGTACCTGAGTTGAAACCTCTAGTACTTAGTATACACATCTAGAAGTATGGTATTAGCCACAGTACCTTTGTAAGAAACGACTCTACATAATCGGGTATTCAATCTTTGTGTCATGGCCGGCTGTGTGTCTGTGTCTAACTCTGGCCGATGCTGTAGAGGAGCGGTCCATAGGAAGCGCAGCCCCATATTCAGACACGTGTGAACCTGCACCACGCTCCCTCTACCATGTGTTGTTGTACAGCTACTCACTGGTATAGTGTGCACCCTCCACCCTATCACTCACTCACACACACACTCATATGGAATATGATCATTGAGATTCTTTCACAAGCAGACATGTAACTGAACGTACATCATGCTTCCTGTAACACCAGCATGGCCAAAATTCAGAACTTTCGATAGATGAACGTGTATTTATATTTGAAAGCACATTTGCTATGTTCATGAATGAATGTTGTGGTATCGAGAACAGTGTTTCAATTATAGGTTATGTTGGCTACCTATTTCTTTCCCTCTTGGATTAACATTTTACAATAGATACACTATGTTATTTCTAACCCATGTTTTAAGACAGGGACCAGGCTATGCTGCCGCTGTATAAGTCTCTGCATCATTCCCGACTTCCAATAATTGCCAGGTTTAGAAGACAATTAGCAACGTGATACGTGAGTATTATTGACATTCTAGTCGATCCGTCACAGCAATTACAGTACGCCTTGATATTGACAAAGTAATGATTACACTTATCAATCTCCAACACATTTGTCAATGATTGTTTGCGTCACTCCAGCTGTATCCACCAGGGCGTCGCCAACGTGCCTATATCGGCAATAGATATATACCCATAATATCGCCAGACCTTATTGCCAGAAGCACATGCTTATTTCAAACACCCAGCTGCCTTGACCAGGACCTGCTATAAAGATTGAAGGCTCATCCTATGATCAGAATAGTCTACTGCAAACTCAAATGTGTAGTTAAACCAGCATTAAAGTCAAAATTGATTGTTGTTGAGGAGGTTTATAATTAGCATGATGTCAACGACATTGGCAAGGACGGTGTGAGTGCAGAAAGAGAACCCAGGAGCTCGTGTCATATCACTGATAAGAAAAAGTACTCAGTTGAAAATATGATATACTTGACAATTGAAAACATGAAATACTAGGGCTTACATGTTATACAACCCAACAAACAGAGTTTACATGTAATACTTGTTATACAAACAACATACAGGGTTTACATGTTATACAACCCAACATACAGGGTTTAATGTTATACAACCCAACATAGGGGTTTACATGTTATACCTGTTATACAACCCAATATACAGGGTTTACATGTTATACAACCCAACATATAGGGTTTACCTGTTATACAACCCAACATACAGGGTTTACATGTTATACCTGTTAAACAACCCAACATGCAGGGTTTACATGTTATACATGATGTACAACCCAACATACAGGGTTTACATGTTATACCTGTTATACAACCCAACATACAGGGTTTACATGTTATACCTGTTATATAACCCAACATACAGGGTTTACATGTTATACATGCTGTACAACCCAACATACAGGGTTTACATGTTATGCATGCTGTACAACCCAGCATACAGGGTTTACATGTTATACCTGTTATACAACACAACATACAGGGTTTACATGTTATACCTGTTATATAACCAAACATACAGGGTTACATGTTACACAACCCGACATACAGGGTTTACATGTTATACCTGTTATACAACCCGACATACAGGGTTTACATGTTATACATGCTGTACAACCCAACACACAGGTTAACATGTTATACCTGTTATACAACCCAACATACAGGGTTTACATGTTATACCTGTTATACAACCCAACATACAGGGCATATATGTTATACATGCTGTACAACCCAACATACAGGGTTTACATGTTATACCTGTTATACAACCCAACATACAGGGTTTACATGTTATACCTGTTATACAACCCGACATACAGGGCTTATATGTTATACATACTGTACAACCCAACATACAGGGTTTACATGTTATACATGCTGTACAACCCAACATACAGGGTTTACATGTTATACCTGTTATACAACCCAACATACAGGGTTTACATGTTATACCTGTTATACAACACGACATACAGGGCTTATATGTTATACATGCTGTACAACCCAACATACAGGGTTTACATGTTATACCTGTTATACAACCCAACATATAGGGCTTATATGTTATACATGCTGTACAACCCGACATATAGGGCTTATATGTTATACATGCTGTACAACCCAACATACAGGGTTTACATGTTATACCTGTTGTACAACCCAACATACAAGGTTTACATGTTATACCTGTTCTACAACCCAACATACAGGGTTTACATGTTATACCTGTTATACAACCCAACATACAGGGTTTACATGTTATACCTGTTATACAACCCAACATACAGGGTTTACATGTTATACCTGTTGTACAACCCAACATACAAGGTTTACATGTTATACCTGTTATACAACCCAACATACAGGGCTTGTTACATGTTATACCTGTTATACAACCCAACATACAGGGTTTACATGTTATACCTGTTGTACAACCCAACATACAGGGTTTACATGTTATACCTCTTATACAACCCAACATACAGGGCTTACATGTTATACCTGTTATACAACCCAACATACAGGGTTTACATGTTATACCTGTTATACAACCCAACATACAGGGCTTACATGTTATACCTGTTGTACAACCCAACACACAGGTTAACATGTTATACCTGTTATACAACCCAACATACAGGGCTTACATGTTATACCTGTTGTAGAACCCAACATACAAGGTTTACATGTTATACCTGTTGTACAACCCAACATACAAGGTTTACATGCTATACCTGTTATACAACCCGATATACAGGGTTTACATGTTATACATGCTGTACAACCCGACATATAGGGCTTATATGTTATACATGCTGTACAACCCAACATACAGGGTTTACATGTTATTGTTCCTGGTATACAACCCAACATACAGAGTTTACATGTTAATATTCCTGGTATACAACCAAACATACAGGGTTTACATGTTATTCATGTTGTACAACCCAACATACAGGGTTTACATGTTACCTGGTATACAACATACAGGGTTTTACATGTTATTCCTGGTATACAGGGTTTACATGTTATACATGTTGTACAACCCAACATACAGGGTTTACATGTTATTCCTGGTATACAACCCAACATACAGGGTTTACATGTTAATATTCCTGGTATACAACCCAACATACAGGGTTTACATGTTATTCTTGGTATACAACCCAACATACAGTGTTTACATGTTAATATTCCTGGTATACAACCCAACATACAGGGTTTACATGTTATTCTTGGTATACAACCCAACATACAGGGTTTACATGTTATTCCTGGTATACAACCCAACATACAGGGTTTACATGTTATACATGCTGTACAACCCAACATACAGTATGTACATGTTAATATTCCTGGTATACAACCAGGGTTTACATGTTAACATACAGGGTTTACATGTTAATATTCCTGGTATACAACCCAACATACAGGGTTTACATTTACATGTTAATTTCCTGGTATACAACCCAACATACAGGGTTTACATGTTATTCTTGGTATACAACCCAACATACAGGGTTTACATGTTATTCCTGGTATACAACCCAACATACAGGGTTTACATGTTATACATGCTGTACAACCCAACATACAGTATGTACATGTTAATATTCCTGGTATACAACCCAACATACAGTGTTTACATGTTATACATGCTGTACAACCCAACATACAGGGTTTAGATGTTATTCCTGGTATACAACCCAACATACAGGGTTTACATGTTATACATGCTGTACAACCCAACATACAGTGTTTACATGTTAATATTCCTGGTATACAACCCAACATACAGGGTTTACATGTTATTCCTGGTATACAACCCAACATACAGAGTTTACATGTTATACATGCTGTAGAACCCAACATACAGGATTTACATGTTAATATTCCTGGTATACAACCCAACATACAGTGTTTACATGTTATACATGTTGTACAACCCAACATACAGGGTTTACATGTTATTCCTGGTATACAACCCAACATACAGGGTTTACATGTTATGCATGCTGTACAACCCAACATACAGGGTTTACATGTTAATGTTCCTGTTATACAACCCAACATACAGTGTTTACATGTTAATATTCCTGGTATACAACCCAACATACAGTGTTTACATGTTATACATGTTGTACAACCCAACATACAGGGTTTACATGTTATTCCTGGTATACAACCCAACATACAGGGTTTACATGTTATACATGCTGTACAACCCAACATACAGGGTTTACATGTTAATGTTCCTGTTATACAACCCAACATACAGGGTTAACATGTTAATATTCCTGGTATACAACAAAATATTCACGTTTCGTTCTTACGAAGATGTTCCTTGTTCCCTACAATGGTAGCAAGAAGGAAACGCAATTTACGTTTTCATCCCCAACAGTCACATCAGGTCATCATAACTGAAGTCTTCATGGTTAAATGATAATCCTTCCTATATCACAATAAGTTAAGTTTGAAATATACAGGTGCCTTTCATAATGGTGTGAATCACAGACCTTGTACCGACTGTGTTTCAGCGATCCCCCTTCCCGGCGAGAGTAACTGTACGGGTATAGTCCCGCAAACAGCACGAACATGCTGACGGTTAATCTCTCTCTGTTTTGTTAGGGCGGTTGTTGAAAATATAGCTCATGTTGGTTTTTGAGTTTGCCCTGCGAGTCATTTAAGTAGGAGTGACACCACATATATTTCCAGTGAGACAACTCTGGGTCAGTGAGCTGTGGAGTTTCAACATGTACAGAGACAAGTTAAGTGTACGTTGCTTGTTCATCACGTTATCATTAATTCCATGATAAAATATAGTAAAGTGTTTAATTAATGCTTGAAACGTGACAGCGGCTATGAAACAGTTTTGCCATCGTGCTTGATCTTACCGTCTGAAAAGAAATAAGTAACTATTGATTGAAAATGAAGCATGACAGACGACAATGGCTTCATCGACTGCCTGTCCAGTCAATGTGTTTGTGAGTTCAGACTCGTGCACACTTAAAATGGGCTAAGGTCTCGCGACAGGAGAGATATGTATGTTAACCATAGAATGGCGGTACTAGTGATATATAAACAGGTCTTAAACGTCACCTTTACCGGCATCACCCAGCCACACTGGGGGTTGGTTTGAAAGCTGGTGGAGGGAAATATATGTTGTCTGTTTGTTGGGGAACGGGATGTTTTAGGGTGTGATTCCAGTACAGTGGGTGGAGTAGAAATTCACTCTTCTCAAATCACATATGTTACCCATATTTTATATTTCTTATCTCCCTTGTTCCCTCACCATCCTATCACCGTGTTCACGGTTCCTAACTCTGGAATCTCCCGGCATCTACATATGCTCCTACTCCCCTTGACGTCTACATCACCTGTTGTTTATATTCCCCTGCTGTCTATACCCCCTGTTGTGTTCACCCAGTGTTGTCTATAGTGTTGTCTATATTCCCACGTTGTCTTTATTCTCCGTTGTCTGTTTTCCCCGGTTGTATATACCCATGTTGTGTACATCCTCTGCCGTCTGTATTTCCCTATTATCTACACCCCGTGTTGCCTACACCCACTCTTGTCTATATTCCCCTGCTGCCTACATCCCCGTTGTCTACATCCCCTGTTGCCTACACCCACTGTTGTCTATATTCCCCTGCTGCCTACATGCCCCGTTGTCTACATCCCCCGTTTTCTACGTCCCCTATTGCCTACACCCACTGTTGTCTACATCCCCTACTGCCTACATCCCCCGTTATCTACATCCCCTGTTGTCTACATCCTCCGTTTTCTACATCCCCCGTTTTCTACATCCCCTATTGCCTACACCCACTGTTGTCTACATCCCCTGCTGCCTACATCCCCTGTTGCCTACACCCACTGTTGTCTATATTCCCCTGCTGCCTACATCCCCCGTTATCTATATCCCCTGTTGTCTGCACCCACTGTTGTCTATATTCCCCTGCTGCCTACATCCCCCGTTATCTACATCCCCTGTTGCCTACACCCACTGTTGTCTATATTCCCCTGCTGCCTACATCCCCCGTTATCTACATCCCCTGTTGCCTACACCCACTGTTGTCTATATTCCCCTGCTGCCTACATCCCCCGTTTTCTACACACCCCGTTATCTACATCCCCTGTTGCCTACACCCGCTGTTGTCTATATTCCCCTGCTGCCTACCCCCGTGCTGCCTGTTGCCTCACCCACTTATCTACATCCCCTGCTGCCTACATCCCACATCCCCCGTTGTCTATCCCTATTCCCTACACCCGCTGTTGTCTATATCCCCTGTTATCTACATCCCCCGTTATCTACATCCCCTGTTGCCTACACCCGCTGTTGTCTATATTCCCCTGCTGCCTACATCCCCCGTTATGTACATCCCCTGTTGCCTACACCCGCTGTTGTCTATTTTCCCCTGCTGCCTACATCCCCCGTTATCTACATCCCCCGTTTTCTACACCCACTGTTGTCTATATTCCCCTGCCGCCTACATCCCTCGTTATCTACATCCCTTGTTGTCTACATCCCCTGTTGTCAACACTCCCTGTTGCCTACACCCACTGTTGTCTATATTCCCCCGTTGTCTACATCCCCCGTTATCTACATCCCTTGTTGCCTACACCCACTGTTGTCTATATTCCCCTGCTGCCTACATCCCCCGTTGTCTACATCCCCCGTTATCTACATCCCCTATTGCCTACACCCACTGTTGTCTATATTCCCCTGCTGCCTACATCCCCCGTTGTGTACATTCACTGTTATCCAGTTTCCGCTGTTGTCTGTATTCCCCTGTGGCCTTCATTCCCAGTTGTCTACTTTCCCCTGTTGCCTACATTCCCTGTGTCTATAGTTTGGCATGAAATGCATGTGGACCCGGTTTTTTGTAAATATCTCTTTATCCAATGACCCAATCGATCTCAAACTGTGCAAGTGGATGTTTTGTCAGACAACCTAATCACATTGTAAATCACCGATTTTATGCATTTGTATTAAAGAATCTGTCTATGTAACTGTCAACAAAATAAACAGCAGAACGCAGAATGCTTGCAGAGGGAGGGAGCCAATGACCTGTAACAGCGGCAGTGTTGGGTCATAAGGTCAACGTTCGTCAATGTAGGTCAGCTATGCACGTGACAGGTATGAAGAGGTGTCAGAGGTCGTGAATAGGGTAAGGTGGGTGCCAACTGTTAACCATCATACGGAGTTTGTTTCTCTGAGTTGTTCAACATTAACCACAAAACCCATTAGTGAGAATTATTCTGTAGGTTAAAATCTTTAAATTTTGCAAAAAGCCGGCGAATGACATCTCTGATGACCCTGATGTCAAAAGAATCTAACTTTGGATGCCTACCTTTTTGTACAAGGTTTTGTTTATTGGGTGTTGGTTTATTTTTCACAATTTTTAGCACGATGTTCTTCTTCATGCCAACAGCAAAAGTTGTACGTTTCATGTAATCCGACACCTTATAAATCGGTTTGCTACGTTTGCTCTCTTTTTAAAAAAAATTCAACACATTTCTAATTAAACGTTAAGCATCATCTGAATAAGCTTTCAAGATGACAGCTAGAAGTAGTCAATGTGAATGATCCAAACGGTCTATCACTGTGCAGTGCACAGGTAACTATCATGAACTGCACGTTCATTTACCTTTATGACCCAACACTGCCGCTGTTACAGGTCATTGGCTCCCTCCCTCTGCAAGCATTCTGCGTTCTGCTGTTTATTTTGTTGACAGTTACATAGACAGATTCTTTAATACAAATGCATAAAATCGGTGATTTACAATGTGATTAGGTTGTCTGACAAAACATCCACTTGCACAGTTTGAGATCGATTGGGTCATTGGATGAAGAGATATTTACAAAAAACCGGGTCCACATGCATTTCATGCCAAACTATAGTTTCCTTTGTTGTCTATATTTCAATGTTGTCTACATTCCCTATTGTCTATATTCCCCTGTTGTCTAGTTTCCGCTGTTATCTACATTCCCTAGTATAGTTTCCTATCCTGTCCATATTCCACTGCTGTCTACACTTCCTGTTGTCTACATTCCCTGTTGTCTAGCTTTCCCTTGTTGACCAGTTTCCCATGTTGTCTAGTTTCTTCTGTTGTCTATATTCCCCTGTTGTCTAGTTTCCAATGTTGTCTATATTTCCTTGTTGTCTATTTTCTATTCCCATTGTCCCTGTTGTCTAGTTTCCCTGTTGTCTATATTCCCATATTTGTCTACATTCCCTGTTGTCTTGTTTTCCTGTGTTGTCTACATTCTGTTGTTGTCTACATTCCCTGTTGTCTATATTTCCTCTGTTGTCTATATTCCTGTTGTCTACATTCCCTGTTCCCTGTTACCTTTCTATACTGTCTATTTCCCTGTTGTCTACATTCCCTGTTGTCTTAGCATTCTCTCTGTCTACATTCCCTGTTGTCTACATTCCTGTTGTCTGTTTCTATACTGTCCCCACTGTTGTCTACATTCCTGTTGTCTACATTCTCTGTTGTCTAGTTTCCCTGTTGTCTAGTTTTCCCTGTTGTCTAGTTTCTTCTTTGCCTATATCCTGTATTTCTATACATTCCTGTTGTCTACATTCCTCTGTTGTCTATATTCCCATATTTTCTACATTCCCTGTTGTCTAGTTTCCTCTGTTGTCTATATTCCCATATTTTCTACCTCCCCTGTTGTCTAGTTTCCTCTGTTGTCTATATTCCCATATTTTCTACATCCCCTGTTGTCTAGTTTCCCTTGTCTATATTCCCATATTTTCTACATTCCTGTTGTCTAGTTTCCTCTCTTGTCTATATTCCCATATTTTCTACACCCCCTGTTGCCTAGTTTCCCTAGTTGTCAAGTTTCCTTTGTTGTCTATATTCCCCTGTTGTCTACATTTCCTGTTGTCTAGTTTCCCCTGTTGTCTATATTCCCCTGTTGTCTCTTCTCCTGTTGTCTAGTTTCCTGTTGTCCTATATTCCCTGTTGTCTATATATTCCCTGTTGCTGGTTGTCCGTTCCTGTTGTCTATTGTCCTGTTGTCTACATTTCCTGTTGTCTGCATTCCCTGTTGTCTGTCTCTTTCCTCTGTTGTCTACATTCCCTTGTTGTTCTACATTTCCCCTGTTGTCTAGTTTCCTGTTGTCTACATTCCCTATGTTGTCGAGTTTCCTGTTGTCTATATTCCACTATTGTCTAGTTTCCTATGTTGTCTATATTCCTCTGTTGTCTATATTCACTGCTTTCCCTTGTTCACCAGTTTCAGCTGTTGTCTATATTCCCCTGTTTTCTACATTTCCTGCTGTCTAGTTTCCCCTGTTTGCCTACATTCCCTGTTGACTACATCCCTGTTGACTACATCCCTTGTTGACTACATCCCCTTGTTGACTACATCCCCTGTTGACTACATCCTGTTGACTACATCCCTTGTTGACTACATCCCCTGTTGACTACATCCCTTGTTGACTACATCCCTGTTGACTGTTGACTACATCCCCTGTTGACTACATCCCTTGTTGACTACATCCCCTTGACTACATCCTCGTTGACTACATCCCTTGTTGACTACATCCCTTGTTGACTCCATCCCTTGTTGACTACGTCCCTGTTGTTCCCTTGTTGACTCCATCCCTGTTGACTACATCCTTGTTGACTGTTGATCCCTGTTGACTACATCCCCTGTTGACTCCATCCCTTGTTGACTACATCCGCTGTTGACTACATCCCTTGTTGACTACATCCCTTGTTGACTACCCTGTTCCTTGTTGACTCCGCATCCCCTGTTGACTACATCCCTGTTGACTACATCCCCTGTTGACTACATCCCTTGTCCCTGTGTTGACTACATCCCCTGTTGACTACATCCCTTGTTGACTACATCCGCTGTTGACTACATCCCTTGTTGACTACATCCCTTGTTGACTACATCCCCTGTTGACTACATCCCTGTTGACTACATCCGCTGTTGACTACATCCCTGTTGACTACATCCCCTGTTGACTACATCCCTTGTTGACTCCATCCCTTGTTGACTACATCCCTTGTTGACTACATCCCCTGTTGACTCCATCCTTGTTGACTACATCCCCTGTTGACTACATCCCTTGTTGACTACATCCCTGTTGACTACATCCCTGTTGACTACATCCACTGTTGACTACATCCGTGTTGACTACATCCGCTGTTGACTACATCCGCTGTTTACATATCATCCCTTGATTTCGGGGCAGTATCGGAGTTGGTTTCCGACAATAAATATCCTCCTATGATTTATTTGTATGGCCGAATATGTGTAATATGTATATTATCGATTAAAGATTGATAACAGCATGGGAGTCGATCTATACAATTAGGGTACGATGCCTGTATCAACCAAATCAGTGAGCCTGTCCACCCAATCCCCTTAGTTGCCTTTTACGACAAGCATGGGTTGCTGAAGACGAATTGTAACCCGGATCTTCACGGGTGATATACACACATGCATGTATACATCTGTATGCGGTGGTTGAGCGGTCTAGGCGTCGGACTTTGTGTGCTGGCGATTAGGTGCCTGACTCTGAGAGTGTGGGTTCGAATCCTGGATGGGACTCAACCCAACAAAAGTACTAGAATCTGTACTTTACAAAGAAAGTGTAATCCCAAATATAACATATGTTATACATTTGTTCGCATTCGTGAACATGTCACTGTAGGAAGGAGAGCATGGCACGTGACCTTCAACCACGCCCTTCCGTGAACCTTCAGTATATGCGATATATGCAAACCATGTTGTTATTCCCGTGCCCTGCTGTGTATATCGACATAGACTCACATTGCTTTCAGTCACCGAGCGACCCCCGGCGCGCGCTGTGTACATCACGAAATGACAAAAAGTAAAATAAAGTCATAAATAAACAATATCAATGAACGAAACAGTAATTTGGAATACAAATATTTTACCGTTAAGTAAATGTTAAAGTTAAATATGTGAGGTGTTTCTTCTATCAACATTTACTACATGTTCTCAACATGACATATCTGTATTAAACAAGATAGTCTTGTATCCCGCAGGGAACCTAACGGGAAGCCTGCATTACTATCGCCACAATATGTCGAGTTTAACTACTAAATCCCTTTCATTATCATTTTTATTTTATTTTTGATTAATTACACATGGATATCGAGGCTACTACCGCATACAGTACAATTTGACTTTGACAAAATCTTATATTTATTTTCTGAAATCTCGATAATCTCCGGAAAGAGGAATACGTGTGTTCTGTGTCGCCTGTGATTCGCCACAGGTGGAGTAGACATTGCTCAGCTCCAGCCGTATGTTCTGTTGTTATACATCAGGACACCACCTCAATACCACTAGCTGGACAACACATGTAAGTATATCACCGGTGGCAACCTTACTCTGTAACTTGTTGTTTACCTGGCTTTAATTGAGTCTTGGTTCTAACTCTCTCTTTACGTGGTTCAAACTCAGAATTAACGTTGTTTAATCTCAGAGTTACTGTGGTTTAAATCCAGCCTTACCGTGGTTTAAATTCAGTGTTAACGTGGTTCAAATTCAGAGTTAACGTGGTTTAAAGTCAATGTTAACGAGGTATAAATTCAGTGTCAACGAAGTTCAAACTCAGAGTTAACGTGGTTTAAATTCAGAGTTACCGTGGCTTTAATTTAGGGCTGATGTGGCTGCAACTAAGTTTTAATGTACCACTTTAACATGGCTCTGTAATTTGTTTATTGATTCTTATACATATTATAATTACGTCCAAGTAAACTGTAACGTCCAACTTACCAACTTAAAGGACCCAAGATACCTCAGCTGGTAATACACGTGGCTTTCGTTCAAGTAGAAGTTCATAAACCGTTTCACACCAGTTATTTGCTGGTGCTAGTGATATTCGTATCTGTTTAGTTTGCAAGTCATAGTATGTCACCTATTCTCACGAAATGTGCACCATTTGTAATTTTAGGTGTCTCCGCGGTAACAAAAAACATTTTTACTGATTTCACCTGTTCGTTCCATGTTTATATTAGGCAACAGGCTTGGTAGGTATCCGAGACATAGAAGTTGTTAATGATCTATTATTCATGTGTGTGACTCAGCGTAAAAAAGTTAGTGAAAATAGCCAAAATGTGTGTGTCTCCAATGATGGTATAACATTTTAAGGGAATATTCCAAGGTAAATAGTCATCTTGTGTGAACAAAACAGATTACATTTTTGACATAAGGTATTGTCCCTTTCGTGCATACCCAGAACATATCGTCATATGGTTTATTTGTTTTAGAATTTATGTTTAATATGATGTCTCCAAAATGTGTAATCTACCCCATGAAAACGACCACATAATTATTAAAAAATGTATATGTATTCATTAGATAGTATTCCTTATTTACATGTTCGGACAATCAGCCGATTTTTCACCATGATGCTTCACGGGTTTAAAGTTGTAGAGATTTTTAAGGATGTAATCTACGTGACCACCGTAAGAAACAAACTGTACATTGAGTGTCACCAAAAGGGTTTTAAAATGAACGGACATATTCAGTAGTAACAACTGAGTGAAGGCTATGCTCTTCCTTTACACTTTAAACGTTTGGTGGGTGCTGAAGGACGTCTCTGTAATCTACGTTATGTAATCTACGTTACCTCATTTCCAAAGAAGCATCATCTTTTTCTGGGTTTGCACTCGTAGTTACGTACCTTTGGCACTGACCGTCCACTGGTTCCAGAAGTAACTTTGTCACAGTCATCCAAGTGCCAAAAGCACATGGCATTACGGACATCTTTGTTCAGTCCCGTGATTGAAATGTGCACCATTGTCCAGTGACTGTCTTACAACTGTACAGTCTTACAGTACAACTGATCACACGCTATCAGGGCTACTCTGGTAAGACAGTTTTATGGAGCTATAGTTATGGCATGAACTCTTGTAAACATTAAATGATTATTTGTTTGTAATTGCCTTACCATTGTTGATATCAAACTACATCAAACTAAACAGGTAACGTGATTACAGTTAGGATGAATTTTCACTTATGTACTGTCTGTATTTTAAATAATGAATGAAACGAAGAAACAGAAATCACTTCTGTAGCTTTTAATGTAAATCTGTGTAATAGCAACGTTTCACCAGTAATTTGTCTATAGATTCTGGGAGTAGTGTTAAGGTAACGTAGATTACAAGATTTGTATTCAAGTTGTGTAATGGCCAAATTTTGTTGTTTATCACACTACAATACAGATAAAACTTCTTTGAAACATATTGCCAGTAACACTTAGTTTAAAAAAAACTGTATAGTAAGTTTGATGATCAATTTATGCAAATTAGTTTACCCACTCATGGGTAACCAATCATGATTGGCAATCTTCGTTTTGTCCTAGACATCTGACTTTTGATAGTTTCAATTGCGTGAACACTAAATGATGTTCTAACAATAAAATGACATCATTTAAAAGTGTTTTTAAATTTGTATCAGTTCCAGTTATCAGTTGGTGCACATTTCGTGAGAACAGGTGATGTACCACCGTGTGCCGCCAGTGATAGTGCTGCATTGTTACCAGTAAGGGGCAGGTTCATGAAGACCTCATTAAACAACATTAAACAATGCTTTCTAAACTTTGATGTACCAGTAATTGGTAGAACTCGCTAGAAACATTAAACAATAATACCAAATAACTAATCTGTCTGTAATGGGTTCAACTCGCTTGAAACATTAAACAATAATATATAATCATTAATTTGCCAGTACTTAGTTCAACTATAGGTTGAAACATTGGTAGTATGTGATTCACATCCACGTGAAACATCGATAGTATATAATACATATTTGCGTGAAACATCGATAGTATGTGATACATATCTACTTGAAACATCGATAGTATGTGATACATATCTACGTGAAACATCGATAGTATATAATACATATCTACGTGAAACATCGATAGTATGTGATACGTATAGATCTACGTGAAACATCGATAGTATATAACACATATCTACGTGAAACATCGATAGTATGTGATACATATCTACTTGAAACATCGATAGTATGTGATACATATAGATCTACGTGAAACATCGATAGTATATAACACATATCTACGTGAAACATCGATAGTATGTGATACATATCTACTTGAAACATCGATAGTATGTGATACATATCTACGTGAAACATCGATAGTATGTGATACGTATAGATTTACGTGAAACATCGATAGTATATAACACATATCTACGTGAAACATCGATAGTATGTGATACATATAGATCTACGATGAAATCATCATCGATAGTATATAACACATATCTATGTGATACAGCATCGATAGTATGTGATACATATCTACTTGAAACATCGATAGTATGTGATACATATCTACGTGAAACATCGATAGTATGTGATACGTATAGATCTACGTGAAACATCGATAGTATATAACACATATCTACGTGAAACATCGATAGTATGTGATACATATCTACTTGAAACATCGATAGTATGTGATACATATAGATCTACGTGAAACATCGATAGTGTGTAATACATATCTACGTGAAACATCGACACTATGTAGTACATATCTACTAATCTACGTGAAACATCGATAGTATGTGATACATATAGATCTACGTGAAACATCGATAGTGTGTAATACATATCTACGTGAAACATCGATAGTGTGTAATACATATCCACGTGAAACATCGATAGTGTGTAATGCATATCTTCGTGAAACAACGATAGTATGTAATCGTTATCGATATGCAACATGGAAAGTATGTAATTCACATCTACATTGAAAATCGATAGTATCTCATTCATATTTACGAGAGTCAAGTCCTTAGGGGGATACAGCCCTTTCATAACGGTAAATCTTCATCATGTCAGGCGGCGTGTTAAAAAAACACATCGACTCCCACATCATCGTGTGTCCAACAGAACGGTCTGCACTCGCCAGGCGACCTGACGTCCGTTGTCATCCCCAGAGCACAATGCAGCAATGTTGCAGCTTGGTGTCCAGAACATTATGTTTACCCAGCAGAATACGGCAGAGATACCTTCCAGCATCTAGGGTCAGAGTGGTTACCAGGCTACAACACGGCACTGAATATACCAGCATCTTGAGTCAGAGTGGTTACCAGGCTACAACACAACACTGATTAACCCAGCGTCTTGAGTCAGAGTGGTTACCAGGCTACAACACAACACTGATTAACCCAGCATCTAGAGTCAGAGCGGTTACCAGGCTACAACAGAGCACTGAATATACCAGCATCTAGAGCCAGAGTGGTTACCAGGCTACAACACAGTACTGAATATACCAGCATCCACTGCCAGAGTGGGTACCAGGCAACAACACAGCACTGGATATACCAGCATTCACTGCCAGAGTGGGTACCAGGCTACAACACAGCACTGAATATACCAGCATCTAGGGTCAGAGTGGTTACCAGGCTACAACACAGCACTGAATATACCAGCATCTAGGGTCAGAGTGGTTACCAGGCTACAACACAGCACTGAATATACCAGCATCTAGGGTCAGAGTGGTAACCAGGCTACAACACAGTACTGAATATACCAGCATCTAGGGCCAGAGTGGTTATCAGGCTACAACACAGTACTGAATATACCAGCATCTAGGGTCAAAGTGGTTACCAGGCTACAACACAGCACTGAATATACCAGTATCTAGGGTCAGAGTGGTTACCAGGCTACGACACAGTACTGAATATACCAGCATCTAGAGCCAGAGTGGTTACCAGGCTACAATAGAGCACTGGATATACCAGCATCTAGGGTCAGAGTGGTTACCAGGCTACAACACAGCACTGAATATACCAGCATCTAGGGTCAGTGTGGTTATCAGGCTACAACACAGCACTGATTAACCCAGCATCTAGAGTCAGAGTGGTTACCAGGATACAACAGAGCACTGAATATACCAGCATCTAGAGCCAGAGTGGTTACAAGGCTACAACACAGCACTGAATATACCAGCATCTAGAGCCAGTGTGGCTACCAGGCTACAACAGAGCACTGAATATACCAGCATCTAGAGTCAGAGTGGTTACCAGGCTACAACACAGTACTGAATATACCAGCATCCACTGCCAGAGTGGTTACCAGGCTACAACACAGCACTGAATATACCAGCATCCACTGCCAGAGTGGTTACCAGGCAACAACACAGCACTGAATATACCAGCATCTAGGATCAGTGTGGTTACCAGGCTACAACACAGCACTGAATATACCAGCATCCACTGCCAGAGTGGGTACCAGGCAACAACACAGCACTGGATATACCAGCATCCATCGCCAGAGTAGGTACCAGGCTACAACACAGCACTGAATATACCAGCATCTAGAGCCAGAGTGGTTACCAGGCTACAACACAGTACTGGCTATAACACAGCACTGAATATACCAGCATCTAGGGTCAGTGTTCTTATCAGGCTACAACACAGCACTGAATATACCAGCATCCACTCCCAGAGTGGGTACCAGGCTACAACACAGCACTTAATATACCAGCATCTAGGGTCAGTGTGGTTATCAGGCTACAACACAGCACTGAATATACCAGCATCTAGGGCCAGAGTGGATACCAGGCTACGACACAGCACTGAATATACCAGCATCCACTGCCAGAGTGGTTACCAGGCTACAACACAGTACTGAATATACCAGCATCCACTGCCAGAGTGGTTACCAGGCTACAACACAGTACTGAATATACCAGCATCTAAAGTCAGAGTGGTTACCAGGCTACAACACAGCACTGAATATACCAGCATCCACTGCCAGAGTGGGTACCAGGCTACAACACAGCACTGAATATACCAGCATCTAGAGTCAGAGTGGTTACCAGGCTACAACACAGCACTGAATATACCAGCATCTAGGGCCAGAGTGGTTACCAGGCTACCAGCACTGCCAGCAATGCCAGAGTGGTTACCAGGCTGGACTGAATATACCAGCATCTAGGGTCAGAGTGGTTACCAGGCTACAACACAGCACTGAATATACCAGCATCTAGGGTCAGAGTGGTTATCAGGCTACAACACAGTACTGAATATACCAGCATCTAGGGTCAGAGTGGTTACCAGGCTACAACACAGCACTGGATATACCAGCATCTAGGGTCAGAGTGGTTACCAGGCTACAACACAGCACTGGATATACCAGCATCTAGGGTCAGAGTGGTTACCAGGCTACAACACAGCACTGAATATACCAGCATCTAGAGCCAGAGTGGTTACCAGGCTACAACAGAGCACTGAATATACCAGCATCTAGAGCCAGAGTGGTTACCAGGCTACAACACAGCACTGAATATACCAGCATCTAGAGCCAGTGTGGTTACCAGGCTACAACAGAGAGCACTGGGCTATATACCAGCATCTAGAGCCAGAGTGGTTACCAGGCTACAACAGAGCACTGAATATACCAGCATCTAGAGCCAGAGTGGTTACCAGGCTACAACACAGCACTGAATATACCAGCATCTAGGGTCAGTGTGGTTACCAGGCTACAACACAGCACTGAATATACCAGCATCCACTGCCAGAGTGGTTACCAGGCTACAACACAGCACTGAATATACCAGCATCTAGGGTCAGAGTGGTTACCAGGCTACAACACAGCACTGAATATACCAGCATCCACTGCCAGAGTGGTTACCATGCTACAACACAGCACTTAATATACCAGCATCCACTGCCAGAGTGGTTACCAGGCAACAACACAGCACTGAATATACCAGCATCTAGGGTCAGAGTGGTTACCAGGCTACAACACAGCACTGGATATACCAGTATCTAGAGCCAGAGTGGTTACCAGGCTACAACACAGCACTGGATAACGCCCACGGAGTTCAGTGAATATTGAGTTGATATCTGTAATAATCATACAACGATGTTGCCCCACGAAACCAGACACCAGAAATGAGTTTCACACATTGTGCCCATGTGGGGAATCGAACCAGGATCATCTGCGTGATGAGCGAACGCCTCAACCACTAGGCTGTCCCACCGCCCACGTCTGGGGTCAGTGTGGTTACCAGGCTACAACACAGCGCTAAATAACCTAGTGCACATGGAGGCCCGTGAATATTGAGTTGATGTCCGTAATATACATAGAACGATGTTGCCCTTTAGAGATGTATTTGTTTTTTTCACCTGAGCTGTATCAGTCGTTGTCTCAAGGCTATTTTTCTTTCCTCTTTGTGAAGCATGTCCTCACGAAGACCAGCGACTTACGTGACTTGTGTTGAAAGGACATGGTGGGAAAGCGATTTTAAATACAAGGAAGTAGCTTCGTCATTGCATTTTTCTCTCTCTTTTTCAAAAAGGGTGCTGAATCAACTTGTTCGTTTTGTTATATAGACTCAAGGACTCGAATTAATGTTTTATACTAGCGTACGCATATGAAGTACCATGCTATTAATGGTTCTGGGAGTTTTTATGTGCTTACTTATAAGTAAAAATTAAAAACGAAAGGTCGGAATCCCCAATAACGAAAGCTGAGACGCTGACTTGCGTTATCAGCTGCTTTGCGGCTGTGGTAAAATCACCACATAGCCTCATTCTTCTTCTGCGGAGTTCATAAACCAAGAGAAAAGATTGCAAATTTGGCCAAAGGGAGGCAACTCTATTTGCACCCTCTTATTGAACGAAGTGCACATACAATATCGCAATGCATGCCACCAAAAGATATTACATCCTTTCTTGTTAAGTTTTTCAAATGCCCATGCGACGCGGTTGATCGTGAAAAACAATGAAGTACCTGTACCAGACTGGTATTTCATGTTATCAAACAATCGGATTTAACAATCTTCCATTCCCCTCTTTATGAAAATTGTCATTTTTCTAATCCTGACTAATCCGATGTAGCCAGAGTGTGGCTCTGTTCTGAAGGAATACAATCTTAGTACGTTCGTATCACTGTAACACACCTGGTGACAATGTTCTATCGTTTAAGATAATGGTTTCGAGTACATGTAGAACAAACGAAGAGCAACAGTTGTTTGCTGTGACTGCACACTTTAGTACCAGGAACACGCGCTGTCTGCCACAACCTGACCTTCACAAAACAATATACAAAACAGAAGCCAAACCTCACCCTTGTGGTGATATGATTATCATTGTTGCCTTTGTTGATGTATGAACATTTCGGCACGCTCGCGACTTCACCTGTGCCATTTGCTGGTGTATTTAAACAAAATGAAAGCACATCCCCTGTCTGTGGAAACCAGCGTCAGTAGGATCTATACTGCCAGTTGTGTAGACCAGGGCGATCGGATGCTAGCACACCTGTTAGGGCGCTCGCTTGTTTCGCTGTTACCGGGGTCGATTCCCCATATGAGTATAATCCATTCAACAATAAGAAGCCTCTAATGTAATGTGGACACAATGGTTATTGTTGTGGCTTAAGGTTTTACCTTGAATTACAACACGCTTAATAAGTGAATGCCTGTGATTCAATGTACAATAATATCTGTATTTAGACTTTCACGTTAAGAAGTTGATTCCCTTTAATATATAGCTAGTCCACCTTGTGTTGTCATGAATTGATCTGAGCCAGCGTCTGTCACCGTGTGTGTGGAGTAACAGCTGTTGTAAGAATCCAGATCCATCAAATAGCATGTGATGCCGCCTTGCACTGCATGTCTCAACAGCCAAGGGAGGACACTGTGAGTATACATCGCATATAGAATACTCATGTCTTACATGTGTTTTACATGTTCACTACACTTTATACATGTACACGTTATAACATGGACAGTATATCTATCTCCATATAAAGTTTGTTAACTATAAAGCAGGTATCGCCTGCCCCAAGTGTTGATGACGCCCTGACGGTCACTCTGGTGGTGACGTGGTGGTCAGTTTGCAGAGCGGATATTGATGAACATGCCGGCTTCTGAATAGTCTTCTGTACTCGCACAGCCAAAAATAAGTTGCGTGTGTCTGATAGTCTCACGGTAACTTTCACTGACGTGGCGGGAGAATATGTGAGAGATACATATTGGTCGGTTAAAACAGGGAAAGCGCTCAAGCGAAACGTGATTACCAATACTGCATTGACAGTCACAGACATTTATCATTAGTGCTCAACAGCGAGGACACGTCTTGGATTTCAAGCTGTTGTTTCTGGATATACATCGATTGTCTAATGACTCCACGCCACTGATGTTCCAGGCTTTGGCGTCAGATTACATCCATTGTAAACAAACCTTAACATAACTGAGACGATAAAACGAACGACGGTCACCAATCACCACACAGTCAGCAGTGCAAAAGACTGTGAATGACAGTCAACATTCAACATACAGCTAGCAGGACAAAAGACTGTAAATGACAGTCAACATTCAACATACAGCTTGCAGGACAAAAGACTGTAAATGACAGTCAACATTCAACACACAGCTAGCAGGACAAAAGACTGTGAATGACAGTCAACATTCAACATACAGCTAGCAGGACAAAAGACTGTAAATGACAGTCAACATTCACCACACAGCTAGCAGGACAAAAGACTGTAAATGACAGTCAACATTCAACATACAGCTAGCAGGACAAAAGACTGTGAATGACAGTCAACATTCAACATACAGCTAGCAGGACAAAAGACTGTAAATGACAGTCAACATTCACCACACAGCTATCTGGACAAAAGACTGTAAATGACAGTCAACATTCACCACACAGCTAGCAGGACAAAAGACTGTGAATGACAGTCAACATTCACCACACAGCTAGCAGGACAAAAGACTGTGAATGACAGTCAACATTCAACATACAGCTAGCAGGACAAAAGACTGTAAATGACAGTCAACATTCACCACACAGCTAGCTGGACAAAAGACTGTAAATGACAGTCAACATTCACCACACAGCTAGCAGGACAAAAGACTGGGAATGACAGTCAACATTCACCACACAGCTAGCAGGACAAAAGACTGTGAATGACAGTCAACATTCAACATACAGCTAGCACTGTAGCACACAACACATGTGACCTGACAGGTAACGGGTCATGTCACCCCAAACACGTTCACCCCAGCACTGTTTCACACCATTTAGAGGTTGTTTCGACTCAGGAAATAGTTATTATTGTCATCAACTCTAAAATTGTTTCAATATTTTAGTCATCTATGTATAGTGTCGAAACAGCATATTCAGATTATTTGAATAATTGTATCAGTTCATATTGGCTGTGTTGGATCGGGTGACGTCCTTCAGTGATGATAGCAAGTAGCTGCCTCGGGCAGTAATGAACTTGTGGAGAGTTCCTTGTCTCTGTACTGTGTCCAGAGGTCATTAAGTATGTAAGGGATGGGTCTATAAGAGCAGTGTCTAGTAACATGCATGCAACATTCTTATCAAACAGTTGTTTTCACACTGCAGTCCATCTTGACGCGGTCTTACTCCCTTCCTCTTCGCTGAGGCAGATCTCCAAACTTGCAGTCGACATGGCGGAAATGCAAGCGTAATGTCTAATTAAATGTTGGCTTATTTAAATGTTCATTCAAGTTCTAAGCGTGATGAGATGACATTAGATGATATCAATACCATTCTCAGTGTATACTCAGTTAGTTGGGTGAAACAACTCTTGATTAGGGCTGAAACAACCCCTAATACGAAATGAATTGACCTAGTTTGGAATTGGGGTGAAACTACTTGGAGTGAACGACCAGGAACCGGCCTGATATGGGCCAGTAGGCTAAACTGTTTTATAGGGTTGTGCTACGCCACAGTTAACAAATAAACACGCTTGTGTAGTTGCCCATTCTTGAACCTCATGAAATTTTGACGTTCATGAGGAAGATTCAGAATGGAATGTTCATTCACCCATCTTGGAAACGTACAAGATGTGATTTCATGCGTAACAGGTTATCAGTTGGTCAGTAGAGGACAGTAATGATCTTGCATTCGTGAAGCTGATATTGAGTTAACGCATCTTCCCTTGCATGGTCAGTAGGCTCTGAGAGCATTATGTATTCATTAACAGCTTGAGATAAAATAATGATAGTGATATGGACTAAAATACATATGACTTGACTGTTTGTCCAGTCAGTCTTCTGTGTAGGCAACAAAGCACCTGTGAAGACAGAACAGGGGGTAAGCTATGTGCTCATTGTATTGGAGTACGGGCAGCTCGTAGATCTAGCGGTGTTACAGTTTCAGGGAAACATGGACAAGCTAAAGCAGAGTGGGGAAACAGTTGCCTCCCTTGGCCGTGTCAGAATGCTATGACCATAGCTTACTTCCAGGACTCGCCATCGTGTGCGTGTGCGTGCGTGCGTGCCTGTGTGTGTGTGTGTGCCTAATTCACCAACTGAAAGTAACCCGGCGTCAAGAGATGGTGCCTTGCTGGCTCTACGTTCAAATTCAAATATGGAATTGAATATAGTGTATCCATTGAGACCAGGCTATATATTCCAGCACGTGCAGTGTTTTCCGCGACGGACAAATGAGAATCCAGTAGAGTACGGACGCAGTGTACGGACGTAGACAAAATATACGCGTCGTAAGGAACCCACGGTAATATTCATTGCACCTGCAACGAATCAAGAGCGACTGTCATTTCACCCATCAATCAAGATAACTGTCCATGTGATGACTACAGGCTCTAAAGCAATTATTGAAATGTCTAGCATACTTCTCCATTTCCTTAGCTCAGAACACATTCATACTGAACGCTTGAATATTATAACTGGGCTCCCCTGAACCCCCACGTGTGTACGTCAAGGTAAAACCCTGCCACAGTTTTAACAAGCAGATAAGTCAAGTCACTAGCTTCAGGGCCAACTATTTCTGCTGGTTTGTCATGTTAAGGCTCTTCAACACCCCGAAAGTATAGCATACTCTTATATGTCATATTCACGCTACACAGAGATAAATTTGGCCATATTTTACATGTTTAGGTTAAATATACTACACAAATTAAAATGAGATTTATGGAAGCCTATTAGTGCCTCAGTCCCTTTACGCTTCCATAAGTATCAAAGCTAACACAACAAACAAATGCCATTGTGCCTATCGCATCGCAACACGTTTGAAGTTGTCACAGTGTGAACCAGTCCCTGACTAGGTGCTGATATCATGTGTATTATGATCGACATGATACATGGTAAATAAGTTATTATTAAGTTGACAAAAACGTAAATCGCCTATTTTATATGTTGTATTTGAAGAGAATACAACATGAACGTGGAATTACAGTGGAGTTTATACAACATCTTGCTTATTATTGTTCTTCATTCTGTTGTAGTGAGTGAGTGTTGCGTTACGCCGCACCCGACACTATTCTAGGTTTTTCACGGCGGGGTAGTAAATAATTGGCTCGTTTACAAGACATACTTGAAGTAAAAGCTATGTCTCACATTTACAGATGACATACAAAATGACAAATTATCTCAGTACCCTTTCTTCCGTGAGCAAGGAGGTCACGTGGGCAGACGCTGATAGATGCGTTCCTTTCCTTTGTAGTCATGACATGATTTTGTTTTGTTATTTTCAATATCGTGCATGCCTTGGAGTTGTAAAGGTATAGCTATATATTAGAGTAGTCTCACCCATGGAGATAGTCTGCCACTCGCCCTGGAAGTATCCTGCCAGGTTGTAAAGGTATAGCTATATATTAGAGTAGTCTCACCCATGGAGATAGTCTGCCACTCGCCCTGGAAGTATCCTGCCAGGTTGTAAAGGTATAGCTATATATTAGAGTAGTCTCACCCATGGAGATAGTCTGCCACTCGCCCTGGAAGTATCCTGCCAGGTTGTAAAGGTATAGCTATATATTAGAGTAGTCTCACCCATGGAGATAGTCTGCCACTCGCCCTGGAAGTATCCTGCCAGGTTGTAAAGGTATAGCTATATATTAGAGTAGTCTCACCCATGGAGATAGTCTGCCACTCGCCCTGGAAGTATCCTGCCAGGTTGTAAAGGTATAGCTATATATTAGAGTAGTCTCACCCATGGAGATAGTCTGCCACTCGCCCTGGAAGTATCCTGCCAGGTTGTAAAGGTATAGCTATATATTAGAGTAGTCTCACCCATGGAGATAGTCTGCCACTCGCCCTGGAAGTATCCTGCCAGGTTGTAAAGGTATAGCTATATATTAGAGTAGTCTCACCCATGGAGATAGTCTGCCACTCGCCCTGGAAGTATCCTGCCAGGTTGTAAAGGTATAGCTATATATTAGAGTAGTCTCACCCATGGAGATAGTCTGCCACTCGCCCTGGAAGTATCCTGCCAGGTTGTAAAGGTATAGCTATATATTAGAGTAGTCTCACCCATGGAGATAGTCTGCCACTCGCCCTGGAAGTATCCTGCCAGGTTGTAAAGGTATAGCTATATATTAGAGTAGTCTCACCCATGGAGATAGTCTGCCACTCGCCCTGGAAGTATCCTGCCAGGTTGTAAAGGTATAGCTATATATTAGAGTAGTCTCACCCATGGAGATAGTCTGCCACTCGCCCTGGAAGTATCCTGCCAGGTTGTAAAGGTATAGCTATATATTAGAGTAGTCTCACCCATGGAGATAGTCTGCCACTCGCCCTGGAAGTATCCTGCCAGGTTGTAAAGGTATAGCTATATATTAGAGTAGTCTCACCCATGGAGATAGTCTGCCACTCGCCCTGGAAGTATCCTGCCAGGTTGTAAAGGTATAGCTATATATTAGAGTAGTCTCACCCATGGAGATAGTCTGCCACTCGCCCTGGAAGTATCCTGCCAGGTTGTAAAGGTATAGCTATATATTAGAGTAGTCTCACCCATGGAGATAGTCTGCCACTCGCCCTGGAAGTATCCTGCCAGGTTGTAAAGGTATAGCTATATATTAGAGTAGTCTCACCCATGGAGATAGTCTGCCACTCGCCCTGGAAGTATCCTGCCAGGTTGTAAAGGTATAGCTATATATTAGAGTAGTCTCACCCATGGAGATAGTCTGCCACTCGCCCTGGAAGTATCCTGCCAGGTTGTAAAGGTATAGCTATATATTAGAGTAGTCTCACCCATGGAGATAGTCTGCCACTCGCCCTGGAAGTATCCTGCCAGGTTGTAAAGGTATAGCTATATATTAGAGTCTCAGTCTCACCCATGCCAGGTTGTAAAGGTATAGCTATATATTAGAGTAGTCTCACCCATGGAGATAGTCTGCCACTCGCCCTGGAAGTATCCTGCCAGGTTGTAAAGGTATAGCTATATATTAGAGTAGTCTCACCCATGGAGATAGTCTGCCACTCGCCCTGGAAGTATCCTGCCAGGTTGTAAAGGTATAGCTATATATTAGAGTAGTCTCACCCATGGAGATAGTCTGCCACTCGCCCTGGAAGTATCCTGCCAGGTTGTAAAGGTATAGCTATATATTAGAGTAGTCTCACCCATGGAGATAGTCTGCCACTCGCCCTGGAAGTATCCTGCCAGGTTGTAAAGGTATAGCTATATATTAGAGTAGTCTCACCCATGGAGATAGTCTGCCACTCGCCCTGGAAGTATCCTGCCAGGTTGTAAAGGTATAGCTATATATTAGAGTAGTCTCACCCATGGAGATAGTCTGCCACTCGCCCTGGAAGTATCCTGCCAGGTTGTAAAGGTATAGCTATATATTAGAGTAGTCTCACCCATGGAGATAGTCTGCCACTCGCCCTGGAAGTATCCTGCCAGGTTGTAAAGGTATAGCTATATATTAGAGTAGTCTCACCCATGGAGATAGTCTGCCACTCGCCCTGGAAGTATCCTGCCAGGTTGTAAAGGTATAGCTATATATTAGAGTAGTCTCACCCATGGAGATAGTCTGCCACTCGCCCTGGAAGTATCCTGCCAGGTTGTAAAGGTATAGCTATATATTAGAGTAGTCTCACCCATGGAGATAGTCTGCCACTCGCCCTGGAAGTATCCTGCCAGGTTGTAAAGGTATAGCTATATATTAGAGTAGTCTCACCCATGGAGATAGTCTGCCACTCGCCCTGGAAGTATCCTGCCAGGTTGTAAAGGTATAGCTATATATTAGAGTAGTCTCACCCATGGAGATAGTCTGCCACTCGCCCTGGAAGTATCCTGCCAGGTTGTAAAGGTATAGCTATATATTAGAGTAGTCTCACCCATGGAGATAGTCTGCCACTCGCCCTGGAAGTATCCTGCCAGGTTGTAAAGGTATAGCTATATATTAGAGTAGTCTCACCCATGGAGATAGTCTGCCACTCGCCCTGGAAGTATCCTGCCAGGTTGTAAAGGTATAGCTATATATTAGAGTAGTCTCACCCATGGAGATAGTCTGCCACTCGCCCTGGAAGTATCCTGCCAGGTTGTAAAGGTATAGCTATATATTAGAGTAGTCTCACCCATGGAGATAGTCTGCCACTCGCCCTGGAAGTATCCTGCCAGGTTGTAAAGGTATAGCTATATATTAGAGTAGTCTCACCCATGGAGATAGTCTGCCACTCGCCCTGGAAGTATCCTGCCAGGTTGTAAAGGTATAGCTATATATTAGAGTAGTCTCACCCATGGAGATAGTCTGCCACTCGCCCTGGAAGTATCCTGCCAGGTTGTAAAGGTATAGCTATATATTAGAGTAGTCTCACCCATGGAGATAGTCTGCCACTCGTCCTGGAAGTATCCTGCCAGGTTGTAAAGGTATAGCTATATATTAGAGTAGTCTCACCCATGGAGATAGTCTGCCACTCGCCCTGGAAGTATCCTGCCAGGTTGTAAAGGTATAGCTATATATTAGAGTAGTCTCACCCATGGAGATAGTCTGCCACTCGTCCTGGAAGTATCCTGCCAGGTTGTAAAGGTATAGCTATATATTAGAGTAGTCTCACCCATGGAGATAGTCTGCCACTCGCCCTGGAAGTATCCTGCCAGGTTGTAAAGGTATAGCTATATATTAGAGTAGTCTCACCCATGGAGATAGTCTGCCACTCGCCCTGGAAGTATCCTGCCAGGTTGTAAAGGTATAGCTATATATTAGAGTAGTCTCACCCATGGAGATAGTCTGCCACTCGTCCTGGAAGTATCCTGCCAGGTTGTAAAGGTATAGCTATATATTAGAGTAGTCTCACCCATGGAGATAGTCTGCCACTCGTCCTGGAAGTATCCTGCCAGGTTGTAAAGGTATAGCTATATATTAGAGTAGTCTCACCCATGGAGATAGTCTGCCACTCGCCCTGGAAGTATCCTGCCAGGTTGTAAAGGTATAGCTATATATTAGAGTAGTCTCACCCATGGAGATAGTCTGCCACTCGCCCTGGAAGTATCCTGCCAGGTTGTAAAGGTATAGCTATATATTAGAGTAGTCTCACCCATGGAGATAGTCTGCCACTCGCCCTGGAAGTATCCTGCCAGGTTGTAAAGGTATAGCTATATATTAGAGTAGTCTCACCCATGGAGATAGTCTGCCACTCGTCCTGGAAGTATCCTGCCAGGTTGTAAAGGTATAGCTATATATTAGAGTAGTCTCACCCATGGAGATAGTCTGCCACTCGCCCTGGAAGTATCCTGCCAGGTTGTAAAGGTATAGCTATATATTAGAGTAGTCTCACCCATGGAGATAGTCTGCCACTCGCCCTGGAAGTATCCTGCCAGGTTGTAAAGGTATAGCTATATATTAGAGTAGTCTCACCCATGGAGATAGTCTGCCACTCGCCCTGGAAGTATCCTGCCAGGTTGTAAAGGTATAGCTATATATTAGAGTAGTCTCACCCATGGAGATAGTCTGCCACTCGCCCTGGAAGTATCCTGCCAGGTTGTAAAGGTATAGCTATATATTAGAGTAGTCTCACCCATGGAGATAGTCTGCCACTCGCCCTGGAAGTATCCTGCCAGGTTGTAAAGGTATAGCTATATATTAGAGTAGTCTCACCCATGGAGATAGTCTGCCACTCGCCCTGGAAGTATCCTGCCAGGTTGTAAAGGTATAGCTATATATTAGAGTAGTCTCACCCATGGAGATAGTCTGCCACTCGCCCTGGAAGTATCCTGCCAGGTTGTAAAGGTATAGCTATATATTAGAGTAGTCTCACCCATGGAGATAGTCTGCCACTCGCCCTGGAAGTATCCTGCCAGGTTGTAAAGGTATAGCTATATATTAGAGTAGTCTCACCCATGGAGATAGTCTGCCACTCGCCCTGGAAGTATCCTGCCAGGTTGTAAAGGTATAGCTATATATTAGAGAGTAGTCTCACCCATGGAGATAGTCTGCCACTCGCCCTGGAAGTATCCTGCCAGGTTGTAAAGGTATAGCTATATATTAGAGTAGTCTCACCCATGGAGATAGTCTGCCACTCGCCCTGGAAGTATCCTGCCAGGTTGTAAAGGTATAGCTATATATTAGAGTAGTCTCACCCATGGAGATAGTCTGCCACTCGCCCTGGAAGTATGCTGCCAGGTTGTAAAGGTATAGCTATATATTAGAGTAGTCTCACCCATGGAGATAGTCTGCCACTCGTCCTGGAAGTATCCTGCCAGGTTGTAAAGGTATAGCTATATATTCATGACTGGAGGCTAGATCCAAATCAATACACATTATATAGTTTCAGGTCGCCTGTGTTCGTGTGAGAGAGTGATCTCACAGATAACATACAACTCCCTTGGGCTTGTCGTATATGAAAATATAGCATAGTTAGAACCGCTGTGCATCGCATCTGGCTGACGAGGTGAGTGCACAGTGTGTTCATGCGTGGAACTTGGTCCTGTACTGGGTAGCCGAAACACTCGACTAAGCCCTGAAGCCTGCCATCAGGACTCCTGTACACAGCAATACAGATAGTGCTGTGACTAAGGTACGTTTACCCACGCCTTTGCCAATATCCATACTACCTCACATAAGATCAATGTACTGGCAGCGTGTAATAACTCATAATTTCTTTCTTTTCTTTAAAAAGTATCATAATAGTTATTGAAAGTAAGACATGTGCCGAATGCCCGTGCGTTGTCTGGATGGTGACATTCATAGATCGTAGTCTAACTCTACATCGGGATAGTCCTGTTGTACATTTCGATAGTACAACTTCATCTGGATAGTCCAACTGTACATCTGGATAGTCCAACTTCATCTGGATAGTCCAACTGTACATCTGGATAGCTCCAACTGTACATCTGGATAGTCCAACTGCATCCGGATAGTCCATCTGTGCATCTGACAGAACTACCTGGTGGTGAACATGAATTATAAACGAATCAATGCTTTTCCATGACCGAGTCGAAATGACGAGCGCATTTTGGCAAGCACCTCAAGCGAGACAGTCCGTGTTTAACTGAGCATTTGTCTTTAATGGGTGACTGAGGATAAAGACCACCTTCTCATATATGTATTTCTGCTTTCAAACGTAGCAGTAACTTGAACATCGTCATACTAGTCCACGTAGATTATAGCTTTAGAATACATGCAAGTGATGCATAAGTACTGAATCGAAGACGCCACCTGGTCTGGCAAGCCCCATAGTGAGTAGGGCACGTACAGGTGTGATCCTACACCCATTGACACATGGTCCATGTAACCTTCCCTTGTACTGACCGTTATGTGTGGGTTAGGACTTCGGCAAGTCGAAAACCAAAGAACAATTGACCGAGCGTAAAAGAACGTGTATCAGAGACTGAACTAATATGCAAAAAGTACAAAAACTATTAGGTTTTCTTAAAAATACGTTCAAATGTTTAAAGTTAGAACATTGCTCTTTTTTCAGTAATTACCTATATTTATATATTATAAACATGTCTACTGGAGTCATTTCTATTCCTCTTAAAATCAATCGCATGTTGGTTTTATTTCCAGTATTATACACATAAAAAAGACAAACCATGGAGTAGTCAAATTTTGTTGGAATGAAAGCAAATGTCGTTGGAAACAAGTCCAGAGATCCAAGTTAATCCGGCAGGGTGATATGGGATACCACTACAAATGGGCGGGTTTCCTGGCACCTATTTCCACAACCAGAGTCTGAGTGTGAATTGGTGGGACTAGTTTGGGTACTTGTTATTTCGTGTTGGTCCCCAGGCTGACCGTCGGTGTGGAGGCAGTGACATTGGGGTGTTTGTCCTCTCTTCCAACAGGACATCGACACGATACCTTTCATTTCAGAGTTCAGACGTTTGTATGCAGTGCTTGCCCCTAACCCTGAAAAGCTAGTCCCTAACGACCCAGAACAGTAAAAAGTTGTGGGTCCTGATCAGAATGTGTAGGCCCTATATTTTAAGAGGGAAATAATACTCTTAGCTATTGGGGATGAAAATAACTGTCGGCCATAAGGACCTGGAGAGCACAGATGTGGGTCCGAGTGGTTTTCAGTCGGCTTCGGGACTATGACCGACGTTAATTTCGAATGCTGTTTGTAGGGTCGAACTGCCAAGTTCCAGTGGCCTAAATATCTCGACAATGACTAAGGCACACACTCCTCCAAACTTGATGTTACCTTTCAAAGAGTCCTAGTACTGGACAGCATGGGGTAGCCGAAGAGACAATAGTATTGTCAGCTGGACAGGGAAAGTGTGTTGTCGTAGTGGTCTGGGGATAGTTGCTTCAAAAAGGAAGAATGTCAGGGACGGGTTCAAACTTGATTCATAACGTTTGAGACATACTCTCCTTCCCCGGCCTCAAGTTCATTCTGGAAAGGTTGAATCCTTGTAATACTCAAACACACACTGTCATATAGAATGACAAACATATACTCATGGAAACAAATAAGGGAACACATGAAAGTACAAGTGTTCCTTTATTCTTTTCCAGGTTTCTTCACAAAGTATGTGTTGCACTGTGAGTGAAATTCTATAGGAACACTTGTACTTTCATGTGTTCCCTTATTCGTTTCCATGAGTATAGTTAAGTACTATTCCATAAATTTGATTAAAACATAAACAATATTTGAGAAATATAGCAAGTTGACCACGTAGGATAGAAAACTTGCCAGACTATTAATCCCAACCCCCTACCTATACTTAAGGAATTCAGATTCTTGTCCCATATCGAACTCTTGGACTGGTGCCTCAGTCAGTGTGGTATTCCGACCACGCATGTACAACCGTGAGTAGGATAAACCTTCATACTGAACCTTACTGGCACCAGAGATGGGTTAACCTCGTGACCTATTTCTGTGTGTACTGCATTTCTATATTTTGAACCGTCTAAAGAGGATGACTGGTGTTATTTTTCGTCTTCAACCTGAACTAATTTCTCCGTCCACATAACCTTCTACTGTGTACGATGAATTCACCTACCAATCGTAACCCAGTCAGGATCTAGGAAACATGCCCCACTAGTCAAGATCGGGGTTATATTTGATTTTCAGCAACCGGCTGTTGTTGCAGGAGGTGACTGATGGACACGATGGTCATACTTGCTGACGTGGTTGCTGCATGTCATCGCATTGTGTATATAGATGCTCACGCTGCAATCACTGTATTGCCTGGTCCAGACTCGATTATGCAAATGTTCACAACCAACACTGACAGTATGTAGTAAATGACTCAGTATGTCTAGCTGATCAGTACAGACTGGTTGGTAAGTAGTTGACTTTGTGGTATAGTGTGCTGATATCCTGCCTTGACATCATATCTTCATCCACCCAATGTTTCAGCAAGTGACGTCATGTTTGGTGTGTGGCCGACTCTCCTCATCCTCATCCTCGTGCTAATGCTGCTGATGGGGCTTCTGACACTGGGTCACGGGGTCACTGCCAGACATCCACGCCGCCACCTGTGTACTCTCATCCCTGTCTCCATTGTCTGCATCGTGGGCATCATCCATGTTTTACACTACGTCGCTCTCCTTACACTGGCATCAAATGATCCCGACGTGGTACTGCTGAAGGCAAGGTTACAGTGGGACTTCACTTCCATTGACATAGTCGTCCTCTCGTTCCTTTGGAGATCCTGTGCCCTGGCGAACCTGAACACAGTTCTAACAATGAAAGCGTTTGTGTATTTTGTATTAGCGGCTGTTGGAAGGGTCACGATGAAGTCGCTGTTTCCTAACAATCGATTGCTTTGTGTGGTTCCGCAACAATACAGTGACATGTTTAAATACCCCCTAATGAAGACATTCTTGTGTGGCCTGTGTGTGGAGTATTTCATGTTCTACCTGCCTGCGTTCATCATCATGTGCATGCTATACCACAAAAGGTCAGCCCAGAATCACAATGACGCCGGTGTACAGAACGGTAAGATCGTGTTGAATTGCCCGCTGTCTGTCTCCCAGTCCCTGAACCGCATTTTATTTCTTTCCGTCCAGCTCTTTCTGACATGCTAAAGCAAGCCTAGATTTCCTTCAGGTTTCCCATTTCACTTGGGCTCGAGTCAGTATAAAAGGAATCTTTTGTTTCTGTCAAAATTATATATATTCAGAGACTAAGCGTTAGTCAAAACTTATTGCTCCATCACACGGGGTGTATCATTTGTTATAGGGAGGTTAGAAAGCGATTGATCTTTGATAAAAACATGTGTGAGAATATTCTGTTTTTAATATTCAGTTATATAAATCTTACAGGGATATCTTCGCTAGATCGTGCTTTTTCTTGACAATATAAAACAACAAATGAAATTATGTATGAAATTTAATGACACTAATTTAAATCGATGTGGTACATGTTGATGCTACTATAATGCCTATTGTACCTACCTGCTCACTTTATTTGCAACACAATAATTCTGCAAAATATTTCATTACTGTTCAAGAAATTAAGATGGGCGGAGCAGAAGACATGTGCGTCAATTGTGAGACTATGTCACCGTTGCTGGACATGATGGCGGCGTGTATGGCACTGATGCTGCTGCTGGTGCGACCGCTCTACGTCCTTTCTAGCTACCTTGCAGGCGGCATCCCCATGGACCTGAATACCACATACTGCCTGTTCCCATTCTATGTCGGTGTGTGCTTTGTCAACGTCACCTTAAAGTGGGACAGATCACACAAGCCTCACAGCAGCTTGCCTCTGGTCCTTTCCTGGGAGGTACCAAGCATACATGTCAAATAGACTGAATTCAGTAGTAACATATACCGACGATATTACGAAGGCAATCGTCAGTGTTTGTCAAAAGGACTGGATGACAAGGTCAAAGACCTGCTTAACCTATACAAACTTACGCCTTGAAAGGGATTAACGCAGCCAAATAATGTCATACGTTCAACGAATGCCGTTTTTTCTGTGAACAAAGATGAAACATGTATCAGGAATACAACGTTTGAATTATCTGAATATTATTTATGTGACATTTTGCAATTTTGAATGAACCTGTTTACCTCTATACAATCGAGTTGTGTCTAACCAAATTATTTCCACTAACAATTTGGTACTTCCAAGGACGTTATTTTATATCGTATTGGACAAGGACTCTAAGTCACATTAAATTGTGTTGACACATGTAGGCATCTGTGTAGCCATTGTGACAACGGCTGCTCCAGCACATTCCCTTATGCCCTGACACAAACCACGTAACTATAATCTACTGGACAGGTATTATGCTACAGTAATTCAACCATATGACTTTGCATCCATGGGAACAGGCCAGTGTTAGAGTGTGGTTGACCAAAGTTCGGTACTACACGATCCAAAATGTCTATCTAGACAATGAGCTTGTATATTAAGTTGTACTTCACGTTTTCTCGCATGTATACATGGGAGTCTTCCATCCATGCAATAAAGGTCAATTCAATGTCTACAATATTGGGCTAATTACAATTTGACATGTAAATAACTGTGATTTGAATAAAATATTTTTGTACAGCATGTCAAACTTGATCAACCTTGCAAAATGCAACATTGGTGTTGTGGCATTTAACTGTTTCTCCAAACCTTTGACCTGACTGAAGAATGCAACACCTTTGATCAGAATCCAGGAAATACAACATTGGTGGTGTCACCTGTACCTGTTTCTCCAGAACACAACATGGGTGCTTTGGTCTGTGACATGAACACTGAATACATCATTGGTGTTGTGGCATATAACTGTTTCGTCAAGCCTTTGACCTGACTGAAGAATGCAACCGTGGTCCTACTACGCTTCCATAGATATGGATATATTTCACCGTGGCCCTACTACGCTTCCGGAGATATGGATATATTTAAAGGTCAATATGAAGTGTTTAGGACATCATTCACCATGACTAATGCTAACGTTCAGGTCAAGAGTGTACAAGCGGCTGTCTTGAATCTTAGAACACCAAGAATGACATCCCTGTCAAGACCACACAACCAGCTGTCAGACCACCATACTCCAGATGTTCACTCATTCCTTCAACGTTTGAAGAAGACACGACGAGAAGAGGTCACACCAATTCCTACCATCTATACAGAAGATATTGCAGGTAATGTGTGAAAATACACTCTTCAAAAACAAGAAACGCACATGTGATTTTGAGAATATTGGACTCATGTAACTGCGGCAAAACAATACAAATATATTATTTCTTGCCAAAGCGTCATCGTTGTGTGATTGTAAACAGCTGCAGTGCCAAAATGCGGCAATATTAACTTTTCCCCTTGTTTTGGAAGCGTAATTAAAATTTTGCCAAATCGGCACCAAGAAAACACGCAATGCAAAATGCACGTGCAAGTAAGGTAATAGCATGCAGTATCGATCACTTTAAATAGGCACGACTGAGTGCCGCCAATCGAAACATCGGAATAGGCCGCCTTGAAGCTGGGGTGTCGCAGTCTGCATTTCAACGTTCATTAGAGCACCATATGTCGCCTTTAGGATCGTTTCCTGCAAACCAATTCCGCCCAAGGTCGCCCGAGAAGCGGTCGTCCAAGAGTTACCACCCATGCGGAGGACAGCTACATCCGGGTTGCTTACTTGCGTCATTGTCTTGCCACAGCCGTGGAAACTGCACAACGCATCCCTGTTTTGAGAATAATTTCCGACCAAACTGTCAGGAATCGATTGCGTGATGTGGGGATTCGAGCAAGAAGCCATTTGTCGCCCCTCTATTGACTATTGGGAGACTTCCATCGGCGCAGTCGCTTGCGATGGTGTCGGAGAGTCCGGAACTGGAACCTTAGAAAGTGGGACGAGTCTGGTTCAGTGTTGAACCACTATTTTACCGGCGAGATGGAACACAGCGTGTTTACCGACGGAGAAATGAACGTTTTGCCCCTAATTGCATTCGACAAGTCGAAATATTCGATGGAGACAGTGTCATGGTGTGGGGTGGGATATCCGGCACACACAGATCTAATTTAGTGGTGGTTCAGGGGAATTTAATAACGAAGTCCAAGCAGGTCACATGCTTCCGATTATGGACCGACAAAGGGAGTTCTTCCAGCATGACAACGCTACTTCAAATACAGCACGCCTCAGGGTCCGCTAACTTGCCCATTCTAACGTCAATGTCTTGCCATGGCCTTCCCGATCACCAGGTCTAAATCCGATAGAACACATATGGGATGAACTCGATCGACGTGTACGTCAACGTCAAAACACGCCTCAGACACTTCCACAACTGACCATCGCATTGCGGGAAGAGTGGGGAAGAATTGAAGTTACATGAAATAATCACTTTTAGTCTTTATCAACTTTATATCCTTAAGCAATGGTCACAATTCTGCCTTACGGGGGACCTGAGGTCTGATATAGCTTAATTGGCTAAAGAATTTACCATTTTTGAGTTAGCTGAGGGTAAGCCCTTCCTGACTCATGCTTGCTTGACAGCTATATAAGCATCTGTATCGAAACATGGCATCACCTGCATCAAAAAAGTTGTTCATCCATAAAGTTTGTCCTTATTTGACTCTCCAACGTCTAAAGTTAAGTTACATACAAGATGTGATTTCATACGTAACCGGTTAATACACAGTAGAGGACAGTAATGATCTGGCATTCTTGAAGCTATATAGTGAGGCATAGCTTCTGATACTGAGGTAACGCACCTTCCCTCGCACGATGAGTAGTCTTTGAGAGCATTATGTATTCATTCATGTTTGTCCAGTCAGTCTTTTGTGTAGGCAACGAAGCACCTGTGAGGACAGAACAGGGGGTAAGCTATGTGCTCATTGTATTGGAGTACGGGCAGCTCGTGGATCTAGCGGTGTTACAGTTTCAGGGAAACATGGACAGGCTAAAGGAGAGTGGGGAAACAGTTGCCTCCCTTGGCCGTGTCAGAATGCTATGACTATAGCTTACATCCCGGATTCGCCCTTACCATGGGTTTTGTGTATCGTCACCATAAACTTCATCGTTGATTTACCTACTGGTAGCAGTTTGCTTCTAGTAACACTTAAATAGTGTGCGTGTATATATACCGAATTCACCAACTGACAGTAACCGGGCATCGGGAGATGGTGCCTGGCTGGCTCTACGTTCATATTTAAACATGGAAGTGAATATATTGCATCCATTGAGACTAGGCTTATATAGTATGACCAGAAATTATTGAGAATTTTAGGAATATGTTTAATTGGATTTCTAGTATAAACAAACTTGACCAGCTATCAAGTGCTTGGTTTCATTCAAGAGAGACAACTCCGTTAATCCTTTTTCTTTAGTTTGCGAAGAGTTATCCCAACTTTGTTTACTTGCTTGCAGACGACATTTTCGGTGATCCTCAGTATGGATGATTTAGAGAACAGGAAGTTGATTTTAGAGTATTATAACAAAGACATCAAATCAACTAAAGTCCTTTCAAGCAGAACAGGCATCCCTTTGTCCACTGTTTATCGTGTTTTGAAAAATATCGCAAATGGATATGGCATTGAGCACCATGGAGGCGCAGGTAGGCCCAGAAAAT
Source organism: Haliotis rubra (assembly GCF_003918875.1). Classification (NCBI taxonomy): domain Eukaryota; kingdom Metazoa; phylum Mollusca; class Gastropoda; order Lepetellida; family Haliotidae; genus Haliotis; species Haliotis rubra. The sequence goes on from NW_025766436.1 coordinate 329,340, forward strand.
TGACTGTCGCTGACAGGAGGCGGCTTGGTATTCTTGTTTCTAAAAACAAACGAAGGAGTTTAGAAAACTTAAGGCTGGATATGATTGATAGAGGAACTGTGGCTGTCTGTAAGGAGACAATTAGAACTGAGCTGCATGCAATGGGTTGGCAGAAAAGTCAATGAATTCCTTCACCGATCATGAAACCTGAACAAAAGGAGCGAAGGTTGAACTGGTTCTTACAGCATAGAAATTTTAACTGGGACAATGTGATTTTCTCAGATGAAAGTTCTGTGTGACTGCTTCCTTATACACTGAAATTCTGGACCAAACAAACTGAAAACTTTTGTATCAGTGCCCAAAGTACAGTCCGAAATTTAACGTGTGGGGTGGCATATCTGTGTTAGGGACAACGCCTCTCTGTGTATTTGAAGGGAATACGAACAGTGAGCGGTACACAGATCTTCTCGAGGGACATTTACTTCCATCCGCTCAAAACATCGTTCAAAGCATTCACAGGCCTGGTTTCGGACCCAAAATAGGACATTATTAGATTGGCCAAGCTATAGCTCTGACCTAAATCCAATAGAAAATGTTTGGGGACTTATGAAGGAAAGTGTCAATATAAGAAAAATCTGACAAATATCGCTGAAATGAAAGAAGAGGTGGTCCGATAGTGGGACAGCATGGACCACGACTTTCTAACTTCTTTGATCAGTAGTATGCCCCGCCGCATTGAAGCCTGCATTGCTGCCCATGGTGATTTGACAAAATACTAACTGTTCACCTGTCTTTGAATCTGGATTTATGTTCTGCTAATATTCACATTTAATACGTGAGTAATGAGTGAAAAAAATACCAAAATTACAATCTTAAAATTCTCAATAATTTCTGGTTGTACTGTATTCCAGCACGTGCAGTGTTTTCCGCGACGGATAGATGAGAATCCAGAAGAGTACGGACGTAGACAAAATATATAAGGTACCCACAGTAATATTCATTGCACCTGCAACGAATCAAGAGCGACTGTCATTTCACCCATCATCAAGATAACTGTCCATGTGATCACTACAGGCTCTAAAGCAATTATTGAAATGTCTAGCATACTTCTCCATTTCCTTAGCACAGAACACATTCATACTGAACGCTTGAATATTATAACTGGGCTCCCCTGAACCCCCACGTGTGTACGTCAAGGTAAAACCCTGCCACAGTTTTAACAAGCAGATAAGTCAAGTCACTAGCTTCAGGGCCAACTATTTCTGCTGGTTTGTCATGTTAAGGCTCTTCAACACCCCGAAAGTATAGCATACTCTTATATGTCATATTCATGCCACACAGAGATAAATATGGCCATATTTTACATGTTTAGGTTAAATATACTACACAAATTAAAATGAGATTTATGGAAGCCTATTAGTGCCTCAGTTCCTTTACGCTTCCATAAGTATCAAAGCTAACACAACAAACAAATGCCATTGTGCCTATCGCATCGCAACACGTTTGAAGTTGTCACAGTGTGAACCAGTCCCTGACTAGGTGAAAATATATGAAAATATAGCACAGTTAGAACCGCTGTGCATCGCATCTGACTGACGAGGTCAGTGCACAGTGTGTTCATGCGTGGAACTTGGTCCTGTACTGGGTAGCCGAAACACTCGACTAAGCCCTGAAGCCTGCCATCAGGACTCCTGTACACAGCAATAAAGATAGTGCTGTGACTCAGGTACGTTTACCCACGCCTTTGCCAATATCCATACTACCTCACATAAGATCAATGTACTGGCAGCGTGTAATTACTCATAATTTCTTTCTTTTCTTTAAAAAGTATCATAATAGTTTTTGAAAGTAAGACATGTGCCGAATGCCCGTGCGTTGTCTGGATGGTGACATTCATAGATCGTAGTCTAACTCTACATCGGGATAGTCCTGTTGTACATTTCGATAGTACAACTTCATCTGGATAGACCAACTGTACATCTGGATAGTCCAACTTCATCTGGATAGTCCAACTGTACATCTGGATAGTCCAACTGCATCCGGATAGTCCATCTGTGCATCTGACAGAACTACCTGGTGGTGAACATGAATTATAAACGAATCAATGCTTTTCCATGACCGAGTCGAAATGACGAGCGCATTTTGGCAAGCACCTCAAGCGAGACAGTCCGTGTTTAACTGAGCATTTGTCTTTAATGGGTGACTGAGGATAAAGACCACCTTCTCATATATGTATTTCTGCTTTCAAACGTAGCAGTAACTTGAACATCGTCATACTAGTCCACGTAGATTATAGCTTTAGAATACATGCAAGTGATGCATAAGTACTGAATCGAAGACGCCACCTGGTCTGACAAGCCCCATAGTGAGTAGGGCACGTACAGGTGTGATCCTACACCCATTGACACATGGTCCATGTAACCTTCCCTTGTACTGACCGTTATGTGTGGGTTAGGACTTCGGCAAGTCGAAAACCAAAGAACAATTGACCGAGCGTAAAAGAACGTGTATAAGAGACTGAACTAATATGCAAAAAGTACAAAAACTATTAGGTTTTCTTAAAAATACGTTCAAATGTTTAAAGTTAGAACATTGCTCTTTTTTCAGTAATTACCTATATTTATATATTATAAACATGTCTACTGGAGTCATTTCTATTCCTCTTAAAATCAATCGCATGTTGGTTTTATTTCCAATATTATACACATAAAAAAGACAAACCATGGAGTAGTCAAATTTTGTTGGAAAGAAAGCAAATGTCGTTGGAAACAAGTCCAGAGATCCAAGTTAATCCGGCAGGGTGATATGGGATACCACTACAAATGGGCGGGTTTCCTGGCACCTATTTCCACAACCAGAGTCTGAGTGTGAATTGGTGGGACTAGTTTGGGTACTTGTTATTTCGTGTTGGTCCCCAGGCTGACCGTCGGTGTGGAGGCAGTGACATTGGGGTGTTTGTCCTCTCTTCCAACAGGACATCGACACGATACCTTTCATTTCAGAGTTCAGACGTTTGTATGCAGTGCTTGCCCCTAACCCTGAAAAGCTAGTCCCTAACGACCCAGAACAGTAAAAAGTTGTGGGTCCTGATCAGAATGTGTAGGCCCTATATTTTAAGAGGGAAATAATACTCTTAGTTATTGGGGATGAAAATAACAGTCGGCCATAAGGACCTGGAGAGCACAGATGTGGGTCCGAGTGGTTTTCAGTCGGCTTCGGGACTATGACCGACGTTAATTTCGAATGCTGTTTGTAGGTTCGAACTGCCAAGTTCCAGTGGCCTAAATATCTCGACAATGACTAAGGCACACACTCCTCCAAACTTGATGTTACCTTTCAAAGAGTCCTAGTACTGGACAGCATGGGGTAGCCGAAGAGACAATAGTATTGTCAGCTGGACAGGGAAAGTGTGATCGTCGTAGTGGTCTGGGGATAGTTGCTTCAAAAAGGAAGAATGTCAGGGACGGGTTCAAACTCGACTCATAACGTTTGAGACATACCTCCATCCCCGGCCTCAAGTTCATTCTGGAAAGGTTGAATCCTTGTAATACTCAAACACACACTGTCATATAGAATGACAAACATATACTCATGGAAACAAATAAGGGAACACATGAAAGTACAAGTGTTCCTTTATTCTTTTCCAGGTTTCTTCACAAAGTATGTGTTGCACTGTGAGTGAAATTCTATAGGAACACTTGTACTTTCATGTGTTCCCTTATTCGTTTCCATGAGTATAGTTAAGCACTATTCCATAAATTTGATTAAAACATAAACAATATTTGAGAAATATAGCAAGTTGACCACGTAGGATAGAAAACTTGCCAGACTATTAATCCCAACCCCCTACCTATACTTAAGGAATTCAGATTCTTGTCCCATATCGAACTCTTGGACTGGTCCCTCAGTCAGTTCGGTATTCCGACTACGCATGTACAACCGTGAGTAGGATAAACCTTCATACTGAACCTTACTGGCACCAGAGATGGGTTAACCTCGTGACCTATTTCTGTGTGTACTGCATTTCTATATTTTGAACCGTCTAAAGAGGATGACTGGTGTTATTTTTCGTCTTCAACCTGAACTAATTTCTCCGTCGACATAACCTTCTACTGTGTACGATGAATTCACCTACCAATCGTAACCCAGTCAGGATCTAGGAAACATGCCCCACTAGTCAAGATCGGGGTTATATTTGATTTTCAGCAACCGGCTGTTGTTGCAGGAGGTGACTGACGGACACGATGGTCATACTTGCTGACGTGGTTGCTGCATGTCATCGCATTGCGTATATAGATGCTCACGCTGCAATCACTTCGCCATATAGCTGTTATTGCTCTGGGAGCGTCATTACATAACAGTCAAACCAAACAGAACACAAACGTTCAAAACGCCCAAATTCCATGTTATTTAAAGATTCTTATGACAATCCCCAGGTGTCTTGTCTGCAATGATATCAGAAAGCAAAAGCACAGTGTAGAGAAAAGAAAAATCACTAGTTATCTGACACAATTTCTTTGTAATAATAATCGTGATTAATCCTGAATTATGTAAAACAGATATGTTCAGAATCATATCTATAGCGTGATAATAGTGCACATTACCTCGCGATATTCGGAATAATCAGTTGTCATAGAAACAGTACAAACGTCAAAAACGAATGTATTTTCGCTACAAATAGCACACAGTTCAGCGATGAAACAGAAGCTGCTGTAAATATTCCAGTCCGGACCAGGAAAATCAATGGTTGACAGCAGGAGCAACTACTACCACAATGGAGTGTAAATATTTCACCGTAATCTGAAGCTTTTCAATATGATATACAACCTCCAGAAAATGCTTGCCCGCTTGTATGATATAGTAGCTTGAAACGTTCACAACCAATACTGACAGTATGTAGTAAATGACTCAGTATGTCTAGCTGATCAGTACAGACCTGTTGGTAAGTAGTTGACTTTGTGGTATAGTGTGCTGATATCCTGCCTTGACATCATGTCTTCATCCACCCAATGTTTCAGCAAGTGACGTCATGTTTGGTGTGTGGCCGACTCTCCTCATCCTCATCCTCGTGCTAATGCTGCTGATGGGGCTTCTGACACTGGGTCACGGGGTCACTGCCAGACATCCACGCCGCCACCTGTGTACTCTCATCCCTGTCTCCATTGTCTGCATCGTGGGCATCATCCATGTTTTACACTACGTCGCTCTCCTTACACTGGCATCAAATGATCCCGACGTGGTACTGCTGAAGGCAAGGTTACTGTGGGACTTAACTTCCATTGACATAGTCGTCCTCTCGTTCCTTTGGAGATCCTGTGCCCTGGCAAACCTGAACACAGTTCTAACAATGAAAGCGTTTGTGTATTTTGTATTAGCGGCTGTTGGAAGGGTCACGATGAAGTCGCTGTTTCCCAACAATCGATTGCTTGGTGTGGTTCCGCAACAATACAGTGACATGTTTAAATACCCCCTAATGAAGACATTCTTGTGTGGCCTGTGTGTGGAGTATTTAACGTTCTACCTGCCTGCGTTCATCATCATGTGCATGCTATACCACAAAAGGTCAGCCCAGAATCACAATGACGCCGGTGCACAGAATGGTAAGATCGTGTTGAATTGCCCGCTGTCTGTCTCCCAGTCCCTGAACCGCATTATATTCCTTTCCGCCCATTCTAAAGCAAGCCTAGGTTTCCTTCAGGTTTTCTCATATCACTTGGGCACAATTCAATTTAAAAGGAATCATTTGTTTCTGTCAAAATTATATATATTCAGAGACTAAGCGTTAGTTAAAACTTACTGCCCCATCACACGGGGTGTATCATTTGTTATAAGGAGGTTAGAAAGCGATTGATCTTTGATAAAAACATGTGTGAGAATATTCTGTTTTTAATATTCAGTTATATAAATCTTACAGAGATATCTTCGCTAGATCGTGCTTTTTCTTGACAATAAAAAACAACAAATGAAATTATGTATGAAATTTAATGACACTAATTTAAATCTATGTGGTACATGTTGATGCTACTATAATGTCTATTGTACCTTTTACACTTGATCGAAACCTGCTCACTTTATTTGCAACACAATAATTCTGCAAAATATTTCATTACCAGAAGACCTGAACACTTTTCAAGAAATTAAGATGGGCGGAGCAGAAGACATGTGCGTCAATTGTGAGACTATGTCACCGTTGCTGGACATGATGGCGGCGTGTATGGCACTGATGCTGCTGCTGGTGCGACCGCTCTACGTCCTTTCTAGCTACCTTGCAGGCGGCATCCCCATGGACCTGAATACCACATACTGTCTGTTCCCATTCTATGTCGCTGTGTGCTGGATGACAAGGTCAAGGACCTACTATACAAACGTACGCCTTACAAAGGACTAACCAAGCCAAATAATGTCATAACTCCAACAAATGCCGTTTTTCTTTGAGTGAGTGAGTGAGTTCAGTTTTAGGCCCCTTTTAGCAATATTTCAGCAATATCACAGCGGGGGACACCAGAAATGGGTTTCTCACATTGTACCCATGTGGGGAATCGAACCAAGGACTTCGGTGTGACGAGCGAATGCTTTAACCACAAGTCTCCCCACCGCCCCTTTTCTTTGAACAAAGATACAGCATTGTATCAGGAACACAACGTTAGTTAATATTATTTTTGGTCATATATAGTAATGTTGAATGAACCAGTTTACCTCTGTACAATCGAGATGTATCTCACTAACAATTTGGGTCATCTGGTCTCAAATATCCACGGGTGTTATTTATACCATATTTGTCAAGGACTCCAAGTCACAATAAATTGTGTTGACACATGTAGGCATCTGTGTAGCCATTGTGACAACGGCTGCTCCAGCACATTCCCTTATGCCCTGACACAAACCACGTAACTATAATCTACTGGACAGGTATTATGCTACAGTAATTCAACCATATGACTTTGCATCCATGGGAACAGGCCAGTGTTAGAGTGTGGTTGACCAAAGTTCGATCCAAAATGTCTATCTAGCCAGTGAGCTTGTATATTAAGTTGTACTTCACGTTTTCTCGCATGTATACATGGGAGTCTTCCATCCATGCAATAAAGGTCAATTCAATGTCTACAATATTGGGCTAATTACAATGTGACATGTTAATAACTGTGATTTGAATAAAATATTTTTGTACAACATGTCAAACTTGATCAACCTTGCAAAATGCAACATTGGTGTTGTGGCATTTAACTGTTTCTCCAAACCTTTGACCTGACTGAAGAATGCAACACCTTTGATCAGAATCCAGGAAATACAACATTGGTGGTGTCACCTGTAACTGTCATGCTCTAGAATAAAAGAAGTTGTCATCCATACACTTACTTGTTCTATTGATATGAATGACAATCTGACTTCATCCAAGCTTGAGGATCAGCTCATTTTCAACAAAACTAATGCTGTTACTGGATTCTGGAGTCAGATAAAAGTTCTAAAACAGTAGGTTAAGAGTGCATTCCATAGGCTGGTCTTAAGATATTGAAGATTTGCTTAATGTAGAAGGTTCATCTATGGAGAATCGATTAAAGAAAACACACCATACTAAAAGTTCACCAATACTTCACTACAGATGTTACTGGCATTCATTCACCACTATACACCTTTTCTCCACACAAACCAAACACAACCAAAACAACATTAGGAAATAATACTTGTTTATTTGCACCTTAGTTATTAGTTACTTAACATCACACTGCATGTGATCCATGATGAAGATCAACCTTTACCAGCATGTGCATCAATCCAAGTATATATACACTTGTATATATGTACAATCTAGCCTGTTTCTGGTTTACAAGTGAACAGTGCAACATTGGACTGTATTCTAACACATAGAACTGTTCACATGTATGACCAATATACAACATGGATGTGGCCTGCATAGTTAATCCTGTACACCAGGCTACACAACAGTGTATCCTTCACAAATGTGTTTTACTAATGCCTACTAATCTGCATGAAACAAATGCCATTTCACTATACATAACAATTCAAATGTTTTGGCAATGGCTGTTTATTCAACAGGGTATTAGTTAAGAAAGATTAGGAAATATTTACGTTTGCTATCAATGTTTCTTAAAGCTGCATAAAGCTTTTTCAAACACATATATTTAATCCATCAAGAAATACTCTCCAAATGAGTGATGTCAACTGTCGTCATCATGCACAGTTAGTCTCTTTCTTAACAAAGGGTGATAAGACAAGTTCTCCTGGATAATTATTGCTGCCACAAGGAAAAGCATTTGCAATTTCTAATTCCATTTGGCATACAAAAAGCACAGAAAAATTAACATGCAAGTATTTACCGTGAGATCCGCAACTTTGAATGTGAGGAGGCAGGCAGAAGACTGCAGCCTATTCCTTATCCTTTGTTGCTCTTGGAAATGATTTTTCATACAATTATTATAATATTACTTACATCTGTACCATTTTATTACCATCAATAATGCATATTGGTTATAAAACAAAACATTGCTGAAGCAGTCCTTAACATAAACAGTCAACTATCAAGAGTAGTCCAGATGAGAGCACAATGACCTTTCTTAAGCCCAGGATGTTGCACAGTAATTTGTTTATATAATAACATACACCCTTATACAATAACATAAACCCTTATACAATAACATACATAAATCCCATTGCGGAATATTGTAAACTATGTGATGAGAAGGGTGTGTGTAAGAAGGATATCAATGTTGATCCATATCGGTCTGACATAAAGGTCCACAGCAGGACTACTGTTCAGTTCAGCTTGCCAGTTCAAGGATCATTTACTTGGACACAATTTCCTGTGTTGGGTCATTTTACCAAGTGTTCTGATGCTGAAGGCAGATCACATTAGCTTGACTAGATCACGTCCAGATTAGCTGGTTAATGGATTTCAGCTGATCACTACAGGAAACTGACTTGGTGATATCACCCAAAGTACTTTCCCTGCATGTAAACATGGTTCTGAAATCTACCTAGGTGTCTATCTATCTGTAGGTGTTTATGTTGTAGGTAGTACCTTGTGTCACGATGTTATCATGAATTGCTTGACATTTTTAGATCCTAGATGTTTAGCAGACAGATGGTGACATGATTCGACATGGGAAATTTGTTGATCAGGTTTGGTGAGGAAATACAATGCTGCTTGTCACATATATCTGATCACAATGAATTGCATACATCATGGAAACGGAGGAAGGGGTGGGTGTCACTCAAATTGACATTTCCAAATAATCAACCTGAACAAAATGAAACCGTTTCCAACATGCAATAATGATAATAATCTATCTAGCACCTAACACTCATTACATCAACAACAGCATAGACTAGCCTGCCCCTTAATCTAGGAATGTAGTATATAGCAAAGAAAACAACTACAACAACAAGTCTGTAACCACAGCAACAGACTTTTAACTCCCTTGTTTCACAATGTATGCAACATGCTGACAGCAAGATGCACATCAAGCAGGTGTTTGTCTCACATAAATTCACGATGAGAAAACTAGCATATGAATATTTTGAACATGATGTATTCCACAGCAATGAACCATACACCATCCATACAATCTCATGATGCCACTACACTGTGAGTTCCAGATATCTATCAGTATCACTGCTTGGGAACTGTACATGTCAGCAAAATCTTGGTGTACATATATGTAGAGGTCTGCTCCCAGTAACAATGTACTGACACACTAAAGGTGTTTAGGATGTCTCTCTATGAAGGTAATGCTACTATTATGTATGTAATTGAGCAGTATAAGTAATATTTACATCTCAAAAGTATTCATAACAAAAGCAATATTCTCATATTTGTTTTCCTGCTTTTAAACTAAACACCCAATTGTTTGGGAAAAATGTTTTCTAAATAACTGAGCCATACAAGCTCAGAGTGTTTTTCAGGTCAGTGATAGCATCGTTACAGGATCTGGAGATTCCACAGGTATGTGCCACCTTACAACTGAGCAAATGGGGACCATATATTTGTGTTGGTCAACCTTGGTCTCAGGGACTCAGTTTGCTTTTGCTTTAGTGTTACAGTATACTATATGCTCAAGCATTTACAAACACCCCAACCTGTACAGATTGTCATCAATACATCCAAATCTGGAAATGTGAATATCAATGTTGCAAAACAGTATAAGGATGTCAACATCATCATCATCATCATCATCATCATCATCATCATCATCATCACCATGTATTGCTTTATCACAACTGTCTATGTGACAAGTGTTATGAATCATGACAATCTGTACTCACAACTTACATTAAACATTAACATGATTAAGCACATGGCCTATTTCATGACACAGATAAGTTGAAAATATCATACCAGTAGTACATATATTGCACTTACACTTTGGGCAAAATACTCAAACTGTCCCTTCTTGATTGTGTTCCTCAGAAAAAATACAATTTTTCTGTGTAAGCATCTTGGTATCTCAAATTATAACATTTGTAGCGAAAATATGTCCATCAGGTCCATGCTATGTACAATAATACCTGTTGCTTCCTCCAATAGTTGTACTGAGCAGGTATACAGTGATTGGCAACATATCTTTCAAACTAACAACCACTTTGCAGTTACTGTCATAAATCTACCTTGTGCTTATATCACTTCTTCTCAGCATGTAGTACTCACAGTACAAACATCCATGTTTCCACTCATCATACACCAGTGTTGTTTGTTACTGACATGGTTAAGTCTGGATGCTGTACAGGATATCCCAAAACAACAGATGCACTGCTAACATGAGGCCAATACCAGGAAAGCTGAAATTCAAAGTCATTTACCATCTCCATAGCAAGAATGACAAGCTCTTCTCAAGTAACATGATGATCTGAACTGGCAATCAAGATCATACATAAATACTCAGTTTGTTAATACCTTTGTTGTAATTACTGTCACATGTTCACAATTTCAGTTGGGTGTTGTCCTTCACCCTAACCCTTCAAGACTAATATTCTTGGCGTCAAAGAGTATACACTAATCCTCCACAAAACTGTTCACAACTTACTTCCAAGATTTCTCTGTTCAGTTGGTATCATATATTGATGTGTATAAGACCAGTTTTCATGTGTTCCTGATGAATGCCTTCCGACTACAGACAGGATGTCGCTGTCCACCAGATTGTTAACCTCCATGTGACATAAGCACCTCCTTTCCCCCTGCTAGGGATGTCTCTGTCCACCAGATTGTTAACGTCCATGTGACATAAGCACCTCCTTTCCCCTGCTAGGGATGTCGCTGTGGGGTGTTCTTCCACCAAGTTCGTGTTGTAGATAGCTGCAGCTGAAGACATGGTGGCTAGGCGTAGCAACATATACACAAGCTGCTGTTGTCAGGACCAAGCTGTTCAAACTCAATAACACTGAAACCTGTGCTACAGATATCAATATGTACATCAGATATCAGTTGCACATGGTTATGTCATAACAGTTGACCTGGGTCCAGGGACACCAGCCAATGAAAGACGCTCTCCATCACACTTAGCATTGCACACATATTCCTGTCTGTTGCCAGCCCCTGACTGAGATCAAGACCTGTATATCTTGATGACATCCTTGATCTGCTGCCGGCAGATGGGACACAGTCCTCCCTTGTCCTTCCTGACTGCAATTGCACACTCATAACACATACACATGTGTCCACATGTGTATAGAACACAGTTGACCTGCCTTTCATAACATACTGTACATTCACTGGTGTCATCAAACACAGGTTGGTTTTCCCCAAGACCAGATGTTGGGGATGTTGGCATTGACACTGGGTATGGTGGTGGGGGTGGCACTGCACCTGTTGGGGATGTGGGTGTGGCTTGGGAGGGTACACTAAAGCTGCGCAGCACTGATGGAGGCACTGTGGGTGGGGGAGGGCGTGGTGGTGGGTGGGAGGCAATGTTGGACTGATGTGCTGAAGGGGGTAAAGACACTGTCAGGCCAGGGTAGCTGGATGTTGATCGTGACCGAGGGAGGCGAGGGAGATTCCCTGAGGGATTTGTAGCACCTGAAAATACAAGGAAACCTTTACATATCTATACTTATAAACCTGGCACAGATTTTCACCATTGTCTTAGATGCTAAATGCTTCTTTGTAATAACCCCTTATGTTTCTTTTACTGTTCCCTATTGAGAACTCATAACAGCTACGGGGTTTTATCTTTTCTTAGTAACAATTATAAGTTGAGCAGGAGATGAAGTGTGAACAAGGTGCTTCAAATTTCAAATTTTCAAAATCAAAGGCAAGAACAGAAGCTTTTTCCTCACAGACCATGGTGATTAGGCCATCAACCTCCTAACCAGTAGTCATTTGTTGCTTTTATGGTTCATAAGAAAGATAAAATATGCTTCCGTTGTTTTGGACATGGAAAAAAAACCCTTCTGGCAGCTGTGACATGACTGGTAAAACTACTGTTTAACAGCCAATCAACTTCAAATTCCGAGCCATGTGACTCTTGCCAAAACTTTGGCAACATTTGTCTTCACTTTTCCATGTGTCTACATATGCTAAGCAGGATGTTTAAACAACATCTTAATCTTTGGCTGAGAGTATGTGCTGACACAATTGTTAATATGGTAGGAAGCATCCAAACCTATTCATACCTCCCTAACACCACTTTATAATATTACTTCTCCCAATCCTATCGATTATTAAACCAACATGTCTCAGCATAACATAACAACATGTCAATACACATGAGACATGTATTGATATAAATGTCACAAATCAAATATTGGCGTGAGTGAGTTTAATTTAACACCGCACTCAGCAATATGCCAGCTATATGCCAGCTATATGGCAGCGGCGGTCTGTAAATAATCAAGTGTGGACCAGACAATCCAGCGATCAACAACATGAGCATCGATCTATGCAATTAGGATATGATGACATGTGTCAACCAAGTCAACAATGCTGACCATCCGATCCCATTAGTCGCCCCTTATGACAAACATCGGTTACTAAATATTTATTCTAACCTGGATCTTCATGGGTTCAAATATTGGAACAACATCACACATGTGTAATGTCAGGGTATCAGATTACCCTTATCACAGGGCCAGTGGGTCCAGGCTGGAGTTCAAGTCTGTAACTAGCAAACAGGCCTCAAACTGTAAGGTGGAATCAGTTCCAGAAGCGCCCAGGAATCAAGGAATCACCATGTATTACCTTCAGTCTGGAGAACCACATGCCTACATCAACCAGATTAAGCTACTTGCCTCTTGGGTAACAGAATAACACAATACTGTGTTTCTGATATAATGACGTTACTTGCGGTCTAACCAACAACCAAATCATTTCATTCCACTCTTAGCTTACTTTTTCAATATTTCTTGTATTAGACTGCCAAAAGCATGGCTAAAATAAAAGATGCTCAGTTGAAAGAAGCTCCTGGTGCTGGAAGGGCACACTTAGAACTATTTGAGCTTTATGTGCCCCTTGATGGTATAATACTATAAGTGAGTGAGTGAGTGAGTTAGTTTAGTTTTAAGCCGCACTCAGCAATATTCCAGCTATATGGCGGCAGTCTGTAAATAATCAAGTCTGGACCAGACAATCTAGGGATCAACAGCATGAACATCAATCTATGCAATTGGGATACAATGACAAAACATATTGAGATGTAGTACAAATATACAGAAACGCATCTGAATGAAAAGGAAGCAGGCAAACTATCACAACTACATAATATCTCAGAGATACTGAGGCTTATGATATCAATCAGTGGATTGTCTGGACCAGACTGGATTATTTACTGCTGCTGCTACATACCTATATTTCTGAGTGCAGCAGTAAACAAAAGTAAAAAAAACAATTATTGTGCTAGCGCAACCTACCTAGCAACTTAATTTTCTGTACATTGCCGTAGACATCAAAGAAAGCCCACAGAGGAAGTGTACGGTCTACATGCATCAAGGTGGCAATCTTGTGGTTGTTCCTGGAGTATCGCACCTCACCTGCAATTGAACATATAAATTCAGTATTCATCATGTTGACATACTTTGACACAGTACAATACACAATCCTTGATCTAATATTCATCCTAATGGTCACCTTCCAACAGCACCATGTTTAACTTGTAAAGAGTCTGACAAGCCCACTTTTCCAGGCAGGGCATCCTCCTCCCCTGACCTTTCCTTCATAATAAGAAATAAACATTAGTTGGGAATAAGTTTTTGTCAACAGACGATTCAAGTAACAGGTACCGAATCCAACAAGCATACCATTCATCATTCTCTTCCCACAGAGGTTACTCCTGTCATATCTTCCTACGTAACCTCTGTTCTAATACGGACCTTGCATGGTGTGAGCGTTCAAGACTCGTGATTGGAGGCAATCAGATTTAGTTGTGCAATCAGCGACGTTGTTTCAAAAGTGATCATTCGCAAGGCCTCGAGTAATTTCCGTATGCTTCGAGAAAACTAAACCTCTTCCCCTGCGCGATGCGCAAACGTTTCTTCTAGACAGAACTCAGTCATGTTATGGCGGATCAGTGGCGTCTCCATCGCCCTCGTTGACAACGGACAAGCTAGCCATTAAACGTCTTGTGTGTAACATCAACACAAGGCCACATCATCACCAAGTCCCCAGCAGATGGGGGATATTTGTGGCCCCACATTTGCTTGTGTTAGTCAAGTTGAATCTAAGTCGATGTAACACGTGTTCTGATTGGATAGAAAGAAGGGAGATAATTCGTGTTGTGCGATCTTTTGCCGCTAGGGGATTTTACGAGAACCGGGAAATATGGCCGTATTAGAACAGAGGTTCGTAGGAAGATATGACAAGTAACCTCTGTGGGAAGAGAATGACCATTCATGGAATAATGCATATTTGTTTCTGGTTGTGGAAGACACCTTCATGACATAATTAGATCTAATTTCCTCCTTAAGCCCACACAAACATGTGTTTAATCAATTTGGTCCACATAATCATGCAGTAATGGAGGACTGAGTCTACTACCATTTGTGTTGGTCTGGCAACCTCAGCTGATAGCAGATCATATCAATTCACTAAAGTCTACCAAAAACAATGCTAAGAGTCAAGTCTTGGACATCTGACTGCACCGTCATAGTTAAATAAATCTAAACCAGCCAAGTGCAATGTAGCTCTTGCCTAAAACGTTTACGTTAGGCTGTCAATATATTGACAAAATTGGATGTGTATGTTTAATATCTTTCGGTAGGGTTTGAGAAACCATGTCTCAAAGAAACTAGAGTCAACTTCTTAATTATGAGGAACACATATTGGGGTATACGTTTACACCTTTATCAGGTGTATAGATGCTAGGTTACAGAGAGCATATATATACTCAGTGGCAAAAACCGTCTGTATGAATTCAAAATTAGATAGGCACTGTAATCAAATCATTACAGAAATGGACATAATAAGCGGATCACAAACATTTTTTGTGTACAATATCTTGACACATCAATGAATAAGTCAGCTCAATTTCAAGACATTACGTGAACTTTGCAGTCCATTCAGACTCTTGACTTCAGTATCTAGTGTGACCTCCACGAGCGGCAATAACTGCAGCACAGTGTCTATGCATGGAGTGCACCAATCGATTGATGATGGCCATTGGCACCTGGAACCACACTCTGAGAAAGGCCTGGCGCAATAAATCGGCTGTGTTCGGCCTTGGTATGACATTATTCAGTCTCCTCTGAATTTCATCCCAAAGATGTTCAATTGGGTTTAAATCAGGACTAAGGGCTGGCCACTGCATAATGTTGACACCGTTCTGCTGTAGGAAGTCCTGTGTAGCTCTGGTAGTATGGGCCCGGGCGTTATCATGCTGGAAAATTTAGTTCCGGTGACGTGCTAAATGTGGTATGACGTGGGGTCTGAGAGCTTGGTCGATGTAGCGCACCGCTGTGATGCCGCCTCCTCTCCCTGGACCAAAGTTCTGGAACACCACAGGACCCACTCTCTGGTTAAGGCCTATTCCACCCCATACCATGATGCTTGCACCTCCCCATGAGTCTCTTTCCATAACACATTGGTCTGAGTAACGCTGGCCACGTTGTCGCCATATTCTTGTTCAGCCATCAGCAGTTGATACGCAGTACCGACTCTTACCTGTGAACAGAACAGTTCTCCATTGCCTGTATCTCCAGTTTTGGTGTTGTAGGGCAAACTGTAGACGTTCACGCCGATGATGAGGGGTGAGGATAGGTCCACGGTAAGGTCTATGGCAATGGAGGTTCCTGCTGTTAAGATGTCGGCGTACTGTATCAGTAGTGATTGGTCTTCCGTGTGTTCCCACTGTCTGCCTGCATGAAGGGATATTCGGATGCCTGCATGCATGAAGGATTCTGTACATGCTGTCGCACAACATGGCGGTCTTGTCGTCTTGTGGTCACCCTTGGTCTGCCAGTACGGGGGCGATCATTTGTGGTGATGGTGGCCCAGAAACGTTACTGCAGCCTGTAGATGGTCCGAATGTTGACCTGGAAGTGATTGGCAACGGCTTTTATAGTGTGGCCAGCTTCAAGTCTTCCAAGCGCCTGGTTCCTCTCAGCTGTCGTGAGTCGCAGCGTCCTGCCAACGTTGTAATGTGAATGTTTCCACCAGGTTTGGGGGTGCATTTTATAGGGCTGGTCCTTGTGAACAGCACGTGCAGCATGAGTTGCATGAAAAACATGGAGAACACCTTCTCCTGAGATCAGGTTGCATTTTTTAGACCATTTCCTGGGTTCCATTCTGACTTTTGGAAGGAATGTCTTTGCTCAGGTAAAGTTGGAGATGTTGTCAAAAATTTACAATCAAAACATTAAATGAGTTACAGTTATCCGTTTCTGTGAAGGAAAATTCCAAACTGATGTTTCTTTTGCTGCTTAGTATATGTATATTTTTAAATATTTGTGTTTAATAATCTATTTATATAGTGCCAAGTTCCAGCTCACAGGCGCTTTGTTATGTACTCCTAAGAGCATCAAAGGTAATAAGATAATATAGGTGAAAACAAGTTATTCACCTGGAGGGAATAAGCATATACTCTGGTGTGCTCCACATTATAAAGAAGCTGACATCCATCGAGTCTTTCCCTTTAAATAAGTGAGAAGGTGAAGCTTGTTCCATATTGAAGTCAGTAATGTTTCAGTTCTATCATAGCGATCAGTGGGTATAATCCGACAAACAAGGGCTAACAGCAACAATTAGCTTGGTATGATGATACACAATGTTATGAGAGCACCGTATCCTCAAGTTACAGGTATGATGATACACAATGTTATGAGAGCACCGTATCCTCAAGTTACAGGTATGATGATACACAATGTTATGAGAGCACCGTATCCTCAAGTTACAGGTATGATGATACACAATGTTATGAGAGCACCGTATCCTCAAGTTATAGGTATGATGATACACAATGTTATGAGAGCACCGTATCCTCAAGTTACAGGTATGATGATACACAATGTTATGAGACCGTATCATATGATGATACACAATGTTATGAGGCACATTATCCTCAAGTTACAATGTTATGAGGCACCGTATCCTCAAGTTATAGGTATGTGATGTTATGAGAGCACCGTCCTCAAGTTATAGGTATGATGATACACAATGTTATGAGAGCACCGTATCCTCAAGTTATAGGTATGATGATACACAATGTTATGAGGAGCACCCCATTCCTCAAGTTACAGGTATGATGATACACAATGTTATGGTAGAGCACCGTATCCCTCAAGATAGGTATGATGATACACAATGTTATGAGAGCACCGTATCCTCAAGTTACAGGTATCACAATGTTATGAGAGCACCGTATCCTCAAGTTATAGGTATGATGATACACAATGTATGAGGTATCCTCCAATTATAGGTATATCACAATGTTATAGAGAGCACCGTATCCTCAAGTTATCACACAATGTTATGTTATAGGTATGATGATACACAATGTTATGAGAGCACCGTATCAATGTTATGAAACCGTTATGAGAGCAAGTTATAGGTATGATGATACACAATGTTATGAGATGACCGTTATGATCCTCAAGTTATAGGTATGATGATACACAATGTTATGAGAGCACCGTATCCTCAAGTTATAGGTATGATGATACACAATGTTATGAGAGCACCGTATCCTCAAGTTATAGGTATGATGATACACAATGTTATGAGAGCACCGTATCCTCAAGTTACAGGTATGATGATACACAATGTTATGAGAGCACCGTATCCTCAAGTTATAGGTATGATGATACACAATGTTATGAGAGCACCGTATCCTCAAGTTATAGGTATGATGATACACAATGTTATGAGAGCACCGTATCCTCAAGTTACAGGTATGATGATACACAATGTTATGAGAGCACCGTATCCTCAAGTTATAGGTATGATGATACACAATGTTATGAGAGAGCACCGTATCCTCAAGTTATAGGTATGATGATACACAATGTTATGAGAGCACCGTGAGGCACCATCCTCAAGTTACAGGTATGATGATACACAATGTTATGAGAGAGCACCGTATCCTCAAGTTACAGGTATGATGATACACAATGTTATGAGAGCACCGTATCCTCAAGTTACAGGTATGATGATACACAATGTTATGAGAGCACCGTATCCTCAAGTTACAGGTATGATGATACACAATGTTATGAGAGCACCGTATCCTCAAGTTACAGGTATGATGCACAGGATAACAGAAACATATTCTACTCTAAACACATCAATGGCAATGTGATGAAACATTCTACAACACATGAAGTCACATTAACTGCTGAAGCAATGTTCATGTACTGCACCATCACGTACACACTGTGTTACTTATAGAATGTTTTATGTACTCAAGTTTAAAATATATCTACAGAAACATGCCGGAATTATTCAGCGAAATATACCTGGATTCTATCTAGATCCATTTCAAGCCCATCTGAATGAAATCAAATTACACTGTATGTAAATGATATCATAAACAACACAGTCAAGTGGTTAAACCATCAGAACCTTACTTGGCTTGCTGTGTACTGTCTGGTAGCTTGGCTACAGTACTGGACACAGTTATAGGCAATGTTATCTGCAGACTATTACCCAAAATACACAATCCTGTACAC
Organism: Haliotis rubra; assembly: GCF_003918875.1. Taxonomy (NCBI): domain Eukaryota; kingdom Metazoa; phylum Mollusca; class Gastropoda; order Lepetellida; family Haliotidae; genus Haliotis; species Haliotis rubra. The sequence continues at coordinate 348,423 of NW_025766436.1, forward strand.
ATTGAAACAGAAAATTATATTATATTTGAATGTGCACATACATCTGTGTGAATCAGGTAAATCAGTCAAATACTATGTTATGGTAATGTATAATTTACATTCCACTCACAGTCATATTTCAAACAAGGAAATCATCTTGATTGAGTTTCAGAGAAGTGATTGTTTGTTGTTTAATGCAGCACTCAGCAATATTCGCGCTACATGTCGGCGGTCTGTAAATAATCGAGTCTGAACCAGACACTCAAGTGATAAACATCCTGATTTTCGATCTATCTAATGGGATATGATGACATGTGTCAACCAACTCAGCGAGCCTGAACATACCTGGCTGGATAGTGTTCATCTAAGCGAGGTGCCTTACTACTGTCACTATTTAAAGGCACCCTATCTCATTAATTCTCTCATTAATACCAACTATCAGCCCCCAGCGAAAGTTACCATATAAAAATACGCATTAAGATTACAATATGATATTAAAAAGTTCGAATGAATTAATGCAATGTTGCATTAAATCGACTCTCGCTCCCTCTTCTGAACTCTATTTAAAGCAAACCCTATAGAGTTATGTCTCTTGGAACGCTCTTTACGGATATCCTATAACACAACTTGAGGCCAGTTCGGCAAACACTGACAACACCGCGAGTAACAGTTTTCGATGTACATAACAATCATTTACATGCCATATATAAGTGTTATCTGTTTGGAAGCTGTTCGCCTCGAAGTTTCAATTATCGATTTCAGGCAAGTTGTAAGGGATAACAGTCTTTTATTGTATCAATAGGAAGCTAAAGTGAGTGCATATGTCCCAATATATACTAGGCACATAAAGACTGTGCATACAAAAATTTAAAATCTAAATTTATCAAACCTATGTAGACACATAAGGATTTAAACTCAGAGATTAGTGACATGTATCCAACATGCATGCACGTGCCACGTTCGTGGGCGTCAGTGGTTTGGTCCTTGAGACGTGCAATATGTTGTTGCACGTGCATTCCGGGAAAGAGAAACAGAGCAAATGAATGCCACACAATACTGTCACTTTGGAAAGCTCAACCCCTGCCCTTGCGATCGTTCAAAAAATTAAACGGCTATTGAAACGCATAGCATGCCAAGGCTCACGCGTCTGCACAACGTCATGAGGCCATTGGGATGGTCCGTGGGGAATGTCTCAACAACAAGTGGCTTCACATTTCCACTGCCACGGAACACCATTTCTGCACTGGAGAGCGCTACCAGAACACAAATGGCGTCATCGATCGGCCACGTTCTGGGCGTTCACGTGTAACAACGCCAAGACAGGACATATGGATAAGGGTGACCCATCTTCGCCACAGGTTTCAGACTGCAGTGATGACTGCCCGAACCATCCCAGGACTTCGCCGTATCCACCCCAACACAGTTCGACAATGTTTACGGCATCACGGGATCAGACCACGATGTCCCGCCATACGGCCTATCCTGACACAACTTCATCGACAAGCTCGCCGAATGTGGTGCCGAAATCATGTCCGCAGACCCTTGTTTTGGTGGAGAAATGTTGTTTTTACAGATGAGTCCAGGTTTAACATTTGGACGTCTGCGTACCTATAGACGCGTGGGAGAACGTTATGCACAGGCCTGTGTCTTGGAGAGGAATCGCTTTGGTGGTGGTTCCGTGATGATTTGGCGGGGAATAACAGCACGCCAAAGAACTCCTTTGGTGATTGTTCTGGGCACTTTAACTGGTGTGGGATACAGGGATCAGATTCTTCAACCTGTGGCAATTCCTTTTCTGCAACGTCATGGCCCTGGGTTAACATTCCAACAGGACAATGCCCGCCCTCATACGGCAAGGGTTGCTATGGATTTCTTGCAACACCACAACGTTGACTTACTACCTTGGCCCGCAAATTCACGGATCTCTCCCGATAGAGAGCATGTTTGGGGCCGAGATGGATCGGCGTCTCGCCGTCTTCCTCATCCGCCAGATAACGTCCTTGACCTTGCAACAGAACTTGAGAGAATCTGGCGTGACATCCCACAAGCCTTCCTTGCACGTTTGATAGGCTCTATGTGTCGTCGATGCACTGCTGTTTGACTCAATGCTGATGGTGGACATACCCGTTATTGAGCTTGTGACATGGTCGTTTGACCCCTGTCTCACTTGTGGACTCGTGACGTCATTGTGATTGACTTTTCAATTGAAATTCTCCCGACTTGTTATGGTCTCATGATCCCTCCATGAAAGTTTATATGTACCTTTGACATTGTTATCGTACTTATCAACTGGGATAATACTTTGACAATGCACAGTTTCTTTATGTGGCTAGTATATATGCATATATAATAGACCAAAATATTGTCGAAAAAGCATGACAATGTGCCTTTAAGAACTGAAGTTGTATGTGATGATGTTTATCAACTGATGAAGACAAATGCCTCACCTGAGCAAATACAACTGTAAAATACGGACTTCTGTAACTCTCTGCTTGATTGACAGCGAAATCAAGCAATATGCTGACCTCCATTGGGAAATGAGTGACTGCTAGCCTGATAATATTCATGGACACAAGGTCACCTGCTGCTCTCAATAAGTTTGTCTGCTTTTTTTGCCAAGTCAAAGATGATTTTGTCAAAGAAATCTCAGTGACCAACTCGATACCCTCACTCACTCGCAAGGAACCCCCCAAATATTCTCAAAGATTCAGAAATAGAGTTTTCTTTTGTTTGTTTCTCATTTAACCCTGCACTTACCAATATTCCAGTGATAGTGGCTACAGTCCGTAAATAACTGAGTCTGGACCAGACACTCCAATGATCACAGAAGTAGAGTGATTGTGGAAGATCCATGGAATAGACTCTTTATCTCTTGTATTTTGAGGAGCTTGGTATCAAGTGATTGATCCATCTGCTAAATCATGATCAAACTTGCCTTTATATCAAGTACACATGACTTTTTGATAAGAAGTGCTATAACAGCATTCACTAAAGAAACTGTTCACTTGCTTAGAAACATCACTGTTTATCACTTTATCAGTTTGATTTTATTTTTGAAATTGCAAGGATGGCAACAGGAAAATCTATTTTCAGCTGAAAATGTAATATTGTGTCATTAAATGGAGGGGTTTGAATTGATCAATCAAATAAAATTAGCGGAAATCCGTGGATCAGTGGAAATCCGCAGATCAGCGGAAAATTGCCATCCCTGATTGGGAGGCCATGCAGATGTCTCAAGTAGTGGTGGTCTGATTAATTGAAATCAATGAAGAGCAATCGATCATGTTTTGTCATAATCAAACACAAACAATTTTGGAACACTTGTTTGCATGAACAATACTTTTCACAAGGTTGGTTTTGTCAGTTACATTTCATAAGCACTACAAGCTCGTTCAAGTCATGATTGAAATGATCTCCAGGAAATTTGTGTTACTAACATACTAGTCATCCTTTAGAGAAGAGAAATTTGCAAATGCATTTTGTGCAATTTAAAAACCCTGAAAGAACTACATGATCTTTTAATTTTTTGTGCATTAACAAACAATAACCAGGAAAATTTGATAAATGACGCTAACCAATTATTTTCGATGACTGATCGGTTGGAATGAACCCGTTAAATCATCAATTGTGTATGAACCATCATTGTGGACATGATTGTGATCGTGATTAGTACCTTGTCAATTTCTTATATTTATGCAATTACATAATGCTACACATTGTGTGCAGTTATGTATTATGTATGATTGTGATTAGTAATTTATCAATTTATGTATGCTGAACATAAAAATACAAATGATAGTCCACTTGTGTCTTTCTTGGCTTGGTCATCTCCTGATTTTCTGAGACATGGGGAACGCACATCTACAGTACAAGTATCTGCCTACAGGTCGAGGTGGAAGTTATATGTACAGAATCAGTAAGAGAAAAGCAAATGATTATTGGAGATGTACAACGAAAGATTGCAGTGCCTCAATGAAAATGAAGAATGAAATTCCACTGAGAGTCGACGCAACTCACAACCACCCCAAGTGCCAAATGACATTAAGGTATGCTACCACATATTATCAATTAAATATGTTTTTAATTCCTTTTCATAATGATTGTCAAAATTTACAATAATACCAAACAATACCAAGTGGATGATCATATTTATTCTATAATTGTTATCTATACTCATACCATTTCTTTTTAATTTTAGGTACATGAGACTTTACAGTCAGAGAAAGAAGTACAGAGATCTGCAAAAGAAGGTTGAGGAACTGGAGTGGAAGTTGGATTCCAACCAGATGACTGTATACCAGTATGCGGACAGTGCATCACATGATCTTGATTAGCATGAATTTGAATTTGTACATAAATAAAGTTGACATGTTAGATGATATATTGTACATATTTTAATGATTAAAAAGGACAGTGGTAAAGTGGATTATTGTCCATCCTTCAATAATGGTACAAGTGCTACGGTGATAAACTGTTATTTTGTACACATGTATGAATAAACTGAACATGAACGTTATGGTTGTCGCCTTGCTCTGGGATTAGGGTTGTTGTATAAACACCTCAAACCATTGTTGCAAATTTCCACCCTTTTTGCACGAAGGCGAAAACAAAAAAATGGCCCATGTTTTTACACGTCAAAAACAGTCGCCTTCCTGCGAAGACACCATGTTTGACCTTGCTATCAAGCATGCTGGAGGAATATTTAGGGCTTTGAAAAACAAAACAAGAAATTTGAGGAATGCAAAAGAGACATGATGTCATTAATCAACCCAGCTTCAGCTATATCCTCCCTATAAGAAGCAAGTCAGGATAGTTGCTAATTCAAAAGTTGCTGGTATTGGAAACTTGAAATATGGTTTCATTCTGCGTTTGCAGTTCATTGACAAAAACTGGAGTATTTAAAGTTTTTAGGTATTTCCTACCAGCTACCTCTTTGAAATGGAACTAATTAAATAGATTGATAAGAAACAGCCACCATTATTTATTCAATTTTACTATATTCCATTAACCCAAGTAAAGGATTAATTTCAACACTGATTAATACACAACATTTCAACACTGAAAGGTAAACCTTATAGGCATCCCAGACACATTGGTAATGAAGATGAAAAGCACATGTTTGTGATGGTTGCGTTGACAGTGAGGGAGGGAGTGAATGTTACATAACACTTCAGTCAGCAATATTTAAGCTGTATCACAGGTTAAACCTGTGGTTTATTGCATGACAACCATCTAACTCATTCAGGTATTGCTCACTTGAGTCAGTTTCAGACACAGACCAGCTACTGAGAATCTAGACTTTACTCAAATACCCATGTAGGTGGCAGTGTGAGGCACTGCTCCATGACTGTATTCAATGAAAAGTCCATGTATGTAAAACTACAATAATTCTCACCGACAAGTCTATAGTATATATATGCAAACAGTGCAGGAATGTAGTCTTTTATAGAAAGAATGTCTTCTAATTGTTTGCATAATCTAGGAAGTACACTAAAATCATTGACTTAGAGGCTTGCACTGCTTGAGTGCAGTGAGTGGGGTCACAGAGTACTCTGATGAAGACATAGCCAGTGGTGGTCCAGTCCAGTCTGATTGACCCAGTCCATCACTGGATGATGGTTGGGAGCATCAGTTGATAAGCTCTGACACTGCAACATGATGTAAGACACACTAAGTGTACAGTGCTCAGTTGGTTATACAGATTGATGTGGTTGCCATGGTTACAGGCACATTCCATATTGCCAGCCTGCCTCTCCCTCCCTTCATAACTACCAATGCTGAATGTCAGAGCTGGTGTAGCAACTTGCAGTTTATAAATAAATACAACCTGGTAACAGGCACCACACCAAGGATGTTCCAGCCATCCCTATCTCTCAGTGGCATAGCATTACCAACAGTTCCTGAATAAACAAAGATGCACATCAGGACCTGATGCCTTCATCAAATATACATGTCAGCACCAATCTTGAATTAGATGTATACAGGTATATATAGCAGAGTATAGTGTGAGGATAAAGAATTGAGTCCCTATACACAGAATAACCATATCTAGCAAGGTGATGTAACTTGTGATACAAGGAATGCTGCTCAGAATAAAGGGAGATTTGTTGGAAGGAGAAAAATGTTCCCGGAATGCTAGTGAGAGGCATTTATCCATGTGGTGCTACTAATGGCAGCATGAGATGCATGCACCTCTGACATTCCCTATCTGCACACAATCTGCACCTGAAGCCTCCATCATGGCATAAGTGTGCAGGGGATATAGCTTACCTCGGTAAGACTGGTGGAACACTTCATACTCGGAGTCAGAATCTGCACGACGCTCTGTGTTATTGTCATATGTTTCAATGTGACTGTCAATGTTCTTTCCACAGGATGCAGATCCAAAGTGATTATCAACATCATTTCCACACCTAGCTGGCTCCATGTAATGCTCCATGTTACTACCACACATACTTGGCTCCATGCTACCACCCCACATAGCTGACTCCAGTAGACGCTCGAAGTTGCCATCACATATTGGTGACTGTAAGTGGTGCTCTGTCTTACCACTGCACATTGGTGACTCTATATTACTACTGCATCGAGCTGACTCCATATACCGCTTGATGTTACTACCACTTATTGGTGATTCCCTGTGATGTTCAATGTTACCACTACACATTGGAGCTTCTATGTTGTGATCCACGTTGCCACTTTCCCTTGAACACTCCATGTGGCGCTCTAACTTACCACAGCCAATCAGTGAGTCAATGTCAGCCTTCCTACAACAGACTGGTGAGTCCATGTGGGGCTCACTTTTACCAGGGTAAACCACTGATTCAACACGATGTTCAACACTAGAACCACAAAGAGGAGAATCCAGATATTGTTCCATGCTACCACAAGAAACTGCAGATTCAAGATGGCATTCTATGCTGCCACTACGTATTGGTGGTCCCCGGTGGCGCTCAATGTTACCACCACATAATGCTGACTCCATGTGGCGTTCTTGGTTACCACAAGACACTGCAGATTCAAGATGACATTCAATGCTGCCACTACGTATTGGTGGTCCCCGGTGGCGCTCAATATTACCACCACATAATGCTGACTCCATGTGGCGTTCTTGGTTACCACAAGACACTGCAGATTCAAGATGGCATTCTATGCTGCCACTACGTATTGGTGGTCCCCGGTGGCGCTCAATATTACCACCACATAATGCTGACTCCATGTGGCGTTCTTGGTTACCACAAGACACTGCAGATTCAAGATGACATTCAATGCTGCCACTACGTATTGGTGGTCCCCGGTGGCGCTCAATATTACCACCACATAATGCTGACTCCATGTGGCGTTCTTGGTTACCACAAGAAACTGCAGATTCAAGATGACATTCAATGCTGCCACTACGTATTGGTGGTCCCCGATGGCGCTCGATGTTACCACCACATAATGCTGACTCCATGTGGCGCTCAAAGTTACCACTGGTCCTTGCTGACTCGATATGGCGCTGAATGTTTCCACAGACCACGGGTGACTCCATGTGGAGGTCTACATTTCCACCACACATTACCGGTGACTCTAGATGATGTTCTATGTTGCCCCCACACATCGGGGACTCCATGAGATGTTCAATGTTGGCACCACTCAGAGCCGACTCAATGTGGCGCTGAATGTTTCCACCACTTATTGCTGAAGATTCTACATGGCACTGAATGTTGCTTCCACGTATCGCAGCTTCTATATGGCGCTCTATGTTGGCGCCACACAGTGTAGTGGTCACATGGCGATCCATGCTGCTATCATATCTGACTGCCTCAACACGACCATCTCCTCTGTTGTCACACATGATGAGACAAGAGGAACACCACACCCACTAGCACATCATCACAGACATCACTGCTACTCCAACATGTTACAACTCCTCTTTCAAACCTCGGCTTTGTACTTCTGACATGAAGGGCTAGGTAGATCTGGGTACACAGCTTCCAAAATAGCGCAAGATTGAAATAACCTACAAAGGGCAGAGTGAGCGAGCGAGAGAGAGAGAGGCTACACTGACTGCAGATATCCAACACTGACTGTCTTATCACCTGGCTCCCCCTACAGGCAAGAAGGCTACTTATCATACACACATTTCCTGTCATTACAATCCCATTTAGTTCTGCTTTCAGAAAATGATAGAGCTCACTTTTTAATTATTTCTATTCCTGAGTGTGTAAACTACAGAGCACCTTTAAGTACTTGGCCTGGTGTGGAACCTAATCTAATACCAAGGAGTTGGTGCTGACTTGTTTTTCAAGCAAATGATCAGGATGGTATATGAACTGTATGTAAACAGTTCAAGTATCAGTCAGGGTACAAGTGTTTTCATACTGAAAAAGAAACCTCATTACAAACAGATTGATTGAAAGCTTCATGCTGCCCACTAGATCAGTATGGTGCCTTAAACAGTTAAATTACTTAATACTTTTACAGGCCTACCAAAGAAAACTTTCCCACTGTGCAGAAAAACGTAGAAAAGCCCACATTTATTGTGGAAATAGCAACATAAACATACTACGTCGCTACTGAAACAGTAAAATCTGCAATGAAAGACTATGAAACTGCAACATTTTTATATCAGCAAACTTTGACCTCTACTGCACATGTGCATTATGATCCGCGCTGCTTTCAAACTTTTCGAGCAACCATGAATTGCCTCGCGTAGAAAAAGTATTGAAAATGTCGAAATAATTGCTGTCAATCATTTCATACAAATGGAAAGTAAACTAAACAAGTGTGCACACAAGTATGATGATGATAAATGCCAAATAAAACAACAGAAATACTTTAAAAAGGGAATGGAACTTTTGTCCAAGCTGGAAAATGTCAACGTGTGTTCGAGACTTCCTCTTGCATGAGCGCATGCGCAAAATTGAGGTTGCAGGCTCTTCGTTTTTTTATCCAGTTTTAGCAATTCAAAGTTGCCGTTTTTACTGTTTCAATAGCGAGGTATTATGTTTATGTTGCTATTTCCACGATTAATGTGGACTTTTCTGCGTTTTTCTGCACAGTGGGAAAGTTTTCTTTAGTAGGCCTGTTTTAGGTTCTGAAAAAATGATCAACTGCACTATTTATAGGGTTAGGGAGAAACCATTAATACACTGTCACACTGAAATCAAGGTACCATGAAGAACATCTAAAGTGGCATCATGCTGGGTTTGAAATCCCTTCAATTTCAGTGCTAATGACATGGTCAAAATAAGTTCCTTGAGGCGGAATGGTACACTTAAAAATCAAAATCAATTTCAAAGATTCTCATTTGAAATCACAAATTATGAAGATATGAACACACAAGTGAACTACTATCGGCAGTCAGTGGCTCAATAATGTCACTGTAATCGATTGACTGATGCTCATGATATCCATCACTGGACTGTTTAGTCTACAGAATGCTGTCAGTTAGCTAGAATATTGCTTACAAATCTGCATATTGCGGCATTAAACATTAAACAAACTTTATGCATGGAATGTTTCACAAAATGAAACCAAGCAAAACTTCAAAAACACAACTGCTTACTATCTAGCCCATAGTGAAATGTGGTTCACCCATTTTGTAAATGATATATTTATAAATATTATTGATAACAATATTTATCACATACCTCACTTAAATTGAACATTATTGCTTTTAATTTGTGTCCCCTAGCATAAAAAATAAAGCTTGTCTATCCCTGTCTATTTGCAGTTTGTAGACTGAGTGAGTACAAGTTGTTATAAAACTGACGTCAGCAAAGTTCAAGCCATATCACAGCAGCATTAAATTAATCAAATCTGGACCAGACCAAATTGTGACTGAGAGCAAGAGCATCAGCCAAACCATCGGGAAGCATAAACACACAATCATTGAAGTCCCTGATCCATCATAATCAGCTCTTTCAACCTGTAGTGGGCATGTAGATCTGGTGAGCTGGGGAATGTGGATTGAACACGATAAATCAACATTTCCATATCACCAGTCACTTTCACCAGCTTTACCAATTCCTATTTGGACACCAAATCTCACAAAACACTATCATTCCTGTAATGTTAATGTATTTAAGTAATCAAGGTGGCAATTCCTCTGCACCTAGTTCCCTATCTCCACCTGGTCTATCTTCCCAAAAATACTCACCAATTAAGACATTTTCTAACAATCAAAAAGCTATCGAGGTAAACATTGTACTGAAGGTTTATACAAGGCTCCAGGTGCTGGGGTTGTCTGGCCAGGCATACCAGCCCTGATAATGGTTGTTTATAAACACTTAAGAAACTGCCTCCAAGACTATGTGTTTGGCACTTTGGTTCCAATCCACCTGCCTTCATATATCTAAGTTTTAACTGAGCTGTGCCCCGTTCCACAAAGTAAACGTATCGCTGAGATGATCATAACTCCCATGCTTTAACACAGACTTAAGACAGTTGTAGTGCTAAGATGATCATAACTCCCATGCTTTAACACAGACTTATGACAGTTGTAGTGCTGAGATGATCATAACTCCCATGCTTTAACACAAACTTATGACAGTCGTAGTGCTAAGATGATCATAACTCCCATGCTTTAACACAGACTTATGACAGTTGTAGTGCTGAGATGATCATAACTCCCATGCTTTAACACAGACTTATGACAGTTGTAGTGCTAAGATGATCATAACTCCCACGCTTTAACACAGACTTATGACAGTCGTAGTGCTAAGATGATCATAACTCCCATGCTTTAACACAGACATGACAGTTGTAGTGCTAAGATGATCATAACTCCCACGCTTTAACACAAACTTATGACAGTTGTAGTGATGAGATTGCTGTGTGAAAAGGGCCTCTGGTCTATATATTCAGTGCACAGTCTGCTAGCCAAGCATATAGATGAATGACTGTCTAAGGCTATAGATGGTTGCACCTGCTTTCATGGACAAGCAGTAATATAGGATGTAGTGTGGAGCTTATAGCCTTGCATCACTGAGCATGCTGGTACACCTCCCAGCATTGATGGATTACAACCCTGCAAAAACTCATCATGTTCACTGGCACAGATATTTTGGACATGTTTCTCACTAGTCACTTCTGGGGGGTACTTGTATGTGTGAAAAAAGCTGATGATGCATATAAGATAATGATTAAAACAGTACCATAAACATGACAGATGCTGGAGCATTGAACATAATACCACAATCCATATGTAGCCTATATCTGTTGCTTTAATAGATCATGTTATTATGCTAGGACAGCTGTGTTTACCTAAATCCTCCAGTCAGCATGGTCAGAACAACATGTTCTATTCACTTTCTTCAAATGTTTCTAAAGCAAGTGTCTTTAGTTTAGATATTTCATTGACATCACCAGAATTAACCTCCCCTTTTGTCAGTGTTTTCTTCAAGCTGCCGTGCATGTTGCTGACTCTGATGAAAACATCAAAGCTCAACACAGCTGTCATACTATGCTAATATTCCCAGACCAATCACTTAACACAGGTTTCTGGAATAATCAATATCATATTACATACAACAGATGTTAGCAACACATAATCACAATTTTCCCACAAGAACAGGTACAACGCGTAACTCTACCTGTGTGCTTTGTGATACTCCTCTATTGGATCACGAAGTCAACAGAGAAATATATCAGGAATATAAAGATTGACTCCAACCAGCTGTGATGAAAAACACACAGCTTCTTCCTTACGTGACATTGGTATTTTGTAGAATTGTCTAGGCTGACAATTCTCCTCGCAGATGGAAACATCACAGGGAGCATTAGTTAGGTCTGCGTACTATCTGATAGATTTGAATGTGACTTTGCTGTCAATGGCACTGCTGACACTTTCAAAGTGACTGAAGTTTCGACTGTTAAATTTCAGTCACACCAACAGTAGACTGAGTAGCAGTATCAGGTATGGCAATAGGAAAATCTATTTTAAGCTTAAAAGTTAATATTGTGTCATTGAATGGGTTCAGGGTTTCTCAGCGGATTTAGAAGATTCACAGAATTGATCAATTTGAAATAAAATTGGATCAGCGGAAAATTGCCATCCCTGCAGTATGTAAATGAACATGTTTGCTTTGTGCACAGAGCCACACAGGTTCCTGCTGTAGGAGTACAGAGACAAACCTTTGTGCACAGAGCCACACAGGTTCCTGCTGTAGGAGTACAGAGACAAACCTTTGTGCACAGAGCCACACAGGTTCCTGCTGTAGGAGTACAGAGACAAACCTTTGTGCACAGAGCCACACAGGTTCCCGCTGTAGGAGTACAGAGACAAACCTTTGTGCACAGAGCCACACAGGTTCCTGCTGTAGGAGTACAGAGACAAACCTTTGTGCACAGAGCCACACAGGTTCCTGCTGTAGGAGTACAGAGACAAACCTTTGTGCACAGAGCCACACAGGTTCCTGCTGTAGGAGTACAGAGACAAACCTTGTGGTGAGGGTTCCTCATTCCAACATCTGTTCTCAGGTGCCAAGATCAGCCGTTTCCCAGACACGCCCACCCAACCAGTTCTTGTCTTCATTATCCAAGGCATTTCCCAATGTTTTGAATTTGTAAGTCATGTCTCTTTCAGAAACAGAAAATGTCTTTGTGACCAACCTTGTCAACCATATACCTCAGTAAGCCAGACACAAAATTGCTGTGAGTGTTACCAGGATGTATTTTGCCATCAGCTATTTGTTTCTTGTAAATAAGATAAGCCAACCAATAATCAATTCAACACACACCAAGCACATCGCTGTTTTGTGTATTTTGAGATTGTGTCATTCAATGTCCTCCAAAATAAGGATCGTTATTAGCATCTTCAGTATTTTCTTTAATTTCAAATATATATTTTTACTACTTCAACACATTTTTCAATACTGTCTAAAACTGGCCGGGGGTTTCATCTATTGACAAATCGGAATTACAAATCATTACTTGAATTCCACATGTTGAACTGATCTGCCAGTGCTAATGACGTCATAATCAGATGATAGTTTTTCTGGAGATGGGGCCTTGAGGTTCAAAGTGTATCTCAATATGTTGTGATATACAAAGCTGTATTGCATTACATTACATGATCTATTGACATTTCCAAATTGTTTAATTCAGAGGCAATCACAAACAACATTCCATGAACAGAAGTTCATTAATAGAAAACATCAAGATGCTGGTGATAACGACTGACCATGCTACCATCTTTGAGACGAAGGAAGTGTAGAAGTGCGAATGCATATAAGGGAGGTAACTGAGAATTTACATCCTATCTTTGAGGACATGTATTTTAGAATTACAGAAACATTTGAAGGTGTCTGGCAATTGTATAAAATTAAACACATAATAACAATTGCGTTTGAAAACACTTGATATACCGAACATGCAAAAACATTATTGTGATACATATGAATCTAAAGAATGAATCTTAATACACCAATATACTGATAATAATGTGCACCAGTTTGACTGTAGTTATTAGCTGTGACTGGGTGTGGTACCATGATACCACTTGACAACTGACCAATTATAGGCCATCCACTCACAAAAGACATGATTACAAATAATCATGATAGTGGAACAAATTGGCTTTGGTTGTTGAAGTGACTCTGACAACCAAATAAAGAAATAATATTAATGAGGTTTATCAGTCAGTACAGTCTGAAAGTAACTGTTATGTAAGGTTTCTAACAGATGGGGTACAGGTTGCCAAGAAATGGCTGGTAACGTTTTCAGGGAGCTAGCATGAAATTTATAGGGAAAAACTAAAGCAGCCTAAAGATTATAGTCGGTAATGGATAAACATTTCACCATGACTGGTCTACCTCAAGGGAAGTTATGTACTGCACATGCCCAAAACATCACAAACTTCAACATTGCTTAAAACATCTTATCTGGCTGACTGCACATATACAGTGTAAAATGTCTTCAATTCGTGTAAGTAAGAGACATGTAAATAAATCAAATTTTACAATTCCCACATAGTCTGTCGTACAGACCCTGAAGCAAATATATCCAAGAAAGCCCACGCAAGTCTAGAAAATGTGGCAAGTCTAGATTTCCTCTCTGAAAATGAAGAAAGTCTCAGGGCTCCTTTTCATTATATATATATTTTTTTTACTATGAACTTTTTTCAGTAAAATATGTTCATTTCAGAGAATAGTTGTTAGTCTAAATTCCCATATTGCTTTTCAGATTTTATTAAAATATATTTTAAGTGAGTCAATCATCTTTTATTTGTCTCTAATCTTAGGCAATGATTAACAGACTTCACCAGCATGAATTACCAAGAAGTCTAATTTGTTCCACTCAATAACCATGTATTTAACATATGCAGGGTTCCCACAGGCATGGCAGACCAAAATTCCCTGACTTTTCCCTGACTTTCAGAGAAAAGCCAAAATTCCCTGACTTTTCCCTGACCAGTGGGAGCCCTGATATGAGTATGGCTTTACGCCACTTTTAGCAACATCCCATTAATATCAAGCCAGGGCACATTAGGAATGGGCTGTACATATTGGACCAGGAACTGACCCCAAGCTTGCGATGTCACAAATAACGATTTTAACTACAAGGCTACCTCATTCAAAATATGAAATTTAACGTACCTTCATTTGTGAGAAAGAAACTAAGCTCATCGCCAATATCCGGAGTCCGGCATACATCCTTGTTCACCACCCAGTACTCTGGCCTGTCCAGCAGCAGATCGGAATCATCTGGTAAATCATCTGTAGAAATCCTATTGGGATCACATGCAGTCAATCCGAAAGCAAGTCCACCAACATAGGAGCGATCAATACCCAGTATTTGGATGACAACTTTCTCCCCACATCGCAAAGGGCAGGACGTAAACACATATGCGTTACAGTACTCATCACGGAGTCGACAGGCAATAGTTTTATCTGCTGTCACCCGAATGTTTTTGCCTCGATTGTCGTGAAATGTCATGTGTTGGAAATCTATATTTGCATGATATCTGACAACAGGGAGCTGTGACGTCGACTCATTCACTGAGAATGAGGAAAAGGAGAAGAGTTCTTGTTCCACCGACACAGAGGAGGAAGTGTTTGGATGCTGTACACGGTTGTTGAGGGCCACAGTCTGATCTGAAAACAGACACAGCATACACGTCTAAAACAATCACAGGGAATACCAACCACATTCTACATATTTAAAATGAGTCTGAGAGTTTGGTTAAATGACACCTTTAGCAGTATCTCTGTTATCTCTGTTATAAAGCAGTATGTCAGAACCAAAAGTGATACAGATCTTACAGGTTTACCTCTTTTGTGAAACACGACTAAAGGGATCGGGTGGTCAGGCTCGCTGACTTGGTTGACACATGTCATCGGTTCCCATTTGCGCAGATCCATGCTCATGCTGTTGGATCACTGGATCGTCTGGTCCAGACTCGATTATTTACAGACCACCGCCAAATAGCTAGAATATTGCTGAGAGCGGCTTTAAACTAAACTCACTCAATCACTCACTTTTGTGAAAGCCACTAGCACGGGTATGGTGCTTACAAATCTAGATACAAACTCAGGGCAAACCTGAACAATGTTTGCTGACATGATGCTGTTATTAGTTTGTGTGCTTGCAATATCAGCAAACTTGTTCATGCTCTGATAAACAATAGCAGAAATATTAATCATAACGAGCAAAATATGACAATGATATGATGATGATCTGTTCAGTCTGACAAGTGTTACGGAGATTAATGTGTCTTAAGCATAGTCAATCACAACTATTACTAATCAGGAATAGCTTGTGCTTTACAACATGGACACTACAAGGACCATAGTTATAGAATCCTCCATACTCTAGATACATGAACAGTAGGACATATATACATGAAGATCTGCAAACAAGATAAAAACCAAAGTCAAGATGGACGTTTCTTTATTAATAACTGTAAATGTTTGTGTATTTCTTGAAAGCACAGCTTCTGATTCGAAAGTGTTGGATTCTGACGACTGGTCATATCTTAAAGTAATACACTTGGCAAATAAAACCAGTAAGTCCTTCAACACTAATCTTTCTGTGGGATGACCAGTTGGTATTAAACTCATACTACCTCTGATTTCTGAGATTATGTGTTATTGCTGCCAAATCCATAGAGATTCAACACTATTAAGAGATGCCGAGATCAGTGTGAGGGAGCGAGTTGTGTTTTACTCCACTATTACAGCAATATTCCAGCAATTTGGCAGGGGACTGAAACTGGGCCTTTGCCTTGATGAGCAAATGCTTTAACCACCAGGCTACCCCTGAGATAACAGTGTGGGTAAGACAATAAATGTCAAAAGTTGCAAGATACTGAACAAGTCAAGAAGGAAATGATCAACTTCCTACAGTATCAATACTATCCTGGAGTCAACTGAGACATTACCACCAGGTTGATCATCACCTGCCCTCGCTCAGGCCACACCTAAAATATGTCCCTCCAGCAGTGCTGACGGCAGAACAAAGAAATCTTCACACACCTGACAACTTACAGTTGTCTTGTTGAGCCAAAACACCAATAAGGTGGGACAGCCAACATGTGGCATACAACATTCTATTGATGGAAACAGCTGGAATTGTTTCCCTATGTACAGCCTTTCACAGCATTGCATCAAGTGAGTTGAAATCACAGGAAGGTAGTCAGGTAGTGTGTGTAAGTGAGATAGTATGTGAGGTAGCATGGGTCAGTGAGACAGAACATTCAGTAGTGTCTGATCATGTTAGTGAGAGAGCAAGACAGAGAAAGGGACAGTCTTTTGTCATACTCAGTATATACTACTTACTTGATCATACTGTGTGATATTACTGCTTAGTTGGTCATACTGTGTGATATTACTGCTTACTTGATCATACTGTGTGATATTACTGCTTAGTTGGTCATACTGTGTGATATTACTACTTACTTGATCATACTGTGTGATATTACTGCTTAGTTGGTCATACTGTGTGATATTACTGCTTAGTTGGTCATACTGTGTGATATTACTGCTTAGTTGGTCATACTGTGTGATATTACTGCTTACTTGATCATACTGTGTGATATTACTGCTTACTTGATCATACTGTGATATTACTGCTTATTACACAAATAACTGATTGACTAAGAAAAAGGTTTCCCAACAAGTGTTTGCCACTGATATGGCAATGTCCCCCGCCGCTAAAGAGTGGAATATCTATATTTACTACTTTTTATTTTTGGGTCACATACAAGATACCTGAAATGACTGGTGTCTGCATAATCACCCAATGTAGGCTGTCAACATACTTGAAACATTGGGTGCAATGTTTTATGAGATATCCGCTTTAAAAAGCGGTCAAAGTATAGTGGTGACCTTGAAGATAAGGTCAAGGTCACCCAAATAAACTGGTGTCTGTGTAATACTCCAATGTACGCTGTCACCAAATTTGAAGACATTGGGTACAACAGTCCATAAGATGCCGTGTTAAGAAGAGTTTGAAAAGTGTTCAAAGTGTCGTGGTGACCTTGAAAATAAGGTCATGGTCACCTAAATAAAGTGGTGTCTGTGAAATCACCCAATGTAGGCTGTCACTAAATTTGAAGACATTGGGTACAACAGTCCATGAAATATTGCGTTAACAAGAGTTAAAAGCATGCAAAGTGTCATGGTGACCTTGAAGATAAGGTCAAGGTCACCCAAATCAACTGGTGTCTGCGTAATCCCCCAATGTAGGCTGTCACCAAATTTGAAGACACTGGGTACAACAGTTCATGAGATATCGCGTGAACAAGAGTTGGAAAAGTGGTCAAAGTGTTGTGGTGACCTTGAAAATAAGGTCAAGGTCACACAAATCGACTGGTGTCTGCGTAATCCCCCAATGTAGGCTGACACCAAATTTGAAGACATTGGGTACACCAGTTCATGAGATATCGCGTGAACAAGAGTTGGAAAAGTGGTCAAAGTGTCGTGGTGACCTTGAAAATAAGGTCAAAGTCACGCAAATCGAATGGTGTCTGCGTAATCCCCCAATGTACGCTGACACCATATTTGAAGACATTGGGTACAACAGTTCATGAGATATCTCGTTAACAAGAATCGGGACGTCCGTACGGACGTACGCTGCTGAATACATAGTCCCCCGTTCTGCGCTGCGGTGGGGGACAACAAAACATTATTTCGTAATTCCTTTCATTCTGGAAATATATTTAGTGGGGGCATCATATTCCTGATTCTCTCACGTTAAAATGTGGTACTTGTTGGTCCCTGCCTGGTGCTCGGCATTAATGGGTACAACAAGGACTGGTCGGCTCGGAGTCAGTATAATGTGTCTGAGTTGGGTATTCATGCTTCACTGCGGCATGGTATCTCAGTGGGCTAGCACTATAAAGCCAGCTTAAGTCTGGGCTAGTACAAGCAGCCGTACATACACATACACACGCATGCACGTCATCATATGAGCGAAATATTCTCAAGCACAATGTTAAACCCAATTTCACCTCACCTCACCTCACCTCACCTCACCTCACCTCACCTCACCTGATTCTTAATAAAAGCACTGAAGGGAGTTTTAGGTATCTTAACATTACAACATACTAAGCTACAGTTTGACTGCCCTGGGTGTTGGAGGGAAAAAAGGTTAAGATTGAGTTGCCCTGGGGTATATCTAATATCTTGTTTAGATGACATGAACATGAAACAGCCATAGAAGAGACAAACACATTTGCTGGTGAAAAACACTTGTGAAAATATATTAGACCAATCATAGCAACCAGACAGGCGACTATGTTCTGGTAGCTAGTCTCACACACAGACTGACACAATCTCAAATACAGTCTCACAGTTTCATAGCCTCACTGTCACAGTTTCACACTCAGTCACACACTCTCACACACACAGACTGACACAATCTCAAATAGTCTCACAGTTTCATAGCCTCACTGTCACAGTTTCACACTCATTCACACACTCTCACACACAGTGAGTGAGTGAGTGAGTTATTATTTAACGTCACATCGGCAATATTTCAGCCATATCGTGACGAGAACATTTGACATTGTAATAGAATATATATAGTTATTATAAAAAACCTGCTGACGAAGCACAGTAAAAATACTAGACAATCACAGATATCAATATAAAACTAGCGAACAAAGCTAAAATATTCCAATTAAAGAAGACAATACAATGTAAAAATGGGCTATAGATCGCCAACAACTGAAGGTAGATCACCATACTAGGAACCATGGGGACTTACATTACTTTTGCTACCTGCATGGACCCTAGCTGGATTTACACCATCCCTTCAGCCATTGGCGACAGAATAGAAATCTAGCCATAAATTAAACACACACTTATTCTACGATTAAAAGCAGGTACACTTAGATTGACTAAATGCTTTGGGACTTCTACCACTCTCAGGAGGACAATGATTTTACAATACTTCAACCCCCTTTGAGGATACAGCCACTAACAATCTCAGTTGCTAATCTAAACTACCAATAATAAAATATATATCTATTTACAAATCACTCAACAAATCTAATTTTTTTAAAAATGCAAGAATTAAATGAGAACTGACATTATTAAAAAGATCCTTCATTGTTCGTGATTCGAAATAGATATCCCTTGTGATGGAATATTCAATACAGTCAAGCAAGACATGCTTGACTGTGA
The DNA here is from genome assembly GCF_003918875.1 of Haliotis rubra. NCBI lineage: Eukaryota > Metazoa > Mollusca > Gastropoda > Lepetellida > Haliotidae > Haliotis > Haliotis rubra. Next base: position 368,012 of record NW_025766436.1, read on the forward strand.
TCCTTTCATCACAAGGGATACAAAACGGAGGATCTTCGCCTTTCAATAAATATTCATGAGTATATCTGGCATGGCCAATGCGACATCGTCGCATAATGACCTCTTCAAATCTGGACTGACAACCCAAGTAAGTGTAACCAATGTAGGGTTTTATTGCATGTAATTTATTAATACCTACTTGGGTGTCCCACTTCTTTTGCATTAGATCGCGGATGTATGTTCTAATGCTGGCTTTATAATCTGAATATGGGATAAGAAGTGGTGTCACTGATTTGTTGAGGGCTGCCTTAGCAGCAATATCAGCCATCGTGTTCCCAGAAATGCCAACGTGGCTGGGTAACCAACCAAAGACGATGTCGCATTGGCCAGTAGCAAGTTCATTGTACAATTCAAGAATTTCTAATAAAAGTGGATGTTTACAAGAAATATTTTTAATAGCCTGAAGACACGAAAGAGAATCTGAAAAGATGATATATTGTTTATATTTACGGTGTTTATTAATATATTTAAGAGCTGTTAATATGGCGTTTGCTTCTGCTGTGAATATAGAGCTGTTATTTGGTAGTCGAGAAGATATTGTTCTGGATCCAATGACAGTGGCACATGCCACAGCGCCACCATCCTTGGACCCATCTGTAAATAAGGATTTATGAGTATTATATTTATTTTTTAATTGATTATATTCTTGTTTATATTGTAATTCATTAGTTACAGATTTCTTAAACTTTGTCAGAGTTAGGTCAACTTCAGGCCTCACCAGTTGCCAAGGAGGAGAAGAAAGAAGACGGGAAGGAGATATATTTTCCAGCTCAATGCCGGCAGCAGAAATGAAGGGCTTAATTCTGTGCCCAAGAGGCGGAACAAGAGACGTTTTTTTGTTGTATAAATCCTCGTAGAGGGGATTAAAGACACAGTTAAATGCAGGGTTAGACTCGCTAGAATATAGTTTAGTTATGTATTGTAAAGATAATTTGATACGACGTTGTGTTAGAGAGGGCTCATCTGTTTCAACATATAGACTGTCAATAGGAGAGGTTCTAAAGGACCCAAGACAAAGTCTTAGGCCTTGGTGATGGACAGAATCAAGTAGTTTTAGGTTGCTTTTGCAGGCTCCACCATATACGATGGATCCATAATCAAGTTTCGAGCGGACCAATGATCGATATAGGTGGAGGAGGGTAGCTTGATCCCCTCCCCACTTAGAATTGGAACTCTCACACACAGACTGACACAATCTCAAATACAGTCTCACATTTTCATAGCCTCACAGTCACAGTTTCACACTCAGTCACACACTCTCACACACACAGACTGACACAATCTCAAATACATTCTCACAGTTTCATAGCCTCACAGACAGTTTCACACTCAGTCACACACTCTCACACACACAAACTGACACAATCTCAAATACAGTCTCACAGTTACATAGCCTCACAGACACAGTTTCACACTCAGTCACACACTCTCACACACGCACACTGACACAATGTTAAATACAGTCTCACAGTGACATAGCCTCACAGTCACAATTTCACACTCAGTCACACTCTCACACATGCAGACTGACACAATCTCAAATACAGTCTCACAGTTACATAGCCTCACTGTCAGTTTCACACTCAGTCACATACTCTCTCACACACACACACAGACAGCCTGACACAATCTCAAATACAGTCTCACAGTTTCATAGCCTCACTGTCACAGTTTCACACTCTCACACACACAGACTGACACAATCTCAAATACAGTCTCACAGTTAAATAGCCTCACAGTCAGTTTCACACTCAGTCACACACTCAGTCACACACAGAGACTGACACAATGTTAAATACAGTCTCACAGTTACATAGTCTCAGTCACAATTTCACACTCAGTCACACACAGACAGACACAATCTCAAATAGTCTCACAGTTACATAGCCTCACAGTCAGTTTCACACTCAGTCACACACACAGACTGGCACAATCTCAAATACAGTCTCACAGTTACATAGCCTCACAGTTTCACACTCAGTCACACACTCTCACACACACAGACTGACACAATCTCAAATACAGTCTCACAGTTACATAGCCTCAAAGTCAGTTTCACACTCAGTCACACACACAGACTGACACAATCTCAAATACAGTCTCACAGTTTCATAGCCTCACAGTCACAGTTTCACAGTCAGTCACACACTCTCACACACACACAGACTGACACAATCTCAAATAGTTTCACAGTTACATAGCCTCACTGTCAGTTTCACACTCAGTCACACACTCACACACACACACAGCCTGACACAATCTCAAATACAGTCTCACAGTTTCATAGCCTCACTGGCACAGTTTCACACTCAGTCACACACTCTCACACACACAATCTCAATAAGTAACAAAGTTACACTGTCAAGTCTTTTGCACAGACTGACACAAAATTTGATACACAGTTACACAGACCTACACACACACATTTACATGGTCTAACATGCACAATCACATAGTATCACACACACACACACACACACACAGAGTAATACAGACTGACACACACAGTTACACAGATTGACACACACAATCACATAACCTGATACACACAATCACATAGCCTAACATGCACAATCACAGTCTCACACACACACACACACACACACACACACACACACACAGAGTAATACAGAGTGACACACAGTTACACAGATTGACACACACAATCACATAACCTGATACGCACAATCACATAGCCTGACACGCACAATCACATAGCCTGACACACACAATCACATAGCCTGACACACACAATCACATAGCCTGATACGCACAATCACATAGCCTGACACACACAGTTACAGACCGACACTCACAATCACATAGTCTGACACACACATTCAGAGCTTTCATCCGTAGGAGCCGTGCCAGAGGGGTACACAAAATCCGTGGTCTAGACCACCAGTTGTCCGACTTCCATTTTACTGAAAGTCACAGTGGCTGAGTGGGTTAGGCGGCTGACTTTGTGTGACTTTGTGTGTCCCGGGTGGGACAACAAAAGTACTAGAATCTGTACTTTACTGAGAAAGTGTAATCCCAAATATAACCTATTTCACACATTTACATGCACAGTTACATGGACTGACACACATAGTTACACAGACTGACACACACAATCATGTAGTCACATACTCTCATACATACAGTTTTAGGCACACAGTCACACAGTTATGAGTCTCACACTGACACAATCTCAAATACAGTCTCACAGTTACATAGCCTCACAGTCACAGTTTCACACTCAGTCGCACACTCTCACACACAAACCACAAACCAACTGGTTTTATACTGTAAAGCCAAAGGACTAGAACAGATCATGTAGTGTAATGCCTATACTCCAAATACACACCAAAAGTGATATATTAATATGAACTAACTGAATGTAAACAGGCATGATGTAGCAATAGAACAGCCAGACTGTGACTGGATTATACAGCAACAAATTGACAATGACAGGTGAATCAGAGACAACCCACTTACATAGATGTGGTTCACTGAAGAACATCAAAGAACACTTAACCCACAAGTTAACCCCTAAGTTTACCATCTGACTGATCCATGTCACATAACAATGTATGAGTATAGGGAATGAATCATGGTTGTACATATATCAGGAACACACTACTGAGTCTTCACACATACCTGGTGCATCTTGTGGGAACTCAACCGCACAGGTGTTGCCATAGATGTCTAGCAGCGCCCACAGGGGGGAGCTGGTAATTACTCCTGAGAAGAATGCCCCTTTCTCCTCCCCATTCATGCTGTAGAAGACATCCCCTGCTCTGGTCACCCAGAAGCACAACAGACAGTTTGTGTTGGCATATCTCTCTCCCAAGGCCTTTGCCCAGTTGCCTGGTTTGTTGGTCAAGTCAGGACATGCATAGCGTGGCAATTCTGCTCCTCGCAGAACAGATGGGTCAATGTTGGTGAAACCGAAACGTAGAACACCACTCCAACTGGAGGAGGTATCTACAAATTTGACGAAAACCTTTTCGTTGATGTTAACTGGGCGATTACTGAAGCAGATGCCCTTACAAAAACTGTCTATTCGCCTGGCACGTGTCCGGTCTGGGCTGATGTCAATGTTGTCTCCATGAACTTCATGGAACTGCAGAGGCCAGTCAGAGCGCAGACTTTGCAATTCACCAGATAATCCTGGAAAAAAATAAAATTCAAGATAACTACAAGAACTCAGTTAACAAAAAAGCATTCCTTAATGAGAGATTAAAGTACTGGAGCTAGCAGTGCCATTCAAAGATCATATGTTGACAGTCAACATATGAGTGAGTGAGTGAGTTTAGTTTTACGCCGCACTCAGCAATATTCCAGCTATATGGCGGCGGTCTGTAAATAATCGAGTCTGGACCAGACAATCCAGTGATCAACAGCATGAGCATCGATCTGCGCAATTGGGAACCAATGACATGTGTCAACCAAGTCAGGGAGCCTGACCACCCGATCCCGTTAGTCGCCTCTTATGACAAGCATGGGTTACTGAAGATCAATATTCTAACCCGAACCTTCACGGGTAAGTCAACATATGAAATACCCAGACAGATGTTGAAAATCTGACACCGAGGTTGGGTAACTTCACAGACCATCCTACCCACACTAGCGCTTGCACCAGGAACACCTGAAATACCGTTTCTTGCACCAGGAACTTATAACATATTGTCTGCATCTGAAATACCCTCTGGAATATGACATAATAAGTATGCTATCTTACATTAGATTCAGGTTTTAGTACCTCCAAACTTGGCAAACACTCAGGCATTCCATTACATACGCTCACTTATCGATAGGATCCATTTATTCCATCCACAAAATCTTCAAAGAATCTGGTTCAAGAGTGGTCTTTAATGGCAAAACTGACTTCTTCTTTAATCACTATCAAATTCCTATGTTCCAACAAATTTGTGTTGCAGACCGACTGGTTGAAAAATGCCACATATGAAATAGAGAATCTCACCCGAGTGTCATACATAGCATTGTGACGTCATCATTGTCAGGGCATTGTACAAAATCTACTGTCAAAATGATATCTCCTAGGACATATCGTATGATCTCACACAAGCAATATCTCCTGTGGAACACAGATTTGGATGATAAATAGGATCTGTGCAGTGTGTGGATACGTTTCTAAAAGGTTTTCTTTTTCCAACTTAGTAGAGTGGGAAATGTGAGGAACATAATTAACATGAACATATGTCTAGCTGCGCATTCAGTTCCTGCTGGCATTAACCTTTACTTTACATCACTGAAAGTTAGTTCACTTAGCTATTCAGTTTCTGTGAAGACAAATGATCTCATCCATTGTTTGGTGACTACATTGCACTTAAGTTTGAAAGATGTATGTTAACATGTCGCAAACTTCTGGATCCGAAACATACCCATTGATAACAAAGGTGATTCCAAATGAACTTCCCGGGCTGACACAACCCACCAAACACATGAAGTATATCCTGCTTATATCTGCACATGCATGATAAATTTCAGTTAATACATTGTGGACTCAACAACCAACAGGTGGAGTATGACTGAATTTTTTCACAACTGGCCTTCAGACATGTCCCGATGATAAATAACCATCTTCCATTTTGAAATTGAGGCAGATCACTTAAAGACATTAAAAGCAGGAACCATGCTGGTTTCTGTCATAAATTTGATAACTGTTTCCTATGTTATCATGACTTGACAGATATCCTTTCTATGATGTCTAGACCCAGGGTCTGGAATATGACTATGCAGGTGCTGCAGTGGAACCGCAGTGAATGTTGTGTAGGACACTGTCATTTTTAGTTTTCAAGCCATGTCACACTTGCCAGGGAAGAAGTTACTAATAGATTTACACGATCACTGGATTGTTAATGTGTTCAAAGTTTGCTGGTTCTGAAACACCTTGAACCACTCAAGAAAAAAATGTTTTGCCATATTTCCAACTGGTTGACCATATTCTTTCCAAATTTTGCAAAACAATATTTTTTCACTCACATATCAACAATGATTTGTGCCTTGAAAGGGAATACATGTAGTTATTGATGAAACTGATATATCCTTCGAAATGTGGACACTGGCTTCAGTAGTTCAACCTTCACATGGGTCAGTCATGTCTGCATGCAACTTTTTATTCTCTCAAGAGATTTCTAAATTAGAGAGTAAGCACAAGCATTTGTATATGTTCATATTCTCTGAATTGTGTTTCTTGTTTCAGCATGATGTTTGTACCCCTAAGGAAGAGTAAGCAAGTCTTGCAAGGTTCAGCTCTACACCACAGGCCACTAGTTTGACTTCAGCATGATGTTTGTACCCCTAAGGAAGAGTGGGCAAGTCTTGCAAGGTTCAGCTCTACACCACAGGCCACTAGTTTGACTTCAGCATGATGTTTGTACCCCTAAGGAAGAGTGAGCAAGTCTTGCAAGGTTCAGCTCTACACCACAGGCCACTAGTTTGACTTCAGCATGATGTTTGTACCCCTAAGGAAGAGTGAGCAAGTCTTGCAAGGTTCAGCACTACACCACAGGCCACTAGTTTGACTTCAGCATGATGTTTGTACCCCTAAGGAAGAGTGGGCAAGTCTTGCAAGGTTCAGCACTACACCACAGGCCACTAGTTTGACTTCAGCATGATGTTTGTACCCCTAAGAAAGAGTAGGCAAGTCTTGCAAGGTTCAGCTCTACACCACAGGCCACTAGTTTGACTTCAGCATGATGTTTGTACCCCTAAGGAAGAGTGGGTAAGTCTTGCAAGGTTCAGCTCTACACCACAGGCCACAAGTTTGACTTCAGCATGATGTTTGTACCCCTAAGGAAGAGTGGGCAAGTCTTGCAAGGTTCAGCACTACACCACAGGCCACTAGTTTGACTTCAGCATGATGTTTGTACCCCTAAGGAAGAGTGAGCAAGTCTTGCAAGGTTCAGCTCTACACCACAGGCCACTAGTTTGACTTCAGCATGATGTTTGTACCCCTAAGGAAGAGTGAGCAAGTCTTGCAAGGTTCAGCTCTACACCACAGGCCACTAGTTTGACTTCAGCATGATGTTTGTACCCCTAAGGAAGAGTGAGCAAGTCTTGCAAGGTTCAGCTCTACACCACAGGCCACTAGTTTGACTTCAGCATGATGTTTGTACCCCTAAGGAAGAGTGAGCAAGTCTTGCAAGGTTCAGCTCTACACCACAGGCCACTAGTTTGACTTCAGCATGATGTTTGTACCCCTAAGGAAGAGTGAGCAAGTCTTGCAAGGTTCAGCTCTACACCACAGGCCACTAGTTTGACTTCACAGCACCCACAATGGCACTTTTCTGACCCAGACAATCTGATATCACAGCACAGAAAAGTGCCCAATTTCATATTGTAGTTAGTTAGCTGATATTAGTATTTAATAACCAATACTTGTGCTTATATTTTTTAAAAATGCAGATTTTTCCATGTCAGACCGAGGAAGAAGTATTTTTCTTTAGATATGACCTTTGCAGTGATTGTGAACTTTGCTGTTTCAATTTCTGTGATTTGATTCCTCTATTGACCAATCCGAATTGAGTAGTTATCAAATTCATGATTGAATCTGACTTAAATTTATCCTGAAACAAGTCTTCTTCCATTTCTCACTGTTTTCAGTACAAAATCTAAGCAGTGTGGTCAAGTATTGTTCTCAGCAGACTAGCAAAATCCCAGGGAGCAACTTCAATCATGACCTCAAAGAGAGCTTGTAATAATTATAAGCATTAGTAAGATAAATACTATGAATCAATCCCAACTCTACAACATAACCTAGCCAGCGTTCCTGACATAACCTGATTGAATTATGCCAATCTACCATGGGTAAGGTAGCTGAACTCATGGCTGAGCAAACAGGCAGCAAACAACTCCATCCATGAGAATCCCAGTTAGCGCTGCACTGTGCACGTGCATCTGCACATGTGGCAGTTATCACGCACAACAACAGTTTAGTAGCATGGTGGCTGCCACTGGGCCTCCTGCCAAATGCTGGCCGTGTCTTACTGTGGTGGTTATGATTACAAGACATTATCAAGTCTAAAAACACCCTGATCATCTTTGGCAGACACTGCTCTCTAGCTGTTGCCTTTTGAAAGTTATACAACAACACGATGTCCATGGCATCCGGGCCTTTGTTTTTATAGACTGTGCATCATGCTGGAATTCACAAAGATATATGTTTTTATCAGAAACATAAATGTTACATGCACTTTGAATATATTGGAATTCTAACAACCTTTTAGTTATTGACTAAGCACAGGTGTATGGTAGAAATCACGGACATGATAGTCTTCATGATATTACTAACTTTACCAGTCAGGAATACCATGTACAGAACACTGGTCCCTCTTATTGTTTATTCACCAACCTCTATCCCAAAAATGCTATAGTAATATAACAAACACAAGGTTACATGACAAAGTACTGTGTACATTTTCTAAAATGTAACAGGGAATCCTTTAAGTTTGCTTCAGTAGTATTAGTGAGTGAGTGAGTGAGTTGGGTTTAACGCCGCTTTTAGCAATATTCCAGCAATATCACGGCAGGGGACACCAGAAATGGGCTTCACACATTGTACCCATGTGGGGAATCGAACTCGGTCCTTCGGCGTGACGAGTGAACGATTTAACCACTAGGCTACACCACCGCAACCTGTAGTATTGGAATCTAGAGACCACCTTAATTTTGAACTTTCAGTTGCATGTCAAATTTTCAAACACTGGTATATGATGATAAAATATTACTAACATAAAGGGAGATAATCAGCAGGTGTGCTTCTCCAAACATGATTTTGGGTCTCTGTGGTACATATATTAACCCCATATCTACAAATATATATGACCACCTGTTAATTCAATTTGTGCTACTGTAGCAGCAAGCAAATTTAGGATGTGTTTATAGTGCTGACATAGCAGGATAATATAAATGCATCTCTGATTTTCACTAGCATCTCAGATGGAAAGCAATCAGAAGATTTGAATTATTGACTTAACAGCATCCAAGTCAGAGAATATTCAAGCCGTCCACAGGAGTAAGAGAGTTGAAAATATGGAAACAAAGATGATGCAGTGCCCTTGATGTGACCCTCCCCTACCTTGTTTTTGCTGGTGTACATGGAGACTAGATCGGTTGTCCCCGTGAGAGGTGAAGGTCGTATCTCTTTGCACCGCACCATGCTTGGTCACTGTGTAGTTGCAGTCAATCACAACACTCTCCAAGCTGTAGATACCCATCTTCTGCTTACTCCAGTTCTACACATAAAAACACACAGCCACGCTTTCATTCACTGCAGTGTGGCCAGGGCAGAAATCCCACTGACTGTGTTGTAAGCTGAGAAGAAAGCTTGCAGCTGCTATGTACAGCAGGACAGAAGCTGGGTAGACAGCGGCTCCAACACCATGTCCTCAATGCCATGCTACAGCCTGGAGCAATACTGTCTGGCTCAGAACTTGGTAGTAGCCTGTAGCTTGGGAGAACTGTATTCTTCCTCTCAAAAGGGCATGTTTATACACAGGCTAACAGACTCCATGTGGACATGCAAGTTGACATGTATTGAGATGACACACAGGATCTCATCAAACTTCACTCCTAAATGTGTTGCTACTATATGTTTACACTTATGCCAACACAAGATAGTTCTGTTGCCTTGCAAGTTTACAGGACAAGCCATATGGGAAAGTCTTGTTTGCACATCTGCTGAGTCACATCGTAGTGTCGGGCTTGCAAGTTGACTGGACAAGCCACAGCTAAAGTCTTGTGTAGTGTCGGGCTTGCAAGTTGACTGGACAAGCCACAGCTAAAGTCTTGTGTAGTGTCGGGCTTGCAAGTTTACAGGACAAGCCATATGGGAAAGTCTTGTGTAGTGTCGGGCTTGCAAGTTGACTGGACTAGCCACAGCTAAAGTCTTGTTTCCACACAGGCAAAGACACAGATTGTATGGATTCAAGTTGCACGTTTTGCACCTAGATCCACACAGCCATGGTTCCTGGAGTCGTGGGGAAACATCCAGTACATTTCAAGTACTTATCAAGTACAGTAAATTACAATTAACAAACCTGACTTTAACAAAGTGACAGCTAGAGAGAGCTTACCCGTTTGTTTTTGGATCACCAACATTTTCTGTATATTACATAAAGTTGATGCAGACATGCACATAATCAACTGACAGACATAGCAAACTCACTTTGTGGTCCTGTGTGCCCTATGTCAATGACAATGTTTATGTTTATAATAAACTGTAAATCTCTGAGCTGCTTTGTGTCACCAATCAATAAATGAAAACTTCTGCAGCTACTTCAGTATATTCAAAGCAGCAACAAACAATCAACTGACTGACTGACTGACTGACACCAAACAAAAACATTAACCATGGTATGTCAGTCAACCTGAAGATTGACTACAAGAGAGTGAGTGAGTGAGTATGGTTTTATGCCGCTATGGTAACATTCCAGCATCATCACGGTTAAATGTTGTGCTTAGGAACATAGCAATTCCATGTGGGCCTAGATTTTCGAAGCTTTCTTTGCGCTAGGGTAGTCGTAAGTTAATGCTAATGTCTGGCACTTACGAATATCTTAGCGCTAAGAGAGCTTCGAAAATCTAGGCCCTGGACAAAAGCCAGGCTTATAGCCCTAGTCCCCATACCATGCCACAGAATAACATTGATACCCAATTCAGGCAGAAAACCAACTAAAGCGTTTATTCAGCCTTGTCTTATTCCCTTGACACCTTCATGGGTAAAAGTATGCTCTTAACATCTTTTGGTTTGACACAGGCTTGGGATTAAAGAGCTTTGAGCATGCACATAGATGGGATAGACTATAGCTCTATATGAATACCAATACCAATAAACATATTGATCCCTTACAAGTTCAACTATTTGGGCAAGGATCCTATTTCATTCAAGAGCTATTTATTACTATTATATATTGTGGTTTAAGATTTGTATAAATCTACAAGATTTTACCTCATTGTGCACATACAACATACAAACTGTACACCCGTTTTTCAATTTTCAAGAAATTACTGGGTGAAAATCAAATACACAGTAAAGATGTAAGAGAATATCATAGACAATGGCCCGAATATACACCATCAACAGCTCAAACAAACGTTTTGTTTAGAGAAGCTAAAAAGTGGTACCATTACTTGTTCAACTCAGTGAAGTGAGAACTTCAAGCTGAGAAGACAGATAGCAGTACTACTACAAGGATGTAAAGAAGTTGTGCTACATCCAGGCTGAGTCTGTGCCAACACTCTGATACTATATGCAGATTACACTTCAAAAGTAACTCAGCATGAGGGGAAATGGAAGCACCTGTTAAACTGCCCCAAACAGCAAGCTACACATCAAAACATTATACCTAATCTTCCTATTATACCTGATACCTTCCAGATGGTTTAATGTTTTTCCTGTAAAACTGTGTCCTACTTGTACCTACATCATACTGCACATAGTAATGACAAGCAGTTGAGGCCTCGTCACTTCCAGCTTGGATGTAACCTATACATGGCAGACTCATTAATCTACCTTCACCTACTAGCTGGAAATATCATTGTCTTATAAACAGCTCCTTACCTAATATCCCCTATAAATAATCGTGTCTGTAAGGATCCTACTCAGCTGTAGAGAGACTTGTGTAGCCATTGAGATCTGTATATCAACCAGTAAAACTGGCTGTCATAATATGTTAAGATATATCAGATTACTGAGATAACCTGTCTTTTCCCTCACCTCAGGTTTTTCAAACAACTCAGACTGCCCCTATTAATAATCATGATCTCTCCAATAGAAGCCAGCTTTAGACAACAAACATGCACTGTTAATAGTAGTTATCTCTGCAGTGGAAACCAGTTTTAGTCTACAACATGGCCTGTTAACATTAGGTATCTCTGCAGTGGAAACCAGTTTTAGTCTACAACATGGCCTGTTAACATTAGTTATCTCTGCAGTGGAAACCAGTTTTAGTCTACAACATGGCCTGTTAACTTTAGTTATCTCTGCAGTGGAAACCAGTTTTAGTCTACAACATGGCCTGTTAACATTAGTTATCTCTGCAGTGGAAACCAGTTTTAGTCTGAAAACGCAAGTTTCACAACTTTTAGAATTTTAACGTGTTGACAAACTTGAGTTTGCCGTGTGAAGGCCGCTTTAGTCTACATCATGGCCTGTTAACAGTAGTTATAGTATGACCAGAAATTATTGAGAATTTTAGGAATATGTTTAATTGGATTTCTAGTATAAACAACCTTGACCAGCTATCAAGTGCTTGGTTTCATTCAAGAGAGACAACTCCGTTAATCCTTTTTCTTTAGTTTGCGAAGAGTTATCCCCCTTTGTTTACTTGCTAGCAGACGACATTTTCAGTGATCCTCAGTATGGATGATTTAGAGAAGAGGAAGTTGATGTTAGAGTATTATAACAAGTACATCAGATCAGCTAAAGTGATTTCAAGTAGAACAGGCATCCCTTTGTCCACTGTTTATCGTGTTTTGAAAAATATTGCAAATGGATATGGCATTGAGCACCAGGGAGGCGGAGGTAGGCCCAGAAAATTGACTGTCGGTGACAGGAGGCAGCTTGGTATTCTTGTTTCTAAAAACAAACGAAGAAGTTTAGAAAACTTAAGGCTGGATATGATTGATAGAGGAACTGTGGCTGTCTGTAAGGAGACAATTAGAACTGAGCTGCATGCAATGGGTTGGCAGAAAAGTCGAGGAATTCCTTCACCGATCATGAAACCTGAACAAAAGGAGCGAAAGTTGAACTGGTGCTTACAGCATAGAAATTTTAACTGGGACAATGTGACTTTCTCAGATGAAAGTTCTGTGTGGCTGTTTCCTAATACACTGAAATTCTGGACCAAACAAACTGAAAAACCTTTGTATCAGTGCCCAAAGTACAGCCCGAAATTTAACGTGTGGGGTGGCATATCTGTGTTAGGGGCAACGCCCCTCTGTGTATTGAACAGTGAGCGGTACACAGATATTCTCGCGGGACATTTACTTCCATCTGCTCACGTGTTCTATGGAAATTTTTGGATTTTCCAGCAGGACAACGACCCAAAACATCGTTCAAAGCATTCACAGGCCTGGTTTCGGACCCAAAATAGGACATTATTAGATTGGCCAAGCTATAGCTCTGACCTAAATCCAATAGAAAATGTTTGGGGACTTATGAAGGAAAGTGTCAATGAGAAAAATCTGACAAATATTGCTGAAATGAAAGAAGAGGTTGTCCGATATTGGGACAGCATGGACCACGACTTTCTAACTTCTTTGATCAGTAGTATGCCCCGCCGCATTGAAGCCTGCATTGCTGCCTACGGTGACTTGACAAAATACTAACTGTTCACCTGTCTTTGAATTTGGAGTTATGTTCTGCTAATATTCACATTTAATTCATGAGTAATGAGTGAAAAAAAACCCAAAGTTTACAATCTTAAAATTCTCAATAATTTCTTGTTGTACTGTATCTCTGCAGTGGAAACTAGTTTTAGTCTACAACATGAGTTATCTCTGCAGTTCAAACCAGTTTCACTCTACAACATTGGCTGTTAACAGTAGTTATCTCTGCAGTGGAAACCAGTTTTAGTCTACAACAGGCCCTTTTAGCATGGAAACCAGTTTTAATCTACAACAGGCCCTGTTAACATTAGTCAACCCTGCAGTTGAAACCAGTTTTAGTCTACAACATGCCCTGTTAACATTCATCAACCCTGCAGTTGAAACCAGTTTTAGTCTACAACATGCCCTGTTAAAGGTCACATGCAACCAAAAAATCAAACATAATTAAAACACAATTATCACTTCTTCATGACATATAATATGCATTGCTGATTATGAAAAAACAAATCAACAAAATTATAAGCGTATAATCGCAAATCAAAAGTGCAATATTTTGTACTTGGGTTTACCTCCTTCGAAACGAAGCAGCCGGGACACCGAACCCAGTCAGAGCGGGTGGGTGTGCACTCAAGTGTAACGGCTGGTTCATTTGCAGATGCCACCCTCGCAGCTCATTGTGTGTATATATATAGAGATGTTGGGTTTTGTAAATACATGCTCATTTTTTGTGTATAACATTTTGCAATCAACAGACATCATAACATGTCATGTGTTCAAGTATCACACCTGCCTGTCTGTGTAATTACATAATGTGACAGAGACCGAACTCGGGCCATAAATCCATGCATTTTGTTTATGGTGTATAGCCTGATTGGTGTTAAGTTCAAATTGCATGTGGTCAGTGATAGCAGCTGTGTATTGAATATTGTCATTAGCAGACAGGCAGGCAGACACATAGGTGTCAATAAAACAAGACATTGAGTTTTGTCTGTGACAACGACATATCTATATCACAGTTAGAAATTCTGTCAACGCTAAATAATGACATTGCTTTTAAGTATCGAACTGAGAAAGTGACTCGGTAAGAAAAACGTGTGGTGAAATTGACAAATGAAATTATAGGAACAGTTAATTTACTGTCATAACATATAAAAAGCTCGCGCCTGTGAGATATCAACAAAACATTAGAAAAATAGCTCACACCAAAGCCTTCACCGAGTATTCACCGGACAACCGGCTTCCAAGTTGCGCGAACCTATTTCACAGCGCACGTGCTATGAGCGCAGCCCAGCTATTGAAACCCGTTTTCCCCAGAAAAGTCTGGGGAAAATTAGTGAAACGTTTGAACTCCGATTTCGCGCGTTTTTTTTCATCGCGTTATTTTTCAACTTTATAAGTTGAATTTGCATTTTTGACGATTTGTTTCGGTAAGTCCATACCGAAAAGGTATCAGAATCTGCAAAGTTGTGTTTTACGTTGCATGTGACCTTTAACATTAATCAACCCTGCAGTTGAAACCAGTTTTAGTCTACAACATGCCCTGTTAACATTAGTCAACCCTGCAGTTGAAACCAGTTTTACTCTACAACTTGGCCCGTTAATGGCAGTTGACGACTAACAATAATCAAACAACTGTGCAATATACTATTTCCAGTATCAGTAGGTATGATAAAACAAGAATAGAATACTGTCAGCTATTTACTTTTCTGTGTACAATAGTAGGAGTACCCTTCATACTCTGTCATAGTTATCGCCCTGGTTACAGAAATTACATACATACATCATAAAGGCCTCCATACAGGTAAGTGATCAAAATCAACTAATAGTAATAGTTTTACCTTCATCATGTTCATTAATCTAAAGTTTATTCCTGCCTTCCTAGAGTTGCTATAACTATTACACATAATTTGACTGAGACTATGCGCCAACAAACTGTGTTAAAATTTACCAATGCAAGTTACATATGCAGCAAGGCAAGGGTACAGTGGTACAGAAATAACCAGGTGATTGAAGACGTAATAGTAGAAGGCATGGTTTACAGCCTGGTAGTGGTATAGCCTGTTTCAACAAGTACACCAGGCCAACTCTTTTCCTGGCAGTCATTTCACAACCTCCCTGGAAAAAAAGTTCAACCAGCATTCCAGGCTCTATGCTTTCCTGGCAGACAGTGTTATTTCAACATTATGCTGAAGCAGAGATTCAGCCACCATCATGGGCTTATTAACTCCCTGTCAGATAGTGTTACTTCACCATTACCCTGAAACAGAGGATCAAACAGTACTCCGGAACCTATCCCTTCCTGGCAGACAGTGTTACTTCACCATTACCCTGTAACAAAAGTTTACACAGTACCCCGGGACCTATCCCTTCCTAGTAGACAGTGTTACTTCACCATTACCCTGGAACAGATGTTTATACAGTACCCTGGGACCTATCCCTTCCTGGCAGACAGTGTTACTTCACCATTACCCTGTAACAGAAGTTTAACCAGTATCCCAGGACCTATCCCTTCCTAGCAGACAGTGTTACTTCACCATCACCCTGGAACAGAAGCTTAACCTAATATCCCGGGACCTATCCCTTCCTAGCAGACAGTGTTACTTCACCATTACCCTGTAACAGAAGTTTAACCAGTATCCCAGGACCTATCCCTTCCTAGCAGCCAGTGTTACTTCACCATTACCCTGTAACAGAAGTTTAACCAGTACCCTGGGACCTATCCCTTCCTAGCAGACAGTGTTACTTCACCATTACCCTGTAACAAAAGTTTAACCAGTACCCTGGGACCTATCCCTTCCTAGCAGACAGTGTTACTTCACCATTACCCTGTAAGAGAAGTTTAACCAGTACCCTGGGACCTATCCCTTCCTAGCAGACAGTGTTACTTCACCATTACCCTGTAACAAAAGTTTACACAGTACCCCGGGACCTATCCCTTCCTGGCAGACAGTGTTACTTCACCATTACCCTGGAACAGATGTTTATACAGTACCCTGGGACCTATCCCTTCCTGGCAGACAGTGTTACTTCACCATTACCCTGGAACAGATGTTTATACAGTACCCTGGGACCTATCCCTTCCTGGCAGACAGTGTTACTTCACCATTACCCTGGAACAGATGTTTATACAGTACCCTGGGACCTATCCCTTCCTGGCAGACAGTGTTACTTCACCATTACCCTGTAACAGATGTTTATACAGTACCCTGGGACCTATCCCTTCCTGGCAGACAGTGTTACTTCACCATTACCCTGGAACAGATGTTTATACAGTACCCCAGGACCTATCCCTTCCTGGCAGACAGTGTTACTTCACCATTACCCTGTAACAAAAGTTTACACAGTACCCCGGGACCTATCCCTTCCTAGCAGACAGTGTTACTTCACCATTACCCTGTAACAGATGTTTATACAGTACCCCAGGACCTATCCCTTCCTAGCAGCCAGTGTTACTTCACCATTACCCTGTAACAGAAGTTTAACCAGTATCCCAGGACCTATCCCTTCCTAGCAGACAGTGTTACTTCACAATTATCCTGGAACAGATGTTTATACAGTACCCCGGGGACCTATCCCTTCCTGGCAGACAGTGTTACTTCACCATTACCCTGTAACAGAAGTTTATACAGTACCCCGGGACCTATCCCTTCATGGCAGACAGTGTTACTTCACCATTACCCTGTAACAGATGTTTATACAGTAGCCCAGGACCTATCCCTTCCTGGCAGACAGTGTTACTTCACCATTATCCTGGAACAGATGTTTATACAGTACCCTGGGACCTATCCCTTTCTGGCAGACAGTGTTACTTCACCATTATCCTGGAACAGATGTTTATACAGTACCCCAGGACCTATCCCTTCCTGGCAGACAGTGTTACTTCACCATTATCCTGGAACAGATGTTTATACAGTACCCCAGGGACCTATCCCTTCCTGGCAGACAGTGTTACTTCACAATTATCCTGGAACAGATGTTTATACAGTACCCCGGGGACCTATCCCTTCCTGGCAGACAGTGTTACTTCACCATTACCCTGTAACAGAAGTTTATACAGTACCCCGGGACCTATCCCTTCATGGCAGACAGTGTTACTTCACCATTACCCTGTAACAGATGTTTATACAGTAGCCCAGGACCTATCCCTTCCTGGCAGACAGTGTTACTTCACCATTATCCTGGAACAGATGTTTATACAGTACCCTGGGACCTATCCCTTTCTGGCAGACAGTGTTACTTCACCATTATCCTGGAAGAGATGTTTATACAGTACCCCAGGACCTATCCCTTCCTAGCAGACAGTGTTGTTACACTGAGTCACTTGACAAATGAAATATGTTCCTGAGTGGTACATAGCATAGTGTTATATTGAACAAAGTCCCAGCATAATGTTTTTATTCACTGAAGTAAACAATGATTTAAACTTTTCGGAGAGATAATTATTTCTTCACTCAATAAATATTAACAAAATTACTTGATGATAAGGTCATATTCTATGACCAGAGAAAGGGCAGCACAGGTTACAATGATCCATTATTCAGTCCACAGGCTTAATCCTTCCTATCTTTGTCTTACTCCTCCGTAAATACCTGACACCTTCAACAAGTTCACATGCTCGACAGTACTTCAGGCAAGTGGCTTTAATGCCTGTACACATTTAAGATCCTTCCAACAAGTCAAATGCTGTAAAACACAAACCGTTAGAAGAAAAGAAAAACTGTTGAAGGAAACAAAGCCAAATAACTACATATTTTTAGAATTTGTACTGACAACATCCTCCTGTGTGCGTGATTGAACAAATGATCTACAAATGATTATAATGCCACAACAATCCAGATGAACTATTATTCTTCCTTGTTAGTTGCAACTGGTATCAATCAGTTTGGCTGTTGGTTTACATTTGGTTAAGACTGGGATCATTATGTTTACGCTACATATTAAATACAAATTTTTTATTCCCTTTCAAGGCTTACATGTGTTTTGTCAGTAAACAGTCTAAGGGGGACAACTCATGACAGTCTATCAAAACAGCAGACTATCAGATTTCTTTCAACTATGAAATCAGTCTTTGGTTTCTGATTTACACCTTAAAAACATCAACACAATACTCTGTACCCCATCTGGCTCTATAATAATATTGTTGATCACCTATGAATGTGTACACAGTTTCTGCAACATATGAATAGTCATAGATCAACTTTAGCATGTTAAGTGATTGATGAAATTGCGGGATAGTACATTAGATTCAAATACATGTACATCATTACACTGTCATGTATTCTAAAAATGTCTTAATATAAAATGATGATGAAGGTGAGATAAAGAAATGCACCTAAATGTGTTCCAGCAGTTAGTAACATTACTAACCACTACAAGTAGTGCTGGCTGTTGCTCACAATACGCAGATCGATAACTGGAGATGAGTAACCAATCAACGATCGGTCATAATCTCTTAAACCCCACCAAACACTTATCGTGGGCAATGACGAGACACAAACATAACATTGCAAACGAAACAGGCATCGATTTAGACTTCGGTGGTTTACGAGTTACGAAACTGCATCAGTTGTTTATGTTCTGATTTAACAACTAAAACCATAACAAACATACTTTCTGAAGTTGAATTTGAAATTTCATTTCTTATGAATATCGAATAGTCTCTTGAGCTCATAGATACTCACTGACGCAAGCGAGATTGATCAACTGACCAATTATTTGATAAATTGCTCCAGTACTATTACCAAGGCACCTTATTTCCCCTCAAGATGCCTGGCAATATGCAGCTGTAATGTTGCTAGTTTGAACCTTGATTTCTTGCCTTGGTGACGATAATCAAAAAGTTCTCTCTCACTTTCTCAATATGACAGAAAAAATGCTAATGAAACATTACTTTCTATTTATTTACTCTCTCTCACTTCGTGTACATGCATGGTCATTTGTCCTTTAGTGTGCCTTGCTATATTGCATATTTTGTCCTAGGAAACCATGTTTTGTAATATATTTTCATAAAATATTCTAATTCCCTTTTTTCTGTGTATTGAGACTGTGTATCAATGTTTTGTCATGATGTTGAGCCAGCAAAGTATCATCTCTCATGTATCACACATTCCACTATCAGATAGGTGGGGTAGCCTAGTGGATTAAGCGTTCGCTCATCACGCTAAAGGCCCAGGTTCAATTCCCCACATACAATACTCACTCACTCCACTATTAGATGTGTTGTGTTGTAATCCACAGTAGGGTTGGAATATAGGAGAAAATTATATTGTTCATCCTGCCAAATAACTGGGGCTGCAACGAATCCAGTATGAGGCCCACAAGGATTGTTTGAATAATATTTTAATTCGTCCTGGTCCTACACGCTTCACTGATAACCATCTAAAGAAGCCATATAAAACAGTCTTTATATGTAGATGGATATCAGTGAATGAGTGTAGGACCCAGGACGAATTATTTTCAGCAATACAAGTCCCTGTGATGAGGCCAATATAATACATATAATAATAATAATAATAATGACTAGGCAGCGTTTCCTGGGAGAAGTCCCATTCGCTGTCTGGGCTGCGTGTAGAGGGGGCAAGGGCCCTGAGCTGATGATGAGCCTTACCAGCCTGACTGTGCCAGGATCACCCAAACCCTCTCTGCTGCTTATTATCTTTAATCTGTAAAACATAATAATAATAATAAGGGCCTGATGATGTACTCCTCATCGTGGCGGGCCTATATAGGGGAATTATATTCCCTGAACTGAACGTACATCACCCAGTATGGGCTGACCCCCCGAAGCTGGGAAATTACTGGGTTACTACAAGCCAAGAAGAATTCAATTTTTCACTTCCGCAGCCGTCAGCCTTCCTCCGGTAAAGAAACAAAACATACTGGAGATGGGACTTGCCCCAGGGGAAGGCACAGAACCCGGCCAAGAATATCTTGGTCAAACCATCTCAAATCCACACTACTTGAGTGTGCGAGAGCGACAGGGTGGCCTGATAATCCACGCATCAATGGCAAGTCGCTTAAGCTGCATTGGGACAATGCCATGCCCATGTATGCTTACCTGACGGAGCAAAATCTCCGCGACCAATTCCGGTGTCTTAAAAATATCATACGCCGTGAGCCAGTTCAACCCATAACTGGTGCCCGTCAGGAACCTTTGCATGAGCAGAATGCTCAAGTGGCAGCAGACCCAAAACTTCTAATGGATGTCCGTGTCAACCTCTTTCCTCTTTCTGATGGAAACTCTTCTGGCATAGAGCCAATTGGCCCCCGAAATGTCGGACCCTCACTCTTCCTCTTCTTCAGTTGCAGATGTTTCAGAAAATCCTGTGTATATTTTCTTTCATTCTATTTATGATGAAATATCTGATATACCTTTAGAAAAACGGGGGCCAATTCAACAAACAAATTTATCTTTTCCCAAACATGAAATTGATTTATTAAATGACATTATTTCTATGAAACTTTCTACGGACTGTTAATTGAAGTTAATTGTTGTGTCTACGCTGCTGCTCGAACCTTGGAGGAACTTCACTGAGTTTCCAAAGAAAAAACATCTAATACTAAGAAGATTACACAAAAGAAAAACCGGTTTCAAGTAAAACTAACGGAAACTAGAAAATACATTTCCTGGATAGAGTTGTGCCTGAAAGACAAGACAACAAAAGAAAAGGTATTTCTCCAACTGAAAACAAGCGGTGATGGTGAGCATGATAAACGGCCTCCCATGGATGCCAATGAAAGGTTCTGGTCTGTACCCGGCGTGGTGGTCTGTTGTGGTCTGTACCCGGCGACTGTAACCTTGAGGCACCGTGGGGCCGTGATTATGACCATGCAATGCATGAGAAACTAACTAGGTCGTTTGTCTGTTACATCTCACCAGATTGCCTGAGAAGTGTTATAAAAAAAGTCCAAATCTAATACAGCTCCAGGGCCTGATGGCATTCGAAACCGGTATTGGAAACTGTTGCCCTGTGTCCAAACACCATTACTACACTCTTTCAAGACTCTTGTGGACACAGGTGATGTTCCTCCATGGTTCTGCGAAGGTCGCACAATACTTCTCCCCAAGAAAGGAGACTTGACTGATCCCAAAAACTTCCGCCCTATCACGTTTGAATACACAATACAAAATCTTCACAGGGTGTTTGACAAAGCTCGTGTCATCTTACTACTCTTCAAATGATATAATTTACAGAGAGCAGAAGGGAGCAAGAAAGGGATGTTGGGGGTGCAAGGATCAACTTCTTGTACAGAAAATGATTTTGGAAGAGGCTTAAACATATCACCGCAACCTCTCCATGTGCTGGATTGACTACAAAAAAAGCATACGACTCTGTCCCTCACGAATGGATTCTGAAGTCTCTGCGTTGAATTGACCTCCCGAGCGACTACTTGATTTACTCAAGTCTTTAATGAGTTGCTGGTCGACTCAACTTGAGATGTACTCGCAAGGGCAGGTGCAGACTTCAGAATCTATTCCAATCAGAAGGGGAATTTTTAAGGGGGACTCCTTCAGTCCTTTGCTTTTTTGTTTGTCTCTAAATCCTTTGAGCTTTCTGCTCAATAAAGAGGAGGGTTACCATCCCGGACCTCCTCAGCACAGATCACCAACACCACTTACTCATCTCCTTTACATGGATGACATCGAGCTCCTTGCCAAAGGAGATACCAATTTGAAAGAGCAGGTTCTCCTTGTCGAGTCCTTTTCTAATGATATTGGCATGACATTTGGACTCGACAAATGTAATACCCTTCATTTGAAACGTGGCAAGGTAGTTAATGATCAATCGGTCAAGTTACAAGGGGGAGGAGTTATTGAGCATCTTGTGGAAGATCAGGCCTACACCTATCTTGGAATGCAAGTTCGAGACAAGCTCCAAAATGCCCAGATTCAAGAAAAACTTCGGGCCGAGTATAAATCTCGCTTAAAGAAAATCTGGAGCTCAGAGCTAAATGCTCGAAACAAGGTCAAAGCCACCAATACTTTTGCTGTGCCAGTCCTTTCCTATTCCTTTGGAGTAGTTGACTGGACAAAACAAGACATCCAGAGTCTTGACCGTCTGACCAGAAGGATCATGACTGATAACAGAGCCCACCACCCTCGTTCCTCTCTCAACCGTTTATATATGCCAATCAATTCGGGAGGTCGGGGTTTGAATAATGTGGAAGCTCTTCATGATAGAATTTTATTGTGTACTTTTGCACATATTTATTTATCAGATGATCCTCTGGTGATGCATGTCAAGACTCATGATGAAAGCAAGCAATTCCACAGCTATTTTAAGCGTGCCAAGGTTGTTGGACAGAATCTGAGATCTGAGGTTGATTTTGTTGATGGCGATGTACTGCTGGACGGTACAGTGATGGGAGTAAACCAGGTGAAGTCCTTCACCAAGTCTGCCCAGAGTCGGTCTTTTGTGGAGAAGCTTTCTGAGAAGCCATTGCATCGTGTGTACATACAGTGTGTGGAACAGAATAGCAATCCCACCGACTCCTTCGCCTGGATGAAGTCGGCTGGTCTTAAATGTGAAACTGAGGGCTTTCTTTTTGCTGCTCAGGACCAGTCACTTCCCACTCGTAATCGCCTAAATGTGATTCTTAAAGAAAATATCAATATGAAATGTCGACTGTGTAATGAATTTACAGAGACTGTCCAACATTTTGTCAGTGGATGCCCTTCCTTGGCACAAACAGCATATCTTAAACGACATGATGGCATGGCTCGTTGCTTTTACTACTGTCTCCGACATGCCTGTGGCTTTGACTCCGAGGTCCATCCATGGTACGACCCTGAACATGTCCAGGGCGTCATGGAAAATGATACTTTCAAACTTCTGTGGAACAGGCCCATATACAGCCTCAGAAGAATTCCTGCCAACAAACCTGATATTGTCCTTTTTGATAAAGCCAATGAATGTATTTATATCATTGAATTTTCTGTCCCTTTTGACACCAATGTGATTGGCAAGATTCAGGAAAAGCATGATAAATATGCGGACCTCACCTTTGAAATGTCTCGCTTGCATCCCAAGTACACTGTCGTCAGGCTCCCCATTGTTCTCGGTGCCCTTGGTTTGGTACCTCCTGATCTCTTGGCGCAGATCAGGAGAGTGCCCGGGTTCTCCACCTGGAGCACAGCCCTTCTGACACTCTGGGTGATGCAGAAGGCTGCAGTGTTGGGGAGCCTTCATATTCTCCGGAAAGTTCTTGGTGGGTTCGACTGGGCAGCGTTTCCTGGAAGAAGTCCCATTCGCTGTCTGGGCTGCGTGTAGAGGGGCCGAGGGCCCTGAGCTGATGATGAGCCTTACCAGCCTGACTGTGCCAGGATCACCCGAACCCTCTCTGCTGCATATTATCTTTAATCTGTAAAACATAATAATAATAATAATAATAATAATAATAACCTGATCTTGTCCTTTTTGATAAAGCCAATGAATTTATTTATATCATTGAACTTTCTGTCCCTTTTGACACCAATGTGATTGGCAAGATTCAGGAAAAGCATACTAAGTATGCGGACCTCGCCTTTGAAATGTCTCGCTTGCATCCCAAGTACACTGTCGTCAGGCTCCCCATTGTTCTCGGTGCCCTTGGTTTGGTACCTCCTGATCTCTTGGCGCAGATCAGGAGAGTGCCCGGTTTCTCCACCGGGAGCACAGCCCTTCTGACACTCTGGGTAATGCAGAAGGCTGCAGTGTTGGGGAGCCTTCATATTCTCCGGAAAGTTCTTGGTGGGTTCGACTAGGCAGCCTTTCCTGGGAGAAGTCCCATTCGCTGACTGGGCTGCGTGTAGAGGGGGCAAGGGCCCTGAGCTGATGATGAGTCTTACCAGCCTGACCGAGCCAGAATCACCCGAACCCTCTCTGCTGCATACTATCTTTAATCTGTAAAATATAATAAATGTCACTTATAAAGTGCAAATGTCCACACATGTATGAGTGCTCAATTCATATCCCGAATATTGGTTAACGAAAAAAGATATTGAGTAATGATTACCATAAAAAGTCGGCACTTATCTACAGTAAAACAGTATACCAATATATTAAAAAAAACTGTCTTCTGTTTTAACCATGTCAACAATGTGACCAGTGATCACATACAATCAAAGTAGACATACAAGAGTGTTGACTATTTTCCTGTTCGTCTAAGATAAAATGAATTAAATTCATGAAGGTATACAGTTTGATTCACTGAATATGTGAGTGAATCATAACAGCCTTTAAAGTCACATAAGAAATATAGCCTCTGGACCGGATGGATGCTGGCTGCCTTGGCCTATATTCAGGGAGATGTTCAAAAAGAGTTCCACAAATGACAGCATTGAATGTTGGTGGAACTGTGAACATATATATGATAGGTACTGCTGCATGCAAGGGTAGCAGTTCTGCATTATCCCATGGGAAAGAGCACAATATTCCTATCTAACCATTCCTGAAATGAAATGTCACATTTGTGTCAATCAAACTATAATCACATATTCAACCATATGCCAATCTGGGAAGATATAGCTGCAAAAGTGGCAATAAAGACCCATAGATTTCAAGTTTCTTTTCACCATCTGAACTTCCTGAAGTGATTTCTCTTCAAATAAGCTCACTATTTGGGTTAATGATACAGAATCAGTTGTGACACACCTGTTTTGCACTGTGTACCTTAAACACATCTAACTTTGTGACTACACACGGTTGTAGCGTAACTCAGAAATAACTTTATGTGAACATGTGGATCATGGCAAATCCCATCAATATACAGAGTAAGGATGCCACGATACATCGATGCATAGTTTTAGTTTTTTTCTAAGACGATACAATTATTGATACATTCAAAACTGTATCGATACTTAGTTTTGAAAGTATCGGTTTAAATATGTTTCGTTTACATTTTGTATCATGTTTTTTTTATGTTATGAGAGTTATAAATGATTTTTTTTCATGCATAAAGATGGGAAATATGTAATTTTTAAGATAAAATTAATATTTTATACTTATCCTGACTCATGATTATTTGCTTTCTCATCCTCTCTTCGAAGGGTCAAGTGGAAACTTGAATCCTTTCAATTCCCTTGAAGCAAACGTACAATCACTCACCCTTTATTACCTCCCCTGGTTTCCCGCCAAAACCCTTGCACGTGACCTCCCATGCCTTGGTCCTCACTCTCTCCGAAATATGCCCCACTCAGGTCTACAGGGAAACCCGTGTGGTGAGAGGGGACGGTTGGGAGGGCTTCATCTCATGAGTCAGGATAAGTATAAAATATTAATTTTATCATAAAAATTACATATTTTTCCTTATCCTGACTCATGATTATTTGCTTTCTCATCCTCTCTTCCGAAGGGTCAAGTGGAAACTTGAATCCTTTCAATTCCCTTGAAGCAAACGTACAATCACTCACCCTTTATTACCTCCCCTGGTTTCCCGCCAAAACCTGGCACGTGACCTCCCATGCCTTGGTCCTCACTCTCTCCGAAATATGCCCCACTCAGGTCTACAGGGAAACCCGTGTGGTGAGAGGGGACAGTTGGGAGGGCTTCATCTCATGAGTCTGGATAAGTATAAAATATTAATTTTATCATAAAAATTACATATTTTTCCTTATCCTGACTCATGATTATTTGCTTTCTAAATCCGACGGATAGGTGGTGGGTCAGCCACCTATGGGATTCCCTGCATGATTGTATTCACGTCAGCGTTCGCTCGATTTACCCCCTGGGAATTTTCTTCATATGCGGCTAACTTCAATATTATCTTGATGTTAATTGGGGGACCACCTTCTTATACATTCGTATTAGAAGTAAACTTCTTAAGTTTTGTGGATTTAGTATACTAGACGTTGTGTTTTCTAGATATTCTGCAACGATCCAATATGTTTACGGTAAGAACATTACCGAAACTGGTATCGCAACCCATCTGTTAAGGCAAGAACATTACCATAACTGAGTCTATGTATCACTCATGCGCTGTTTTATCTCGTAAAACAGGGGAACATGGACTCTTAGCCGATGGCAATGGAACAGTTGCATGGCGTCAATGAGTCTTCGTGACAAGGGTGAGATTCTTCATCGTCTGGCCGGCATAGTGAGTTGTTGTGCTACGACTAGAGGGCCGAATTGATGTATACCAGATACATCTTCCGTGGAGATGTCTCTCAGGTAGTGGTTAGCGAAGACAGTGTCTGACTTCCAAAAGCAGCCTTCCATTATAGATGATATTGAGCAGTTTCCATGTAGGGCGAGTGTCGAGGCCAATGCTCTTACTTCATGAGGGTTATATGCTCTTGGAGGTTCTAACCCTGCTGCTTTGTAGGCCCTTAAGATCACCGCTCTGATCCAAAAGGAGACCGTAGTACGGGAGACTTCTACCGTCGTAGCGGGTGATAGCGGGATAAATAGACGCTTGAACTTCTTCCTTCTCGTAGCAGATTTCTGCAAGTAGATTTTCAGCGCTCTGACCAGACATAATGATAGATCTTGAGTGTCCTGTGGACCCAAGATAGTTGATAATGCTGGAACGTAAAATTGACGATCCGGTTGTCCCGGGCAGCTGATTCTTTGCTATAAAGTCCCATCTAAGGCCTAGATGGACTGGGGGCGGTGGGGTAGCCTATTGGTTAAAGCGTTGGCTCGTCACGCCGAAGACCCGGGTTCGATTCCCCACATGGGCACAATGTGTTAAGCCCATTTCTGGTGTCCCCCGCCATGATATTGCTGGAATATTGCTAAAAGCGGCGTAAAACTAAACTCAGTCAGTCAGCTAGATGGACTGCTTCCCTTCTTCCCGTCGAATCTCATACGGCTGAAGTCAAGGGCGTGTATCTCAGACATCCGAGCTGCAGTAGCCAAGGTGAACAGGAATATCGTCTTTTGAGTTAATAACTCAAATGTCGTCTCTGTCAGCGGCTCATATACCTCACTTATGAGGTGCTGTAGTACTATATTGAGGTCCCAAGCTGGTGCCCTGAACTTCTGTTGTTGATCTTCTAACTTGAATTATCTCAGCAGGGCTATAAGTTCAGGCACTTTGATCAATTTCACCCCTGTCTTCATGGTGATGACCGAACTGATTGCTGCAAGATAAGTAGACAATGTGGAACCCTTCAGATGTCTAGTGGACCTCAAATGACACAAGTAATCTGCTACTTGTGGATTAGTCGCTCTTCTGGCCGTGAACTTATGTTGAGCAGCATACTGTTCAAAACTTCTCCACTTGTCATCATATAGATTACGTGTAGATCTACGTAGAGCTAAGGTTACTGCCTTGGCTGCTCTAGTGGAGTATCCTCGACCCTTCAAGCAGTATGTGATATGTTCCATACGTGTAGCTGGAACGCTTTTGGGTTGCCGTGTCGCTGCTTGGTGTGAGGATGGACGAGTACATTCGGCCAGTCTGGGAGTCATAGTACAGGTTCGCCGTGAAGATCTATGAGGTTTGGGAACCATAGTCTTGCTGGCCAGTAAGGCGCTACCAAAGTCAGTTGTAGGACCCTCGTCCGGTTGATCTTGCGAAGTACTTGTGGTAACAGGATCGGTGGAGGGAAGGCGTAAGCCTTCATCCCTTCCCATGATATGGCTAAGGCGTCGACAGCCCATGCTAGCGGGTCTGGCACTGGCGAGACAAATGTTGTCACCTGATTGTTGAAGCGAGTCGCAAACAGGTCTATGTGAGGACAGCCTAGTTGGGCTGTTATCCACTGGAACACCTCCGGATGTAACTTCCACTCTGTGGGAGATGGCCGTACTGGTCTGGATAGAGCGTCTGCTAAGATGTTCTTTGCCCCTGGGATGTGGCAAGCCCTCATCTTCAGGTTGATTTTGTCTGCGATGTCGAATAGCTGGAACGTCAGTTGAAGCAGCGGCACTGATCTTGTGGACCCTTGTAGATTTATGTAAAAGGCAACCGTGGAGTTGTCTGTGTGTATCATCAGTACCTGATTCTTTAATTGCGCCGCCCAATGTAGTACTGCTTCTATTAATGCTTTCAGTTCCAGCTGATTGATGTGCAGACCCTTCTCTGTTTGTGACCACCGCCCTGCCATAACTTCGTCGTTGAGATGTGCCCCCAACCTTGGAGGGACGATCCACGAGAGAAGTCTGTTGTAATTTGGCTCTCTCAAATAGGTTCCACCGCAAACATTCGACTTTATTGTCCACCAAAGCATGGCTTGCTTTAGATGTTGTGGGATGGCAAACTTCAGGACATCGTCTAGATGCGCTATCAGGAACCGTTGTAGCGGACGAAGTTGTCATCCTCCTCTGCGGGTGAGAGCCTGTGCCGACGTCAATAGACCCAAGATTCGCTGCCACGTTCTCAAGTCTAGTAGATTGTTGAGAGCGTCTGGTATGCACGACTGGATGCTCTGCCATCGGTCATCTGGCACCAGAATGCGATTTTCTGACGTCAGGAATCTGATGCCTAAGAATTGTAGATCTTGGGTCGGCTCCAACTCCGACTTCTGATGATTCACCAGCCAGCCCAACTGTGTCAATAGGTTGATCGTAAACTGCAGTTGTAGTTTGAGTTGATCTTCATCTTGATGTGCCTGGATGCCGTCGTCTAGGTAGAAGGCACTTCGTACGCCCCTCTGATGGAGATAAACGACAATCGGTTTGGTTATTCGTGTAAATAGCCACGGGGCCGACGAAATTCCAAACGACAGTACCTTCCATTGGTAATGACGACCTTCGAACAGGAATCTCAGGTATTTCTGTGATTCTGGATGTATTGGTATGTGCAGATAGGCATCTTGCAGATCTATGCTGGCCATGAAGTCGTTGGGTCGGATAAGATGTCTCAGCTGAGGCAGATGTAACATCTTGAACTTCTCTGGTTTCAACAGGTAATGCTTGTTGAAGCTCTTCATATTGAAGATTAGACTGAACTTCTCTTGGGAGTTCTTCTTTGGTACCAGGAAAATTGGAGAATAATACCCGGGCGTCAGTCCGCGTTGATCGACTACCTCTACTGCATCTTTTACCACCAACATCTCGATAGCTTCGGTGAGCTTGTCTCGCAGTAGTTGCAGGTACTTGAAGACCCACAGTTGATCTGCTCAACGGTGGTGTCGACTGCAACAGGACACTGTAGCCCTCTCGTAAGACTTCTGTGACGTAATCGTCCTGTAGTATTCTCCAATTTTCCCAGTATAGTCCCAGACGTCCACCCACAGATGACGGTTGTACCGGAACGGCTGGGGGTGGAAGCGACAAGTCGCTCCGAACCTTCTCTTCAGTAACGGGATCTTCTGCCACTGCTGGAGATCCTGCCTCGGCCTGAGTAACTTCTGACGTTACTGGGACGACGAAAAGATCCCATGTTGCCACCACGTGAAGGCGCAAACTTCTCCTTTTTGGCTCTCTGAATACCAGAGAAACGGGATCTTAGTTGACTACGCTGAGTTGATTGACGCACCATGGTGTTCATCGTCTGTACGGACTTGATCAACATCAAGTCTTTTGAGTCTTGAGATACTTCACGTGACAACTGCCGGATGCCGCCATCAAATAGGGTAGGCACTGCCCAAGGCTTCCTTAGTTAAGGCTTGGTGTAGACATCTGGCCACATACTGGAACTCAGCAACCCTTGTTGACGTAAAAGGGTGATGCCCCCCGATGTAGAAGCCAAGTGATCGGAGATAAATTCCTGATTTTTACGCTGGACCACTAAGGTAGACTTGATCATCTTTTCTTCTTCCGTCTTAGGATTCTTGAAGGCGTACATCAATGCTTTGTTGATGGCTCTAGATCTTGCTAACCCGTAGAAGGCTCTACGGGTTGTCGTATCAAGTTGCGCCATTCTCTTATCTTCCACCTTGTAACTGCGAGACTTCGAGTCAGTGACCAGATATAAATCTTCGTCAACTTCTGGCTCCTTGTCGAACTGACTCATGTTGTGATGTCGGAATCGTTTAGGGTTAAACTGCAGAGTATGTTGCCCCTGTGTCTTCGAGGCCTTCTCGAAGGCTGCTTTCAGGTTGTCTGAAACCTGCGCAATGGGCTTCATTGGCAGGATAGTAATTGATTCGTAGTCATCATCCTTCATACAGTACGTCTCTGCCTGATTAGCGTCTCTAGCCGGGGACGATAACGGGAGACCATCAGCCACCCACGCCAGTACCTCAGCTTCAGTGAAGATGGCATCATCGTCTTCAGTATGCTGTACTCCATCTGCCAGGCCTTGATGTGAGATGTCTACGTTGACTGCTGACGACGTAGTAAATGACCGGTCTGCCATCATCTCCTCTACTGCAACGCTGCTCTAAAGAGCCGTCTGCTTCTTCTCCCGGTCTAGCTTCATCTCCATCGCCTGCATCACCCTACGTGTGATTGTATCAGCAAAGTCTTCAGCGTTGACCACCGGATGCTGCTGCGGGATTACTGGAACTGTCTCGCCTGTCGGCCTCGCAGACGGGTTAGCGTTCGCAAACGCTAACGGGTTCCCGCCTGACTTTTGCGGTCTCTGGTTCTGCAACGGCTTCATTTGACTGCTTGCGTGAAAGTGAGTAACTTTCAATAGTCTATCTGCATCACTGCTCTCGGTAGACTGCAACGATGACATCGGCGATGTCATGCTTCTAATCTGCGCTGACAGTATCTCAGGACTGGAAGATCTCTGCGACGCTGAAAGGAAAATCTCCGGCTGCAACACTGGAGGACTGCCGAAGCTGGAACCATCTGCTTCAGCGCCAGGCACATCAATATCTGTTGATAGACGCTGCATAGACGTATGTAGCGCCAATCTCGCCGATTTACCAGATTGGGACGATCTAGATGAGTGCCTGGATGATGATGACTGCTTCCCTTAAGCCGTCGTCTTGCTCTTCTTATGTTGTGATGCCTTCTCTGCTGGAGGGGACTTCCTTTTACTTACACTACAGTGTGTGGAGATACCTTCTCCTTTACGGTTGACGTCGCAGAGTTAGGCTGGGATGACATCATATATCAGCACAGCTCAAGCCGTAGTCACAGCAACTCACAATTCTCACGACTGTATCACCTTCTCACGCAGTCTGGTTAACTGTACCAACAGGTTGTGAAATATTACAATCAAATTCGCAATCACATGTGAAAAAATTTACAAGTAAATTTTCACAATTCAATTAATATATAAGGTCATAAATTCAATATATACACATATCATTATACAGAATAATCAACATCAAGACATATTCAACTCATAAACCAGACAAGAAGAACACCAGAGTGTAATTCAAGCGTAGAGATGTGCTGAATCACTGTTTACACTTGCAAAATGTAAGCAAACAGTCATCTGAAAACGGAGTAAAACGTGAATTAATTTGACATGAAATGTACAAATTTTGTTAATAATATGATGAATAATATATTAATAAACACATTCACGGCAGAATTTGTGTTATAATTCCAAAACTTTTTAAGTTATATGCCGAGAAAGGACCCTGAAGTGACCGCCCAACCGTCCGCTAGGGCGATAGAGGAGAGAGTGAGGACCAAGACATGGGAGGTCACGTGCCAGGTTTTGGCGGGAAACCAGGGGAGGTAATAAAGGGTGAGTGATTGTACGTTTGCTTCAAGGGAATTGAAAGGATTCAAGTTTCCACTTGACCCTTCGGAAGAGAGGATGAGAAAGCAAATAATCATGAGTCAGGATAAGGAAAAATTAGAACTTTTTAATCTCTGAGAATAAAATATGTTGATCTTTTTATGGACAATTATAAAATATGAAAACTTATATTAATGTTCAAAATGTAACTAAATTTATGCAATAATGCCTCGAAAAAAGGTATCGGGATACATATCGAATCATGACATGGGTATCATAATACGTATCGATTCATGAAACTTATGTATCGTGACATCCCTAATAGCAAGTGTTCCAAATGATCTAAATGAAGCTTTATGATCTAAATACAAGGCTGCGATTCATCAAGGACAGACCATGTGATATTCTGCAATACACTGGTGCAAGGTGTTTTTAATTCTTGTTGTTGCTGTTGTTTAGGCTCATAGATTTGAATAAAAAATATCTGGTTTTGCAAATGTTTCTGAAAATATATATCCAGTCACCATACAAAATGCCTCCTCCGAGATTATCCAATTGCCAATCCCTGGGGGGTAATTGTTTTAAATGACACAGTCCTTGGAGTGCCTTTCTTGGGACCAAGGATATGAAAACAATCTATTTTGGTCAAGTTTTAGACTAAATGATTGGTATAAAATGTATGAACATTATGAACATCAGACTGCTATTTCAGAGAAAATAAACACAGTTATCCTAATTTCTGCACATACAACAATGCCTAACAAAATAGAAAACACAACTTTAACAGTGATTCATCATGTTTCAAATTATCTGAAAGTGTCTCATCACCTGTCAGTTTAGATCTACATGCCTTTACTGAAAGGATATGTTAAATAGGTTTTTACTTCTCATGATATACGATGTTCACCAATCTCATCACTCTAGAAAATTGTGTATACAGTTATGAACATAAACACATGTCAGTCTGGTTGCAGCTCTCTCTTTAATATCCTTTGTAGTAGGGATGTCAGGATACAGGTGCCTCACGATACGATATGTATCTCAATATTTCTGACATTTAGCACATAACAAGCAGCCATTACCTGGACGGCAAATCATATCTTTTATCATGTGTATAGTTAGAGATTACTGGAGAAAGGACAACTGACCAAGTACCCATCAACCACACTCACAAATTCAAGTCATATTTAGTGTTCTGTAAAGGAAAACTACTGGTACAAAAGATAAATGTGATAAGCTCAGTTTCATAATCTGTCCTGTTTGTATTTGACAAAACAAGAAATAAACTTTCTTCAGTTTCCACTCTAGTATTGTCAATTGCACAAGTTCGATCAACACTTAACTTCGATCGTCCCGTCTCTGTAGTTCAGATGTTATGAAAGCTAAAGCTTTATTTTTACAGGTTACGACCAATGGTGAACCACCCAGAAGAGGCCAATATTGGAAATATTTGTCTGCAGTCCAAGACAAACGTATAATGCTGTTTTCTGGATGGGATGGAAATTTGGGAAGCTGCCACTACCTTTGCTGTTCCATTTGCTACACTTCATCATTCATGACCGGATTTGTGGGATTCTATTGAATGCACTACTACTTAGAGAACCCCTACTGTCCATAGAACAGCAGGGACTTGTTTCACATATTGACGCCATGGCAAATTTTGGGCACGGCTATACTAGCTCGGAGCAGAGACCATATAATATTAATCTGAGGTTACCACTACTGCCACAGACCTAGCAATTCATCTTAGAAAAATGTCAAAGGATGGTTCTATGGATTCATGAAACAATGGCCTGATCTATTGCTGTAAGAAGGCATGAGCCCTTAAATACAAAGAGCGAAAGCTACCTCAGAGGAGAGCGTCACTCATTATTTTCACAAGCTTGGACACATCATGGATAGGTATAACCTGAAGACATGCCGTCATCAAATTTATAATGTTGATGAAAAGGGAGAATCACACCCCACCATCAGTAGCTACATCGAGTCAGAGTGCTCCAGCTGCAGTTACAACATCAAGATCAAGTACTACAACTGTTATAGGTTGCGGCAATGCGTCTGGTAGTCCTATGCCACAATATTTCGTATTCAAGGGCAAGAGGATGCGGGAAGAACTCCTTTCAGGAAGTACACCTGGCGCAGCAGGCACTGAAGCGACTCAGGCTGCACAAACAAGGAGATATTTCAACACTGCAGAAAGTCCACTTCTTATTGTGTACGATGGTCATAGATTCCATGTATGATGCACATTAGCATCACATTATTCTGTTTGTACTGCCTCCCCACATGTCCCATGGATGTTGGTTGCCTTGGACCCATTGCTAAAATTTACAACCTAGGTTATAAGTATATGCGAGAAAATGCCACCAGTTTAGTTGATACACATTCGGTTTGTGAACTTGGCTGTAGAGCTTATAACCTGTTGCTGACAACAAATTTGCAAAATTCTTTCAGAAATTGTACCCATATGACAAGTCTACCACCGCCAATATCAATTTTTTGCCATCAACAGTTTTTAAGTCAACTGCACTTTCGCTGCTTCCTGATACTGAAGTTATTAAATCAAGTGTGCCAGTTACAGACACAGATGTCACTTCATCTACTGAGGCCAGCTGGATTCCTTAAAGACAAGTCGACTATACTTCTCAAGAAAGCTGTGCCTACTAAAAAGAGAAACATTTTGAACACTGTTGTCGGGGGCAAGGTTATCATCGAAGACGTTATTATGAAGAAAATCATTTCCCACCAGACTGTCAAACCGGCATCCCAAATGAGAAAGCATACACCTATATCAGGTAAATCTTCAAATAAAACTACTGTCATTGCGACCAAAGCAACAACTTCTGCAACTTCATGTACCAACTCACACCAGGACAATATTTTGGATTCGAATGATAGTGATAAAATATTTGTATCTGATGAGGTTCAAGCTGGTGTCTCATTAATAGTGACAATCTGGGGACAATGTACCCACCCTACATGTCAGCACTGGGCACATTTACATTTCTGCATGACAGTTTGTGTTGTGCGTCGACACAATGAGCCCTTGTCACGATGAGGAAGAATAACTCCCTGTATCATACCTGTAAATATGCTGAATATTTGTGACTTTTCATCGCTTTTTAAATGTAAGATGATACCAATATGACTTGTAACTCTAAAAAAATGCTTTCTTCAGTTTTACAATATACCTACTGACATGTTTATGACATTCAGAATTCATGTGCAACTTGGCAAGTGCACCCAAAGTACTCTGTCACAATACAGACCTGTTACAAACTTCTTAAAAGGCTTCTTTATGGATGGAGTTGAGTCCTTGTTTCGAATTGAGCATGGTAGAAGGGTGATGATGGGTCAAATGTGTGTATGTGTTTGATGTGTTTTAGTGTTGGGAATTGGTTGAAATCTCACAATTGATGATTGGTTTATTACCAACGAGCTATCATAAAAAAAATTGGTTAGCGTCATTTTTACAATTTTCCTGTTCAGGTTGTTATTGCAGATAAGAATAACATGGTTCCCTGTTGCTTTTTGTCTTACTTAGAGATTGCGCAAATTGCATTTGCGACTTTCACATCCAAAGTAAAATGATGCAACTTGCTACTTTTAACTGATGACTAATATTACGTTAATATAACACCTCCCACAGAAATATTCAGTTATGACTTTTCAGTAAATGAAGTGAAGTTTCTAAGAATTAAACCTGTTTTAAGGCCCTGACAACTTTTAAGATATGATCCACCTTCAAGTAGGTCCAAAATCGTTTGTGTTTGATTATGAGAAAATGTGATCAATTGCTTGGTCGTTTGGTAACGGCGACCAATCTTCGATTATTTCAATTAATCGGACCACCACTAATGTGTTTCCTGTGTATGAAATATGGACCTTGCATACCACAGATACTGTTTTTTTCACTGCAAATTTCATGCATCCCTGCATTCATAGTGAACTGGAAACTTACAAATATTTCCAAAACTGAGATATAAATTTCCTGGATGATTTTCTCAAACTCACCTTCCATGAAATCGATGATGCTACTTTCCATATCCATGTGAAGACATGCGTTTCTATGTTTCGGATGGGATACGGTGGCCAGCATGGTCTGGCCTTATCCAATCACAGTGTTCGCGAATAGTGTCTGACCCTCTGACAAATCCGGCAGATTCGCCAACGGTCGGATAGAAGTCTACAACCCACCGGCCCCAGTGTCCAAATGTATATTTCACAATGACTTTGACTGAAGTTCTTATATGTGACATGTGACACTTGTTTGCTATTTTTTTCATCTTAATTTTTCTTATGTTTGTTAATAATTGCAATGCCACATTATAAGAAATGTTAAATCTGAAATGTGTGTTTAATTTTATTCCATGGGTCCTGTGAATTTTCAATGGGTCAGACAGACATCTTAAACTTACAGGACCAAATGTCCTGTTACTTTGAAACACCCTTCGTGAACACTGCAATCATATTTGGAGTATTGTATTATCTTAGGAAGAAGAGTAAAGCTAGCCAAACTTGTTATCAGGATGGTCTCGCATTCATCAAAGCACCAAATGCATCATAAAAGAGCTTTAGGACAAGGTTTTATATCAGATATCTGTGCAAAACTGAAATACTAATACATATATGTCAAAATATTCATGGATACTAAATCAAATGAATCGAGAATCGTGTGTTGTATCACGCAAAGTTTGCTTGAATTGTGACATTTCTAGCTACCATTGAAGCATAAAGTGAAAGTAGGTAGGTGTTGCTACCTACTGTGACATACATATAATAAAATGGCAGG
This sequence comes from Haliotis rubra, assembly GCF_003918875.1. NCBI lineage: Eukaryota > Metazoa > Mollusca > Gastropoda > Lepetellida > Haliotidae > Haliotis > Haliotis rubra. Next base: position 404,697 of record NW_025766436.1, read on the forward strand.
TAGATTTGCAAGTATCAATCTGAGTTGAGCGAAGTCTTATTTTCAGCCACAAATATCATAAAAACAACGCGCTGAAACCGACCACCACAATTAGCATAGCATTTATGAATGAACTGTTCATGGTTTGGGTGTAAGGTCATGTCATCACTGCCAGCCAACGTCATCGAAAAGAAAGGGTTCGACTCTCGTCACTAGCAATGCTGACAGTGGTCTGTTTACAAACACATCATTACTTCAACACCCATTCAAAAACGTATAAGGCACTCGCAAACAGTTTAATATTGTCATGATAGCTACCTTCACAGAAAAAAAATAAACAGAGCTTATGACAACCGGAAGTGTAAGATCTTACCTCGGCCATGGTACCCCGATGTTGAATTCCCCATGACGGAGGCGACAGCTTGCCGTGCGTCCTTGGGAGATTGTTCGCAAAGTGGATATTAAAATATACCCCTGATATCAAGGCTTTATTCGATCCAGCATCAAGCACTCCGAGCTCGTTTTTCCACCTGCAGACGCCATTCTGACCGGAAGTGCGCGAAATCAAATTCTTCGTCGCTTAACTCATGCGTTTTATATATATAACACATACTTTAACACACACTGCACGGTGTTAGTTTTATAATTTGAAGTACATTGGTGCTGATAATTGCATTATTTCATCATTTGTAGAATGTCTATAAAGTCATTTTTGTTGAGTAGATGTGGGACAGGTGTTTCAGGGGACATAACTCTATTTAATTCTGCTTTGGGAACACGTTACTTCCAGAAGTGATAAGAGTACAGAATATCTTGATCGTATGATATTGTTATTTACGGTAATCATTCTTGGCCAGTTTCCATATTACCATTTGTATATTTCTGCCTTCTTCATCCTCAGCCTCGTGAAGACGTGCATCCTAATTTGAATGTTTTATTTCGAATGTCCCACAAAGTATTGTGTCCAAATAGTACGTTTTGGAAAAGTGCTTACTGAAGTTACTCGCTTTATAACGAGGTGTATGGACACCTGTAAATACTCGAATGATGGCTTGCTTTTATATTAGTATAAAGTTGTCTTTTAAAAAGTTTTACAGTTATTGTGATTTACGAGAATACAACGGATGTTGGTTGTTAAACATTGCTAAAGGTCACATGCAACGTAAAACACAACTTTGCAGATTCTGATACCTTTCGGTATGGACTTACCGAAACAAATCATCAAAAATGCAAATTCAACTTATAAAGTTGAAAAATAACATGACGAAAAAACATGCGAAATCGGATTTCAAACGATTCACTAATTTTCCCCCAGAGCTTAGGGGAAAACAGGTTTCAACAGCTGGGCTGGGCTGTGCTCATAGCACATGCACAGTGAAATGAATCGGGTTGTCCGGTGAATACTCGGTGAAGGCTTTGGTGTGAGCTATTTTTCTAATGTTTTGTTGATATTTCACAGGTGCGAGCTTTTTATATGTTATGACAGTAGATTACCGATTTAACTGTTTATATAATTTCATTTGTCTATTTCACCACACGTTCTTCTTATCTTAAAAGCAATGTCATTATTTAGCGCTGACAGAATTTCTAACTGTGATATAGATACGTCGTTGTCACAGACAAAACTCAATGTCTGTTTTATTGACACCTATGTGTCTGCCTGCCTGTCTGCTATTGACAATATTCAATACACAACTTCGATCACTGACCACATGAAATTTGAACTTAACACCTATCAGGCTATACACCATAAACAAAAGGCATTGATTTATGGCCTGAGTTTGGTCTCTGTCACATTATGTAATTACACCGACAGGCAGGTGTGATACTTGTACACATGACATGTTATGATGTCTGTTGATTGCAAAATGTTATACACAAAAAAAGGAGCATGTATTTACAAAACCCAACAGCTTTATATATAATATACACACACACAATGAGCCATGAGGGCATCTGCAAATGAACTAGCCGTTACACTTGAGTGCACACCCACCCGCTCTGACTGGGTTCGGTATCCCGGCTGCATCGTTTCATGGGAAGTAAACCCAAGTACAAAATATTGCACTTTTGATTTGCGATTGTACGCTTATAATTTTGTTTATATGTTTTTTTCATAATCAGCAATGTATATTATATGTCATGAGTAAGTGATAATTGTGTTATAATTATGTTTGAATTTTTGGTTGCATGTGACCTTTAAAAGGGAAACAAAACTCCAACATTGAAAACATCGAAATATGGATTGGTTGTTTCTTCTTGGAATACAGATTTGTCAGTTTTAGTATCATTGTAATATTGAATATTTAATTAAATCTACTATAATAAACTTAAAAATTAAAACCCCACTCTTTCATATATTATGCAAATTTTGCTGGTAAAAAAGCCTTGTTAGTTCTAAGATCATAGATGTGTGTAGCTTTAACCTTGAGTCTTGTATTTTCTACAGACCAGTCAAAACATTTGAAGGTCAAATTGTTAAGTTTACTACTTATATCACATATCACATGTAAAATATGAAATATTAGTATTTTTCTGACAAGATGACAGTGTTTTGTTGTTTTGAAAAGTGCAATGAAACAGGGAAGTAATTTTAGGATTGTGACCTGTGGTCTTGGTGGCAAGGTACTTTAGTATCAGAGACGAAAGGGAAATGATAATTTTATAAGCCCATGTTGTACCACTCATATTAACAGTTAATACTTATTTTCACACAATACATACCTCCTCCAAAATGAATGGAACAAATTCTGCTGGAGGAACTTGGAAACCAACCATCTCTTGAGATGTGATCAAGCCAGAGTTTCGTCCACTCGTCATGTACAGGAATTCTGTGATAAGAAAACTTTCACACCTGCATGTTTATCCTTCTGAAGTTTGTACATCCAGGTACACAACAAAAACATCCTGATCAATTGCCTTTTTGTCTGAGCTGAGGAGAGCGTTGTTGTTCTGTCAAACTCATGACGAGGACTGAGTCCAACCTTGTACATCAACCTCATTTATTGTACTTACATCAATCACTTACTGTTCAAATCTTTACTCTGTGTGTGTGTGTGTGTGTGTGTGTGTGTGTGTGTGTGTGTGTGTGTGTGTGCGTGTTAGTAGCTACACCTAAACATCGCTCATATTATATTAAAGAAGTTGTATATCCATAGAACTCTCCTTATTGTGTGATGTTAATTTGTTTAATTTATTTATCTGTGATATGTCATCAACAGAGTCACATTTGACAAGAAGTAATTAGTTTTTAAAACATGAACATTTCTGGGACATGGTGATGTCACTGCAGTAAATGTTGATATGATGCTAGTGACTTATCCTTGGCTACTTGCTATTTTTCCTCACAGTTTTGAGCTCCTAGATTCCAGTGATACTTTAGTTCTTCATGTACAAAATCAAAGCTCCGTAACTCATTTTGTTTCGTCTAATCGCTGACGGTAATTGACATCCAGTGATTGCTTGGGCTAATTAAAATGGCACCGGCTTGCCAATTAAAAGTTGGTGTTTTGTTTCCCTTTAAGCACCCAAAACACCATGTTAACTGTGTTAACTAAATCCTCCCCAGAACATAATAATTGCAGATGTAAATATGGTTTATGGAGACTTACATGTCACATGACCAATTTGTGTTTGCATGTGAACATGTGAGTTTAATTTCGTTTATTGCTTGTTTTTTAAACCAAAATATAAAATATATGGTGCTGTTTTCACGGTAGTTCTCCATGTTACTTTTGTGTGGTTCCGTTTTTGAGATTTGCTGCCATCTTGCTGAAGTGCTGTTTGGCAATAAGCCATTTGTCAAATGTTTGATAATGGTTTCATTATATTCTGTTATAGTTTTTGTTTTCTTTTAGTCAAATCCTTTGGAAGTGATCTCTGTGAACTGTGTCGTACACACCAAGGTGGCGTCTAACCATCCTTGTAAGACGACTGCAGAAGTCTGCTGAAGACATAAGTATCAGGTTATTCACCGGAACACATGTCGTGAACAGGAGCATAAAATAGCAGGTGAATCTCTCGTCTGTATGTTGTCTTGTTCTGGTCTGTTTTTTATTCCACCCAGTAATGGGGTGGTGTTCTACCTCAAGCGTCACTGGTGTAAATATACCCATTGATGTGATAAATAAATAATAAGTGAATTTTATTGGGGTTTTTTTTTACATTGGGAATTGTAACTATCTGACAGGTAACCTTAGCAGGTTGCCAGTCTAGCTGTCAAGATAGATTTTATGTGAATGGTCACCACTGTAGTAAACAAGTTAGATGTTTACTCCAGAATCAGATAAACACAGACTTCCTGTCTGATCCCTGAACATGCTTAACAAGTGACAACAGATTGTTCATTCAGGTTTCAACTTTCATCAATAAATACCAGGTTGGTAGGCTTTATGTCCTCCATTACCAATATTGGGACATTGTTTCCATAGTGACATGTTTTTTTGTCAGATAATAATATGAGTGTGTGTAAAACAAGTCATGCATGAACTTGGTGCAACTGCTGCCATCTATGGACATGTAAACAATATGTTGAGTAAGAGGCTGCAAGGCTAGGTCACATGTTGCACAAGAAATAGCTGAGCATAATCCGAGCGGTGATTATTAGGAGCACTTGATGGATTCCCTGTGGCCGGAACCAGTGTGTTGCTAGACTGACACAATAAGACTTGAAAAGTGACGGAGGAATGTAGGGTACATACAAATACCCAATGAGAATGATATATCATGTTGTAAATTGCATAATTATCTGTCGATTAGATGGTTTTCCACTTTACAAATAACCCTTTTTCTTAGACACTTCGCTAAAATATCAAAGGCGCTGTAAGGATCTGGTTTGGTTTATTATTTCAAGTGATATCATTGGGGCGTAGAGCATTTGAAACTAAAAGGCTGAAAAGTACAGGTGACTAAAGGGCAGATAATTACAGGTGATTAAAGGGCAGATAATTACAGGTGCCTTGTCACATGTTTCGAAGGTCTCGTGGCGACATGCATGGTCGTCAGGCACATGTTCGTATGTTTGTCTTCATGAGAGCGCATATAAAACGGTAAGAAAATTTCATGAATTGATATGTTTGCAATGATTTGGTAATTATATATAAGTTATTTTAAGTAAATAAATGAAAACTATGCAGTCCGTAATACGTTATGACTAAGTTATGTACTGTTGTAAACATTTGACATTACTACTGTATGTGAATCTAAGTTAGTTTTGTTTATTGTTGCAGTCAGTCACATCTCAAGTCAACTCAATACAACCAATCTTCTAAGAATAAAGATATGACGTCGCTCTCTCATAATCATCGTTCGTTCGTTCATTTCGTTCGTACGTTCGTTCGTTCGTTATAATAGGCGCAGGCAGTACTTTATCAGGCTTTACGTCACCCTGTATTGACGTCACTATGCCATTCTTGTCTGCCCCCTTGTAATCAATCGTAACCTTGGTTACCAAGGTCACGATACATGTCAGTTGTCATTGCCTAGTACATTGCCTCGTCTCCTACAGTGCAACTAACTCTGTAGCACCCTGTTACTTGGTTCGCAGTTGCTTCAGTCAGCTTACATTACTGGTGGAAATGTTCCGTTTCCATTATGTTTGATGGAAGAAATGTCTCAATTCGACTCACAATTAAACAGCGACACAGCAGCTTTCACCAGTTAAGCCTATGTGTACAGTCCCACGATGCATCCAAGGAATATCGCGTGACTAGAACGCTTCATCTGGATATACTGATATAAGTTTTTGTTGGAAGTAGAAATGCAATTTTCATGTTGCCTTATATCGTTTACGGTAATCTCAGGTTCTAATTAAAATACCGGTAGTCGTTAAAAGATAAGATATTTAACCCGAATGTAAACCGTTATTTCTTGGTAGTGTGCGTCTTAACATAGGGGAACAGACACATTAATGGAACTTTGTGTACCCCTCTTATACACTTTTCAGAGGGGTACACAAAGTCTGCAGTTTAGACTACCAGTTGTCCGTCTTCGATTTTTGTGGAAGTCGCGATGGCTGAGCTGGTTAGGCGGCTGACTTTGTGTGCTGGCGATTAGGTGCCCAACTCTGACTCTGAGGGTGTGGGTTCGAATCCTGTATGGGACTCAACCAAAAAAAGTTCTAGAATTTGTACTTTACTAAAAAAGTGTAATCCCAAATATAACATATGTTCCATGTATAGTGTAATAAAGTACACTATTGCTCTGAACTATTATAGTTAAAATACGAGCAAGCTTGCATCAAAGTGCTATAGTTAACGACAAAAGCATATTTCTTAATCCCATGATCATTTATCGCCTGGTCAAATTAAAATTAGATGTGTATGAAAGCACCAAAGTCTATTTATGGGAAAAACGCAGCTTTATTTTTTGTGTTTGTTGTGTATCTGTATACACACATTACTAAGTTGCACCAATGACATGCATGTCACTAACAGCATGTTCACATTCATGGTAGTTGCAGCTGTGAGTTTCACTCAGCAACTTTCAGTTTTCATCATGTTGTTGTAAATAATAATGTTACACTCTGTTGATAAGCAAGATACATTTCCACCAGTTTCAGTAATCTCCCGGGAAGCATAGAGGTGTGAGGATGGATGTCTTGGACTGTATCTTGTTGACCATACTGGGCGCCATTGTGGTGTCCCTGTTTGTCATCATCTACCTCAAAGTCACCATGGGTCGGTGTGTGAGCAAGGCTGACCTCTCGGGAAAGACTGCCATTGTCACAGGAGCAAATACAGGTAATGTTACAACAAAGGTGTTTGGGCAGTTTAGGTTGTGTTGGTATGTATTGCAGTACACTGATGTTATTGTGATGTGTGTCTTTAACGTCTTTGAGTGCTTGACACAGCTTGACAGTGGTACAAGAATCTGTATCAAAACGTCACACACACAAATTAAAAGAAGTTGTTATCCATAAAGTTTGTTCAATAATATGTGACTTTGTATCTTGAAAGCTAAGTGTACAAAAAGGGAAGTAGCTCTCAAAGCAAATAAAGATGTTTACCAATGAAGGATGAGTCATTATACATCAGTGATTGAGACATTGGAGCTAAACATCCATTACTAGTTATGGAATGAAGGATAACTAGTAAAATATAGATACATTGTTCACAATGTAATACAAAATACCATAACCTGAATAATAACAGGAATGATTGGATGTTTATCAGGCGCCGGAATGTTACTCCTGAGTAATCACATTTGTCATGTTAGATCAGATCAGTTGTTGTTTGTGTATGTTAGCTCAGTCCCCCCTATGATATTGCTGGAATATTGGTGCAAAAGCTGCGTAAAACTAAACTCACACACTATGTTAGATCAGTGTAATCTGATGTTCAATATTGATTTAATACTTGAGTATAAGTTGTTTATCATTTATGTTATACAAGAGTAATAAGGATCTCAAAAGCTGTTGTCAAAGTAATCAGAAAGTATATTCTGTTCAGGCATAGGTTTCTACACAGCACTGGACTTTGCGACTCGAAACGCGCGGGTCATCCTTGCATGCCGGAATGCACAGAAAGCCAAGGTCGCCTGTGACCAGATCAGACAAGAGACAGGCAATGAAAATGTCACTGTGGGAATCATAGATTTGTGCTCATTAAAATCTGTGAGAAAATTTGCTGAGGAGTTCTTAAAGGATGAGAGAAGATTGGATATCCTTGTGAACAATGCCAGCGTCTTGGGTAGGATTTTTGTAAATACTGATAGCATTTTATGATTCTTGTGAATACTGATAGCATCTTAGTTTGGATTCTTGGAAATACTGATAGCATCTTATGTAGGTTTTTTTTTAATACTAATATGTCTTATGTAGGATTATTGTGAATACTGATAGTGTCTTATGTAGGATTCTTGTGAATACTGACAGGATCTTATGTAGGATTCTTGTGAATACTGATAGTGTCTTATGTAGGCTTATTGTGAATACTGATAGTGTCTTATGTAGGATTCTTGTGAATACTGATAGTGTCTTATGTAGGCTTATTGTGAATACTCATAGTGTCTTATGTAGGATTCTTGTGAATACTGATAGTGTCTTATGTAGGCTTATTGTGAATACTCATAGTGTCTTATGTAGGATTCTTGTGAATACTGATAGTGTCTTATGTAGGCTTATTGTGAATACTCATAGTGTCTTATGTAGGATTCTTGTGAATACTGATAGTGTCTTATGTAGGCTTATTGTGAATACTGATAGTGTCTTATGTAGGATTCTTGTGAATACTGATAGTGTCTTATGTAGGCTTATTGTGAATACTGATAGTGTCTTATGTAGGATTCTTGTGAATACTCATAGTGTCTTATGTAGGCTTCTTGTGAATACTGATAGTGTCTTATGTAGGCTTATTGTGAATACTCATAGTGTCTTGTGTAGGATTCTTGTGAATACTGATAGTGTCTTATGTAGGATTCTTGTGAATACTGATAGTGTCTTATGTAGGCTTATTGTGAATACTCATAGTGTCTTTTGTAGGATTCTTGTGAATTCTGATAGTGTCTTATGTAGGCTTATTGTGAATACTGATAGTGTCTTATGTAGGATTCTTGTGAATACTGATAGTGTCTTATGTAGGATTCTTGTGAATACTGATAGTGTCTTATGTAGGCTTATTGTGAATACTGATAGTGTCTTATGTAGGATTCTTGTGAATACTGATAGTGTCTTATGTAGGATTCTTGTGAATACTGATAGTGTCTTATGTAGGCTTATTGTGAGTACTGATAGCGTCTTATGTAGGCTTATTGTGAATACAGACAGGATCTTATATGTAGGATTCTTGTGAATACCCATAGGATGTTATGTAGGGTTTTAGTGAATTCTGACGGGATCTTGTGAATGCTGATTGCATCTTATGTAGGATTCTTGTGAAGATTGGTGTCTTTGTAGGATGATTTAAACTACAGTTGAAATGTGATGATGTCATGTCTAGGATTCTTGTGAATAAGGACAATGTCTTATATAGAAATTGTTTAAGTATGTCTACAACAGTATTAGAAAATAATCACATTTTCTGTGACAAGTACATGAGTACATGTCTCATGTTTGTAAGTCACTGAGTGATTAGTAAGGACCTTATGATGGACCAGGGATATCAGCCAGAATTACTAATACTTATCTTCATCATTGACAGGGTAGTTAAACAATCTCATGTGGGTCAGTATGGGTCAAGCAAAGAGTAAATGGTTGTCGGTATTTTAAGCCATGTTTCCAATCTCCAGACCACCGTGAACTTTCATTCTGATATGAATTAATAATACATTTCCTTATCTCAACTTTCCTGGCTGCTATATCCAACCATTGCACCTTGATCTTTCTTTAGGTTCATTAATTACAAATTGTTTTCAAAGCAAAGCAACACAATCTGTGCCACAATTCCTAGTTGTAAAGCAAGGCTTGAGAAACACATTAGAAAATGCTACCAGTCTGTCGGAGAGCTCCATGCACCAACCTTGGAATTGTTGTAACATATGTTGTATTTGGGATTACACTTTCTAGTAAAGTACAGATTCTAGTACTTTTGTTGGGTTGAGTCTCATCTGGGATTCGAACCCACACTCTCAGAGTCAGGCACCTAATCACCAACACACAAAGTCATCCGCCTAACCAGCTCAGCCACCGTGGTTTCCACAAAAATGGAGGTCGGATAACTGGTAGTCTAGACTACGGGTAGGCAATGCATAGGGATTGAGGAATGACAATCACCAGAGCATCCATGACATTCACTTTGAAATTCAGACATGACATTTGTAAAGTCATCCATGCTTGTTTTTGATATTAATATATGTATGCAGAGACATTATAGAAGGTCCCACAATATTTTGATAACCCTGATTTATTGTTTGAGAGACACTGAGTCTTCCTGACCAGAGGGCAGTTGGACAAGGGTGAGCATGACTAAACTGTTTGTTTCTGTTGACCAGGTCTGCCCAAGGAAATGACCGAGGAAGGACTGGAGTCCATGTTTGCAGCCAATCACTTTGGTCCATTCTTGCTCACAAACCTCCTTCTGGGTAAGTCTCAGATTATCTCATCTTCTGTAACTGTCCTGTAATTAGTTACCATGGTTACTGGAGAGCAAGTGTAGAATAAGTCTCAACATAACATGCTTTGGGTAGATCAGTATGTAGAACCTGTTTTGTTTCATGTTGGATTCATTTTCTTTCAAAGAACTTTCTCAAATTGAAGTTCTTAGAGCAGACTGATTAAACAAGGCAACCATCTGATCTGGCATGATCACCAGACTGAAAAGCCCTTTTATCATGGACATGGAGATGGTGGCAAGCATTGGATCTTGATTTCAATTGGAAAAGCGAACATTTGCGTTGAATATGTTTATATATTTGTTATGCATCTTTTGTTTACCTTACTTCATCCATTTGCATTCACCAATTCACCATCAGTTGTACTTTCTCAGTTTTGGACTTTCCAAATACTCTGTAAAAACAATATATCTTGCTCTCTGCTAAACCTTACCTTTTATCTAACCTTCACTAAAGATCTGTTGTGTTCATGGCCCTTTTATCTAATGTTCGTAGTAGTCAGTAGCTGTGGTTGATCTTCTGTATAGCTGGGGCTATTACTTTGCATGATATTCACATCAATGGTCATGTGTAGGCTTGTTCAAGAGCTTCAAAGCAGCCATATTGAAAGGACACCTCAAGATCATAAGTCATGATCATAAGATGTAGGTAGACTATAGTGTGGTTTATTCCAGACCACCAGTGGAGGTAAACGTGTGTACATTCTTCGTGATGTGTATTGTTTTTGTTTGTAGTGATGGTCATATAGATGTCCTGTTTTGGGCCAAAAGTGGCCACTCAGCCATTTGTATTCAGAATGCCTGAAACTACAAAAAATAACCCTACCCTATACACCATAATATGTACCCTGGGACTTTATTAAGACCATACAGAAGTTAAATTCATGGTCGTAGGTATAAAGATTTTGTATAGACTGGTGTTGAAGCAGATCAAGGATGTGATCTGGGAGGTTCCATTTGTCCAGAACTTATATCCTTACCTTGACTTGACCTTTGCATTTTGACAAGGCTGTATAATTCTTTCCAATACATTCTTGGTTCTGTTGACATGATCACCTCAGAAATCACTGGACCAGTGGAACTGTAACTACAGGGGTGGAAATAACTTTAAAATTGCTAGTGTACTCCGGAACAGTGGCATATGTAAAATCACTTGCCCTGATAATTTTTCCACTATACCGGCCGTTTTCTTGTTGATTTTTCAAAATAAACAACATAATTAACATTGGAAAGTCAACTGGACACCGGTACGGTGAGATATACAAATTTGCTTGCCCGACAGAAAAAAACACTGGACTCGGACGTCGGGCAATGGGTTATTTCAACCCCTGAACTTCATCTAATTAATTGACGAGGTTTATGTCAGAAAGCTCACTTACATCGCCATTTCAAAATAAATTGCTATAAAATCATAAAAAGAAGTTACATTTTACAAAAATGAACATTGCTGAATGTGTTTTTGTTTCTGTAGATGCAACTACGTCAGTTGGTCTTCATTATTTATCATGCAAAAAACTATTTGGGGTGAGATACATAATATTAATAATTTTTCCTTATCCTGACTCATGCTTAATTGCTTGTCTTCTTCCTCTTGCGAACATAGTGGAACACTTGTATCTCCTTATTGAAGCTCCCTTCATTAAAGCGTACGTAAAATCACTAATCACTACTCACCAAGAGTTGTCCCTCCTTCCGTTTTGGCGGGAACTGGCGCCACTGTTCCCCAACATGCTTCACTCTCTCCTTCTTCGCCCAGTGAGCAGGTTGTGAGAGCGCCTGTGTCTCCTTACGGCACTATATCCTTTGATTAATTAGTTAGTTACCTCTATAAGTTCTTTATACAGGTTTAGCTAGTATCCTTCATCAATATGATTTGATATTTATTCGTATTTACCACTGTTTATTCACGGTGTATTCCGTGTTTGTTCAGTAGTTTACGTTCATGAAAATCTGTTCCGTATGTAAGTTACGTTTCTTTGCTGCTGACCCGCACCTAATATGCCCTAGCTGCACGGTACCATGTTCTTTCAGCTCACGCTGCAATTATTGCAAGCATTTATCAACTTGTGCATTTAATAAATATCTTCTTTGCGTCCTGAGACGTGCCGCAGATAGGTCGAGAAGGATTGATCCAGTCATGGATAATTCAGCTGAGTCCCTCACCAGTCAACTGCTGTCGGACGACCCCCTACCGTCTGGTGTTCCGCTGGAGTTTCCCTCGGAGGAGAGGCGTGGGACGAAGTCCGCCATCTCCAAGAAGAGACCTGCATCTCCAGACATCCCGTCGTCGCAGTCCAAGACTCGGAGGTCATCAACCACCCAGCGCAGACTTCGCACCCCCAGGGCAGCGTCCACCACCAAGGGGAAGTCAGCGCAGACTACTAGAACTTTCTCGGCCGAGATTGTTCCCGTCGCAGAACAGGGCCTGTATGATGATCAGCCGATCATCATCCCAGAGGTTCATCACAAGAAACGACCGGTCTCAGCTACGGTGACTTCAGCGCAGATCCATTCTCAACCCGAAGTATCAACGCTGACAACAGATGATCGTCCTGTGGGCCCCGTCGCCATCAAGGCAGAAAGGGCAGCGCTGGTACCACCGCAGACCTTCCCGGGCGACTTTATGCAGCAGTTCTCCCAGCAGATCATGGACATAATGGAGGAGCGTTACGGCCTAGAAAAGAGACAGCCAGCCCAGGGCCCGAGCCTTCACGAAAGCTCCAACGCAGACATCATCTCTGAGGGGCCTGCCATCAACGTGACTTCTGCCAGCAGAACTACACTACCGGACCAGCCTGCGCGAAGGTCAACTCAGCCACCCCCTGCGGAGGACTCGGACGATCAGCGTTCGCGAAGGCGTTCGCGGAGGGCTACTCGATCTTCACCTGCTTCGGACTCGGATGATCAACGTTCGCGAAAGCGTTTGCGAAGGAGGAATCGCTCATCCCCGGACTCTGGCTAAGACAACCAGCCTTCGCGAAGGACCAGTCGCCACTCCCCAAGTGTGGACTCAGTTGAACCTTCGCCTGTTACAGGTCCTCATCAACGCTCATCTCGACGACCTACAACCCTTCGGTCTACCGAATTACCTCAGACCTCATCTACTATGGTGGACCCGGAGGTCGAATGTTTGCGAAGGCATCTATTTAGCAGAACCGGAGTTCAAGACCCATCTATACGTAGACGCATCACTCCAAGGTTGGGGAGCACATCTCGACAACCATGTGGCAGCTGGGATATGGAACCAGGAAGAGAAACGTCTGCACATCAACATCCTGGAGATGAAAGCAGCCATCAACGCCATACTCCATTGGAGCACCATTCTACAGAATTCGCATCTCATGGTACACACAGACAACTCGACAGTGGCGTTTTACATAAACAAGCAAGGCTCAACAAGATCATTGAACCTACTAGATCTCTGCTTTCAACTGTTCGACCTAATCGACGATCTGAACATCCACGACTTGTACGACGACAAAGGGCGCAGTTTTGAGACCTACGCTGCTAAAAAGGGATTTACAGCTAGAAATGCAACACATCCTCAAGTGGCAGACTATCTTTGTCACCTACGACAAACCAAACGTCTGAAAGGGTCTACACTCTCAACATACCTAGCGGCATTGAGTTCAGTGATAACTATGAGGACGGGTGCAAAGCTAACCAAAGTACCAGAGTTACTGGCCTTGTTACGCTCTTATAAATTGGAGGACCAAAAACAGAGATTTCACGCTCCGGCATGGGACCTCAATATTGTTCTCAAACATCTCACAAGTGCCTTTACGAACCACTGGAGACGACATCCTTTGAATTCTTGACACAGAAAACGCTGTTCCTGCTAGCCCTAGCAACAGCAGCCAGGATGTCGGAAATTCATTCTCTAGATTACGAGAGAACGAGATTTGATGAAAATCAAAACACAGTGCACATGGGACTGCGATGGGATTTTATCGCTAAGAATCAACTGCCAGGTCAACCGGACAGACAATTCCATGTCCCTGCACTATCCTCCATACTCGGACCACATGATACGCTTGACTTATCCTTGTGCCCAATGAGAGCATTGAAAGTTTATCTACATCGATCCAGAATGAGGAGACGCAAGTTTAAATGACTTTTCGTCCATCAACAGTGACACAGACGGAAGTCTCCCGCACTACGATATCAATCTGGATAAGAACTGTCATACTACGAGCCTACAAGGCTGCAGGACTCGATCCTCCAAGAGCCTGAAAATTAGAGCACTGGCGTCAACACTCGCTCTACATGGGAATTGCTCGCTTAACACGATCATGGAGGGCTGTTTCTGGAAATCGGACATGGTGTTTGCAAACCACTACTTGAGAGATATCGCCACCGAGGACGTCTCAGGCATTCACCATTTCGGCCCTCTGGTTGTCGCACAGCAGTTGACAGTTCCCCACAGAAGATGAGACGTAGTCTCGCTGTGTTATCACATGACTTAAGTAGGACAGAAGTAGGACCAAAGTTAACTATTGTGGTGCCCCCATCAAAAGGCAGCTGAAAGAACACGTTTGCTTACAGCAGCAGAATTTAGCATAATTACAGTGCCATTATGAAGTTCCCGTAGGGGGTTTATTTTGACGTAAGATTCACTAATTAAATCCTAAAGTGCTTTTTCCCACCACCTTCCGGCCGGATTCTACAAGCAATTAAGCATGAGTCAGGATAAGGAAAAATATGTAATTTTCTGAATAAAATTGATATTTTATACTTATCCTGACTCATGAGGTAAGCCCTCCCAACCTCCCCACAAGACACTTTGGATTTCCCTGCAAATTCAAGTGTCAGGCTCATGTTCAGGAGAGAGTGAAGCATGTGGGGGAACAGTGGCGCCAGTTCCCGCCAAAACGGAAGGAGGGACAACTCTTGGTGAGTAGTGATTAGTGATTTTACGTACGCTTTATTGAAGGGAGCTTCAATAAGGAGATACAAGTGTTCCACTATGTTCGCAAGAGGAAGAAGACAAGCAATTAAGCATGAGTCAGGATAAGTATAAAATATCAATTTTATTCAGAAAATTACATTATTAAGTGGCTTTGTTTACATTTCAAACTGTTGACTACACATCCGGGTGAGCTGAAGTCATGTATTCTTGGACTGAATCATTTTTAGAAATGTGAACGTTTTTGTGTGTTTTCTTCCACCAGACTTGATGAAGAAAACCGGGAATGCAAGGATCATTACAGTGTCATCCCTTGTGAATAAATTTGGTAAAATAGACTTTGAGAATCTGCGGGCAGAAAAGAGCTTTGACAGATTCCGTATCTACAATGACTCCAAACTGGCTAATGTAATTTTCACAAAGGAACTAGCCAGACGTCTGGAAGGGACAGGTAATTAAAGGCATGACATCTGATCATTTCCACACTCCCTCATACACCAGCATGGCATCTGATCATTTCCACACTCCCTCATACACCAGCATGGCATCTGATCATTTCCACACTCCCTCATACACCAGCATGGCATCTGATCATTTCCACACTCCCTCATACACCAGTATGGAATCTATGATCGTTTCCACACTCCATCAAACACCAACACAGAATCTATGATCATTTCCACGCTCCCTCAAACAGCAGCATGGAATCTAGGATCATTTCCACACTCCCTCAAACACCAGCATGAAATCTAGGATCATTTCCACGCTCCCTCAAACAGCAGCATGGAATTTGGATCATTTCCACACTCCCCCAAACACCAGCATGGAATCTAGGATCATTTCCACACTCCCTCAAACACCAGCATGAAATCTAGGATCATTTCCACGCTCCCTCAAACAGCAGCATGGAATTTGGATCATTTCCACACTCCCCCAAACACCAGCATGGAATCTAGGATCATTTCCACACTCCCTCAAACACCAGCATGGAATTTGTATCTGTGTACAATCTGGTGTGATGTTGTGTGGTTTCTGTGCTACCTATCTTTAGGTTACAGGTCTGATGGTGTGTTGTTTCAGTGCTACCCATGTTTATGTTACAGGTGTGATGGTGTGTTGTTTCTGTGCTACATGTGTTTATGTGACAGGTGTGTTGTTTCTGTGTTTTCAGGTGTGATGGTGTGTTGTTTCTGTGCTACCTGTGTTTATGTGACAGGTGTGATGTTGTGTTGTTTCTGTGCTACTTATCTTTATTTGACAGGTTTGATGGTGTTTTGTTTCTGTGCTACCTGTGTTTATGTGACAGGTGTGATGGTGTGTTGTTTCTGTATGTTACAGGTGTGATGGTGTGTTGTTTCTGTACTACCTGTGTTTATGTGTGTTGTTTCTGTATGTGACGTGTGATGGTGTGTTGTTTCTGTATGTTACAGGTGTGATGGTGTGTTGTTTCTGTATGTTACAGGTGTGATGGTGTGTTGTTTCTGTGCTACCTGTGTTTATGTGACAGGTGTGATGGTGTGTTGTTTCTGTGCTACCTGTGTTTATGTGACAGGTGTGATGGTGTGTTGTTTCTGTATGTTACAGGTGTGATGGTGTGTTGTTTCTGTATGTTACAGGTGTGATGGTGTGTTGTTTCTCTATGTTACAGGTGTGATGGTGTGTTGTTTCTGTGCTACCTGTGTTTATGTGACAGGTGTGATGGTGTGTTGTTTCTGTGCTACCTGTGTTTATGTGACAGGTGTGATGGTGTGTTGTTTCTGTATGTTACAGTTGTGACGGTGTGTTGTTTCTGTATGTTACAAGTGTGATGTGTGTTGTTTCTGTATGTTACAGTTGTGATGGTGTGTTTCTGTATATTATAGGTGTGATGGTGTGTTGTTTCTGTATGTGACAGGTGTGATGGTGTGTTGTTTCTGTATGTTACAGGTGTGATGGTGTGTTGTTTCTGTATGTTACAGGTGTGATGGTGTGTTGTTTCTGTCTGTGACAGGTGTGATGGTGTGTTTCTGTGTGTATGTTACAGGTGTGATAGTGTGTTGTTTCTGTATGTTACAGTTGTGATGGTGTGTTGTTTCTGTGTGTATGTTACAGGTGTGGTGTGTTGTTTTTGTATGTTACAGTTGTGTTGGTGTGTTGTTTCTGTGTGTATGTTACAGGTGTGATGGTGTGTTGTTTCTGTATGTGACAGGTGTGATGGTGTGTTGTTTCTGTATGTTACAGGTGTGATGGTGTGTTGTTTCTGTATGTTACAGTTGTGATGGTGTGTTGTTTCTGTATGTGACAGTTGTGATGGTGGTGTTGTTTCTGTGTGTATGTTACAGGTGTGATGGTGTGTTGTGTGTGTGTGTTACAGGTGTGATGGTGTTTGTTTCTGTGTGTGTGAGGTGTGTGTTGTGTTCTGTATGTGACAGGTGTGATGGTGTGTTGTTTCTGTATGTGACAGGTGTGATGGTGTGTAGTTTCTGTATGTGACAGGTGTGATGGTGTGTTGTTTCTGTATGTTACAGGTGTGATGGTGTGTTGTTTCTGTATGTTACAGTTGTGAAGGTGTGTTGTTTCTGTATGTTACAGGTGTGATGGTGTGTTGTTTCTGTGTGTATGTTACAGGTGTGATGGTGTGTTGTTTCTGTGTGTATGATACAGGTGTGATGGTGTGTTGTTTCTGTGTGTATGTTATAGGTGTGATGGTGTGTTGTTTCTGTATGTGACAGGTGTGATGGTGTGTTGTTTCTGTATGTGACAGGTGTGATGGTGTGTAGTTTCTGTATGTGACAGGTGTGATGGTGTGTTGTTTCTGTATGTTACAGGTGTGATGGTGTGTTGTTTCTGTATGTTACAGTTGTGATGGTGTGTTGTTTCTGTATGTTACAGTTGTGATGGTGTGTTGTTTCTGTGTGTATGTTACAGGTGTGATGGTGTGTTGTTTCTGTGTGTATGTTATAGGTGTGATGGTGTGTTGTTTCTGTATGTGACAGGTGTGATGGTGTGTTGTTTCTGTATGTGACAGGTGTGATGGTGTGTAGTTTCTGTATGTGACAGGTGTGATGGTGTGTTGTTTCTGTATGTTACAGGTGTGATGGTGTGTTGTTTCTGTATGTTACAGGTGTGATGGTGTGTTGTTTCTGTGTGTATGTTACAGTTGTGATGGTGTGTTGTTTCTGTGTGTATGATACAGGTGTGATGGTGTGTTGTTTCTGTGTGTATGTTATAGGTGTGATGGTGTGTTGTTTCTGTATGTGACAGGTGTGATGGTGTGTTGTTTCTGTATGTGACAGGTGTGATGGTGTGTATGTTTCTGTATGTGACAGGTGTGATGGTGTGTTGTTTGTGTATGTTACAGGTGTGATGGTGTGTTGTTTCTGTGTGTATGTTACAGGTGTGATGGTGTGTTGTTTCTGTGTGTACAGGTGTGATGGTGTGTTGTGGTGTGTATAGTGTGTGATGTTTCTGTGTGTATGTTACAGGTGTGATGGTGTGTTGTTTCTGTGTGTATGTTACAGGTGTGATGGTGTGTTGTTTCTGTATGTGACAGGTGTGATGGTGTGTTGTTTCTGTATGTTACAGGTGTGATGGTGTGTTGTTTCTGTGTGCATGTTACATGTGTGATGGTGTGTTGTTTCTGTGCTACCTGTGTTTATGTGACATGTTGTGAAGGTGTGTTGTGTCTGTATATTACAGGTGTGATGTGTGTTGTTTCTGTATGTGACAGGTGTGAAGATGTGTTGTTTCTGTATGTGACAGGTGTGATGGTGTGTTGTTTCTGTATGTGACAGGTGTGAAGGTGTGTTGTTTCTGTAAGTTACAGTTGTGATATGTTTGGTTTCTGTATGTGACAGGGGTGATGGTGTGTTGTTTCTCTATGTTAAAGGTGTGAAGGTGTGTTGTTTCTGTATGTTACAGATGTGAAGGTGTGTTGTTTCTGTATGTGACAGATGTGATGGTGTGTTGTTTCTGTATGTGACAGGTGTGATGGTGTTTGTTTCTGTATGTTACAGTTGTGATGGTGTGTTGTTTCTGTATGTGACAGGTGTGATGGTGTGTTGTTTCTGTATGTTACAGGTGTGATGGTGTGTTGTTTCTGTATGTTACAGTTGTGATGGTGTGTTGTTTCTGTATGTGACAGGTGTGATGGTGTGTTGTTTCTGTATGTTACAGGTGTGATGGTGTGTTGTTTCTGTATGTTACAGGTGTGATGGTGTGTTGTTTCTGTATGTGACAGGTGTGATGGTGTATTGTTTCTGTATGTGACAGGTGTGATGGTGTGTTGTTTCTGTATGTTACAGGTGTGACTGCCAACTGCCTCCATCCCGGCACCATCAGGACAGAATTGTTAAGGAACATCCCCTCCTTTGTACAGATTCCCTTGAACCTGTTTGGCTGTTTGTTCTTTAAGGTTAGAGAAACTTTCTTTTGCATTAATTTTTTCCCAGTGTCAAGTTTAAATTGCACCGAAGTAACATCTGTTGGTCTTTACGTAGGAAAGCATGAAGCATGACCAAATGTTGTGATAATAAATGCTGAGGAAATAGAGAGGATTAGGTTTTGTTCTGCTATGAGGTACATTGAAGCCACATAGGGACATGAGCATTGTGCTGCCTCCCACATGTTGGGACTAACGCCTCTGTTCCTCCATGAGGAATGAACACTTTCACCACCAGGATTATAAATGCATGGATTGAAAATAACATCAGTATAAAAACAGAGATTTCAAAACTTATTCATAGGATATCAAGAAAAAAGAAATTTATGGGATTTTTTCACACATTTGCAAAATACATGTTTCAATTCTTGATGACCAATACCACACTTAGCTCATGTTCATACCCCATCAAGCAAGACATAATGACCACGTACCAAGTTGACAATACCACACTTAACTAATGTTCATACCCCGTCAAGCAAGATGTGATGACCACGTACCAAGTTGACAAATACCACACTTAACTAATGTTCATACCCAATCAAGCAAGATGTGATGACCACGTATTAAGGTGACAAATACCACACTTAACTCATGTTCATACCCGTCAAGCAAGATGTAATGACCACGGATTAAGGTGGCAAATACCACACTTAACTCATGTTCATACCCGGTCAAGCAAGAGGTAATGACCACGTACCAAGTTGGCAAATACCACACTTAACTCATGTTCATACCGGTCAAGCAAGAGGTAATGACCGCGTACCACACTTATTAAGTTGACAAATACCAGCTTAACTCATGTTCATACCCGTCAAGCAAGAGGTAATGACCATGTATTAAGTTGACAAATACCACACTTAACTCATGTTCATACCCCGTCAAGCAAGAGGTAATGACCACGTATTAAGTTGACAAATACCACACTTAACTCATGTTCATACCCCGTCAAGCAAGATGTGATGACCACGTATTAAGTTGACAAATACCACACTTAACTCATGTTCATACCCCGTCAAGCAAGACGTAATGACCACGTATTAAGTTGACCAATACCACACTTAACTCATGTTCATACTCTGTCAAGCAAGACGTAATGACCACGTATTAAGTTGACAAATACCACACTTAACTCATGTTCATACCACATCGAGCAAGATGTGATGACCACGTACCAAGGTGACCAATACCACACTTAGCTCATGTTCATACCCCGTCAAGCAAGAGGTAATGACCACGTATTAAGTTGACAAATACCACGCTTAACTCATGTTCATACCCCGTCAAGCAAGATGTGATGACCACGTATTAAGTTGACAAATACCACACTTAACTCATGTTCATACCCCGTCAAGCAAGATGTGATGACCACGTATTAAGTTGACAAATACCACACTTAACTCATGTTCATACCCCGTCAAGCAAGACGTAATGACCACGTATTAAGTTGACCAATACCACACTTAACTCATGTTCATACTCTGTCAAGCAAGGCGTAATGACCCGCGTATTAAGTTGACAAATACCACACTTAACTCATGTTCATACCATCATGTTCATACCACATCAAGGTACCAATACCACACTTAACTCCATGTTTCATGACCCGGTCAAGCAAGACGTACCAAGGTGACAAATACCACACTTAACTCATGTTCATACCACATCGAGCAAGATGTGATGACCACGTACCAAGGTGACCAATACCACACTTAACTCATGTTCATACCCGGTCAAGCAAGACGTAATGACCACGTACCAAGTTGACAAATACCACACTTAACTCATGTTCATACCACATCGAGCAAGATGTGATGACCACGTACCAAGGTGACCAATACCACACTTAACTAATGTTCATACCACATCGAGCAAGACGTGATGACCATGTACCAGGTTAACATATACCACACACTTAACTCCTCCTGTTCATAATTGAAGAGTATAGATGTTATGCATTTCACAGTACATACGTCTACCTTATTATAGTACACTCCCTTATATATACTGTATCCATGTTCCTATAAACAGGCCTTGCTACACACATGCAAAAAGTGAATACCATGTATCTTATTGTTGCTTGTGTACATGAAGGACATGAAATTGTATATTTATATATAATGATAACTTAAGTGTCATCTTACATTGTTTGTGTTGGCAGAGTCCGGAGGATGGGGCACAGACAACTATACACTGTGGTGTTAGCGAGGAGATGGAGGGAGTCAGTGGACGGTACTACTGTGACTGTCGTGATGCAGATAAGTCTGTCAACCCTGTGGCAAACGACCTGGGCATTGCCAAGAAGCTGTGGGAGATCAGTGAAAAATATACTGACTTGAAATAATGAATGAATTTTTTCAAATATATGCACCTGGGAAAAATTAAGCACCATCCCGTTTTGATAAGGATTTTTTCACGAAGTGTTTTTGCATTAATAGTGCTAATGGTGTTCATTCATGAGTAAATCCACTCTGCAGGTGTATCAAGTGTACACACTAGATTTTACATAACAAATATAGAAGCTGGATCTACCAGTAAATATGTCATCAATATGAAGTTCACAGACTGCTTCATTAATTATTAACACCTGTGAAGATCCGGCTTAGAATTGATATTCAGTAACCAATGCTTGTCGTAAGTGGCGACTAATGGGATTGGGTGGTCAGGCTTGCTGACTTGGTTGACACATGTCATCGTATCCCAATAGCGTAGATCAATGTTCATGCTGTTGATCACTAGATTGTCTGGTCTAACTCGATTATTTACAGACCACCGCCATATAGCTGGAATATTGCTGAGTGCTGCGTAAAACTAAACTCACTCACTCAACACAAAAACTGAATACATTCATACCAACTCAGTGACAGTGATCAGCACAATGAGGCCACACAATCCCCACTAGATTTAGTATCAGGCATTACCTTTGACTGCCTCCATGTACTAGTGGATAGGGCGTCTGCTGGAAGAGTGAAAGATTGGTAGTCTAATCCCTACCCGGGTGATACCAAAATACACCAAACATGTTACTTGTTGTGTCCCTGGTCAGCCCTCGGCACTAAGGAGGCTACACAAGGTCTGGTCAGCTCTGTCAGTATAATGTGTCTGAATAAGGTGTCCCCACTCAGCCCTCGGCACTAAGGAGTCTACACAAGGCCTGGTCAGCTCTGTCAGTATAATGTGTCTGAATAAGGTGTCCCCGCTCAGCCCTCGGCACTAAGGAGTCTACACAAGGTCTGGTCAGCTCTGTCAGTATAATGTGTCTGAATAAGGTGTCCCCGCTCAGCCCTCGGCACTAAGGAGTCTACACAAGGCCTGGTCAGCTCTGTCAGGTCAGGCTGAATAAGGTGTCCCCGCTCAGCCCTCGGCACTAAGGAGTCTACACAAGGTCTGGTCAGCTCTGTCAGTATAATGTGTCTGAATAAGGTGTCCCCGCTCAGCCCTCGGCACTAAGGAGTCTACACAAGGCCTGGTCAGCTCTGTCAGTATAATGTGTCTGAATAAGGTGTCCCCGCTCAGCCCTCGGCACTAAGGAGGCTACACAAGGTCTGGTCAGCTCTGTCAGTATAATGTGTCTGAATAAGGTGTCCCCGCTCAGCCCTCGGCACTAAGGAGACTACACAAGGTCTGGTCAGCTCTGTCAGTATAATGTGTCTGAATAAGGTGTCCCCACTCAACCCTCGGCACTAAGGAGTCTACACAAGGTCTGGTCAGCTCTGTCAGTATAATGTGTCTTAATAAGGTGTCCCTGGTAAGCTGTTGAAGGTATCTGCATATGTTAGTATTATGTCATTGATGGTACAGGTTGTAACGAATGACCTGGGACATGTTAGTGGATACAAAATGTGTCATTACATTATAGAGTTTGTGTTTTTGTAAACTGAAATATTTGCTTTTTGTAAAAGAAGTACAAAAGCGATACCATTTTTACAAAATGGCTATTTTATATAGAAATATATTCTAAGCAGTGTGATGTTTTGTTTCAAGGTGTGTTTTTTTTTAAAATGGTATGGTCATTGTTTGTGGTGCAGGTGGTAGTGTACATGTATTGTGCATGTGTCCCCAGTGTGATAAATAGATCTCGCTTGGGCAATGCAAAATTTCACACTCGTTTCGTATAAGTCGTATGACACACTTGCTTGTGTAATAATTTCTTTATTATCCATTTTATTCATGGACATTTGTGCAGTAAAACACGGTAAACAAGTGTGACTGCCCTGTTCATTGACGTCACTGACAACGAAATACAGAAACAATGGATGCTAAACAAAAGTGATATATATGACACTGGTTATGTTTCCCCATATGGATAATAATAGCAGTTACCCAGTATGTCTCTGGGTTGAATTATGCTATGTGCATTTACTGCAACTTTATAAGTTGTATATTTCATTGATCTTTTTTTATGAGCTCACTAGTCTACATATCACACTGTCTCCTTGTTACACTTTGTAACACTTTGTATGTTTGTGGATAATTCTGTATGATACTGTATGTATGTATGTGTATCACACTGTACACCATGTATCAGACTATGTCTAACATGCTGTATAATATGGTATGATGTTGTATCATATGTTATCATACTGTAAGGCTTTACATCATACAATTTAAACTGGTATGCCAGTTTCGTACTGCATGTCTGAGTATGATACTGTGTATATGTGTTTGATACTGTATGCCTGTGTTTGAACTGTATGTCAGTGTAAGATATTGTATGTCTGTATTTGATTCTGTATTTCTGTGTAAGGTTTAGACTATCATCTAGTCTCTAATATGAACATATTTTCCAGTAGAAAGTTTCTTCATTTTTAGAAACTGTGGTAATGTAGACTTGTCACATGTTCGAGACTTGCATGGGCTTTCTATATTTGTTTCAGTGAGTGAGTGAGTGAGTTTGGTTTCAGGCTGCATTTAGCAATATTCCAGCAATATCATGGCGGGCACACCAGAAATGGGCTTTACACATTGTAAATCGAGCGCTTTAACCACAAGGCTACCCCACCATCCCTATTTGGTTCAGGGTTTGTTGGACAGACTCTGTAAGGTACTGTATGTCTGTGTAAGGTACTGTATGTCTGTGTAAGGTACTGCTTGTGTGGTACTGAATGTGTGTATGATTTCTTTATGATACTGTATGTCAGTGTACCATACTGATATATGATTTAAACTGTATGTTGGCATAGCTGTTTGTCCGGGTATGCCTATTTGATTATACATCTGTTCAGTCCTGTGTTTCCTGGTATATAACGAGTGGAAGTGTTCCACCAGCTCCATGCTGTGTACTACAGCTGATACTTAATAAACATACTGTCCATGTTTCCAGTTTGATTAGTTTGCCTTGTCAGAACAGCCACGGTGTGCTGCTTGCATCTTCCTGACTGGGTCATGATCATCTGATCATCTGTCGTAAATCTTTATCACAGAACCCTTGGGATTGATTGGTGACCTTCACATTCATAATACCACACAACATCTAGGCCTCTGTAGTTGAATGAACGGCTGCGCATGAGGGCCCAGTGATCTCATCCCTGCATCGCAGACCTGTCATATTGCCATTGGCAATGACAAGTTGTGTCTGACCGTGAGATGTTTCCCCATACCATAATGCCACCACCACTAAACTGTTGACGTTGAACAAGGCACGAGTCGGCATACCGTTCACCTCGTCGTCTGTAACACTTGCCCTGCTATCTGAGCTGTCCAGATGAAATCTCTACTGTCAGTGAGCAAATCAGCATCCCAATTTTGTCTCCTGTACAGTAGATGCTGTCTGCACCAAGCTTGACGTGCCTGTCGGTGATGTTGTAGCAAATTAGACGTATTGCACGCCGTCGGGGCCGGAACGGTTATGCTCCCTCAGTCGGTTCCGTACAGTCCTGGAACTGATTGGACTTAAGCCAAGAATAGTCAAACTGGCATCGATTCTTTAGATTGGTCCGCAGTCGAATGTGGTTGTCTTGCAGGCGTGACATCACGCGTGGACGGCCGGTCGGCCAGAGGCAAATCTCTGGCGTTTCCATTATGTTGAAAACGTCTCCATAGAGATGAGATCGCGTCTCGATAGACACCAAAATGCCTGGCCACTTTATTTTGGCTCATTCCAGTCTCCAGCATGCTCACGGCACAAAGACGCCAATTTCCTGTAAGCCGTGGCATGAGCTACTCGCAGTTTAGGTTGATTGGGTGTTGACACTTTCGTTCATACCATTAACATCTGCTTTGTTTATTGATTTATCGATCAAATTCAAATATACGAGGCTCTTGTCGGCGCGATAAAATGTTCCAATCAAATAGTTTGTTGATTTACATTTAATTTGTATCCATATCGCCTAAAGCCCGGTCACATACAAATCATTCATTAAGGACGCACAAATAGTGTCTTTCACACAGGCTGCTGCACCGACTCCATGAGTTTGTCTTTATGAAATGGTGGATGGAAGCCAGGGCTACTTACATCGATGTTGTTTGAATCGGAAGTTAACCAATTTTCTGTTAGACATATTACATCATAAAATCCGAGTTCAATTCTTAAAATATCTAATTAGGGCTCCTTGCCTCTAGGCAGGAGACCTATTGTAATCGTTCGGATTATTATTATTATTTATTATTCAGCCGATTTTTGTTCCAAACATAACTCCTAAACCAATGCTCCAAATCACACAGATGCCCACCGAGGTGTAGATATTCCCCTTAAAAAGCTCTAGGCTCTTGGCCCTATAGCAAAGGGGCGATAATTCAAAATTAATTCCAAAGTTTCAACGTTTGACAGCAAATATCTCAAGAACTAATTGTTCCGACACTTCCAAATTTCTTGTACAGATGCACAATCGAATACCCAACAATTTTGCCTGGACGGGTCAAGTCGCTAAAACGTACCGTTTGGCAGTTATTTTTGTTTTCAGCTTTTCTGAGTAGTTTGCTCCTGGCGATTCCAGAACACTAATTGTTTTGAACGTAGACCCAAGAACAACTGAGATACAGCCTTTTAAAGAGGGAACTATTTCTTCTCCGGAACTACTTAAAAGAACATGACCCCTGTGACCCAGGCTGTATTTGGAAGATCCGCTCGCCTGTCAAAACATGTGTTCTGGCTCCGTTTTGGACGATGATATCTGGCCCTCAGATACAATAGATGGAAAGTAAAGCCAAGGAGACCTCATCGTTGCCCGCAACTATATTCTCTCTTTAAGACTATGAACATTTAAATGGACAATCATAAAATGTTTTAGGCAATTGGGTCCTGGATTGGGACGATCTCCACAACACAATATCAATAACGAAAACATTAAAGAAACACGAATACCATACAGACATTTGAATAAATGTAGATAAAGTGCAATTCCACCTCCCTATTCCGTACTTCGGAATCCCATGAGATGTGCGCATGCGCAATTGCTTCAGTACGCTCGCGTTTTTGCTTTAGTTCAGAAGAATTTACATCGCTCTCATATTTTATCTCTCGGCGCTGAGATAAGAGGATTGTTTGGAAGAAGAATTGTGGGAACTACGAGTGTAGTCCCAGTGGTGATTAATCTCGAGTCTTTTGGGGTAGACACGCAGTGTCCGTGGTGAAAATTGACTCTTTTGGTTTTTGACCGAGACGGCCCCCTGGTCGTGGTCATCCCTGTCATGGCGGCTCTCCTGGGGTCAGACAAGGGACCAAGCACTGACTTGGAAAATACTTCTCGACAGAGTATTTTTGAGATTGTGGACAATATCAGAGGAACTTTGATTAACCCAACCACTCCTGATCTAGGTATGTCAAACTGTGCACAACTTTCTAGTCCCTCGGGGACTGGACAACCTCAGGGGTCGAAGGTCAGTGACAGGGTTGAAGCCACAGATGCCGTGGACCATCAGACTGATAGACAGCCGTCTTTCTCATGGGAACACTGTATGGAATTCATGATGGCCAGTCAAAGAGCTCAGTGTGCTTCTATGGAGAAAATCATTGGATCGGCTATTTCTAACTGTGGGAAAGTTATTTCTCAGCAAGGGGTTTCGGGTGGTACCGAGCAGACCCGAAGTTCACAGATCGTGGCTTCAACTTCGTGAGTGGAGATGACACCGAGATTCCCGAAGTGGGCGGATGCAACTTCGGGGATAACCAACATGGCGGCCCATGATGTATACAGTGACGACGAAAGGCTTGTTGGAGACGATTCTGAGTCGGATTGTTTTGATTCCCTTCAATCAAACCTGTGCAAAACCAAAGAAAACCCGAGGGCGACAATATCATAACTCTTATGGCTGATTTTCATGAGTTCTTTGGAGAAGATGACGATACTTGAATCGTGAGAGAGGACCTGGCCAAATCAGTGAATGAGGGTATGACTAAGAGCGGCACATGGGAAAATTGAAAGAGGTGATGGGGAGATACAAGAGACCTAAGAATTGTGAGGCATTGAGGGTCCCAAAGGCCAATGAAGAAATATGGCAACAGGCCAAACCGGCTACGAAGACTAGAGACTTGAGGGTCCAACAGACCCAGGGATTAATGGTGAAAGCCATGATTCCCTTAATCCAATTAACAGATGCACTCATGAGTGCCATAGTCACAAAATCAGAAGTGGACATTAAAGACACACTCATGAAAGCTACTGATTCAATAAGACTCCTTGCAGGGGCTCATGGCGATCTAAATACCAAGAGACGCGAAGGGTTTAAACCTGATCTCAAAGGCCCCTACAAAAAACTGTGTTTTGCTATGCCAGGGAAGAATTCAGGAACATATCTGTTCGGGGATGAACTTGGAAAACGCATCAAAGACATTTCTGATGCCAGTCAGCTTGGGTGCAAACTTGGCCAAGGCACATCATGGCAACCTAGTCGCCACAGATATAGGGAAAATCAGAGATTTGACCCCTACAGGCAACAGACACAACCCCTCAGGACAGGAAAGGGTTTCCCCAACAAGGTTAAGAGCTCCAGGGGCAGAGGAAACCAACATGGGTTTTTTTTAAACCGACGTCCCAGGGAGGACAACTTCAGGAAATAGCGGAAACACTAAACAGTGACAATAGTGCAGAGGTGAGAGACTTATTACACAGTCTATCTAATGTGCCACAGAATTTCACTGCAGGCAAAACTAAGCAGTTTGTGCATCATTGGTACAGTGTGACATCTGATAACTGGGTTTTATCTAGTGTGGCAGGAGTTAGTATTGACTTCCTTGAGTTGCCAGTTCAACATTATGTACCCAAACCTATCTTGTTTAATGAACAGGAATGGCACCAAGTAGACTGTGAGATCAATGAAATGTTAGCCAAGGGTATCATTGTTGAGTGTTTCCATGAACGTGGGGAATATATCTCCAGCATTTTCACAAGGGTTAAGAAAGACAATTCCTTGAGGGTTATCCTTAACTTGCAGTCACTTAATGGTATCAGGGAGGCACACCACTTTAAGATGGATACTTTCAAATCTGCCTTATATCTTGTTCGGCAGGATTGCTACTTTGCATCAATTGACCTGAAAGATGCTTATTTTTCAATACCGTTCAGGCCTAGTGATCAAAAATACCTGCGGTTCTACTGGAATCAACAACTATACCAATTCACATGTATGCCTAATGGACTATCTTCAGCCCCTCGAACATTTACAAAAATCTTGAAACCTGTTTTCTCTACAATGAGGAAGCAGGGTTTTTCCAATAGTGCTTATATTGATGATTCAATACTGGTTGGGGAAGATAAAAAGCACTGTGCAGACAATGTCACTCAAACTGTTCGACTACTTGACAGATTAGGTTTCACCATTCATCCAGAAAAATCTGTGCTCACACCAAGTAAAGTGATTACCTACCCTGGTTTTGTTATAAACAGTCAGACCATGACTGTAAACTTAACAAAAGAGAAAGGGGAAAAAATTGGCAACAGTTGCAAGAATGTGTTGAATAAGGAAAGTGTGTCAATCCGAGAACTTGCGTCTTTAGTGGGGCAGCTCAATGCCAGTGGATATGGCATGAAACATGCACCTATTTTCTTTAAGAGAATTGAGAATTTTAAGAACAAGAGTTTGTCAAGGTGTAATGGCAATTATGAAGCAATTGTGCAGATAGATGAGGCATGTAAATCAGATCTGCAGTGGTGGATAGACCAAACAGGGAAATGCCCTCAGCCTATTACCATTCCACAACCTGATGTTGTAGTACAGTCTGATGCTTCAAAGAGGCTGGGGAGTGTGTGTGGCAACGATAAAACAGGTGGGCTGTGGTCAGCTATGGAAAGTGAGAGACACATTAATTATTTGGAAATTTATGCCACCTGGCTTACACTTCAATCTCTGTGCAAAACCTTCCGCAACACCCATATTAGACTTATGCTGGACAATACCACAACAGTGGCATATACCAATAATATGGGTGGATGTAAACAGACTTGTAATGATATTACGAGGCAGATGTGGTTATGGTGTAAGGAGAGGAACATATGGTTAAGTGCAGCACACGTACCTGGTGTTGATAACTCTGAGGCTGATTGGTTTTCGAGGAATACAAGGGATGATACTGAATGGAAGTTAGATACTGATGTGTTTGGGACATTAGCTAAAGTATTTGGTGCTCCTGAAAGAGACTTATTTGCATCAAGGCTAAATAATCAGGTGGAGAGATATGTATCATGGTCCCCAGATCCAGGGGCAGAAGCAATAGATGCTTTCACATTGTCATGGGCAACCTGTTATAATTATGTTTTCTGCCCATTCAGTGTGATTGGACGAGTAGTTCAGAAAATCAAGATGGAGGCAGCAGAAGCTCTCATGATAGCACCTCTATGGTCAACACAGAGCTGGTTCAATTCGCTCCTAGAATTGTCAGTCGACTGTCCTCGATTGCTGCCCAAGTCCAAGCACCTCCTGACACTCGGCCATCTACCACTGAAAGTACACCCACTACTTCAACAAGGCAAGTTGAAACTGGCGGCCTTCCGCTTGTCCGGGAAGTCCTGCAAGGTCAAGGAATTCAGGGCTCTGCTGCAGACATCATCTTGCATTCATGGAAAGGTACCACCAAGAAACAGTATAGGACATATCTGCGAAGGTGGATGCAATTTTGTTGTGAAAGGGGTATTAATTCCATTTCACCATCTTTAAATGATGGTTTGAGTTTTTTGGAGCTTCTTTATCAGAAAGGACTGAGTTATTCTGCTATAAATTCAGCACGGTCTGCGTTATCATCTGTAGTAAAAGTAGATAATGTGCAATTTGGACAGCATCACCTTGTCATCCGATTTATGAAGGGTATATTCAATTTAAGGCCTAGCTTCCCCAGATATAACGTCACATGGAATGTATCTGTTGTTTTGCAATATCTTAAAGCACAATCTGACTCAGATTTGAAAGAGCTTACTACTAAGTTGGCTATGTTACTGTTATTATTGTCAGGACGTCTTCAATCCCTCCATTTGATAGACTGTAGAAATGTAGATATTGTAGACAATAGTATTAGGATTAGATTTGGAGATTTATTAAAGCAAACAAGACCTGGACACCATCAAGAGGAGATAACCATCCCTGGATTTTCAGACAATAGATTATGTGTTGTTAAGTTGCTCAAAGACTATGTTCATGTGACTAAAGACCTCAGAGGAGATGAAACTGCTTTGTTTATTGCAGTACAAAAGCCTCACAAACGAGTGAGCAAAGACACTATTTCCCGATGGATTCGAGGTGTTCTTGCTGCTACAGGAATAAACCTGGCAATGTTTAAGCCTCACAGTGTGAGATCAGCCTCAACAAGCGCAGCTGCAGCTGCCAATGTGCCACTCGCCACTATTTTGAGGACTACTGGTTGGAGTAACCAATGTGTGTTCAGGCAGTTCTATGATAAGCCTATATCTGACAATGGACAATTCGGAGAGACTTTATTGTTAATGGCTCAGAATGATAACCCTTAAGTCTCACCACAGAAACACTTATTACCTTGTTTGATTTATTGCATAATGACAACATGGGTTGTTTAGTTGTCTTTTTCATTTGATCAGTCAGTGTTGTGATCATATGTTTTAGTAGTGCCATGTTGACCTAGTAAATTTTGGACAGCAGTGATCTTGTGTTTTGTTGTGGATTATGTTGAAAATATGATTTTCTCTAAACATCTCATGGGATTCGAAGTCACGGAATAGGGAGGTGGAATTATAAAATTAAGCGAGACTTACCTGTAAGTTGAAGTTTGATAATAATTCCACCGACTTATGGAGTACTGAGGGATCACATGCCCACCCTTCCCATCCCTGGGATTATTGGTTAAAATCATATTTTACTTTAAAAACTGAAGCAATTGCGCATGCGCACATCTCATGTGATCCCTCAGTACTCCATAAGTCGGTGGAATTATTATCAAACTTCAACTTACAGGTAAGTCTCGTTTAATTTTATAAATTTACCTGAATGTTTGGAATGAAGAGCTGCAGCAAAAATACCAACTGCCTGTCTGTATTTTATGGTGTCCTATAATTGCCATCGCGTGGCGCGTAAAAAAAGAACTACGTCGTGGGCGACGTCGCATAAAAAAGACAACGTCTTGCGCGACTTCGCTTTGTAAAATATTTTTTGGCCACAAAAATAACGGGCGACGTCTGACTATATCGAGGGGTTATCGCCTCTGAACGTGGCTGACCAAGGTTACGTCTAAAAGAAGAATCGTTAAACGAAACAGGATTTAAAACGCAAAAAATGCTTCAGTCACTCCCGACAAACATTTCTGTCGACCAGAAAATGTTTTTACACCTATATCCAATCAAATACCACCCTAGAAGGCCACTGTTCATTGTATGTAAGGCATACTCATCTGCAAATGAAACGATCTCTTCCCTACACTCTCAACATAATCACCGCCACTATTTTTCGGCCCGGCATACCTAGGGCCGTCAAAAGCAGCTTAAACCTCGCACATGTATCTTGAATTGTGTTTTTTATTCACAGGTCCGCCCGGAGAGCGGAAGGTCGCGGGTTCGATCCCCGACCGCGTCATACCAAAAGACGTTAAAATATGGTACTTGTTGGTCTCTTCCTGGCGCTCGGCATTAATGGGTACAACAAGGACTGGTCGGCTCGGAGTCAGTATAATGTGTCTGAGTGGGGTATTCATGCTTCACTGCGGCGTGGTATCTCAGTGGGCTAGCACTATAAAACCAGCTTACGTCTGGGCTAGTACAAGCAGCCGCACATACACATACACACGCATGCACACGCATGCACGTCGTCATATGAGCGAAATATTCTCAAGCACGACGTTAAACCCAATTTCACCTCACCTTTATATCTACCTATATATAACTTTTCCAGCCCTTTTCTCTCTCCATTTTCAACATAGGCTCAATCAAATGTGTGAAGTCTCTGTTGGACCCACTTGGCCCGGGCTGTCAAAAAGCAACTTAAACCTCACACATGTATCATGAAATGTGTCCAGATTCATAGGTTAGGATTATATCTACCTACATGTCACTGTATAAAGTTCCAAAACGTAGTATTTGAAGCAAACACGTTGCCCAACAGAGTTGACAAGCGTTCGGTGTGGCTTGGCCCGGACTCTAAAAAGCACCTCACCTCAACCTACACCTCACATGTGTATCTGAATTTTGATTAAATCCATATAGTCCATGGACTGATGTAGGTGACACACACCCCAACACACACATCCGGGGAATTTTGAAGACTATATTTTTTGGAAAGCTTATCATATGTACATTCAAATTCCAGGTGTTTGCAGTCTGGGTGCGGGGTATTTTTCCCACCGTGACCCCACAGGGGGTCAGGGTGGGAATAATTTGGGAAAATTAGTTTTTGCTTTTTTCACAAATTACATTCTAATAACTGCTTTCTATCAAAAACTATAAAAATATTTAAGGTTTATTGATTAGTTACAGGTACAGGAAGACATTTACTTTGAAAAATGCATTGCGTCTAAGGGAAAACTAAAACTTTATAGCTGTTTTTTTACGCTTTCTAGTTGGCAATTGTTTTAAGAAGGTATTCTGGCTTCAATAGCTCTAAATTGATCAAAATTAATGTTACAGGTATACTCAAAGCATGAAAAGACTTTGAGATGGTTCATTGTAGTCTGGGTGCGGGGGATTCTTCAGACCGTGACCCCAAAAAGGGGGCCAGGGGAGGGCTATATTTTTTTCACAAAATACATTCTAATAACTGCTCTTTATCAGGAACAATGAAAATACAATGTATTTAACATTTATTACTTAGTTAGAGGCACAGGAAGACTAACTTTGAAAAATGCATTGCTTAGAAGGGGAAAATGAAACTTGAAAGCTGTTCTTCTACACTAGTTGCAGTTGGTTTAAGAATGTATTCTTGCTTCAATTGCTCCAAAATGATCAAAATTAATGTTACAACTATACTTAAAGCATGATGGTTTATTCTCACTTTGGCTTCCTTTAATATTGAGTTACCATTACTGATATTTATGTACCTTTATTGTGTCCAGAAGACTCTCAATCTCACCTTCGTCTGAATCCTCAATTCTACTCAAATCTAAGTTCTTGCTGGATATTATGTCAGTCAACCCTTGTGGAAGGATGTTGCCTATGGTCCATTGACATTTCAGAGCATTTACTCCCTCTTTCAGCCACCCATTACCCACAGGGTGAGCAACACTGGGGTGATTCTTGCCAGCATTGACCCAGATCAAGGCCTGGTGATGCTCGCTGTATGTGCATGTGTAGGGAGTCTCTGCAAGGTCTCTACTTTTCTAGTGTCATATCTGAAAGATTTATTCACTGTAGTTCTTGATAATGGTAAATTCCCATCGATATGGAATATAGGTATGATTGTTCCTCTGCTCATGTCTGGGAGTGTATCTGAACCATGCAACTATGGTGGAATATCTTTCAAATATTTCTGGAAAATTATTTGCTAATATTTTAGAAAGGCGTTTACGTGCCTGGGTTGATCCAAACCAGCTACTGGACGAGGCTCAAGCTGGTTTTAGACCCGATTATAGTACATCTGATAACTTATTTATATTACAATCATTATATACAAAATACCTATGCATGCCTAGGTGATTGTATCGACTTTGATTTTGTTGACCGTAAGAAATTGCTATTCATGTTACATACCAAATGATGCCATGGCAAAATGTATGATATTTTAAGAAGCATATATGACTCTGTTTGCAGCCTGTGTTAGAACTAATTCTGGCAACACTGAAACGTTAAACACTTCCGCTGGTGTGAGACAAGGCTGTGTACGAAGCCCCTTACTCTTCATCTTTTTTGTTAATGAACTTGTAGATAATATGTATAAATCATGTAATAATGGAATATTTGTTACTCCAAAATCAAGGATTTACTTTTACTTCTGTGATATTGTTACGTTTTCATTTATGGTAAAAGGTTTGCAGAGACAGTTGAATATTCTTCAAACATTTTGTGACACATGGGGTTTTAGAGTTGAATATGGATAAATCTAGTACAGTTGTATTTAGAAACGGGGGTATAGTGGCACATTCTGAAAAATGGTCATTCCGTGGCAAAAATATGAATGTTGTTTTATATTATAAATTTTTGGGTCTTTTATTTTCCAGCCGATTAAATTGGTCCATGGCATGTAAAACCCTCGCAGCGCAAGCTAAGAAGGCATTATTTTCCATTTTCAAACATTATTTGGCTAATAAGTTTGTTTTAATTGATTCTACTTGCTTCCTTTTTTACACTAAAGTAGCACCAATTTTATCCAATATGGATCAGAAATATGGGAAGCAAATTATTTCGAAGCCATTGAAAATGTCCATGCATCCTATTTTAAAAGATTTCTTACAGTAGGTAAAATTGCTTCCAATAAAGCCGTACTTGGCGAAACAGGACGCTATAACATGCATATTGAGAGTCAAATGAGTTATTAGATACTGGGTTAAACTTATAAGAATGCCTGATTATCGCTACCCCCATCAAAGCTATCAATTATTGTTATCACTAGATAAATGTGGAAAGTGTTCATGGGCTTCAGATGTGAGAAATATGTTACTTTCAACCGGTTTTTTTAATGTTTGGTTTAAGCAAGATGTTGGCGATATTAAAATGTTTTTGTCAACATTTAAAAAAACAAATAAAAGATAGATATATTCAGAATTGGTACGCATCAGTCAATTCATCCAGTTTTCTTAGTCATTATTCACAATGTAAATCGATGTTCGGACCTGAAAAATATATCAGTGTTCTTAATGATAAGTCCCTTTTAAGGAATTTAAAAATACAGCGTTTTAGAAAAGATAATAATACATTGGAAGATTTATCATGTTCTTATTGTTCTTCTTGTAAAACTGAAGACGAACGTCACTTATTAGTAGTCTGTGAGGCTTTCTCTGCCTGTCGAAAAAAGTATCTAAAATGCTCTAAGGATGCCCCACAAACGATATATAATGTGCTTAATTCTAATAATGCTGATATTATTAAATCTGTTGCCATTTTCATAAAACATTTGATTTCCATCCGTAAATCACATGTAAAACCATAATTTCATGTCACTTGACCAATAGTTGTAATTGAGCAACTTCAATTGTACTCTGGGCCACTGGGCCTTAACTACTGAATAAAACCTGTGTGTCTGTCTGTCTGTCTGTCTGTCTCTCATTGTCCAGGTACTCCATCAATGTCAGGTGGTTATTTGCAAGCCTGAACTTCAAGGTATCTAGTCGTTCCTCCAAATCTCTGAACTTCTTTTTGGGGACAGTATTTGGCCGGCATTGTACTGAAGCATCTTTGCCGCGTTCATTCCTTGTTCATCTGCGAAGAACTTGGCCATCTCGAAAAGGTTGGGATGTTGTTTTCCCACAACCTTCTTGAAACGGCCATGCCAATTGCAACACCCGAGGTTGTTGTTTGTGCGGGGACCGTCAGTATTTTTTGTCAGTCGAAAAGATTCACTTTGACTTCGCTGTGTACAGGTCCGTGGTTTTGGTCTCCAGCTATTTGGGAAATTATGTTGTTCACTGTTAAGACTGATATGCAGCCGTTCTGAATGCATCCTCACGAGATTCCTTTTCCCCTTTTCTTCTTGTTCACAATAAACATATTACCCTTTACATATATGTATGTTCCACCACGAGAAGTAGGAAGAAACCAATTGTGCATTCTTATTTTCATTATTGGTAGTTGGCGGTGTTTCGTATAACACAGTTTGGAGGTTGTGGCCATTTACATAAAAGGATACATTATTTCTATAATTTACATGTAAACAGATAATGAATAACATTTTCATTGTGGTATCCACAAGTACATTCAGCATTAGTTGATATATATCTGTTGACTTTATCCGCGTTTAGATCACTGCAGCCGAGCTTGAGACGACTGTGTACAATCTGACAAAATCGACTACCATAATTCAGGTCAAGATAATTATTGGATCCATAATTTATTAACAGGGTTTTAAATTCGCCTATTGTATTAGCATTCGCGACGTCGTCAGGTAACGAATTCCAAATTCTAATTGTGTCTGGTAGGAATGATTTTTCATATGTTTTTGTCCTACAGTTTATTGTTTGTAACTTGAGATATTTTCTGAGATTGTATTGACTATAGTCTGATACAGATTTAGGTACAAGGTCACATAAGTAGTCTGGGGCGAGATTGTTATTCATTTTGTAGAAGTTTACCAATTTAATGTCACGCCTTCTTTCTTTTAATGGTTTAAATTTAGTTTCAAGGTGTAATTTTTCATGACTAGTTCCGCGAACCCACTATGGTGCGGAGTGCATCTTAGTGTAACCGTTCAAGGAGAAGAGATTGATCATTCGTACAGTTATCCCAAACATGACAAAAGTAATCAATTATCGGCATCACGAATGACTTGTACATGGTTTCGAGCGTTTTCCTAGAAAGGCGATATTTGAAACCTCGAAGACAGTTTATCATGGGACTGACTTTGTCAACAATATCTTCCTGTCTTCAATATGACTTTTCCATGCACAATCACTCTGAAGAGTTATGGCTAGATGTTTATGATTTTGGACTTCTTGTATCGGGGTTTGACTCATATTTAACGTCAGGATCCTATCAGTTTTATGCGTGCGAGAAACATTTACTATTTCTGTTTTATTAGGGTTAAAGTTAACCTGCCATTTTTCTGCCCAGTTTGAGATTCGGTTTAGATCATCATTGAGACAAGCTGCGGCAACATTGTGATCATCTACAATTACATATATAGAGGTGTCATCCGCAAAGAGACGAATATGACTTTCTATTTCATCTACTACTACCGTTGATGTACACAATGAAGAAGCGTGGTCCTAAGACGGAACCTTTGGGGACGCCAGCGAGCACAGTTTTATGATCAGAGCAATATCCATTAATGACAACTCTTTTTTATCTGTTTTCTAGGTAACTTTCAAACCTATTCTGAAGAGATCCATCGATACCATAGCTTTTAAGTTTGGATATTATGCCTTTATCCCAAACTTTATCAAAAGCCTTACTGATATCACAAAAAACGGCCCTGACCCCTTTACCATCATCAAGGCCTTTCGCAATAAAATCATACAAATAGGTTAATTGATTTGCGGTAGAGTCGCCCGGCATAAAACCCGATTGTAAATGGTTAGGATATCATTATCTCTAAAGTAATTGAAAGCATATTTAAATACATATTTTCCAAAAACTTTAGACAAACAAATCACGGATCGTAAGCGCGACCAGTCGGTAGTTGGAACATTCATTTACACTATTCTTTTTATGAAGAGGAATGATTGACGCTTCTTTCCAGATGGATGGAAATTTAGATTTTTGAAGAGACAGCTTAAATAATTTCGTTAGCAGAGGCGATAAACTTTTCGCAATTCTCAATATCTCCTCTGTACAAGAACCCCACAACTCCATTCAGTATGATAATATAGGCATTGTTTTATTTATCAATATACTATAAACTACGGTAAATGGAATGAGATGGGTATGTGGCAGACTCAAATACTATAAATGTATATATATGTACATAGTTTTTTAATTAAAGTTTATGAAGATTATATTGAGTAGTAAGGAGGGTGACAATATTTCCATTGAATTACTGTATTAAACAATATCTGTAAGAACCTCAGGTATGGTTTATATGGTAGAATGATAGAATCTTAGGTATGTTTTATTATTTATTTTATTCTCATTCCACAGCTCTGCATAGTAAGCCTTGTAGCTCTCAGTCTAACCTCCACTAATTGTCACGCTGCATGCTTACAACACTCCTTTGTCCAGCTCTCAGTCAGTTCTATTGTTTCACTGATTGGCCAAGCTGACCACAGGTCAACTTCAATGTAAACATTTTACTGTGAGACGAACTTAAGAATAAGACCGACCTGTCATTTGAACCCGTGAATCTGAATAGCGGTGCAGTCCATTTTACCATTAAGGGGCCGAGGGTATGTAAAGCTATAAAATGCTGTGAAGCGCGTCAGTCTACTCTCGCTCTTCTGGAACGGGTTCTATTTTGCGGTTGACGATTTATTTTGCGCAAGGTACTGACAGATATACCAGTAGCATTGCTGGCTTTTTTGAGTGCACTGTGTGTGCTGTCGGAAATAGTACACATGTACTGAATGACATAGTAGGCAACCTCACGTGTTTCTGAATGATTGACTTGACCCTGTTTACCCAATTTAGAGTGCGACATGATAAGTTTCAAGTACCTGCAGAGTTTAATACTCTTTTAACAGTCCACTTTACAAGATACTACAGTCAGAAACGGACCGATGAATTGCAAATTTTATCATTGTACAAATTGCCACATAAATATAAATAGTACACATGTTTATCATTTACTAATACCCAACAGCTTTCTTATATTTGAAAATTTTCCAGACTCCACCCAAAAAGTTGTTGAAGAAACTATCATCATTGAAAACGCAAAAGTTATCTGTCGCGGCGGGGTGAAAACGCAGAAACGGAACAGCAAGTTATGGCGGGGGACATCTCAAAATCTATTCCGGGAGACCTGTCGGTTCCTCGTCCGTCGTAGTGTCATATAGTCACGACTTCAAGGGATGACAAGTGGTGCAACAGTTGCCTGTTGTAAGCTATCCCGAGACCAGTAACCTTGTTCAATGACGTTAGCTACCTTGTTGACACAGTTTTGCCAAGTTTCAGTCGTGATTTTGTTAAGGGAGTCCCAATCGAGGAAAACCCCACCATTCATCTCGGAATGGTAGTCTCTGTTATCTGTGGACTTTGCCCTGAATACCAAGTCGCAGCCTGGGAGAAAGCCTTTGCTGGAGCAACCAGCATGGAGAATGATTAGTCTCTCTCCTTTCCCTAGAGGCAGCTTTCTACGTGACCCCTTATCACCCCCATCGGGTACCCATTGACTGCTGGCAGTGTGCGAGGCATTGACCCAGGTCTCGTCCAAGTACACTGGCTCGAACCCTTCCTCGCGCTTCTTCTTTATAACCCTGAGAAAATTATTTCTCAAGCGAACGATATCAGGGCGTTCACAGAGTACTGACCTATTCTCCCCCGAAATTTTCTTATAACGATACCCGAAAGAGTGTAAGAGTCGCCAGAGTGTGTACTTTGATACTCTGAGGTTGTGTTCTTGCTTCAAATGCTTTTTAAAAATTTTCAGCGACATGTATTTGTTTTCAGAATAGAGCTGGTTGATAGACTGCCTTACAAGGTTCTTTTGAAAGTTGTCCAAATGTTTTAATTTGTGTGATTTTGAAACGACCCCTACCTGCTTCGCATCACCCTCACAATGTTTGTGTTCCAGAACATTTGTCGGTACCCTTGCTGATACTCCTAAAGCTTTTGCTGACCGCTTACGGAATTTATTAATGGCATAAAATGGTTTGCCCCTTTCGGCTTCAGCACGGAAAAAATCGTACATTATAATCATGAACTGTTTCACGTCAGCATTCAACTTCATTTTTCATCAGGCATGTGTATCCCGTGCACGATGAGATAGTGGCTGTTCCGTTTCTGAGGTTTCACCCTGCCGCGACAGATAACAACTTTTGCGTTTTCAATGATGATAGTTTCTTAAACAACTTTTTTGGTGGAGTCCGGAAAATTTTCAAATATAAGAAAGCTTTTGGGTATTAGTAAATGATAAACATGTGTACTATTTATATTTATGTGGCAATTTTGTACAATGATAAAATTTGCAATTCATCGGTCCGTTTCTGACTCAAACGGACTGTAGTATACAAATGCTCGACCAGAAACACGACGCATCCGAATCATTGCGTAGAAAGTGATTACTGCAAGGATCACAAAAATCACGTGCGCGAAGTTTTCACA
The DNA here is from genome assembly GCF_003918875.1 of Haliotis rubra. NCBI lineage: Eukaryota > Metazoa > Mollusca > Gastropoda > Lepetellida > Haliotidae > Haliotis > Haliotis rubra. Next base: position 445,278 of record NW_025766436.1, read on the forward strand.
CCTGTTCCCCCTTCGAGTGGGTAGTGGATCAGTTCACGGCACGCTCCCCTTCTCCTTTCACAAACGCGTCTTTGGCGCACCTCATTCTAATGTTGGTTGGACAGTAAACTCACATGCTGTCTTGTACTTCTGAAGGAAGGATATATTTATAGCCATGGGTCATTTATGATAATTTAAGGTAGGTCAAATCAAGTCTTTTATTGACTATAGGCCACAGGCCCGTATACAACATATATACAAATTTTACATATATTTATACATGTATACAATAACAAAGTTTGAGTTTACAACACAGGTACAGTAGTGAAGAAATCGGTAAGAGTTCCTCCCGTTTCCCCATCCCAAATAATATGTATAAATTAATATATACTGAAATTATTAACAAAACCTAACACAACAGTTACTAGAGAACTCACAAAAGTAACTAAAAGCCAAAAAATATAATTACAATATATAGGCTCGTACCACGTTGTATGATAAGGGCCCCAGGCTGGGTAATGTTACAAAAAATATATGGGGGAAACGGAAGGAACACTTTCCAAACATATTGATTGCAACTGATTTGAATTCATTTATAAAAGAAACTTTATCACCGACCGTCTGAGAAACCCAGACATAGCCAAAACCATGTGAAAAAGGAATATTTCATACATATGAAGCATATGTATTATATCCCAAGTTATCAAAGAACATTTGCATTTTATAGACTTTTGAAGGAATTCTGTCTTCATTCATACGAGTGGTTTTTAACCAATATTTCAAGGTTTTATGGTTTAAACATATTTTATAGTCCAAAAGACAACGGGATTAGGCACAAGTGCACCACTTATTGATCGCCTTCTCCCTAAATACAGTTGAACATATTACATAATACAATGTACAATTTACAGTGGAAGCTTGACATTGGGGAAACATATGCAGTGTTGGTATATATATATACAGTGTTTTACAGGATATATACAGTGTGCTGGAAAGTGAAAAAAGTGCATGTCATTCATTTGCAAATATTATACAGTATACCATTAAAAATAGAAATAGAAATAATAATAATAATATTGTATTAGCTGGTGAATCTAGTTTATATATACATGTGTACAGACAGGTATATATGTTTATTCATCAAATCGTTTAGGTTAGGGTCACCAAATAAGATAGTGTGCAGTGTTTGTTTGGCCTCCAAATCTATCAATATCTGAGAATAGCGGCTTCCTAAAGTCATATAAAGTACATTCGAAAAAGAAGTGAAATGAATTTTCGCATGGCGCGCCACATTCACAGGCAATAATATCAGATAAGTTAACCCGTAACAGGTCGAAATTTAATGTGCTGCAACTATGTCTCAGTCTAGTGTGCAATACGTTTGTGTATCTCTTACTGCAATTGTAATATGTCGGTGGCAGAGCGGATTGCTTCGATACGGCAGTTTTAAAAGAAGATACTGACGGACTATTTCTGAGTTTTGACGATAGACTATTCCATTTGCATAATGTATCTATAACATAGGATCTTTTAAAAGCGCATGTCCGTGCAAAAGGTATGACAAACTTGTGACAATTCCTGAGATTATATTTGGTGTTTTCTAACACAGATGGTGGTATAAGGTACAAGGTTTTATACAATGCATTTATGAAAAGAGGGTACCACAACAGTGGTAGGAGTTTGTTGAGTGACATTTAAAAATGTATTGTATACTAGCCACATAAAGAAACTGTGGACACAGAAAATTCTTTCAGAATTGGAATACAACACAGAAAAGACGAAATGATGTGGACACTTTATAAGATAAAGTATCGGGCCACAACAACATGTCAAAAGAACATGAACAATATCCGTAACGATGACGTCAGAAGTTCAAAATTGAGTAGGGGGTCACACGTCGAAATCACAAAGTCGATAACGGGTATGACCATCATGCGCGTGAAGCACAGCAGTGCCTCGACGACGCATAGAAGCTACCAAATGAGCATTGAAGGACTGGGGAATGTTTGGGACGTGGTCACTGCCTTTTGGAACCTGTGTCTGAGATGAGTTACCCGAATCCATCTGTCCTGTCTTGGCGTCGTCGTTACTCGAGGACGCCCAGAACGTGGGTGGTCGGCGACGTCATTACTGTTTCGATAACGCCTGACCAATGCAGATATCGTGTAACGATGACATTGGACATGTGCTGCCACCTGTTGTTGGCTCATGCCTGCTCGAACCATTCCAATGGCTTCATGACGTTGAGCAGATGTTCATTTTGGCATGGTGTGCATGTGACTTCTCATGTGAATTTGTGAACGTTTGAATGACCAAAGATCAAGCTTTCGACAGTGACAGCAATTTCTGAGTTTCTGTATACATGTGTGCAGCTGCACAGACTGCACATGTAGTAACACATTGCAAGTCCATAGGCCACCATCAATGACGTCACGTGGCCTGGCACCTGCATGAACGTTTGATTGTCTCCAATAACTGCTATGTTCACACCTTTTTTTATGTATAAAGACGCTGTCTGCCCTATTTATATTTTCTGTGTGCAGTTTCTTTATGTGGCCAGTATAGATACCTACAGTATGTCTTTTTGTTCATTGTATAATTGCATTATTATTGTGTAACACTATAACTTGTGTTAGTTCAGAGCTGTTCAACTAGGTGTTGCCAACCCATACGATTTTATCGTATTCGTTACGAATAACACCACAAAATACGATAGCAGTACAAATATACGATTTTTAAAGAAATAAATTAAATTAAATCATTAAATAGCATACGTACCACACAATAAATTTCGATCACATCATATTCAGTATCAAGCTATATTTGGATACGTACTACTGATTTAGTTGAGTATAACGTTAATAATAAGGTCTTAGACTATATATTTATTTTTTTATTTAGTATGAAAATTCTTTGGAAAAGTTAATACTAATTTTGGCCAACATATACTAATTTTTTAATCAGTTTTTGGCCAAAATACTAATTGGTCTAAATTAGGGTTGGCATCTCTGCACAGATGACGAAATACAGAGACAATGGTTGCTAGGCAAAAGTGATGCATATGAAACTGGTTATGTTTCACCACATGGATAATAATTATCATTACGATATACACAAATTTAGATGTTTCTTTATCATAAAGCTAGATGCAAATGTAGGTGTATGTGTAGAAATTCGCTTGATGCAAATGGGATGTATATATGAATTACTCTTGATGCAAATGTACATGTATTATCATGACGCGTGATGTAAATGTATATATCTCATTACGCTTGATCCATAATGATCAACCCCCGCTTGAAATGTATTCAATTTATTTGGATTATTTCGAGGGGTTAGGGTTAGGGTTAGGGTTTTTATTAAAACCATTGTTTTTAGGCATATAAGGATTAAAAAACGGGGTATACGGGCGGAAATCCTTCCAAAACCCAAGTCTGTTATCTTATATTTTTTAGAAATTATCATTTAACTATTCATAAAATACCTTAGAGACTTGTGCAAGTCTAGGCATTTACAACCTATAAACCAAATTTTAATAATGGCATTATTTATTATCCAAAATAGACATAAATAACATTGTCACGTGTAAATTCATATTTGTGTAGAGGAAGCCGAAGTAAGGGAAGAAGTATATAAATTAGGTCTGTGCTAACACATACCAATAATCAGGGAATATTACGGTTATTGTTACATGAATTATATATTTCTTACTTAACAAAGAAATTGATTACATTAAAATACGATAAGTTGTAGCATTGTGATGAGGGGTATACAGGGTTTTATGCGTCCCGTGTTATCCACTGAGCCCGTATACCCCAAACCATAATGCTACAACAATTTATTTTACCGAATGTTTAAATCTCTCATTTTGTAAAAATAACATTAAAACAAACAGAAATTCAATCATATATTTTACTAACATGGTACCAACTAAAGTACTGTCGGAAATAGAAAAAAAACCAACTGTTTTAGGCTGTTACTCTGTATCCTTAAAATTTACACAATTGCAAATAGCATATGTCGAAATAACCCGCATCGCCTTCAGTGGGATGCGTAATTATAGGATATCCAGAAAAGCATGTTTACTCGTAAAACTGGCAAAACTTAGAAAAAATACCAACAGCTGCTGAAAACAATAGATCAAACTATAGATGGCAATTAGGTCGCCGGGCAGGTATGACGACGGACCGTCAACTCACTTGGCATGTGCTGCCCACAGACACAAGGGGTCATCTCAAATATCTTTTATGCTTTTTCATGTGTATTGAATGTGTCTTCTACTGATTTTCTAATCTTAGCTGATATCTCTATCTCCAAGTCCGATCCCAAGTACCGTCAGCAACACCCGTCCTGGTTTTTGTTTTTGAGACGACCCCTCCTACCTGTTTCTTTTTATAGTGATAGTGAGACTCCATGGTATCTACATCCTTAATAGTTTCAGTATTAAAGTTGTTATTTTTTACGTCTGCTATCGTTTATTATGAAGCTAAGTCTGATTTCAAAATGGACATTCGAAAAGTGTCATCGCACACTAATTTGCATAAAGCCATGGTCTGCTCCAAATAAGTCTCTTCGGACTTTGAAAAAACCCGCATTGCTCATTTCTGCACTAATATCTCATCAGGAAACGTTAAAATGGATTTTACTATCTCCCTAACACTGATACTGTAGTTAGGCCGAACTTAGTTCAACAGATATTTCACACTTGCACATATTAACTACCTAACTTGTAGATATAAATGTGAAAAAAGTTTTTTTCTATTTCCGACAGAACTTTAGTCGGTCCGAACCACTGGTTCACAGTTCACTGACTGCCGTCGATGCATGCTTTTTCCATGGGGTGGGGTATAAATGATTTATTCTCCCTCACAAAGATTTGACAGACAATACTTTATTACTTTAAAAGGAATTCGTTTTGGATCACAGAGCTTGACAAAAATTCAAATGAATAAGAAAATATAAAATGAAATTACTAAAAACTTAAAAAGAGAAATATGTGCTTATATATAATTAAATGAATAAGATAACTGGGCATTCAGCATTTGTTTAAAATTGCAATACTTTGAGGTACAAAAGACGTTCGAGCTCATTTAGTCTTGGTGATTGGCACTGTATAGCGGCGGCCAGATGGTAAAAGCTTATCGAGATTTAAAAAATGTGTTGAGTCAATAATGATTTTTGTCAGACGTTGCAAGTACTTGCCGCTCATACAGAAGTGAAAGATTATCGAAAGTAACCCCGGTCATTTTACTAGCCGTATTTACAATTTTGTTAAGTTTTGATTTGTTTTTGACTGAAAAAGACTCGAACCATCAGTGACAAGAAAAAGTGAGTACACTCTGAATAAAAGTGGTATAAAACAACATCATAACAGATTGGGAAATATTAAAAGATCGCAGTTTGCGCATTAGATGGAGGCGTTGTTGGCATTTACTATGCAGGGCATCTGTTGGTATACCAGGTTAATCTGCTATCAATAAAAGTTCCAAGGTACTTGTATTCAGTGACTGTCTCAATTGGTTCATCATCAATGAACAAAGGTGATACTATTGGGGAGTTAGTTCTGAAATCAATTCCAATTTTATACCGTTAGTATTACTTTTCAATACTTTACTTTGCTTACAATACAATACTGTACAATACTCTACAATACTTTATACCGTTTTATAAGTTTATACCGGTAACCTCCCCAAACCCGTACAGCCCATAACCTATACAGCTTAGTGTAAAGTGTAATAGTGCACCTTCCACTGACGGTGTCTGCTTCCTAAACCACTATGATGTAACTACGGATATAAATAAGGTGTCACTTGACGTTCCTTGTAAATGGTACTTGTTGGTCCCTGCCTGGCGCTCGGCATTAATGGGTACAACAAGGACTGGTCGGCTCGGAGTATAATGTGTCTGAGTGGGGTATTCATGCTTCACTGCGGCATGGTATCTCAGTGGGCTAGCACTATGAAACCAGCTTAAGTCTGGGCTAGTACAAGCACATACACATACACACGCATGCACGTCGTCATAAGAGCGAAATATTCTCAAGCACGTCGTTAAACCCAATTTCACCTCACCTCACCTCACCTCACCTCCTTGTACATGAATGTTTGAGAGCTTATACATTGTATAACAGTCTTCCTGCTCTAATCTTTTACTTCACGTTTGCGCAGGAAACTCCATATCTTGCATTACCTGCATCTATGATTTGATACTGCATTTAAGCTGCTATGAAGACTCTGATACATGTGTCTTAAATCTGTAGCATTCTGAAGAATGTATGATACCCCGATACCCCTCCTGTCTATATCGATCTGAGAACTGTACTGAACACTTACGACATACTCACCCCGTTCCATCTATTGTTCTGACTGGGTAGAAAACATCATTCTCTTCCCACAGAGGTTACTCCTGTCATATCTTCCTACGTAACCTCTGTTCTAATACGGCCATATTTCCCGGTTCTCGTAAAATCCCCTAGCGGCAAAAGATCCAACACGAAGTATCTCCCTTCTTTCTATCCAATCAGAACACGTGTTACATCGACTTTGATTCAACTTGACTAACACAAGCAAATGTGGGGCCACAAATATCCCCCATCTGCCGGGGACTTGTGTTGATGTTACACACAAGACGTTTAAGGCTAGCTTGTCCGTTGTCAACGAGGGCGATGGAGACGCCACTGATCAGCCATAACATGACTGAGTTCTGTCTAGAAGAAACGTTTGCGCATCGCACAGGGGAAGAGGTTTAGTTTTCTCGAAGCATACGGAAATTACCGAGGCCTTGCGAATGATCACTTTTGAAACAACGTCGCTGATTGCACAACTAAATCTGATTGCCTCCAAACACGAGTCTTGAACGCTCACACCATGAAAGGGCCGTATTAGAACAGAGGTTACGTAGGAAGATATGACAGGAGTAACCTCTGTGGGAAGAGAATGAGAAAACATAGGTGTATAATGGTTATATATACTGGCCACATAAAGAAACTGTGCACACAGAAAATATAAATATAGGCACACAGCGTATTTATACATAAACACATTTGTGAACATAGCAAGTATTGGAGACAATCAAACGTTCATGCACGTGCCAGGCGACGTGACGTCATTGATGGTGGCCTAAGGCCTTGAGTCAGTCAGTGCAATGTGTTACTGCACGTGCAGCCCGTGCAGCTGCATACAACATGTGAAACTCAGAAATTGCTGTCACTGTCGAAAGCTTGATCTTTGGTCATTCAAACGTTCACAAATTCACATGAGAAGTCACATGCACATCATGCCAAAATGAACATCTGCTCAACGTCATGAAGCCATTGGAATGGTTCGAGCAGGCATGAGCCAACAACAGGTGGCAGCACATGTCCAATGTCATCGTTACACGATATCTGCATTGGTCAGGCGTTATCGAAACAGTAATGACGTCGCCGACCACCCCCGTTCTGGGGGTTCCCGACGTAACGACGCCAAGACAGGACAGATGGATTCGGGTAACTCATCTCAGATACAGTTTCCAGACAGCAGTGACCACGTCCCAGACCATTCCCCAGACCATTCCCCAGTCCTTCAATGCTCATTTGCTAGCCTCTATGCGTCTTCGATGCACTGCTGTGCTTCACGCACACAGTGGTTATACCCGTTATTGACTTTGGGACTTCGTCGTGTGACCCCCTCCTCGATTTTGAACTTCTGACGTCATCGTTACGGATATTGTTCATGTTCTTTTGACATTTTCTTGTGGTCAGATACTTCAGCTTATAAAGTGTCCACATCATTTCGTCTTTGCTGTGTTGTATTCCAATTCTGAAGGAATTTTCTGTGTCCACAGTTTCTTTATGTGGCTAGTATATAGAAGTTGTTCCTGAGCCGTATTCAGTTGAACGATGAAAGTCATTTAGAAAAAACACACACGTATTTAAGCGTAGCAATTTGGGTGACAAATACCTGAATACGGAAAAATTATTCATACCTAATGCATTACAATCAGAATTATTTCAGAAACACAAATGGGTGTTTGAACTACTTTAAATAATGTATACGATTCTGTGATATTATTGTGACAACAAAGTCAAAGGTGAAGAAACAGAATTCATTTCAGGTAATCTTTTTCAAACAGGATTACATTTAAAAATAACACAATTAATCGCCGATATATATGCGAATAAATAATACGGTTGACTGGTACAAAATAATTAAGAACACAAAAGATTTTTTTCCAAATTATAGTGGAGAAATAAACGTGGGTTACATATTCGCAAAGGAATATGGAAATAAGTAAATGTTAATTTGTATTTCTTCACAAAAACATGAAGCAAATGATATTCCGCATATCATTCGCTTTAAGTTTTAGCGTTAACCGGGAGCAGTACCGCAGCAATTTACGCAATTATGGACTGTTTTATCCCAGTTCTGGGCCTATATTTTCGAAGCTCTCTTAGCGCTAAGACAGTCGTAAGTGCCATAAATTAACATTAACTTACGACTATCTTAGCGCTAAGAGAGCTTAGAAAATCTAGGGCCTCGTCGCTATGTACAGTCGTATCCCAGTTCTGGTCCCTACATACATCCACGACACTGTGAATCACTCCAAACATGCTGTTGGAAAATATTTCCTTTGAAATTATTGAAATATAATATTTCGAAATAATTATGACACAATGAATTTTGTTTATATGACGAATGGTATACGCTTCTTTCAGACCCAGTGAGCGGCGCTTGCACAAACCTAATCGAAAATCGCTGATGGTGTGTCAACTTCCTTCCACCCACCTTCCCACCCACCTTCCCAACCACCTTCCACCATTCGACACAGACAGACTTCGGCAATCATTTGGTCGAATATATCTGGCGTACTTGCATCGTAAAAAATCAACCAGCATTCGAGAAGTTGTTGGAGGCAATCATACTGAAGTACCCGTTTTAATGGTGAGTACAATTAGTCATCATGCAGCATGTATTTTTCGAGAATTATCACTCTGCCATATATATGTAGTTATAGCATTCACTAGAAATATCACACTGCCATATGTAAATGTTATGGCATTAAGTACAATTATGACACCCCCCATATATCTATAGTTATAGCATTCACTAGCATTATCACTCTGCCATATGTAAATGTTATGGCATTCAGTACAATTGTGGTACTTCTATATCTATAATTATAGCATTCACTAGAATTATCACTGTGCCATATGTAAATGCTGTGGCATTCACTAGAAATATCACTCTGCCATTTGTAAATGTTATGGCATTCACTAGCATTATCACTCTGCCATATGTAAATGTTATGGCATTAAGCAGAATTATTACACCCATATATTTATAGATATAGCATTCACTAGAATTATCACTCTGCCACATGTAAATATTGTGGCATTCATTTGAATTATGATAGAGCCATATATATATTATAGTTAGAGTATTCACTAGAATTATCGATCTGCCATATATATATATAGTTATAGCATTCACTAGAATTATCACTGTGCCATATGTAAATGTTATGGCATTAAGCAGAATTATGACACTCCCATATATCTATAGTTATAGCATTCACTAGAATTATCACTCTGCCATATATTTATATATAGTTATAGCATTCACTAGAATTATCACTGTGCCATATGTAAATGCTGTGGCATTAAGCAGAATTATGACACGCTTATGGTATACGCTTCTTTCAGACCCAGTGAGCGGCGCTTGCACAAACCTAATCGAAAATCGCTGATGGTGTGTCAACTTCCTTGCACCCACCTTCCCACCCACCTTCCACCATTCGACATGTAAATATTGTGGCATTCATTTGAATTATGATAGAGCCATATATATATTATAGTTACAGTATTCACTAGAATTATCGATCTGCCATATATATATAGTTATAGCATTCACTAGAATTATCACTGTGCCATATGTAAATGTTATGGCATTAAGCAGAATTATGACACTCCCATATATCTATAGTTATAGCATTCACTAGAATTATCACTCTGTCATATATTTATATATAGTTATAGCATTCACTAGAATTATCACTGTGCCATATGTAAATGCTGTGGCATTAAGCAGAATTATGACACTCCCATATATCTATAGATATAGCATTCACTAGAATTATCACTCTGCCATATATTTATATACAGCTTGTTACCAATCTATGCCTATATAATTTGCCTCGATAATCCGGAAATTCGGTTTCCGGAACCGGACGGTAAGTAGCTGTCACCAATCAGTAAAATAAACAGTAAATTGCTTCACAGTCCGGACGCTGTAAGTCGTGTTCACGAACCGTAACAACACCTCCCGGCGATGTTTACTTAATTAACTGGCCAACTGGGTTGTTGTTTTAATTAGACATTAAAAGCTCCCGACTGAAGATACTGTACATTTACACTTTGATTGACACCACAATACAAAGGCGTGGATCACAAGTGAGCTGTTTTGTGATTGGTTAATGTACTTTGACAGACAGATGCGGTCACGTGGACTTAAAGTGATTTTGCTTTACGACAATGCTGCCAGTCATGTGACCAATTTCCATGGCGGCCACAACACACATTGCTGTTTTCGCTAATTCGGCGATGGGATTTCGCTCATTATTTAATTATGTTTTGGGAAATCCATTACAGCGACAGTTAAGTATGATTCTTTATGCTACTATCAGTCGTCATTTTAAGATTCCCGTAGGCTAGACTGAATGAATGACAGGTTTATTCGCGGTCTATAAATTTTCGCGCTAAAATGTTTTGCGCGAAAAGCGCGAAAATAAAACCTGCGCGAAATATAATGCGTTTACAGTATTTGTTTTATCCAGATTCGTGTCGTTTTTGTAATAGTTTGGGAAGCAACTTGGGTCTTGATTCAGTAGTCCGGACTATTCGCAATCCGGACGAATTTACTGAGAAACGCAACCGTCCGGATTAACGAGGCTTCACTGTATAGTTATAGCATTCACTAGAATTATCACTCTGCCACATGTAAAGATTGTGGCATTCATTTGAATTATGATACAGCTATACATATATATATATAGTTATAGCATTCACTAGAAATATCACTCTGCCATATGTAAATGTTATGGCATTCAGTACAATTATGGTACTTCTATACCTATAATTATAGCATTCTCTAGAATTATCAGTGTGCCATATGTACATGTTATGGCATTAAGCAGAATTATGACACTTCCATATATACTGGAAGGCAAAAGAAATGTCGTAATATTGGAAATGACATGTAAGTATCCATGGAATATTTGAACCTATTTTTTTTTAATAATACGCCACTGAAATGCAGTACCGACTTTCATCAGAGAAGATAACCCCTCTCCATTGTCCCCCACGACAGTTTTGCCACTGTTGTGTCCACTTGGATATGTTCCCGTCGGTGACGTTGGGTGAATATGGGTCTCCTGGCAGGACATCGACAAAACAGGTTCCTGGCTTGGAGACGTCGCCGAATGGTTCGGTCACTGACTGGTCGCTGGTGGTTTCCTATGGTCACCCAAGCTGTTTCTCTGGCCCTTGCGAATAGGTCTTGCACGTGTTGATGGACGATATGACGGTCCTGGCGACGTGTTGTTACACGGGGTTGAACATTACGTCGACGGTCATCAGTGCTGCTGGTGGCGTTGTATCGCACTCTAAGACGTTCTATCGTTCGTACGCTGCAGTTGAAGTCATTAACAATGACTCGAGCATGTTGACCAGCGTTTAGACGTCCTATGGCTTGTTGTGGTTGATCTCTCGTTAACCTAGTCATAGCTGCTGTGTTCAGAAAACAAGTGAACGATTGCCATTCAAGCCGGCAGTTTATGCCTGAATGCATTTATGATGCACGTGCATCTCGATTTCAATGTTGTTTGTGGGAACTTTTCCCTCTCCAAAAACAAAACATTTCTGACCTCAATCTCAAACAATACATTATTGGGCAATGCAGGCTATACGACCACGATTCATGTTTCCTCAAACTTGACTTCTGGTGGATATTTTAAAAAAATAGGTTCAAATACTCCATTGATTCTCAAATGTCATTTCCAATATTACGACGTTTCTTTTGCCTTTCAGTATAGTTATAGCATTCACTAGAATTATCACTCTGCCATATGTAAATGCTGTGGCATTCACTGGAAATATCACACTGCCATTTGTAAATGTTATGGCATTCACTAGCATTATCACTCTGCCATATGTAAATGTTATGGCATTCACTAGCATTATCACTCTGCCATATGTAAATGTTATGGCATTAAGTAGAGTTATGACACTCCCATATCTATATATATATACAGTTATACTGACTGACTGACTGAGTTTGGGTTTTACGCCGCTTTTAGCAATATTCCAGCAACATCACGGCGGGGGACACCAGAAATGGGCTTCACACATTGTGCCCATGTGGAGATTCGAACCCGGGTCTTCGGCGTGACGAGCCAACGCTTTAACCATTAGGCTACCCCACCGCCCCATATACAGTTATAACATTCTCTAGAATTATCACTCTGCCATATGTAAATGTTATGGCATTAAGTAGAGTCATGACACTCCCATATCTATATATATAAAGTTGTAACGCTCTCTAGAATTATCACTCTGCCATATGTAAATGTTATGGCATTAAGCAGAATTATGACACCCCCATATATCTATAGTTATAGCATTCACTAGAATTATCACTGTGCCATATGTAAATGCTGTGGCATTCACTAGCATTATCACTCTGCAATATGTAAATGTTATGGCATTAAGTAGAGTCATGACACTCCCATATCTATATATATATATACAGTTGTAACGCTCTCTAGAATTATCACTCTGCCATATGTAAATGTTATGGCATTCAACAGAATTATGACACTACCATATATCTATAGTTATAGCATTCACTAGAATTATCACTCTGCCATGTAATTATATATAGTTATAGCATTCACTAGAATTATCACTCTGCCATATGTAAATGCTCTGGCATTCACTAGCATTATCACTCTGCCATATGTAAATGTTATGGCATTAAGCAGAATTATGACACCCCCCATATATCTATAGTTATAGCATTCACTAGAATTATCACTCTGCCATATATTTATATATAGTTATAGCATTCACTAGAAATATCATTCTGCCATATGTAAATGTTATGGCATTAAGTAGAATTATGACACTCCCATATATATATATATATATATATATATATATATATATATATATATATATAAATGTAGTTATAGCGTTCACTAGAAGTATCACTCTGCCACATGTAAATGTTATGGCATTGTGTAAATTATCCCTCTGCCATATGTACATATATTGCTTAATCCGTGTAACCTCTCTCCCTGCTTCATTCATTCACACCGACTCACTAAATAATCTACTTCATATATTCCAACCACAACTATACCTATCCAATGTAAATGAATCAATAAGAGATAGGTTACTATATCATAAATATTATTCATTTAGCAGGTAGGAGGATTTTAACTGCTGCAGTTATGATATATGCGTAAACAATAACAATTCCTATAATTTCAAAATATTTTCCCATAAGATTTTCCATTTGATTTGAGCCAGTATCCACTATATTTTGAGTGAGAATCATGTGCTGCTTTGGGTGAAGATAGTTCCATTGTGCTTTCGAGTGAAGATCATGTGCCTCTATGCGTTCTGTATTCCCATACTGCTACGCTAATGTGTATAACTCGTATCGAAATGTTTTTTGAATATCACATGCTAAGCTTTGGATGCAACTGCATGTTTTGCATGAAGATCGTGTTCCATTGTGCTTTCGAGTGAAGATCATGTACCTCTATGCGTTCTGTGATCCCATACTGCTGCTACGCTTACGTGTATATCTCGTAACAAAATGGTTTTTGAATATCACACGTTCAGCGTTGGGCACAACTGCATGTTTTGCATGAAGATCACTACTGCATATTTGGCATGAAGATCACTACTGCATATTTGGCATGAAGATCATGTTCCATTGTGCTTTTGGGTGAAGATCATGTATCTCTATGCGTTCTGTATTCCCATACTGCTACGCTAATGTGTATATCTCGTATCAAAATGTTTTTTGAATATCACATGTTCAGCGTTGGGCACAACTGCATGTTTTGCATGAAGATCACTACTGCATATTTGGCATGAAGATCGTGTTCCATTGTGCTTTTGGGTGAAGATCATGTACCTCTATGCGTTCTGTATTCCCATACTGCTATGCTAATGTGTACATCTCATATCAAAATGTTTAAACTACAGCAGAATTGGCCCTAAATTTCAATTTTTTTACTGACACCTTAATTCCTGAATCCATTTTGCTAATTATTATGGCAATATTAGCATATTCAGTAAAATATCTATCGTCATAGGTTCAGTACACTGTCCAAAATAAAGTGAATGTCATCTGAAGTTTAATGAGTAAGCAATATGTGAAATACTGATTGCTATTAGTTGGAAATAGTCACTGTAAAGGATTAAAATTGCCTGAATCTTGCTTAATGTGCTCATGTATATGTAGGGGTGGCACAAACCTAATTGAAAATCGCTGATGGTGCGCCAACTACCTTCCACCCATTCGACACGGACAAACTACGGCCATCATTTGGTCGAATATATCTGGCGTACTTGCATCGTAAAGTTGTTGGAGGCAATCAGACTGCAGTGCCTGTTTTAATGGTGAGTGCAATTAGTCACCATGTAGCATGTATTTTTCTAGAAATATCACTCTGCCATATATATAGTTATAGCATTCACTAGAAATATCACCCTGCCATAATATTATGGGATTCACTAGAATCATCGACACGTGGAGATCCGGGGTAGAATAGGTATTCAGCAACCCATGCTTGCCACAAAAGGCGACTATGCTTGTCGTAAGAGGCGACTAACGGGATCGGGTGGTCAGGCTCGCTGACTTTGACACGTCATGGTATCCCAAATGCGCAGTACGATGCTTATGCTGTTGATCACTGGACTGTCTGGTCCAGACTCGATTATTTACAGACCGCCGCCATATACCTGGAATATTGTTGTGTGCGGTGTAAAACTAAACTCACTCACTCACTAGAATCATCACTCTGCCACATGTAAATGTTATGGCATTTACTAGAAATATCACCCTGCCATGTGTAAATGTTATGGCATTCAGTACAATTATCACACTGCCATATATATATATTTATAGCATTCACTAGAATTATCACTCTGCCATATATTTATATATAGTTATAGCATTCACTAGAATTATCACCCTACCATATATTTATATATAGTTATAGCATTCACTAGAATTATCACCCTACCATATGTAAATACAGAATATACAGAATGGGGTGTGTCCTACAATAACAACTTATCCAAACATTCAAATGTGGGGAAAGTGAGGTTAAACCAAAGAGGGGGAGTACTTAATCCTGCTAATCCTCCTAACTGGCACTGATCTTGTTGGCATATTTACTGTATGCTTGGATGCTTACGGTATTACAATAGGACGCTTGGATTACAATAAACCCGAAATCATGGTAGGATCTCAGGACCTGGTTCCTGAGAGTTCTTGGAACTGCCAACTGTATAATAATTTGTCCGCATGACCCTTCTGTCTCTGTGGGACGAATCTGTATATCCTTCATCAATTTCAAAAGTAGTGGCTTCAATAAGGATTTTTGGCGATCCTTTTCATCTCGTGGAAGGACATCATCTTCTTTGTAGTCAAAAATCTTTGTAAAATCTGGACAAATCCTCTGTAGACGACGTAAGTTGGGATGTGCATTAATATTTACCTCAACCATTGTGGCTTGTGCGACATCATCACTTGTAGCATGTAATGCTGCAACAACGTTTGCTGGTACTGTTTGGTAGTCCTCTTCATATTCAAAGGTGACAGACCAATGAGTTGTCTGTGATTCAGTATCTACGTGATTAATGCTTGGTATGCCATCATCCTCAGTCTGAGTTGATTGGGTGACCTGTGAGGATAATTGTGAGCTTGCTGAAATGTTGGTATGGTTTCTTTGCCCAAGTTTCGTTTTCTGTTTGATCCTGACAGTTAATATTTTGCTCATATTCCTTGCGTGATTGTGCATTGGCGTTACTGTTGGCATTGCCACTGCGGTGAACGGTATCCAAAGTATAGGTAGACAGTAGCTGTTCTAAAGACCATTGCCCTAACCTACCTGTGGCATCCTTGATGGATTTGAGCCATTTCAATGTGATGTCTGTGAAGACAGTGAATTTGGAATTTACAAGGAAATGATCTAATGGCTTCAACTAAAGCTAAACCTTCTTTTTCTGTTATGCTCCAGTTCTTCGCACTGCTGTGAATACCTCTTCCACCAAAAGCTATAGGATGTTAATTATTCTTCTCATCTTTTTGACTCAAGACAAACCCTATGCTCATATCGCTGGCATCAGTTGCGAGAAAAAATTCTTTGTCAAAGTCTGGATAAACCAGAACAGGTGTGTTACACATAGCATGTTTGAGTGTGTTGAAAGCCTGATCACACTCTAATGACCACTGGAACTTTGGTTTCTTCCCAGTTTCTACCTCTGAATGCTTTTTTAACAATGCATTCAATGGCAGCACTATTTTAGCAAAATGTTTCACATACTTTCTGTAAAAGTTTGTGAGTCCTAAAAATGAACGAACCTGTTTTGGGGATTTGGGTACTGGGAAGTTTTTAATTGCATGTATAAATTTAATCTGTAGTGTTTGCTAATCCACAAATTTCTGGATCTGAAGTGGCAATGAAATTGATATATTGCCTATCTGAGGTGCTGTTGCCTATTAAGAGGGAATGGCAGCTATAATCTAAGACTGCATCGTTGTCATTGACGAAGTTCACACCTAGTTGGACTGACTCTGGTAATGAGGGCAGCACATAGAACTTTTGTGAATATTCCTGATCTTCAATGACAAAATCTAACACAACTGAACCCAACACTTTGTGCAATTCGCTGCCAACAGTTGTAATGTGTGAATAGGGTGAGTTTCCAAGTACAGGATTGTTGAAAGCTTTGTTTAGAAAAGCAAACGAAATGCAGCAAACGGATGTCCCTGTAGCTATTAAACAAGCTGTTGTTTCAGTGCCAAATTTTACCTGAATTACACTTTTGGCAAGAAGTGTAATTAAAGACACAGTTGGATTTTCATTTGCAAAGTTACTTTCCATACCACACTCTATATTGGCCATGACACCTGATAGTATGTACCATACTATAATTAAGAAAGACAAGAAATCAACAATGTAAAGTAGTACTTACAATGTTTGAAGACCTTTTCTTCCTTGGTTGGTGACTTTACAGGAGTTAGTGGCCCTTCATCCAGTGCTGAGATCAGAGGTGGAGGCAGTCGCTTGTTATTCCATATGTGCTTGTAACTGGTTGTAGTTAGTTCCTGGGCTCCAATTTCCGAAAATCGTTGATTCTCCGCCAACTATTATGATAAGGGTCTTGGTTCCAGGTGAGGGTTCCAGTGAAAGCCCTTATCTAACTGGCGTGCTGGTCTGTTTGGGAGAATTAACTCTGCAAAGAGTCCGAAGTCACAAGAAGCTAATCACAATTTTATTTACAAGAATGGAATAACATGGTGTGGCCACAGAGAGTCGGTACAACCCTCTGGGCTGAGGGCTAGAGCTGACCTGTGTTGGGAGTCTAAACTCTACTGACAACCATTTCATTTTCAAACTATGTATCTACAATTAAAACAATAAAGAGATTACCATTGGTTTACTGATACAAAACTGGGTGTGCCCTATAGTAACCAATGAAATACAGAATATACAGAATGGGGTGTGTCCTACAAGAACAACTTAAATGACCAGACAGGGGGAGTACTTAATCCTGCTAACTGGCACTAATCTTGTTGGCACATTTACTGTACCTTTGCTTGGATTCTTACAATAGGATGCTTGGATAACAATAGATGCGCTTACTCTGGGCCATGTCTTAATGACCCTAAATTGGTGTTTGCTTAGTGTTATTGTAGTACAGGTGATGACATGGTTACTTTATTGAAACAGTTTATTAAACCGTCTAGACATAATGAAAGGTTTGTCTAACAGTTTAGTCCTTGATACCTTAGACTAGGATTTATCTTGAACATCTGTGAAATTGTGCAGTCGCAACCTATACATTTTTCAATAGTATGTCTGTGAGATGAGTTTTACTACTTTTGACTGGAGTCTTTCTCTAAGCTATTACTGATACATGGTGAAACTAACATTCTATATTTATATTTTCCTAATATCTGAATCCTAATATATTGCTTGTTGTGGTAATAATGAATAATGAATTTTGTATGAATAATTATTCCATGATACGAGTATTAGGAGCGTTTTCTTTACACACTAGAGGAAATGAATCCTGAAATCGTGATGGTTCAGCTTGGAGGAAACGAACTATGCAGCTCAGGCGTTGACCCAGTTAGATTAGCAGGAGAGTTCGAGGACCTTTTTGGAGAGTTGAAAGAGCAGTATAAGATCATCAAATTGTATATTTGTGAGGAATTTCGCCGAATGTCGGACACGGCCATCATTGCTAATTATGAGGAAAAAAGGGTTCAATTCAATCAGTATCTCAAGGTAGTACTGCCAGAGAGAGGGATGAATTTCTAGAGGCACAAGAAAATCTTCAATTCCTCTTTAACAATCTTAAACATAGATGGCGTACATTTGTCAGATGATGGGAATTATTAATTTTACAGAAGTTTGAGAGGTTATATACTACATGCACCTAGCTTGCCACAGTTCCCAATATCTAAAGGAGGTACAAGTCAAGATAGTTTGTTTTGATGAATGCAGTATATTGAGACTAGCTCTAGTGCTAGTCGGACGTTTGTTTGATTTGAGACTTGCGTTGGGTCTTAGGCTATCTAGTCAGATTTTGTTTTTTATGAATGCAGTGATATTCTAGCGATGGTCTAGTATGTTAACTACAGTATATTATGAGACTAGCTCTAGTTCTAGTTCTAGTCGGATGTTTGTTGAATTTGAGACTAGAGGTGAGTCGAGTCAGAAGGTACTTATATATTAGTGATTGGCTGGTATGTTGACGGCAATACATTATGAGACTAGTTGTAAGCCTAGCCGGAGGTTTGTTTCGAAATTCAATACTAGTGGTTGATCTAATCAGATTTGTTTGATAATGCACTTATATTGTAGAGATTGTTTAATATGATTAATTGCAGTAATTCACTGGAATATTCGGAGGTTGTTATAATAATACACGTATATACTAAAGTTGGTATGGGATGTGGAATGCAGTACACATCAAACGAGCTGTATGAGAGCAAAATGTGGGTTGGGTGGTACACACTTACTGATGTAGCAGTATAGTGACTATGGTATATATGGAATAAGTAGTCGCTTCAGAGTTTAAAAGTTTTAACTCCTTTCCCTGTATTTAACTGAACAATTACCAATTATTAACAGAAAACCATCGAGATTTATAGACTAGCGTCTAGGAGTTATCTCCCTTCCCTCGTCTAACAAGTTTATCAAATAGGAGTACATTTCTACTGCAGAATGGTAGTCAAGTACTTTGAAAACTTTCATCAGGGGAGGTAGTCGTCCCAATAATATTTGAAAGATATACATAATACAAAGATATGGTTGGCAAATATACAATTCAAAACCAAAGGTGAAAGTGAAACCAGAGAATCGGTTTTCTTTTCTTATATTTATGTGCAACAGAGCAAGTTGGAGATGCCCCGTACATCTCGAGGGAGAATGAGACTTGCTGGCAGTGTGTCCGATCAAGATTCTCCCACATGACACAATGGTGTTGCTGTCGGTATGCCAAAATAAGCCAAAGTTAGGCGACTAGGAGAGCATAGCTAAATAAGATAAAACCGGTCGTTTTTAGCATTGGCAAATATGGCTGGGCATCTCTCATCGTATTATATAGCTGACTTTTATTCGCATGGGCTATAAAAGCATCGGGCTCAATGAAATCCTGTTATTAGTTTCTAGTCAGCTAAACCCCTTACACAATTTCTTGATAAGTACTCTGATGACAAAGAAGGATTGAATGTCGATTATTAAGCATCGAAGATTATTGATGGAAATATGTTATAAATTCTTTGAAAACTTTGAAGTTGAATTATTTATGATAAGAGGTAGAACACATTATGTCAGGAAGAAGAAACTTCAGCTGTTTGTTATTTAATTTCAGCTCACAATGGCGAGGTGAGGGACTAACTGGATAGGATCCCGGAGCCTGTGTTGCTGGAATAGACGTTACAACGTGCTACTTGAAGAAAACGTGTGACATTAAAGCGAAAATATGGTGAAAAATGTAAATTTCGTGGATATGGAAGAAGTGCCTTAAAGATATTTGACTTAGTGTTAGACAGACATTGAACAAGTACCTCCGACATTTGCAGATGTTAAGTTTGATGGACAGTGAACATACTAATCACACAGGAAGAGTGAGACTTACGAGTGGGAGTAGCAGGAAGGTGGAACATAGAATAGAAACCTATCGTTATATTAGCAGCAGCTCGGCTTATAGTAACCAATGAGGAGATGTCATATTACGTATTGATAAGATCACTCCCCTAACTGTCTGTGAGTGGGGAATAGAGTTCCACTTCATTGGCGATATTAGGGTCACTCACCTAAATGTCATGTCATAAAGATATCATCAATTGAAGATCAAACGACATAACACATGTAATAATTCCTGCTTGAGAGCGGTGTTTAATAATTTGTTGAAAGATTAATGTTAATGGCGTGCTGTTATTCCACCCCAAATCATCACGGAACCACCACCAAAGCGATTCCTCTCCAAGACACAGGCCTGTGCATAACGTTCTCCCACGCGTCTATAGGCACGTTGACATCCATCACTATGGGAAATGTTAAACCTGGACTCATCTGTAAAAACATTTCTCCACCAAAACAAGGGTCTGCGGACATGAATTTTCGGCACCACATTCGGCGAGCTTGTCGATGACGTTGTGTCAGGATAGGCCGTATGGCGGGACCTCGTGGTCTGATCCCGTGATGACATAAACGTTGCCGAACTGTCCTGGGATGGTTCGGGCAGTCATCACTGCAGTCTGAAACCTGTGGCGAAGATGGGTCACCCTTATCCATATGTCCTGTCTTGGCGTTGTTACACGTGGACGTCCAGAACGTGGCCGACCGATGACGTCATTTGTGTTCTGGTAGCGTCTCACCAGTGCTGAAATGGTGTTCCGGTGGTAGTGGAAATGTGCAGCCACTTGTCGTTGAGACATTCCCCCACGGACCATCCCAAAGGCCTCGTGACGTTGTGCAGACGTGAGCCTTGGCATGCTATGCGTTTCAATAGCCGTTTAATTTTTTAAACGATCACAAGGGCAGGGGTTGAGCTTTCCAAAGTGACAGTATTGTGTGGCATTCATTTGCTCTGTTTCTCTTTCCCGGAATGCACGTGCAACAACGTATTGCACGTCTCAAGGACGAACCCGCTGACGTCACGGAACGTGGCACGTGCATGCATGTTGGATACATGTCACTTATTTTACAGGTTTGATAAATTTAGATTTTAAATTTTTGTATGCACAGTTTCTTTATGTGTCTAGTATGGTTATAGCATTCACTAGAATTATCACTCCGCCATATGTAAATGTTATGGCATTCACAAGAATCAGCTCTGCCAGATATACTAGTATATAGTTGTAGCATCGATAACAGCTTGACAGCGGTGACCCATAGAAGGAAGGAGATGCCGAAAGCTGTCTTGAGGAATGTTTTGATACACTTGCTGAAGTGCTGTGTGCAGTTCGTGTAGTGTCTGAGGTGGCGGATGACCAAGAGAGAGAGATGCCATAGATGATCAATGGGGGACAAATCCGGTGATCGAGAAGGCCAAGGTAACAGCTGGAGGAAGACCTGTCAAACACTCGCAATGTGAGGTCGGGCATTGTCATGCTCCAAAGATCACGTTGACGTAGGGAACGACGTGACGTTGAACTTGTCTTCTGGCAAAACGTCTGGCTTTCCATAGCCAATTTTCGCACTGTCTGGTTGGAGATTCGGAGCAGTCCAGGGATTTGGGTTGTTATGGATGATGCAGCCGTGGTATTTGAACGAAACTGTCTCAACCGGATGCAGCGATACTGAGCGGCGGTGGTAACTCCAGGTCGACCTGACCTGGGTCTGTCATTAACACTCCCAGTATTTTTGTATCGGGTCCATAGGTTTGAGATGGTCTGTCTGGACACGCTGAAGTGCCTTGCCACAAAATGCTGCGATGTCAGTCCTTGTAAACGGCCGATGACGTTGTGACGCTCACCTTCTGTCAGTTGTTTCATTCTCTTCTCAAAAGTGGCTTTTATATGAAGGGGCACTGATCCAGAGCGATTAATGTTTCTCGCCAACAGTGTAATTACGAAACCAAGCCGCCAGCTCGTCAGTACCTGCTCCATCGACCGTGACGGACACGGGGACTGGGCTACTGTCCACCTTGGCAGAATGTCTTCAATCTAAACAGTGGGACACTAGGAAGGGTGGATGCCCATCAGATGCCGTTATTTAAAAATACCCCCTGTAGTTCTTTTCTGATTGTAATAAAGTATCCCAGCAGTGTAGGCTTATCGGATTTATTACTGCCTGGATGGTATAGTGACTGATCCAATTTGATCCTATTTCTGTGTTTTTTACCTCGATATTTACTCATGTCCTGTAAATATATGATGCCTATTACCTATGATATTAAAAACACACATTTGATTTACTTGAATCCGTAAACTAAATAACCCGATTTTGCCATTGCTAGAAAATTCTGAAAGTTTACTTAGGAAAATAGGTACATGTATATACATTTTTTTTAAACTTTAGTCCACAGCAAATGCTTACATGTATTTTTTTTTGCAACAATGAAGTTCCGTTCGTATCCTCAAAACAGTGTCGGCCCAAAGGTTTTTTTCAGTCAATTAAAATTGCATGCAATACAGCGAGTACTACTTCCTTGCTGTAACCCGTATTTGGTGGTATAAACCTACACATGTTATTTGTCATCATTCATTTTAAGTTAATGAATTTATAACAGGTACAATTAGTGTAACACCACTCATATTACACGACAAAGGTTCCCATTTGTCATTTCTCGTGTCTGGAGTAAATACTCAACATCATACTTAAAGGGGCACTGATCCAGAGCAAATTCCGTGGACTGGTTGTTGCTTTTGTTATTGGTTTTCTCCCGTGTGTACCCGGATGACCTAGTGTATGTTGTCTGTCTCATGACACTTCACAGCGGAAAAATTATTCTGTTGAATGCTACCACAAATAAATAAAAACAAAATGCAAATATTAAAATTAAAACAGATTATAGTCATACCAACAATGTCAGGCTATTACCTTGTTCGAGGAATGTATCCATCAATATCCACATAAAGGAACGATATGCAATTCATCTGCAGCTGACAAAGAATCCTGTTCAATGTCATGTGTCAATGCCCATGCCATTCCACACATGCTGGAAGATATCTGAATGCTAAATTACTAATGTAAACAACATCTCAAAGTAGATGAAAATTTTTTGACAGCTTATGTTAAATGACGCGGTCACACACCCCTCAAATGCAAAAAGTTTAAAACTATCACACAGCGTTTCCAGTTTTGTCAAATACTAAGATCAACAAGAAATAAAGAAATTTTAGAACTATATCGCTCAAGCATCACAGGCATCAATGGCGGATCAGAACAGATCGGCGATGTGTCATATTTTTCACACACATCATATACACCCTAACAATGTTTCTAAAATTATACAAATATCACTATTACTTGCAAACACCTTTCACCTGATGGTATATTCCCCTCATAAAAGTTAAAGGTGTATGTGAAAGACGTTTTTAGAATAATAACCGGAAACACTCAAACATCGCCCTGTAGTATTTCAATAGCGGATCAGATCAGATCGGCGATATGTCATATTTTTCACACACCTAAAACACACTGTAACAATTTTTTATTGTTGTCTTTCTTCGCTGTGTACCGTGAATGGAGTGAGTGAGTGAGTTTGGTTTTAGCAATTTTCCAGCAATATCACGGCGGGGGACACCAGAAATGAGCTTCACACATTGTACCCATGTGGGGAATCGAACCCGGGTCTTCGGCGTGACGAGCCAACGACCGAAAATGGAAGCCAGTGAGCTACAACATGCTGACTTGAAACTTTAATACAAATCTCATGTACTAATACTGACACTAATAACAATTATTTGGCTTCAAATGAAGTGTCAGAATAGGTGACTTTCCTTCTACATGTAGGTTTTCAGTTGTCACGACACTCAACGAATGTAATCAGCTCTTGATAATAAATCAGGCTCAATCGTAAAAGTTAAGCTGCCGCCATATTGGCTAAGCTGGTCCCGTGAGTCAAGGCTTTTCGAGGAGAGTGGAGAAACCATGCACTCCCCGTCTTCTCTTCTCCCTGCAAAAATATAACGTTACACTCGCGTCTGTAGTGAATCGCTAAAACGCATCCTACATGAAATACATGAGCATCATGAAATTGCGTATCACCCTGAGCTGAAGCCTATGACTGTAGGCTGTAAACAGCCACATCAATGGTACTCCACATGCATTGCTTTAAATGGTACTTATCCGACAGGACACGAATTCTTTGATTGATGGTCATACTTGTTGCATTTGAAGGGGTGTTCTCAACTTCTAATTTCTCGCCTAAAGTGAGCAGCTGCTGGATTGGCTTTCTGATAGACAAGTACTTCGCATTGCCAATTGAAGGCGATATACCATGTAAATTGGATAAAGCACGTCCAGTCAACAAACGCTGTATGTCACCCATTGTGGAATGAATACGACCAAGAACCTTTTGAGAATCGTCAGCACCGCCCGCCATGATTATAAACATTACTCACAGTACTTTACAGAACCGGAAGTATTTTAATATATTTTGATATGGCTTTGAATATCTCTATTTAAGATATCTTATATTCCTTTCAAGATATCTTTAAAACAAATTACGATGCCAGTAATTTCACAATACATTATCTCTGTTTGAGATATCCTTAATTCATTTCAAGATATCTCTAATTTAATTTAAGATATCAACAATTCTTTTCATGATATCATTAATTTGCTTGAACATATCCTTAATTCATTTCGCGATATCATGGATTTTATTGGATGTATCTCTAATTATCTCTAATCGAGATATCTTCAATTCAATTCAAGATATCTCTATTTTCAATCAAGTTATCTGTAAAACAATTTAAGATATCAGTAGTTCTTAATAACTGTGAAACGGCTTGCCATACTGACGCGCACGCCCGGTTCTATGCTCACATTAGTTTACTTTGCCTCATTCCACCTCTACATCTTCAACACTAGACAGGATAGGCTCGTCCCATATAGGGAAACAGTGACACGATTCACCTCGGTCGATAGGAAAGCCCACACCACTCTACTCGTGTTAAAGGTATATTTTTAGAGGGTTCGAGTCTGACCTGATTCGGATCACATGTTTCAATACATGTTTTTAATTGTTAAAAAGTACATCTGACCATTAACTCACGTGTGTGGAATCCTCAAAAAATACCAGACATCACTGAGCGGTAAATCATAAGTTTACTACTCTTCTTGACAGTGCGTTCTGCACATAACCATCTAATTAAATGGCAATGAGTACGCAAAACAATCAGCAAATACACTTATCTCTTTTTGATGTCTTCATTACTTTCCACAAACATTCGCGACATTGAAGCCATCATGATAATAACTGCAAATCTATTTAACGAACTTGTAACTTTCTGATGTTCTATTGTATCATCTCGAGTGAATTATTTGTCAATATTAAAGGCATGGAAGCAATGTCAAGGTCAGAGTCAGATCATATGCCACTAGTTGCTACACTGACCGGTATTAATACACCTGTTGCTGTAGTTCATACGACAGAATGCTGTGAGGTCACTTTGACAAAAATACCTAAATGTAATTTACCACAAACGGAAGTAAATGACTATCTGATGTCTTTGAAAAGTGTAACAGTACAACAAATGTTAACAGATTTTATAACCTTGTTGGGTGAAAACGTAACTATGGCAGTCAAGAAATTATCAGATGTTATTATGTTCTGTTATTGCAATGTAACTGATATAACTAGAGGAAATGTACCACGGCAAAGGGAACAGCCACCATGGTTTGACTCTGAGTGCAGAAGAATGAAGAAGGAGAAATATAAAATGCTAACTGTTTTTAGAAAGTACAAGACTGATTTTAATCTTCAACAGTATGTATCTGCCAAATCAAAATTCAAGAAGTGTTGTGACCAGAAGAGAACTGCATTTACTGTGTGCCTAAGTGACAAGATAGACCTTGCGGCTAAATATGGTGACTGTAAATCTTTTTGGAGTACTAACAGTACTCCAAAAAGATTTACATTGAACGCCAGGAGCAATCAACACCTGGTGAATGGTTTTCTTATTTTAAAGAACTGCTAAATCCTGCGTTGGAACGAGAAGAAACAGAATTTGATCATACAGTTAGACAGTTTATACAAAGCCATTCTTGTGACACTTGTACCTCTGCTCCCTGGACGAATTATCTGCTCAGTAAAAATATCACTGAGGAAGAAATAAAGGAAGAAATTAAAATTCTTAAGAAAGGAAAGTCCCCTGGAGAAGACGGCATACCTGCAGAATTATACAAGATTTTATCAGAAACCCTTTCTCCATATTTAACCCTACTTTTTAATAAAATATTTGATAGTGGTGTACATGTATTCCCTGAAGCATGGAATCAGGCTATTGTTCTTCCCTTATGTAAGACTGGATCAAGAAGCAACCCATCAAATTACAGAGGTATTTCACTACTAGACAGTATTGGGAAACTTTTTACATCGATTCTAGAACGGCGTTTAAGGATATGGGTAGATATAAATAATTTACTATCAGAAGCACAAGCTGGATTCCGACCGAATTATTCCGACAGCTGATTACATTTTCATTTTGCAGGCTTTATGTACCAAATATTTGTCTAAACCGAAAGGTCGTTTTTACTGTGCTTTTGTAGATTTCAAGAAAGCATTTGATTATGTGGACAGGGAAAAGTTATTGTACTTGTTATTAAGTAAAGGTTGCCATGGCAAAATGTTCCGGATTTTGGAAAATATGCATACACCTGTTAAAGCTTCTGTCAAGATTGGAACTTGCCAAACACAGTCATTTTCTACCTCCAATGGTGTTCGTCAAGGCTGTATCCTCAGCCCCATTCTTTTCATATTCCTTATAAATGAAATTAGTACATGAATTGTATAAAAAATGTTCCCATAGTATATTTGTATCTCAGGATATAATTGATATTATGCTGCTTCTGTTTGCCGATGATGTTGTTCTTTTCTCCTATATATTTGCAAAGGCGAACTAAATGCCCTGCATTCATATCCGTCTCTTACTGTTTGCCTGTGGGTATTCACACGTATGGTTATACCAAATGTTGGAGATGAAAACTTTTCTTGTTCAAGCAAAGATTAGTTGATATTTATGTCCAAAATTGGCAAGACAATGTACAAGCTTCACATTTTTTTAGTATGTTACATACCTGTTTCATGATAAGACGTTACTGAAGGTATTTTGTAGATTCCGAATTTCTCTACTTAATTTGAATGTGAATGCAGCCAGACGAAATAAGGATGCTGAAAGACAGCACACTTTATGTAACCATTGTAACAGCGGACAAGTCCAGGATGAATTTCATATTTTACTACAATGTCCAGAATTTAATGATTTGAGAATTAAGTTTTTAGGATTTCTCGATGGCAAATATGTATGTATATCCCAAATGATAAATGTATTTAATTCACAAAATAGACATACCGTAAAAGCAATAGTAACATTTCTGAAATGTGTATTCTCCAAAAATGTTTGAAACAGTGTTTAAATATCGCTTTTCTATTTTCTTACGACGTGACAACAAAAGTGTTGTAACAACAATTTTAACATGGGCCAGTTGGCCAACATTACTGAATAAAATCTGTCTGTCTGTCTGTCTGTAATAGGCGGAAATACGAGTAGGTTTTTTGTGTTTTTAATGCAATGTTACGAACTTTTAATCACGGAAGGTGACTTATAGAATATCCTTTACAATATATCAAAAGTTTTGTTTTCGTTCGTATTCTCCTTTAATCTGTTCTGTCTCTCATGACAAGTGCGCAAAACACGCAAAACAATCAGCAAATACACTTATCTCTTTTTGATGTCTTCATTACTTTCCACAAACATCGGCGACATTGAAGCCATCATGATAATAACTGCAAATCTATTTAATGAACGTGTAATTTTCTAATGTTTTAGGAATTCATTTTCTACTTTATAACAGTACGCTGGTCTTGAACATTTCTTCCAGACGAATGGGGACGAATTCTGGAGTGCTAAAGCCCTAAATGAGGCAATTCTGGATTACCTCAGGTTCAGAAATCTCACATATCAATGGGGCTCCTTTTCAGTTATTAGGAATTATTTGTTTCCTCTAAAATAATATATATTCAGAGACTAAGCGCTAGTCTAGGTGGCGTGCCATTAGGGAGCCCAACGGATCAGCAACTGACTCTGTAGTTCATTCTGGACTTTGGGAGGACGTCCTTGAAAATCTTTATTGATCGACAGTCCGGGGTATTCTTTCTCGATGCCAGGAAACTTGGAGAGTAGAAAACTTTGGTTTTGTCGGATTCCTTTAATGCGCGAATACGTGTAGCTCCTTTGCCTCGTAGTGCTTGCATAGCCATGTTTGCGTACTTGGGTCTTTTCAGATAAAATAGACGCCGTACTGGCTGGGGACTCGGGGTAGTGTAGCTTGTAACCTCCAGCAGCCAGCCCCAGCGGTCGTCCGTAACTAACTTCCAGTTTTCGACGTACTGCCTAACACGACTCCTGTTGCTCCGGGATTGGCCGACGTAGTTGTAATCGAGATCAATGAACAAGGCTTGGTCTATATAATTTGGTTAAGCATGTCGTAGACAGTAACGCACGTCGTTGGTTCCTTGCCTCACCTTTAATGTTCTCTACCCCGTTATGGTAAAGTAGGCTGTTTTTCTTTTGTATACACAGTTGTGTAAATGCTATAGTTCTTATTTTATACACATTATGTTTGGATGTACGTCTTGTACGTCTTTGTCACAACAAATCCTACACCCATTCCTAAGCCCACATCTTGTGTCAGGCGATACAGTGTCACGCCCTAACAGGCGTGGTGTAACTACACAATTAACAACATCAGTATCGGGGGTGACCATTTGCTTTGTTACGGCGTCTCATTCCAACAGCCCGCAGGATGTTGTTCCAAATTTGAACGAAAGATTGGACAAACAAAGCTAACGCAATGAGCTGTTTTATGTCCTGTGGCAGACATCATCCCATCTCAGACATGTTCTGTTAGAGGAGAACACAGTCGAACATGGCAAAACAGCTGCCTCAAAGAGTTTCTTGCAACACGTGGGCAGGCATAGTCCTACTCCAACTTGACGTCACGTTCCCCGCAAGATAGAACAGGATATCGACATTAACAGTGATGAGTTGTATTATTCCACTTGTGATGCCAGCACATACCATTTTAACTCCATTCCCAAACTCACGACGTTGAGCAACACGCCGTCGCCGATACGTTCTCTTACAGATTGTTGTACCCAGTCAGAACTGTCCCGATGTGAACAGCATACTGTCCAAAGTCTTGTTTCTGAACATCAGATGCTGTCTATACTAAGCTTGTGTATTGTTAATGTTAATTAATTGTTAATGTGGTAGTTTGGTAACGATTCCGATTGTGGTTGTCGTGTTGGCGTACCGTCACACATTAGGCGTATGTGCTGCCCTGCCGTAGATATTGTCTCAATACAGAGGATATTGTATTCCCATAAATAATTCAATGTCCTCATTTTGTGCCATTCCGGTTTGCCGCTTAGTCAAGACACGCAGATGTTGGTTCTCAAGCCGTTTAATAGTGTACACGTTATTTGAGGATAAACAAAGTGTTTCATGAGCAAACTATTATTGTGTGCTTTTCACATTAAATAAACACGTATGATTATCATGCCCCCAACAAACATCCAAATCGTGTACCGTTCATGAACACACTCATACAAATTGCTAATTAGTATAAGGTTGCGGAGATGTATTCATGAATATGTATTGAAAGATCCATAAATTGTATTTCAGGATGAATGGTTGTTTGTTTTACACTCAAAGCAGTATAGATATTGGAGCGCGTTGATCTATTCTCCCACACAAGTTCCTCCCCGTCGTCACATGTCTCTCCGTTTGGGTCTATCCTTAACTTCATTCGTGTTCAATGGCAATTGAATATATATTTTTCAAAATCGTGAAAATGGCTTGCATGACTGCAGTGTGTCTTAAGTGGCCTCATGACACTAAGAAGTTAATGAGTCCCCGATGACATTTCCATTCACCCTCCAGGAGTGTGGTTTGTTTGCGCGGATAGTCAGGTGTGTGTAGGACATGGCCACCTGCTATTCTGAATTACGACACTAACATGCTCATGAACAAGAAATAATCTTCACTGCATTTGACAATGGACCAAGTGTTTCATGTTGGAAATGTATGGAATGATTCATGTTTAAAAACTTTGCAATTAAGAAACAAATAAACAAACATGAATACAAATCTGAAAGAACAAATACGTTTAACCATGCAAACTTCAATCAAGTCTTTATACATTTCATGGATAAATTGAAGGTGGTGCTTCACATGCCAGGAGTAATATCCTTGTCATTGCTTCTTGTAGTTGTCTGATGCTGCACTCCATTCCAGCGATATGTTGGTCTGTAAATAATCCAGTGTGGGCCATACAAGACAGCGATTAACTTGAGCATCCAAAAATGACATGCTAACAACAATGTCACCGAGCCAGACAAGCGGATCTATTCAGTTGTCCCTTGTGACAGGAACAGGTTTGTTGGGTACCAATCCACACATCTGCGCTTACTTATGGCATATGTTTCATATCAGTGGTCAGGTCATCTATGATCCTTTGACCTTTTCCTTATTGAATGGTCATCCAACTTTACATACAACATTTCACTTGTCATTAAACCAGTCAGTTATGATATGTTGATGCTCTGAGACCAATCAAAGCAATCTTTTCATACATGCTTCAATATTTTTTCCGCCCATACGATAATTCTGTTGTCAGCAAACTAAAGATCATCACTGGCATTGAGCTGGACTGGCTAAGAAAGATCAGTGACAGACAGCAATATTCAAGCTCCCCTTAGGCTGCCAGTAAAATAAATAGTCTTTCCCACTCCACACTAGGCAACAAGAGTTTATGTATATTTACATTTTAAAGCTATATTTTGACCTCATTGGCACTGATCTGCACAAATGGGATAAACTGACATGAATCAACACAGTCAG
This sequence comes from Haliotis rubra, assembly GCF_003918875.1. Taxonomy (NCBI): domain Eukaryota; kingdom Metazoa; phylum Mollusca; class Gastropoda; order Lepetellida; family Haliotidae; genus Haliotis; species Haliotis rubra. Next base: position 476,630 of record NW_025766436.1, read on the forward strand.
CTAACCCGACCTCTGAATTCCAGGTTAGGATCCAAGAAAATCACTTAACTAAATGTATTCAACAAAGCCGAAAAGCACTTAGTTGAACAGGAACTCGGATGCTTCACGATGGGAGATGACAGGCATGAGGGAAGCAGGCATGTCCCTAAGACAAATTTCCGAGCACTTTAACGTTAGTAAGTCAGTGGTCAGCAGACTGTTACCCAAACACAGAGTGACAGGTGATGTGAAGGAAAGACCTCGTCATGGTCGAACTAGAAAGACCAGTGCGCGTGACGATCGTCGTTTGGTTAGAATGGCGAAAGATAATCCTTTTCATTCAGCTAACCAGTTACGCCAAGAGTGGACACAAGCAACAGGCGTCAACGTGTCAAGTTAGTTAAAGTGAATGAAAGTCTCGTGGCAGCTAGATTAAGGGCTCGAAGACCACTAAATCGCCCACGTTTGACACCTCGGCATGTGCAAGACCGATTACTCTGGGCTAGACAACATCAAAACTGGAACATTCGAACTTGCCGACGAGTAATTTGGACGGATGAGTCACGCTGCAATTTATACGTCGCTGACGGTCGTTTACGTGTCAGACGGGCAACCAAGGATGAGCTCAGGCCGAAGTTAGTCTTTCCTACTGTCGCTTGGGACTGCGGCTCCGTAATGGTATGGGCTAGATTTACTTATGACGAGAAGGTGGCATCAAGGTTGTCAAAGGAACAATGACAGGGGCAAAGTATCACAATCAGATTATTGATAAGAGTTATTCCTTTCCTTCACGCCAATCCTGACATTTACCAAGATGACAATGATCGCCCACATCGTGCTATTGTTGTTCAGGAAGCCAAACAAGAGCACAGAATTGAGTTCCTTCCTTGGCCAAGTCAAGAGTCAACCCGATCTCAACCCGGCAGAGCATGTAGGAGATGACATCGGTAGACAAGTAAACCGTCGTGATCAACTTACAAGAGCTTAGAAATGTTGTACTGAATGCCTTGAACAACTTACCAGTGAGATTTATGCGTAATCTAGTGCTCTCTATGAGGCGAAGATGTCACTCATCATGTCAGCAGGTGATAAACAGCCGAGGTGGTTACACCCATTATTGAGGGTCATTATGTCAATTTTGACTTGTGAAAACTGTCATAAAAAAGTCCATAGTGTACAGTTTTGAACAGTCACATACCCCACCTTACACTTAAAACTTTTCCTGTGTGCCCAAACTTTGTTAGATCTGTATTTGTCACACACACACACACACATATATATATATATTTCAAATTAACCTAAAAGGCATACAATCTGCGATAACAGCAATATTAACATCGTTTAGCGAGTCATTCAAGAAAGCCATGATTATAACTCCCATATTTAAACATATACACAAATAACTTAATTCAGCACCCCTGTATTTTTGCAATGTCCGTACAAGTATGGCCCTGGAATGATTAATGTTGAATTTATTGGTGTGTGTGAACATTCAGAATGTCAAATTTTGCGTGTCTTAGACGATTCAAGGTAAATACCGAGTGTAACCTGCATGTGACTGTATACCAGCCAGCACACCCTCTGCATACCCAGTCAGCCTCCTGATCCTCTGAAGGGGCAGCCTACGTTAGTCCTCGTTTACAGCAGCTTCCAGTTGGGCTAGCCTCTGTAAAAGAGGATCCCTTTGTTGCACACGACTACCAATCATGTCCCAGATATGCTCCAAAGGGTTAAAATCGGGGCTCATTCAATTGTGAGATATGTCAGGTGTTCTTTGTGTATAGATGTGTGACTATCATAGTGCTAGGGTTGTTTTGTGGAACAGGACCCAGGAGTTTTTTCTCCCTTTTTCCATTTTGATTGCAGGCTTATTCCTGTCAGTCAGTATTTGCCTTCACAGAACAAAACTCAAGTCTTCCAAGCTCTGGTGGTCAAGGTGCACAATGTACTGGTATCCTCCACTTCTTATTGATCTAGAAGTAAACTGGTACACAGAAACAGAGTAAACTGTGTCTTAAGACAATAGATGCAGACACCCAGCAAAAACAACACTAAACAATCTCAACAATTTTACTTTTCTTATGACAAAATTAGAAAACGACTATAACAAAAATAATGATGTTGATTGGCATCTATTGACAAAATGCTAACTATATACAGTTTATTTAGAAGGAATACACAAATATCACTGAGCAATCATCACATTACACACATATTCCAGTTAGTGACGTATTAGGTAATCAAGACCGTCTTGTTCCTGCTGCAGTCTCACAGAACATGACACTGATGATCAGCAATGCAAGGGGCTTACCATGGGGTACATGCATAGCTATCAATGCTAAGTCACCAACACCCTCAAAACTTGCTTTTTGTAAATTATGACCATTCACGTCTAATACTGTACATGAAACATATTTAAAAGTCTGGGTTTAAAATATCACAAATCAGCAATTTTAGACGTTCAGCACGGTAGCCACACCATGAAACACCATTTGTGTTGTTACTGTTTGTAGCACCTTCTGTCTCAGCCTGCTGCAAGCTTCCATACTTGCACAGGATGACCTCGAGAGGTTATATATTGTGTCATGAGCATACAAATATACTCCCTTGCACTATAAGTCATAGTGAACTGAAACGAAGCAAATTTCATTCAACAACTACATGCACTTATACAACATTTCAAAAATGAAAATTGAAAACAACTGCAAAGATGGTTCTAGAGAAAGCATTTTTCTGCAACTGCTGGAAAACAATGAATTCGATCCTGCAGTAACCAACATACACAAACCACTCAAGAAAGTTAGTAACTCCTAAAGATTTATGCATGGGGTACAATATCATCGGGTGTACATGTAATAGCTTACCAACAGGACTTTCTATTTTGTTCCAACATGGAAATATGCTTGCCACAATAAATGCACCTCCCTCTATACAGTTTCGTATACTGCACAGGTCATCAGTGAGTGAGTGAGTGAGTGAGTTTGGTTTTACGCTGCTTGTAGCAATATTCCAGCTATATCACAGCAGGGGACACCAGAAATGGGCTTCACACATTGTCCCCATGTGGAAAATGAAACATGAGCCTTCGGCATGACGAACGAACGCTTTAACTGCTAGGCTACTCCACTGCCCCAGGTCATCAGTCAGGAGGGCAGATGAAAGGTATATCATTGTGCCAGATGTTGCTAATACTTCTCATCCAGTGTCATGACCTATCACACCCTCCTTGTTGACAACATATACTCAACAAAACAAAGTTAATGACAACCCCAATATTTAATATTTATGTATTTTATGGATCATAACATGAACTATTAAATATTTTAATATTGAAAATTGGGGTTGTCCTTAACTTTTTGTTGTTGAGTATACATCACTAGTATCTGTATCTATTAATGAGTATGTGCCAGATGTCTTACACACTGGAGATAATTATTGTCTGCAAAGTCTGTAGTCAGCAAAGAGTTAAGATTCCAACAGCGATTTGATGAAGCTGAGAACACTTATCAAGGTGACGCAACATGATGATGCAGGTCATCTGTGTCTTATTTCACAATTATCTGCAAAAAACAAAGCAGTACATAACAGTTGTGAGCAAGTACACCATGCACGAAATATTTCCTTAAGGTCTGCATGCTACAATGATGCGAAGACAAAAGAAATCACTGACTCTATTTCATCACTGCACTATGCCTTCAGCTTATACTTCATTGTTTGTTTTCTTTATGTCATCTGAAAGAAAGTTAGACCACAGTTCTCAGTAATAGTCACATTTTAAAACTATAACTCCAAGAACATCCAAAGTCTTAATTCATTCAAAACATATTGTTCTTCTCTATCAGATACAGTCAAAATATATTCTGGAATAAAATGGAAACTAGTTCCCTGTTTAGCAGAAAAAAGATGTTAGTGATTTGATTGAGGTTGAGTGACAACACCATAAAACATTTCATGATAAAGCAAACTATCTCACTACTTCTTGAACAGACCAATACAAGCATGTGAAGCATGAAAATGGTAACAAAAACATTAAGAATCCATTTCTTTTTGTAAATTCCTCACAGGGGACAACTGAAAGACTGGAGGCTGATGACCTTCCCTCAGGGAGTGAGCACCTCCATGTTGGATTTCAACTGACCTGCTGTGACAACAACTGAACACTGAACATCATGGACATACCTCAACTGCACACAGGTGTATCATTCACTGGCAATAGTGCAGTTTACCAGCTGCAACTTACTGTTGCACTATTTGACTACTGTAGATCTCATTTCAGAGGTTTCACCTGCCTCTTTATCCCTAATCATTATGGTTAGCGTAAGTTACACCCATCCTTATCCCTTGCATCCCCTTTCTGATTACGCCCCCCTTTACAATCCTTAGGGTTAGCTGAGAGGTAAGATATGGGGCAGCAATTTCTTTTAACAAATATATCTAATTCATTAAGAGGAAAGTCAGGACTATTTTTTTTAAGTCTTATATTTGTGGAGGAAATGGCTTCTGTGCATAGAAGAAAGGCAAACAGTCAGGTGCTGATGACTTGGTTAACAACTATGTTAGCACCTCTGGTACTGTCATAGGATGTTGTCTAATTAGATTTACTCATTAGCCTAGCCAAAGCTTCAAGTGTCACAGTGAGTTTGTTCCTCCATGTGGCCCTAACTGAAATCTGTAAAGCTACTCTCCATTCATTAAGCATATACAGACATGACACATCTACAAAGACATACATACATGGCTTATCTATACAGGGATCCATGACGAACACATTTTACCATCTTTTCTGGAGTCAAGCTCTAACTGTACCAGACCATCATGGTAGTCCAGACACAGACAGAAGGCTTGTCTACAGATATCAATGTCAAATACATTTAACCATCTTTTCTGGAGTCAAGCTCTAACTGTACCAGGCCATCATGGTAGTCCAGACACAGACAGAAGGCTTATCTATACAGAGATCCATGTTGAACACATTTTACCATCTTTTCTGGAGTCAACCTCTAACTGTACCAGACCATCATGGTCGTCCAGACACAGACAGAATTCTTGTCTACAGATATCAATGTCGAACACATTTTACCATCTTTTCTGGAGTCAACCTCTAACTGTACCAGACCATCATGGTAGTCCAGACACAGACAGAAGGCTTATCTATACAGAGATCCATGTTGAACACATTTTACCATCTTTTCTGGAGTCAACCTCTAACTGTACCAGACCATCATGGTCGTCCAGACACAGACAGAATTCTTGTCTACAAATCTCAATGTCGAACACATTTTACCATCTTTTCTGGAGTCAACCTCTAACTGTACCAGACCATCATGGTCGTCCAGACACAGACAGAAGTCTTGTCTACAGAGATCCATGTCGAACACATTTTACCATCTTTTCTGGAGTCAAGCTCTAACTGTACCAGACCATCATGGTCGTCCAGACACAGACAGAATTCTTGTCTACAGATATCAATGTCGAACACATTTTACCATCTTTTCTGGAGTCAAGCTCTAACTGTACCAGACCATCATGGTAGTCCAGACACAGACAGAAAGCTTGTCTACAGATATCAATGTCGAACACATTTTACCATCTTTTCTGGAGTCAAGCTCTAACTGTACCAGACCATCATGGTAGTCCAGACACAGACAGAAGTCTTGTCTACAGAGATCCATGAACGCATCTTTCACATATTTTCTGAAGACAACCTCTAACTGTACCAGACCATCATGGTAAGCCAGAAACAGTTACAAGGTTTGTCAAAAGAGAGATCCATGTAGAAAATGTTTCACATATTTTCTGGAAACAAGCTCCAACTGTACAAGACCAATATGGTAGTCCAGACACAGTCATAAAATTGAGACAATATAATCCTGTCAATGTGGTAACTTCTGTAGTGGTTACCTATACCAATGTGTTCAGGGTTTCACTGTACAAAGAAAAGAATTTTGATCGATCATATCTTTTGAGCCAAGTTTATCTGTCATCAATTAAAAAAGAATGTGAATGTGAATTTGTAAGTGTACATTTGGCTGCCATTATGAAATGATTATGAAACCATGAGTATTGGTGAGTGCACAATGAAAGATACATAAATATTAGTGATATTGTTACGTAAAAACACCAAGTGCTTTTTGATGACGCTCTTTAAAATGGCATGTCACCAAACCCTCTGCCAAAAAAGCTTTCGCATATATGCCATATGGCCAGTCTTGTCTTCATACTGTTGCCAATACCTCATAAAGTATATCTGGTTTCTGTCACAATCTGGTGCAACATGGACAAACATGTAATTATTGAGGACACCGAGAGGAAAAGCTAGAACGCGCAGCCTGTACCTAGTGATGTGTTGACGCTTTGCAGCAATTCCTCCAAATGTTTAACCTTGTCTTTCAAAGGTCGAGACCACTCAGCAAGGTTCACAAGGTAGCTGTTTCCAAACACTGAACACTATCTATCAACGGAAACAAAAGAACTGGTCTTTGTTGGTAGGTCTTATGTACACTCACGATATACACATGCTGTATAGCTGATGTTTCAATAACACATGAGACAAAACACCATGTTAACATATCAAGCTGAGTAGAACTAGCCTGGCTACCATGACGATATGAGCTGGAACCCTGAATGTCGGTGTGAAAGTGCAGTCTTGTTACTATGAGCTGCCATGACAAGGTTACTCCCTGCTGTGTGGATGTATTGGCACCAAAGCTTGAGGTGTTCATTAGTATAGGTTCCCAAAATAATTCACCCTGAAAGGACAAGGTCATATGCCAAGCTCTGTAAAGTGATGATTCACTTGAAGGTTTTTCCCAGGACCTCAGTGAAGATTGCCAAGACACTTCATCATGAAGAGATAGGTGTGTGTTGTGCTGTTGAGTTCGCTGGTTAGCTGTAACATGTGTCCATGCAACTCATCTACAGCTTCTCGCAGTGTCTGTTGATCTTGTGAACTCACAAAAGAAAAGTGTTTGTTCTGCTTGTGTCCAGACTGCTGTGCCAGAGGCTCATACTCTGCAGCTACAAAAGAAGAAATGTGTGTCAGTGAAACATTGATCAGCACTAGCTTACATAACACTTACACTGAGTAGGCTATGTGTCGTTGGAGAACTACAACATGTACCTGAATGTATAATCTAGACAGAAAACACTACAGTATAGGAAGTAACTTCAATGCTGCTTTCAGTGGAATGGGGCTAGAGTTCACCTGTATGCATTGTCCATAGTTAAGTCCATTTATCCTGTCTGTCACTTTGGTGAGAATGAGACGATAAACTATACATGCCAATATCTGTTGTTGTCCAAAAATGTTGATCGTGGGCTAGTCATGTCTGCTTTACAACACATATCATAATCCATTTAGACCTGCGATAAATAGGGTTGGTTAGTTGTTGTTTAACGCTGCACTCAGCAGCATTCCAGCTATATGGCAGCGGTCTGTAAATAATCGAGTCTAGACCAGACAATCCGGTGATCAACAGCATGATGTACGCAATTGGGTTACGATGACATGTGGCCAACTAAGTCAGATCCTGTTAGTGGCCTCTTACGACAAGCATGGGTTATTGAAGACCAAAGCTAACACGGATCTTTACGGGTTGAGATGAATAGAGACTAGATCATGCCAGTGGTTGACTTTTCAGTATTAAAAAAGACGACTATTTTCTGAGTCTTAAATATTACAGTCCATTATGAACAAATCAAATTTATGCAGCCATCCACAATTATCATGGACTGATTCAGCTGTGAAAGTAAGAAACACAAAGACTATACACCTGGACAAAACATGTTAAACCTTTCACTTATCATGCTCATTGCTGGACCTATAAGGTCAAATTACTCCCTGCATTACCATGATTACACATGAGGGCAATAGGACCATACATGAAACTTGTAGCATGTTTACTATTTGACAGGAACACAGAAAAGTGCTTCTGACACTGAAAATGGCATTAACTGTAACTTTTGTTTTCGACAGTGGGTTACCATGAACTTACTTTGTGCACACTGCAGATAGCTCTGTGTATTTATGTAGACTAACATGGCCAGCTCCTCACAGCTCGCTGTGGAATACTGTTGGATCCCTGCACCATGGACCCCTGGCCCCTCATCATCTGATGGGGACTGGGGTGGGGTGACTAGGCTTCGGGGAGGGGGGAGGCTTGGTAGTATGCCTCTACAACTTGCTTCAGGGATACAGGGAAATCCTCACAACACAGACTGGTCCCATCACAGTGATCCTCCAGTAACCTCTGTGTTACCTTGAAACGCAAGAGATCTGATGACAGCGTCTGTAGAAACAGCTTTTTACACTGGATGTCTGACAAGTAGATGTATGTCCTAACCAATTCACAAGAGATCCGCTTGGCTGCATCCACACAGTTCCTGGACACTTGAATGCCCAAGTGCAGCAGCTTTTGTAGATTAGGTAGCACCTTAGGAACACATCCCCCATCAATACAAGACCACATGTGTTTAGACTGACCTCCCTTTTCTGACCTGATTGTCTTCTCCACTAGCCTCGGGATTACTAACATCTTTGTACTCAGATGTTATAATGCTGCCTACCCAGTAAACAATCTGCTTTAAATTGGTGTACGACGTGTCCACAGACAAATACTGGTAAGCAAGAGCTCTTCGTATTTCTGCAAGATTGTGCAGATTCCTTTTGTAGAGATCTGTTTCAAGAGCCTGGATTACAAGCTGGACATAGAGACTTCCCTTCACTATAAACTCTGTTGGTGTCACATACCTCCCTTTCTCAAGGGACAGGTTGCCCATCACACGAGTGAAGAGATCCCAGTCTATGTGTATACAGCTTGGGTACTTTTGCCACACCTGACTCAGCAGTTTGAATGTCTTGTACGATACTCTGATGCAACTTGTACCCAACAGACTTTTTTCAAGGATTTCAGATACAATTTCATCTGTTGGCTTTAATCTTGAGGAGAAGTCACTGACAAGGTCAAGCCCATACTCTAGAAACTTCTCTCCTTCTTCTAAAGCAGCGTCTACTGTATTTACATGCAAGTGAGTCAAAGATGCTGCAAGCTCATCTTCTTCAGTAACATACTGACTATGATAAGATATCAGATGACTTGAGCGACCTTCAAGGCTTACTTTATCATAGGAATTACATGGCTTGGAAGGAAAGAATTTACGTATGTCTAAACGAGGAGCACTGTTGGACGAATTATTAGTGAAACTGACTGTTCTTGTCATCTTTGGAGCTGAAACTTGAGCATTTTTTTTTACACTCTGTGATGGGCACAGACTGACAGGTTTTGAAATTTCACAGTCCGTGGTATCTGAATCAGGCTGGTATTCATCATCGTCACTATCACTATCACCATCACCATCACTATCACTATCACTATCATCAATATCTATCTGAGATGAGTCAGACACATCAGATAAACTTGGCACTGGTGATGGTGCACGAGCATTCTCATTTGGCTGAAAGACTGCATCCATAAAATGTCTGCTACCAGTGGAGGAGGGCTTACTGCTGTTACTTGATACATCTGAATATTCTGAGGGTGACTGTGGCCTTCCAAGTGTTGTCTTATTTTGCCTGAGAACATTACCAAATATAGCTGCCATTTTATTTCTAGCAGAGTCTGTTAACAGTAACCTTTTGTTTAAACTAGTTTCTTTCTTATCTTGAACACTTTTATCAAGACTTGGCACTTCAGGTTTACTAACTGTCTCATCTGAAGTGGCGGAAAGTGATGCGAAAATGCCAAGCCTTGTGTTGGACACATCATCGTCTGATGACAAGACAATGGGAGAGGATGTCACAGCAGGGCCCGAGGAATAGGCTGGATGATGCTCAGGAGTCTTCTGTCTCAGATCGAGGTCAGGAAGGTCATCAGAGAATTCATCTTCATCATCTGTGATGGTGATTGTCCTTCCCAGCTTGCTGCTGCTGCACTTTGGTGCCAACTCGGGCAGATTCAGCCGGGCCCGTTTGCAAGCTGGAGGTAAACACTTACGATCTTCCTTTTCTTTTTTGTTTTGGGACCAAGATTTTTTGTTATCATACTTGTGTTTTACTGGTGGTATTGCAATCTGTTCTCTCAGGCAGGTCATACTGTTGGGTTCCTTGCAAGACTTGGAACAGGACTTCTCTTTTGGATTTAGTTTCTTTTCCTTTTTCTGGAAAAAAGAAGAAGGGAGAGTTGAATGATACAGTGACTGATGGAAACATGCAGGTCTGGGATAACCACATCTTATGCAGGAGACCTCTCAGACTAGTCAACTGTGCATTTTACACTTTAAGTTGTTACAATGGGTTACAAATGATTTTGCATTCCTTTTTGTTTTGTAAATAAAAGAAATATATCCCTGATCTGGTGCAATTCAGGAAAGGAGTTAACTTGCTTATACACTAAATTTGGCTCAATGCCAAGATATACCTTCAGTTCACTTAGGAAAACATTAATATTTTCAATATTTCTGGAAGTCCCAAATCATCAAAAGGAACAAGTTCAACACTAAAAGATTCAATTTGCTGTCATAAAAACATAATAAACCAACCAAAAAATGTGAACACATTCCTAATACCCCTAGCCATGACTCCCAACTTCAGCTGTAGAACAATAAATAATATATATATTCTTGACAAAAATACCAGACCTGTATCAAACTTTGCACTGCATCTTTCAAATAAATATAGAAACCAATACCCAAATCAGAATACAATTCATTAAGTAATGTGTACAAGTGATTGGTTGAACAAACATTACCTTGGGGATTTTTAAGCTCAAAAATTGTAAATTGAAGCAACTCTTTCAAAAATTAGACACTCTGAGCCAACCTTTGCACCTCTCCCGTTGGATAAAGTAGCTGTTTTCCAAATTTGAAAACAATTTGAACACTAGTTTTTAAAGCTATTGGTTGAACAAACTTTTCTAAGTTAAAACTTTTCAAATGCTGTAATTCCTAAAAATAATTTAAAAATAAAAAACACCACATCATATCACATGATAAAAATAAATTATTAACCATCATAAAGTCATCAAAAGGCACCACATAACCATAACACTGATACGTATTTGAGTTTAATTGAGAAACATATTGAGTTCTGCACGAGAAATGAGCACTACCCTCATGTTCAGTATAAGTCCAACTTGTTGTCATGAAAACATCAGAAATAAATAAAAAAACACAAGAATCATCAGAAGATGACTAATCCCTTCGCCCCCAAATAATTCGAAAGAACAAATCATTGGACTGTTTCGGCTAGGCCTAAAAGAGTTCCAGTTTCAATTAACATGTTTCCATAACATAACAACAATGTTTCCTAATCTTCAACACAACAACAAAAGTGAATATCTGCATTAAACAGGGTAAAATATTTAGAGAGAACAACTGTTACTTGTTTTCTTTACTCGTCTCAAACTCAAAGATATTTCTAATTGACTGTCTTTAATATCAGTCCCCTGTGATACTGACAGAAATAATTAACAAATTAACGGCTCTATTATAGGAGGCTGATAAGAATATTTCTGCACTGTTTCATAAAGATACATATTCTCAGTTAAACATTGGGGTGTTATCATTTGTAGGCAAAAGGACATCAGATTGCAGGTTTCACTCCTCTGCGGATTTCAGAAGCAATGATGTTCACAAGGTGAGGAAATTCATTTTTCAGAGAACATTTGAGTGCAAAGGTCAAATAAAGACAGATAATTTAAATATTGCAAAACTCAACTCAGAACATATGCAGACCAAATATCATCACATACTGAAATCCAAGTTTTGTAGTAAGAGCAATAGAAAGTTTCAGCTTTCAGTTTCGTCCAAGTGCTAAGGTCAAATCAAGGTCAAATGTATTGCAAAAACAAAACAAACCCCCCAAAAACCCCATCTATTTGAAACCTTAGTAAATACAGCACATACAATAATGGTGGGAAAATGGCCAGAAATAGGTTTTTCAATACAGATACCACTTTGTCAATTTTACCTCAGAAACAACTTTCTTGCAACAAAAACAAGCTCTCACCTACTGCTTTGAACAAATGAAGAAAGGCAATATTTGTCTGTCTGAACCGTCAGAGTAAACTGCACATGCTAATTTAGTGTTCTTTAGGTTGTATTTAACCCTTTGTTCATATGGCCCAAGTGGCCAAAGCCATCAGTTTAAATCCAAGCAGTGGTCACTACTTTAAGAAAAGTTAAAAAAGATAAAATCCCCAGGACTTGAAACATAAACTCCCTGGTACAATTTACCACAGATGATTTAACCTGCTTGTGGGAGGCTATCAACGTAGGCTGATAAGAATATGAAGCACACAGACATAATAAGTGAGTGAGTGAGTTGAATTTTACGCCGCACTCAGCAATATTCCAGCTGTCTGGTGGCGGTCTGTAAATAATCAGATCTGGACCAGACAATCCAGTGATCAACAGCATGAACATCGATCTACGCAATTGGGATGCGATGACATGTGTCAACCCAGTCAGCGAGCCTGACAACCCGATCCTGTTAGTTGCCTCTTACAACAAGCATGGGTTACTGAAGGTTCATTCTAACCCGGACCTTCACAGGTCCACAGACATAATAAAGAGAGATTACTACAACAGATTTCCAAACACATCTAACGAGGGTATCTGAACTTATCTAAGTATGACTAACTTATGAATAAATTATAATCTGGTTAGTAGTTGGTCATAATTTGACCGTAGGCCATTACCATGGAGTAAGGGTGCCAGAATACATCGATAATTTTTCTAAGACTATACAATTATAAATTCATTCAAAACTGTATCAATATTTAGTTTTGAAAGTATCGTTTTAAATATGTTAATATATTGATTACATTTTGCAATTGTATCATGTTTTTTGATGGTATGAGAGTTATAAATGATTATTTTTTCATGCACAATGATGGGAAATTAAAACTTTTTAATCTCTGAGAATAAAAAATGTTGATCTTTTCATGGACAATTATAAAATATGAAATATTAATGTTCAAAATGTAACTAAATTTATGCAATAATGCCGTGAAAATAGGTATCGTGATACGTATCGAATCGTGACATGGGTATCGTGATACGTATCGATTCATGAAACGTATGTATCGTGACATCCCCACCATGGAGTACCCAATCATGGACTTGGAATTCAATCTCCCACATGTTAGGCACTAGTTAACTCACCTGAGTTTCTCACCTCACAGGTGTGCAAGAAACTGCAGACATACATGCCACTGATATGAACGTCATGTATGTAGATATGTTATCTCAAATTTCCATATCTCACCTCTGATTCAGGATGATACAGGTCATCGAAATTCGCAAAGTCACAAATTTGTTTTTACCATTTATTACTGACCAGGCCTTTGAAATATTCATGTTTTGTTTCCATAAGCACAAAAGAGATATTCATTTGTTTCTAATGGCAAACATTCCACTAACAAAGATCAACAAGGATTGTTTCAGCATTCTTGCACAATAATTAACTGTAGGTTACATAAAAATGTTTCTCAGTGCCTATTAAGTCAGCCCTAGGCTCTTTCCCTTATGGTTGCTATGGTGACCTGAGTAAAACCACTACCAGTAGCAGTGTGGGTCAGACATTTGTGAGCAAAGCAAGTGCTTGTTGTGTTAGGTTGTAATGAACTGGACCTGGTGGTCAACATTATGAGCAGACATCCATGTCTGAACTGAAACTGTACATCACAGCCTCATATCTGACTGATGTGATAACACTAGGTATTGTGGGCCTCTACAAAGACTTAGTACAGCTTGTTGAGAATGTGGAGAATGTTTCACTGAAACTTCATTTTAAACTTGATATTTCCAGGTACTTTTCTGTTGTGAAAGTTAACTACATCAAAACAGGAATCCTTAGAACGAGACATAGCCTGGGGGGGTTCAAATCTTACAGATGGAAGACCATATAAAAATAATATTGCCATAAAATTCACTGTTCTTTCTCCCTTTGCATGCTCGTCCAAGTTCAAACAATCAGTTCTCTTTGTGACCTTAACTGTAAAGCTTTACATGAACTGGCTGTCAAGTGACTGACTGTTCACCACAACGCAGTACCAGATGGTTTGTCAGGACTCACTCCTGCTCACCGTTTTTGAAAAAACCAATCTAATCAATATCAGGTATAACAAAGGACGCTGGTTGACTAAAACAGACTGACTTGTCAACACTGCAGTCCCTGTATTACTGGATGTTGTGTAATGGTGTGAAGAAGTCCATACTCATCAACAGGTCGCCCTCGGCTGGACAGCTTTGTCAGGTGTGTGACCCTGGCTTTACATAGACACAGACTCATATAAAACAAGTACATAAATATTAATAACACAAAATACTGAGGCAAAAGAAATGGGTCAACAAGACATTTTCTCCATGAAAGTAATCCATTCTGTGACCACGTTCACAGACAATTCAACAAAAACATGTTTTTGGGACACCTATGCCAACTCCATACAGAGACCATATCGGAAATGGTTAACTCTTATAAGCTTCAAGTCTGTGGTAACTGTCATTGGCTTAATCCTTTATCACCTTGTAAATTTAAACCTCCATTTTGTGCTATATTAAACAGACTTATATTAGCAATGAAATAATGTAATTTAAATCGAAGGAGAAAAAGTGATTATCCCTCAAGTGAAACACAACTTAATGCTGCTTCTACTTTCAGTCTATTCTGTAGAAAAACTTTCTCCCTCCCCTGAGTTGGTACTGGCATGTACTAGGGATGTCATGATACATAAGTTTCATGAATCGATACGTATCACGATTCGATACATATCACGATACCTATTTTCGCAGCATTATTGCATAAATTTAGTTACATTTTGGTCATTAATATTTCATATTTTATAATTGTCCATGAAAAGATCAACATTATTTATCCTCAGAGATTAAAAAGTTTTAATTTCCCATCATTGTGCATGAAAAATAATCATTTTTAGCTATCATAACATCAAAAAACATGATACAATTGCAAAATGTAAACAATATATTAACATATTTAAACCGATACTTTCAAAACTAAATATCGATACAGTTTTGAATCAGGGCTTTACATGACGCGTGATTCCTGCATATTTGACACAACAATTTTGTAAATGACTCTCAAAATATTATCATACGAGTCAAGCTTGACGCACGTTTAATGGGTGGCTCTCACAATTCAGTTCAATAAAATTGATTTGATAAGCAAAAAATGATATTGTTTGATGATAGTTTGACTTTTATAGATATGTCAGATTATTCCAGAGAACTCAGAGGAGACAGTAATCCTGGCTGTTTGAATTGAACAATGCTGTAGTTTCATTTGGTTGTGTGACATACACAGTTACATACTGAGAATGATTTAACACAAAGAAATTTTAAAATGTTCATGACTCCCAAATATTGAAAATGACTCCCAAAAATAAATATTGTGAGTCACCATGACTCCCATTTTTAAAAGTCTGTATAAAACCCTGTTGAATGTATCGATAATTGTATCGTCTTAGAAAAAGTATCGATGCATTGTGGCATCCCTAGCATGTACGTTTGATTCCCAATAATAAATCACTGGTAGCAAATTAACATCAATGGACCAAGGTGTCCAGCTAAGGTGATGATTGAAGGTCCAGGGCTTACCTGGACTGGGGATCTCTGATGTCAATCAATTTGTACTGTTGTCGAAAACACTGTATATGTAAGATTAAATAAATGGCTTTGTGAAGGTATTATTGCTGAGATACTTCTTTGTAACAACTGAAATCAATATCTCTTCATTTTATCTCATGATAAATCAATATGCACACATTGTGTACTGCATGAATGTTTTAATAGATAGATACAACATTTCTATCAAGACATATATGTGCATATGCACGAAAGGCTAAAACATGCAGTCAGTCAGATTTAGAAAGATTTGTGTTAATCCTATTGGGAACAGAGGGACCACATTGAACCTCTTGTGTAAGCAGAAGAAACCCCTTATCGCCTGATTATCTAATCTGTTGAATATACCAGACACCTGTCAAACTGGTCTGGACAAAGTTGAGAAGCTGACCTGCCTCCTGTTGATGTGTGTTATCATGTAACATACCAGTGTTTCTTCACATCTGACAGTTGGTGCATACATGGTTACCTGGCCTCACATTTATTTCCAATCACACGATACAACACATGCATGAACTGAAGCATGCATGTAAGATGTATCATGTCATTTATTCATACCTCCCATCCATGCAACTGATTAGTTGTTACTTAGATGATCACGCCCGACAACCAACAGTTGTTAGTGTAGACAACATATAATGTCATGTTATAAAACTGGTGAACCCAGTTGCAGTTGAATTGTCATAAATCATAACATGTTTTCTAAAATCAAAACGGTGTGGATGTCATGAATATATTGTGCTACTTGCCTGTGGATACTGCTATCTTTCACAAGCCAGGTGAGGAAGGAACAATATGACACACTTGTGTCCTGTGAAGTCCGTATCCATACATGCATTGTCTCTAGTACAATCTGTGTACAAAGCTGATAACAATACCCCTAGCTGTGGGCACATGACACAGACACCTGGTGGATGCTGTAGCATCTTGCCCACACCTTGACAACACGGCAGATGGATTATTCATCAGCCTAGGTAACTGTGACCAGGCTATCATAACTGGGAGCCATCACAACTAGCCATACAGATACTGATGTGCTAGTACTAATAGTGTTTCCCTGGCTGGTGGTGGTGCACCGCGTCATGTTATCGGAGACAGTATTGACTGCGACTACAGCAGCCAGTAAGAGAGCCCCACATCAGCAGTCAGGAAAGTCCATGTGTCTCATGCTGGAGGCTCGTAGTCAATACTCCACCACACAATACCTGTCTCGCTTAAGGAAACCAATCATCTTGTTGGACTAGTTCTTACACATTCGTGGACTCAACTGGAACCACTTAGTCCATAATTGATGCTTTAAGAAGGAAAATGAATACTTAACTATTCCAGTTGTATAGGTTATAGAGAGGTTATAAAAGATGAGGATCATGGGTTGTAACCGATGCAATTACTAAGATCAGTGATTTCTGTGAGACACCATTCATAAATATGGGAAACAACTTTCATCACAGTAATTCTTACCTTAACACATACAGATATCAGGTATTGTAATTCAACACATGGCCTGGATGTGAACAAATTTGTGTTTACTGCTGTGGCATCATGCAATTACGACAGATAGATTTGTTAAAGTGGAGGTGGCAAGCTTTTATTGTAAATGTGATTATTTAACTTATATAATTCATTACTAATACTATGTTAATGCTTTTATTGAAATATAACATGACAGACAGCTCCATGGCACCTTTTGTAAACATATTTTATTATAACAAGCATTGTCACTAAGGTGACATAATCCCCTGCCACAAATTATCAAATCAAACTTATAAAGTAATGAAAGTTTCAGATGAAGTTAAATGTCAACAAAAACATGACTGATCAACCTCTCTTGATATCTGGCTCTTTAGTTGTTCAAACACACACATATTTTCAAGACTGACTTTGACCTTGACATGAATGTCATAGTGTATGAAATATGCAAAACTAGTACTAAAAAAATTGCTTATTGAAAAACGTTCAAGAGAAGTCTTAAAAGTCTATGAAGAAAATCCAGTGAATTATTCTTGAAATATCTTGCTGACAATTCAGGTTAACATGCTGAAATCTTCAAAGTGTCGTCGTGACCCTAAAAATTATGTGAAGGTCACCAAAATTGACTGGGCCCTGGGTCTTCCCTAGATGAAGCTTGGTGTCAAATATGAAGAAAATCCAGGGAATATTTTTTTGCGATATCTTGCTGACTATCTTAACATGCAATTTAACATGCTGAAATCTTCAAAGTGTCTCTGTGACCTTGAAAATTAAGTGAAGGTCACCAAAATCGACTGGGCCCTGTGCCTTAGCTGGATGAAGCTTGGTATCAAATATGAAGAAACTCCAGTGAATGGTTCTTGAAGTATCTCGCTGACAAGCATAACATGTAGGTTAATATGCTGAAATCGTCAAAGTGTCTCTGTGACCTTGAAAATTAAGTGAATGTCACCTAAATTGACTGGGCCCTGCGCCTTCCCTAGATAAAACTTGGTGTTAAATATGAAGAAAATCCAGTGAACGGTTCTTGAGATAGCTTAACATGCAGGTTTACATGCTGAAATCTTCAAAGTCTCGCCATGACCTTGAAAATTAAGTGAAGGTCACCAAAATCGACTGGGCCCCGCGCCTTCCCTAGATAAAGCTTGGTATTGAATATGAAGAAACTCCAGTGAACAGTTCTTGATATAGCTTAACATGCAGGTAAGATGTTAAAGTCCCCTTGTGCCCTTGAAATGAAGGTCAAGGTCACCAAATCTGACTTGGACCTTTCTTATACTGTGATGAAACTAGGAACCAAATATGAAAAGAATCTAGAGAACAGTTCTTAAGATATTCCAATTCGTACTTACGGACGGACGGACGGAGCCTAATACTATATCTCCGCTCCGCTAATAATAATGCATGCAATATCAGTAATACTACAAGTCATACTCATATCACCTATCATGTAATAATATAATACCACAAGTCATATCAGTAATATATGTAATACCACAAGTCATACTCATATCACCTATCATGTAATATATGTAATACCACAAGTCATATCATGTAATATATGTAATACCACAAGTCATACTCATATCACCTATCATGTAATATATGTAATACCACAAGTCATATCATGTAATATATGTAATACCACAAGTCATACTCATATCACCTATCATGTAAAATATGTAATACCACAAGTCATATCATGTAATATATGTAATACCACAAGTCATACTCATATCACCTATCATGTAATATATGTAATACCACAAGTCATATCATGTAATATATGTAATACCACAAGTCATATCATGTAATATATGTAATACCACAAGTCATATCATGTAATATATACTAGGCACATAAAGAAACTGTGCATACAAAAATTTAAAATCTAAATTTTTATCAAACCTGTGTAGACACATAATGATTTAAACTCAGAGATTAGTGACATGTATCCAACATGCATGCACGTGCCAAATTCCGTGACGTCTGTGGGTTCGTCCTTGAGACGTGCTATACCTTGTTGCACGTGCATTCCGGGAAAGAGAAACAGAGCAAATGAATGCCACACAATACTGTCACTTTGGAAAGCTCAACCCCTGCCCTTGCGATCGTTCAAAAAATTAAACGGCTATTGAAACGCATAGCATGCCAAGGCTTACGTCTGCACAACGCCATTGGGATGGACCGTGGGGGAATGTCTCAACAACAAGTGGCTGCACATTTCCACTGCCACCGGAACACCATTTCTGCACTGGTGAGACGCTACCAGAACACAAATGACGTCATCGATCGGCCACGTTCTGGACGTCCACGTGTAACAACGCCAAGACAGGACAGATGGATAAGGGTGACCCATCTTCGCCACAGGTTTCAGACTGCAGTGATGACTGCCCAAACCATCCCAGGACTTCGCTATATTCACCCCAACACAGTTCGACAACGTTTACGTCATCACGGATCAGACCACGAAGTCCCGCCATACGGCCTATCCTGACACAACGTCATGGACAAGCTTGCCGAATGTGGTGCCGAAATCATGTCCACAGACCCTTGTTTTGGTGGAGAAATGTTGTTTTTACAGATGAGTCCAGGTTTAACATTTCCCATAGTGATGGATGTCAACGTGCCTATAGATAGGTGGGAGAATGTTATGCACAGGCCTGTGTCTTGGAGAGGAATCGCTTTGGTGGTGGTTCCGTGATGATTTGGGGTGGAATAACAGCATGCCAAAGAACTCCTTTGGTGATTGTTCTGGGCAACTTAACTGGTGTGGACTACAGGGATCAGATTCTTCAACCTGTGGCAATTCCTTTTCTGCAACGACACGGCCCTGGGTTAACATTCCAACAGGACAATGCCCGCCCTCATACGGTAAGGGCTGCTATGGATTTCTTGCAACACCACAACGTTGACTTACTGCCTTGGCCTGCAAATTCACCGGATCTCTCCCCGATAGAGCATGTTTGGGATGAGATGGATCGACGTCTACGCAGTCTTCCTCATCCGCCAGGTAACGTCCTTGACCTTGCAACAGAACTTGAGAGAATCTGGCGTGACATCCCACAAGCCTTCCTTGTACGTTTGATAGGCTCTATGCGTCGTCGATGCACTGCTGTTCTCAATGCTGATGGTGGACATACCTGTTATTGAGCTTGTGACATGGTCGTTTGACCCCTGTCCTGCTTGTGGACTTGTGACGTCATTGTGATTGACTTTTCAATTGAAATTCTCCCGACTTGTTATGGTCTCATGATCCCTCCATTAAAGTTTATATGTACCTTTGACATTGTTATCGTACTTATCAACTGGGATAATATTTTGACAATGCACAGTTTCTGTATGTGGCTAGTATATGTAATACCAAAAGTCATAATACCACAAGTCATATCATGTAATATATGTAATACCACAAGTCATATCATGTAATATATGTAATACCACAAGTCATATCATGTAATATATGTAATACCACAAGTCATATCATGTAATATATGTAATACCACAAGTCATATCATGTAATATATGTAATACCACAAGTCATATCAAGTAATATATGTAATACCACAAGTCATATTATTGTTTTTGACTACACAAAGGTTTTATGATTATCTTAAAACGATTAAGAACATCTGGTTCCTGTAAATTAATAACTACAATATAAATAATTATAACGCAAAAATAATGCTGGTCACTGAAGTTTTGAGAACATGTAGATAGGTTTTATAACCCTGGATGTACTAAAAACCCACTTCTAAGTGTCCTTCATGAACGAGCCACTGCAGATTAACACTCGAACATGTTCAGTATTGTTTCTTTAGCTTAAATCATGAGATATGTTCTTTACTCCAGCACCAAGACTCATGATTTGGTTGCGCATTGAGACTTGGCAAAGAAACACCAAACTAAATACCATCCCCCTGTTGGTCCAAACACTAGTTCTAATAATACATTCATAAGGCTGCAGATGATTTGCCATTCTCTTCCCACAGAGGTTACTCCTGTCATATCTTCCTACATAACCTCTGTTCTAATACGACCCTTTCTTGGTGTCAGCGTTCAAGGCTCGTGATTGGAGACAAGCCGATTTAGTTGTGCAATCAGCGACGTTGTTTCAAAAGTGATCATTCGCAAGGCCTCGGTAATTTCCGTATGCTTCGGGAAAACTAGAACCTCTTCCCGAGCGCGATGCGCAAACGTTTCTTCTAGACAGAACTCAGTCATGTAATGGCGTATCAATGGCGTCTCCATCGCCCTCGTTGACAATGGACAAGCTAGCCATTAAACGTCTTGTGTGTAACATCAACACAATTCCCCGGCAGATGGGGGATATTTGTGGCCCCGCATTTGCTTGTGTTAGTCAAATTGAATCTAAGTCGATGTAACACGTGTTCTGATTGGATAGAAAGAAGGGAGATAATTCGTGTTGCGATCTTTTGCCGCTAGGGGATTTTACGAGGACCGGGAAATATGGCCGTATTAGAACAGAGGTTATGTAGGAAGATATGACAGGAGTAACCTCTGTGGGAAGAGAATGATGATTTGCATGTCATCCTAGAATTCAGGTGAAAATTTCAACACTGGTTTCTGATACTGAACAGAAACTGGCAGAACCCCCAAATGAAGATGTATAGGTCATCATATTATCGGAACTGAATCATTACATGCCATTCCACTGATAAAGTAGACACAGAATGTGAGGACAAAATGTACAAGTTGTTCTGAATGAACGCACAATGCCATTTAGAAAGCGGTAAAATGTAAGGTATGTTACATTTGGGATTACACTTTCCCAATAAAGTACAGATTCTAGTACTTTTGTTGGATTGACTCCCATCTGGTATTCGGAACCCACACCCTCAGTGTCAGGCACCTAATCTCCAGCACACAAAGTCAGACATCTAACCAACTCAGCCACCGCTTCTTCCTAATAAATGAACACTCAATTCACTGACCAAATCCAGTTTTCTTTGACTACCATCTGGCTTGCAGGAAATACAAATTGTAAAAACTATGTTCTTACTGTAGTTACAGATCTCTGAGTGTTATAAATTCTAGCACAACATTGTGTGACACTCGATTCTGATTGGCTGAGAGCTCATCAAACCCGTACTTAAATGGCAGTTTAAAACCGCTAATTAAAGTAACGCATTCGGTTTTTAAATTACATTTAGCGATCTTAAATCAACTATAAAGGACCGCAAAATAAAAAACAGATTAGCTTTATCTTCTAATTAATTGTCATGTGTGTGAGTGCATCTGTGTGCGTGTGTGTGTTCATACATATATTTTCAGGATGGTGATAGTGCCATGCCACTTAAGCAGATAGTAAATTCATAGTTCAGACATCCCTGGTACTGACTTTTCTACCATTTAGAAATGCAAGGTGTATGCCCAAAGCTCTAACATTATTACCACGGTCAATGGATCAGTAAGCTGCCTGTGCAGTGCAAGAAGGTTAACAGTCATGTGGCCATCTCATCCCACTGGGTACCCATTCAGAGCTGGGTGAGGTGAGGTGAGGTGAAATGGGGTTTAACGTCGTACTTAAGATTATATTGCTCATATGACAACGTGCATGCGTGTGCATGTGTAGCTGCTTGTACTAGCCGAGATTGAAGCTAGTTTTATAGTGCTAGCTCACTGAGATACCATGCCGGTATCTCAGTGAGATATGCTCTAACCACTACACCACAGAGACAGTTCAGAGCTGGGTGAACAAAGGCGACATGTGGTACAAGTGCTTCATTGGAGGCAGGACCGAAGTACCAGAAACTCTCAGGTGTCAAGCTGCCAACATATTCACTCATCCAAGGACTCTCCACGATGAACATTTCTTAACTCTTTGCACAGAACCACACACCACCACACATAGTAAACAGATTCTATCATTCCTGACAGTTACCATATAACACCCCTGCACCCTATTAAAAATAGCTGCACCACCAACATAGTTACTGAATTAAAAGTCAACAGCTGTAATTAGCAATCTTGGCTACACACAATTATTTGAAGGACTTATCATATATTCCCTGGCCCTATTTAGTGAAACTGATTAGATAAGACTACATAAACATACTGTATGTTAGAAGGCTGCATAAGACCAGTCCGGAGGGACAGGCCACTTGCTACTCATACACAAGTAATTTACAATATCGTATATCACATTAAGTTTTCCATTTTCTTTGACCACTTTGAGTCTCCACCTTGGTTGATGATACAACTTACAAATGATTACACAATGCCATTTAGACGTGGTCAAATGTAACATGTGTTATATTTGGGATTACACTTTCTTAGTAAAGTACAAATTCTAGTACTTTTTGAGTTGAGCCCCATCCGGGATTCGAACTCACACCCTCAGAGTCAGGCACCTAATTGCCAGCACACAAAGTCAGCCAAAGAAAGAGTTCCAACTGAATTGTTCATAAAAATTGTAAAGAGAGAATGGAGATAAACCTACCATGTCTTAAAATTAGAGGTAGTAAATGGAATTATAATAGCTCTAAATCTAAATTAAATCTCCTAAACATACTGAATAAGAATACTAATGAATTTCGTATACCAAATATTTAATGATATGTAAAGAATTTGTTACAATCTGGGCATATCAGGAAACCACTTAATCTTGTTAATGTCTCCATAAGTTATTGGTATTACGTTTTATCTAACTTGACATCAATGCTAATGAAACAATCTATCCCCACAAGCGTGACAATTTGGCAAGCCTGAGACACTACAAATAATCCTGAAGGACTGTACATATACATTAGTAGCCACCAGCACTGGTCTGAGTAACATCAGAACAATTCAAACATCACAGACTGGCTTGTCTAGAATGCATTAAGAAGAAGGAAATATTTGGATTTCACTTGTCTTTTGAATACTGACTAATACGGTACAAACTCAATATGTAGAATCAGAGAGTCACAAAACCATGGCACATGTTGTATGGAAACTATTGCTGTTTGTGTAATATTATTTGATGATGACTCATTCAGATGAGTGACCTGAGGTGCGGTGGGGTAGCCTAGTGGTTCAAGCGTTCACTCATCATGCCGAAGGCCCAGGCTCGATTCCCAACATGGGCACAATGTGTAAAGCCCATTTCTGGTGTTATTGCTGGAATATGGCTAAGAGTGGCGAGAAACTCACTCAATCACTGACCTCAGCAAGCACTGGCTAGAACATGGTGTCTGCATTATAACTTTTATGTATATATGTATAATCACACACCTGAATAATTATGCATTTGCATGTCATTGTCATAAACTGTGCATTATTGATAACGTTTTTCTATGTGGATTGGTACTGACCATGCTTATTAAACAAATCAGGTTGTAAAATAGTATCCATAGCTGCAGATTGCTCATTTGTTGCAGGGAATGGATCACCAGAACAGGACATATTTACCAATATTGCGGATGTGTTGCAGGGGATGGATCACCCGAGCAGGGTATATTTACCAATATTGCAGATGTGTTGCAGGGGATGGATCACAATAGTAGGGTATATTTACCAATATTGCAGATGTGTTGCAGGGGATGGATCTCCCGAGCAGGGTATATTTACCAATATTGCAGATGTGTTGCAGGGGATGGATCACCCGAGCAGGGTATATTTACCAATATTGCAGATGTGTTGCAGGGGATGGATCACCAGAGCAGGGTATATTTACCAATATTGCAGATGTGTTGCAGGGGATGGATCACCCGAGCAGGGTATATTTACCAATATTGCAGATGTGTTGCAGGGGATGGATCATCCGAGCAGGGTATATTTACCAATATTGCAGATGTGTTGCAGGGGATGGATCACCCGAGCAGGGTATATTTACCAATATTGCAGATGTGTTGCAGGGGATGGATCACAATAGTAGGGTATATTTACCAATATTGCAGATGTGTTGCAGGGGATGGATCACAATAGTAGGGTGTATTTACCAATATTGCAGATATGAAGAAGGGAATGAATCACCAGAGTAGGGTATATTACAAGTTGTATGCTTCTCTCTACGGTCTGATGTACGCCTCTTGTAGCAGTTTTACAAAGTTTGAAAACACTGCTACAAAGAGGCGTACATCAGACCGTATTACCCGAGGGAGAAGCATACAACATCTTTATCTTATCGCCATGTTAAACGTAGAAAATATTATTTATTTCATTTGGAAGATCGCTAACTACTATATCATGTATCATGTATATGGCATGTAAACAAAATGGCATCTGCCTCTCGACTGGATTTTTAAATCAGTGAAACATATTCTGACATGCTTAAAACTGCTATAAAAATGGTTAATTATGTTTAAGTTGAATGTGCAAACGATTCAATGTATAAAACAGTTTAAATAAAGCAGTGAAAGTCGGCGAAATAAATGTCTACAAAGTGAACTCAAAAACAGCTAATCAAACAGTTTTCGAACTCCGGGCACTGCATGCATCATATTATGATGTCATATGATTGTTAGCGATACATTTTCTCGGCGTAATATTTTTTTCTAGTTGTCACCCTCCTGGGAGGGGTGACACGGAAACTTGTTAAAGTGTCATTGACCAATGAAATTAAAGTATTTTACATGAATAGCAGGGAATGAGTGATCAGAGCAGGGTATATGAACCATTGTCTTACCTTCATGTAAAATACTTTAAATTCATTGGTCAATGACGCTTTAATAAGTTTGCGTATCACCCCTCCCAGGAGGGTGACAACTGAACAAATATTCTGATACCTTTCGGTATGGACTTACCGAAACAAATCATCAAAAATGCAAATTCAACTTATAAAGTTGAAAAATAACGCGATGAAAAAAACGCGTGAAATCGGAGTTCAAACGATTCACTAATTTTCCCCCGCCTTTTCGGGGGAAAACTGGTTTCAACAGCTGGGCTGCGCTCATAGCACGTGCGCAGTGAAATAGGTTCGCGCAACTTGGAAGCGGGCTGTCCAGTGAATACTCGGTGAAGGCTTTGGTGTGAGCTATTTTCCTAATGCTTTGTGAATATCTCACAGGCACGAGCTTTTTATATGTTATGACAGTAAATAAACTGTTTATATAATTTCATTTGTCTATTTCACCACACGTTCTTCTTACCGAGTCACTTTCTCAGTTGGATACTTAAAAGCAATGTCATTATTTAGCGTTGACAGAATTTCTAACTGTGATATAGATATGTCGTTGTCACAGACAAAACTCAATGTCTTGTTTTATTGACACCTGTGTGTGTATCTGCCTGCCTGTCTGCTAATGACAATATTCAATACACAACTGCGATCACTGACCACATGCAATTTGAACTTAACACCAATCAGGCTATACACCATAAACAAAACGCATTGATTTATGGCCCGAGTTCGATCTCTGTCACATTATGTAATTACACAGACAGGCAGGTGTGATACTTGAACACATGACATGTTATGATGTCTGTTGATTGCAAAATGTTATACACAAAAATGAGCATGTATTTACAAAACCCAACATCTCTATATATACACACACAATGAGCCGTGAGGGCATCTGCAAATGAACCAGCCATTACACTTGAGTGCACACCCACCCGCTCTGACCGGGTTCGGTATCCCGGCTGCTTCGTTTCTTGGGAAGTAAACCCAAGTACACAATATTGCACTTTTGATTTGCGATTGTACGCTTATAATTTTGTTTATATGTTTTTTCATAACCAGCAATGTATATTATATGTCATGAATAAGTGATAATTGTGTTTTAATTATGTTTGATTTTTTGGTTGCATGTGACCTTTAAGTTATTTTATACATTGAGTGGTTTGCACATTCAACTTAAACATAATTAACCATTTTTATAGCAGTTGTAAGCTTGTCAGAATATGTTTCACTGATTTTAAAAATCCAGTCGAGAGGCAGACACCATTGTTTTTACATGTCATATAGTCGGTCGCGATCTTTAACATAAAATAAAATGAAGTTTTGTACATTTAACATGGCAGTACGATAAATACGTTGCATGCTACTCCCTCGGGTAATATGGTCTGATGTACGCCTCTTTGTAGCAGTGTCATCCCTCGCCTACCAGCTCGGGTGACACTGCTACAAAGAGGCGTACATCAGACCGTATTACCCTCGAGAGAAGCATACAACTTATAATATTGCTTAAAATGTGGCAGGGGAAGGTGCACATAGGCAGGGTATATTATCCAATATTGTGGATATGCTGTGGTAGAGGATGTGTGGTCAAGTTGACTGTAAACTCAATATAACTCTATGTAGATTCAGACACAAACATTTTGCCACCTTGCTGCAAACTTGACATGTATTCCTCGTTTCGGTTTTTCCACTGTGGTGATTCATATGTAATACGCCTGTCAAGTTGTTGGGTAGTACACAAGGTACCCAGGTTGTGTGTTGGGTACTGCTGTAATAGGCGGACACTGTGTAAAAAGAACGTGAAGGCTGTCTAACCACAAGGAACTATGGTTACATTAGAATCTACCTTCACACGCATTCAGTGCTTAGCACTAAAATACTCTCGGCCCCCATACTCTGTATCTACGTGTATGAGTCAACTCACCGATGACGGTATGATTTGTTGAGATTTTTCTCGCAATCGCTTTTTCCTTTTCTGTGCAGATTTACTTCGACCAGTTTCAGTAGCTTTGGCAAAGATTTTTCCCGCTTCCAATTTTGCGTTTGTCTCTGCCTCATCGCTACTGACCGAAACGACCTCGAAGTCACTACTGTCTGAACACGAGACAATGATAATTTCCTCCCCATCCATGTGCTTATTTCATATGTCCCACACTGATCACACCACCGCAAATACATGCTACAATGTTTTCTTCTCCAGCCTTGTGACCGTCGCCATTTTCTAAGTAAGGGGATTTCCCAAACAGGAGCCTCGTTTTGAAATTTGACCCTAAACTCTTCTTCCGGTCCGATCCATGAGAAAGGACATGTTTGTGGTGTGTGTATACATGAAATACAGCGTATATTTACAGTTGAATGCATCATTTTGTCCCAAACATATATATGCGAATACTAGTTGAGTGATACAAGCGACGGGGAGTCATTCTGGTTTTCGTCTGAGACGAATACCATCTGCAGAACAATAAAAACGGGAAGAATTGTTCGTGTCAATAGATTAACTTTGATTACATGGACGATCGTTCTCGTATGTTCCGATAAACCCATCGGTAAAAGCCCATGCAGCATAAAGAAGCAAGCACAAGAGGGAAACTGGTTCGCAAATCCCTGAAACGGGCGTTCAGCACTGGTCAAGTTGATAGAAGCGTCAATACATTCATGTGCGCTCGATGCCACCCACAGAAGCTAAAGATTTGTTCTGCACAACATTTGATACGTACACAAGCAAATCGCATTGCACACAACATCTGCTACTGGCTGGTATTTCTGTTCCGAGCATGTTTATATAAGTTCAAGCAACCCAATTCTTTCACATGGTCAATTTTCCCATTCACTATAACTCGCTCGTCCATGCTTATACGAAATATAAAACCCGGATGCTTTGTTTACTGAATCTACACAGGCAATTGTCCCACTGTTTGAACTGGATATATGGATCAGGGTTCTTAAACGGGACATATAACGTACTCACCCAATGGCGCAATGTCGTAAATAATACAGTGTAAGCATGTTCAAATATCTAGAGTGGTGAGATCTTGAAACAATAATCACTTTGGTTGTCGATCCGTCAGAGTGTCCCTTTGAAATCTCGACGCCAACCCGGAAATAAAATACATACGACAAATGTTGCACATCATCCTACGAATTCTCGACAGGAAAGGACACTGAGCTGTTGTCGGACCTGTTGTCTAACAAAGCTTCTTGTTTACTAAACGATTTTACCATGCAAATTAACAAACACTTATCACAATAATAAAGCCATTTACGATGTATTGATTGCGTGTTTATTCATTTCGATGAAACTTCCACGGGAGCAGATCGATCAGCCAGTATATGTGTAACGCTGTCATTGGTAGATAATCACGCCTCAAGTCACCAAGGGTTGTTCGGTGTGACAGCTGGTTACTTCACATTGGTCGGGGGCTTTAGCTCACCTAGTCTATAGCTCTTTGTGGTTGTTATGTTATTCTCCTGAATCACATAGATATCGATGGCAGCACATACAAATATGAATAACACCAAATCAAATGATAATTCATCAATAACATACTGAGATTTTTCTTTGGAAAGAGGACTGGAAAATATGTGCTACAAATTTGTCACACTATATATAGTAACAAAACATTGAACACAGACGGTGTTCGTTTTTAACATTGTTGCATCTAGCCGTATCAGAGGAAGGCCGGTTTTAGAGGTTCCTACTGTACTCAGTCAAAAACAGACGTTATGATTACACAATGCCATTTAGAAAGTGGTCAAATGTAACATATGTTATATTTGGGATTACACTTTCTCAGTAAAGAACAGATTCTAGTACTTGTTTTGGCTTGAGTGACGTTGAGTCCCATCCGAGATTCGAACCCACAACCTGAGAGTCAGGCACCTAATCACCAGCAAAACGAAACTCAAACCAACAATAGTACTAGAATCTGTAATTTACAAAGAAAGTGTAATCGCAAAATTGACATATGTTACAAATACAGACGTTTATAGTAATGTTTAACAGTAACCGTTATTAGGAGATATACCTCTCGGAACCGGGGTCCTGTCTCCGAACTATTTCTGGTAGACAGTGGTGCCCGATACCCCGTCAGATGTGTGTTTTGCTGCATTAAGTGTAAATAGTTATGAACGAACAACTCGAGTCATTTGCATAAAATGGAAGAGTGGGCAGAGATTCTCTAGGTAACTAAATTCTGCATTGAAAACACAATACGCATATCCCAATGGGACAAGGACAGGCCGATGCAAAATGGGAATTCTGGAAAACCAAATATGATTATAACCTGTACATTGTAAAATGTATGGAATACAAGTTACATAGAGACGTTAGGTTGTGGCTGGGAACAATGCTTCTCGATCAGATCGTACATCATACACGATGTGTGAATTTGGAATGCAACAATTTACGGCAAAATAATACTATTTTAAGGCTGACAAAAAATTGGACTTAGGCCACCATAAAATCAGGGTAGACTGGTCAACTCTGGATACGTACTTACGAATATACTGGATGCTTGTCTGATCGAAAACATTCAAACAATACATTATTTTCGAAACCTCAGAACTCTATACACAACAGCAGAGAGTCCCAAATGAAATCAATGGTATAGACATTAATGATATACTTATATACACTGAATGCAGACAGGCGTCCAGTCATACTCAGGATCAACAATGTCGATGAACTTGCGGATAGATGTACCGAACGGGCCTATTAGGCAAGTCATATACATCTGAACAACAGAAGAGTACTATCCATTTTCAGCAGTTTTCACGACCTTTTCTCCCTGTACCGCATACTTTCACTTTTGAGTCACAGGAGGATGTAGTTAGAATGGGTTCAATGTGGGTTACAGCACCATTCATATATGTTCCATAAACGCCCTTAACACCCATCATTAAGATGCTTCTGTTCATTGAAAACAAGGTCCGCAACAACTCTTAGTGGCATTGTGTTCAAGTCCGGAAATGATTTGTGACGCAGAACGCTCAAAAACAGCTACCACCCCCATAACACCTCACTGGGCATAGATGAAGTGCGTCATCACGTCTGCAGTATATGTCTCTGGTAAATATGTAGTGAGTTGATATTTTCCAAATCTAAAAAGTAATTGCAGTCAAAAGTCCATCCAGTTTTTTAGCTTTCAATAATCCGTTCAGGTACATGTATTGTGTTTGGGACCACGGATACATTGCCAGAGACGTAATAAAAGAGACCAATATAATAAAGTGACCGACTACTAAACTATGTGTAATGATTCCATTACACAAGGAAGTGTGATGCAATCATATTTGCAATTTCAATCCTTTTGCCAAATGCATGTCGAATGGCATGTCCAAATCTCTAAGCCTAACCTCTACCAGCTGACATACAGCCTAACCTCTACCAGCTGACATACAGCCTAGCCGCTACCAGCTGACATACAGCCTAGCCTCTACCAGCTGACATACAGCCTAGCCTCTACCAGCTGACATACAGCCTAGCCTCTACCAGCTGACATACAGCCTAACCTCTACCAGCTGACATACAGCCTAACCTCTACCAGCTGACATACAGCCTAACCTCTACCAGCTGACATACAGCCTAACCTCTACCAGCTGACATACAGCCTAACCTCTACCAGCTGACATACAGCCTAACCTCTACCAGCTGACATACAGCCTAGCCTCTACCAGCTGACATGCAGCCTAGCCTCTACCAGCTGACATACAGCCTAGCCTCTACCAGCTGACATACAGCCTAGCCTCTACCAGCTGACATACAGCCTAACCTCTACCAGCTGACATACAGCCTAGCCTCTACCAGCTGACATACAGCCTAGCCTCTACCAGCTGACATACAGCCTAACCTCTACCAGCTGACATACAGCCTACATACCTCTACCAGCTGACATACAGCCTAACCTCTACCAGCTGACATACAGCCTAACCTCTACCAGCTGACATACAGCCTAACCTCTACCAGCTGACATACAGCCTAACCTCTACCAGCTGACATACAGCCTAACCTCTACCAGCTGACATACAGCCTAGCCTCTACCAGCTGACATACAGCCTAACCTCTACCAGCTGACATACAGCCTAACCTCTACCAGCTGACATACAGCCTAACCTCTACCAGCTGACATACAGCCTAGCCTCGGACACCACTAAAACGTAGAGGCTGCATATGAGATAACGTCGTTTTAAACATTATTCCAGGTAGATCACTGCGTGTCACCGTTATCTGTGTGTGTGTAGGGGGGAGGGGGGGAGGTGAAGCTATGAGGCACTACATGCATCCGCTTTACAAGACGTGACATTGTTTTTGAGACTGTTCTATCCAGAGCTAGATACAGTAGTACGCCCTCTTGTCGCCCAGCTTGTGTTTATTTAGATCAGCACAATAGTACAGCATGCATGTATTAATCACTAATTTGTTAAACATGGTTTACCCCGACATTTAGTCTTTGAAGTACCAGAGACCATATATCCATATCTGTATATGGTCAACGGTTTACCGATATCGGTATATGGTCTCTGGAACTACTTTGATAATGTATGTCCACAAATCGCGATCGGCACTACATCGAATGACTCTGTCACCCTTTGACCCCTCAATTTGGTGTTACCCCAGTCACAATATACCTGTGTCACCTGGAATCTGGACTTATGAAAGATAATGCTGTAATCGCCAGTTAAAATGTGTCGGCGGAGATAAACAATCGGCTCACGCGGAAGCGGAAACACGTGGAGTTTTCTACGTGTGTCTCAGAGAGCAGACGACACACATGTCAGTGTGTTCAGACAGCGATGAATTCGTCTGTAATGCGTTATATTAATGCTTGAGTGGTTCATGTCACTGAGATGAGTTCGCGATTCGAAACCATGCCACACTGTATAGAGATATAGACACATAAAGCGAAAAATGTCCGTCCGTTTGTGTATATACGTCCTGATTAGGCTACATACGTTTCGAGCTGGATGCACGCTGATACAATAAACACGTTGATGACAACCAGCAAGGATGGTCATGCGTCAAGTTGGCGTCTATACGTTGTAATAAACATGCAATAGAGTATTCGGAATGCTGTAAACTTTACAAGAAACAGGACTATTTCCCGGAGATAGAGTACACCATACTGACCAGTACAGTTTCACTGGAGTTGGGTAGTGGAGCACCCGTCCCTCTGCCTGCAAACATTGGTCGAAACATATACTCTACTTAAACATCCATACGTACATTTATCGCACGGCGGCATGAAGCGTTCAGATACCCACTTACCTAAGACTTTAAGCTGCGCAACATGCACGGAGACGGCTACTGTTACCCCGACTTCAAGCATGCAGGGGAGAAGAATGTGTGTAGAAACACCATGTAATGACAAGTGCACAATACAGCCAGGGTGTGGGCAGGCGCATGTCACTGCTAACGGCATGTATGAAAGGGCTCTCCGAGCATTGTTGAAGTTGTATCATTTGTCACACGGTTACACATGGGGGACACGCACACAGGCCGGCGGTGTCGTCATGTGCCTGAGTCACAAGCGAGACGTCAGCAGATACTTTATAGAGCGTGTATTGATTTGTCAAACTATATATGGTGTTGCATGTACTATTCTCACTGTGCGCTGATACATATCCGTCAGCTGGAGTTAATTCTTTACCAAAGCAGAAACAAGGCAAAGGTTGAGCGACTCATCCTATTTCTGTCACAGAGAGCGAGTATCTTCACAAGTCGCACACATGACGATCTTAAAAGCATTTCCTCTCCAAACAGGCTTGGGTTTGACAAAACCTCCCCTAGAAATTGGCAATGGATGTCTGACAAAACCCTGTTTGGTAACCGGAGACGCCACTTCCACAAAAGATAGGTGGTGTAACAGCTCAATTACCAATGCCAATATCTAACAAATGTTATATTTGGGATTACACTTTCTCTGTAAAGTACAGATTCTACAATTTTTGTTGGGTTGAGTCCCATGCGGGATTCGAGCTCACACCCCAGAGTCAGGCACCTAATCGCCAGCACACAAAGTCAGACGCCTAACCAAGTCAACCACCGCGGCTTCCAAATTATTGCATTTGTTACATTTGACCACTTTCTAAATGGCATTGTGTATTCAATGTCAATATCGTCCGGCAGAAGTGACGAAATAACCACACTGTTGTTCTAAAGGTCCAGCAAAGATCGGTCGAACTGGGTAAGTGATATCAGCTGGGTCTTGTCCTGTAGTCCCCTATCTCGTCCGAGACATGTTCTTTTCAGGACAGGTCTGGGGAGACGGCCACGGTATTGAAGCAGTGCTACTACCCAAAACAGCCTGTTGCAACACTGGCAACAACACAATGGGTGGACGATATCCTGCTGCAACGTGAACTCGCGTCCGTGCCAAGGGTATAACGTGATCTCGAAAGATCGTCTTAGTAGCGTGCTTAATTCAAATTGCCACTATAGTCTGTTTGCAGTGAAAACGTACCGATGAATTTCACTTTAAACAAAAAAGTAAATCAAATAAAGTGAAATTAAGAATCCTCATAACTTTACCTTGCCAATTGAAGAGTAAAATCTCAGAAGTTTATTCAACTTAGGTTAACAAACGATCATAGTTTCAAATCGCTATTATTGGTTTGTATTACAAGGGGGTAAGCACATTAAATGAAACCCCGAGAACAAGAAAGGTTGGTTTCTACGGTAGTCTAAGTTAACGCTCATCACGCACCGCACGTCTTTTTGTTTCACTGTTCCAACTACTGCGCCTACCCACTTGCAATACAAACCAATAATAGCGATTTGAAACTATGATCGTTTGTTAACCTAAGTTGAATAAAATTCTGATATTTAAATGTTCAATTGGCAAGGTGAAATTATGAGGATTCGCAATCTTAATTTCACTTTATTTGATTTACATTTTTGTTAAAAGTGAAATTCATCTGTACGTTTCACTGCAAACATACTATAGCAAGACGAGTTGTGCTCTCCAGTCAGTTGTGATGTCACTCCATATTTCCATTTCCAAACTGTCGACTTTGAGTAACGCCAGCATTGCTAAAGCCTCCTCCAGGACGCCTGTATACCATTGCGGACCATCCGAAACGTCCAAATGAATCCTTGGCTCTTATCTGGGTCCCGTTGTACAAAACAACCTTAGCGCTAAGGTTACCCTAGCTCCTTAATTTTTAACCTTAGGCCTATGTACAACGGGACCCTGGAAACAATCCACTGTCCGAGTCTTTTCTTCAGAATCTCAGATACTGTCTCCACCAAGCTAGACCTATCTGCCTATCGCTGAACGTCGGGTCCTGATGTGCTCCCTCAACCGGTTACGTGCGGTTCTGCCACGAACTGCACTTAACATGATCTCATTTGAGATGTAATGACATGTATCAAGCGTTTATTTTCTCATGAATACTAAAAGCACTTGTTTGCTAAAAAATCACTTCTGACCCGAAACTTAAGGGTCAACAGTGCCTTTGAAAGCCTGAGGCCTTCAACAATACCCCTCCATACGTTCTAACCATGGCATTCTTCGTTCACTTACAGTTCCTGTTGTTACATATAGGACTGGCTATACACACACATGTACCAGCTGATCTGTCTCCTAATTCTTGGACGTCTCCATACTCCTGGGCGTCTCCACTCTCCTGGACGTCTCCTCACTCCTGGGCGTCTCTACACGTACTCCTGGGCGTCTCCGCTCTCTTTGGCGTCTCCACGCTCCTTGGCGTCTCCACTCTCCTGGACGTCTCCTCACTCCTGGGCGTCTCTACACGTACTCCTGGGCGTCTCCACGCTCCTGGGCGTCTCCACTCTCCTGGACGTCTCCACACTCCTGGGCGTCTCTACACGTACTCCTGGGCGTCTCCACGTTCCTGGGCGTCTCCACTCTCCTGGACGTCTCCTCACTCCTGGGCGTCTCTACACGTACTCCTGGGCGTCTCCACGCTCCTGGGCGTCTCCACTCTCCTGGGCGTCTCTACGCGTACTCCTGGGCGTCTCCACGCTCCTGGGCGTCTCCACTCTCCTGGACGTCTCCTCACTCCTGGGCGTCTCTACACGTACTCCTGGGCGACTCCACGCTCCTGGGCGTCTCCACTCTCCTGGGCGTCTCTACACGTACTCCTGGACGTCTCCACTCTCCTGGACGTCTCCTCACTCCTGGGCGTCTCTACACGTACTCCTGGGCGTCTCCACTCTCCTGGACGTCTCCTCACTCCTGGGCGTCTCTACACGTACTCCTGGGCGTCTCCGCTCTCCTTGGCGTCTCCACACTCCTGGGCATCTCCACACTCCTGGGCGTCTCCACGCTCCTGGGCGTCTCTACACGTACTCCTGGGCGTCTCAGCTCTCCTGGGCGTCTCCACACTCCTGGGCATCTCCACACTCCTGGGCATCTCCACACTCCTGGGCGTCTCCTCACTCCTTGGCGTCTCTACACGTACTCCTGGGCGTCTCCGCTCTCCTCGGCGTCTCCACACTCCTGGGCGGATGGGTACTGCTGTCCCTGGATGTGAGATGTGAAAGAAAGCAATGGAGACGCACTGTCCGCAGTTTGTTTTGTGTCGTCGCCATCGACAATCTGCACGCGAAAACATGTGATGCCAGATGATACGGCTTCCATAAGACTAGCCTATTCAAGTTATAACAAATCGTGCTTGATGATAGTAAACCTGAAGAGGTCTAGGATGTTTTTCCAACTTAGAAAACACAACACGGGTATGATGCTGATTAACCAAGAACTCTGATCCAAGGGAATATATTACACGTCCAAAAGACACAACAAAAAGTCACAATCCACATTACCTCGTGTTGATCACTGGAGATCACGGTCAGGTTGTCATAACAAACAGAGCTCGTTGGCGGAATAACGTTATCTTGTTTTTGTAGAAAAACAAGATTTCACATCAGTCCGCTTTTCAACCAACCGAGCCCCACCCCAAGACTACGTGAACTTCCACGTACGTCTCATTATTTGTGGAGAGATAAGACGAGATCCTGTCATCGCAATTCAGTGGATTTAAGTACAGGTACTTTGAAGAACTCGCGATTCATTCCTTTGGGCGCTGAAAGTATTGTCTCTGAGCCGAAATGATACTGCAGTCCTGTAAATGACACACCGAAAGCCTCCATACGAACCATGTTACGACATCCTAAACGGGCATTATCTGACAATGTCAATGACAATGACAATACTTTATTACCTGTGAGGGATTCTTGTGTAAAGTACAGAGCTCAAACATTGCTAACATGATTAAATTATTTCCATACAATAAATAACACACATATAGCACGCTAACAAGGTAAGACAAACACTAGGAATCATTTAAAAGATTAATACTGGCGGGAACAAAGGATTTCATGGCACGATTAGATTTTAAACGGGGTAAATTATAACGCCGCCTAGAAGGCAGTAATTTATGCTCATGGTGGATGGGATGATCTGGATCAGATATAATCTTACGGGCTGACTTGAGAACTCTTTCTTCATATATTTCATTTAGGTTACCAAAAGATACACCTGCAACTTTACTGGTTAATAAAACAATTCTGGTGAGACAGTTTCTGTTTTTACGGGACAAGGTTCCATACCTGCATTGTACAGAAAAAGCTAGAACGCTCTGTATAAAGCACTGATAGAAAAGACACATAATTGATTGATTAACATGGAAAGATCTCAATTTGCACAAGACGTGTAACCTTGTAATCTGCTTGTTAGAAAGTATATCGACTACGTACGCAGTAAAGTATTGAGCGTCGACAAAGCACATTTGTCTGATTAAAAATCCTTGGATCACATGATCACTTGCAAATATTACGCTTACCGTTTTCTACTTCAATTAGAATGTTTTCTGACTTCTTTATTCGCTCTTTATTCTTTTACGAATATGTATCGAGTATATCCATGTTCAGATGACGTCACATGCTATATGACGTCATTCCTGGCGCGTGATAAAGATCCAGCGTTACACTCACTATTCTTACCACAGGAATCTGTAGTTCTGTGTGATAATATCATCAGTTATCATATCGTTTGGACAAGAAACGGCAATGCCTATTCTGATAATTTTGTCCATCAATCAATACATCATGTAAAAGTTTTAATATAAATAATAATAGGAACCGTCCATTATAAAGCAGTTCAAATATTGGTGTAGGAATGGGCTCCGTATGCTTCATTACATAAACCTAATCCTGTGTGATCAGTGAGGGAAACCCCTTAGTCAGCACTAAACTTACGAATCAAGATTTTCCACATCACGACAGCATTTTTCTTTGTTCAACTTGTGTACACATCCTTATTTGACCTTCGTTGTGGTTTCTCTCTGTGTGTATGGTGTAGCCTATACGTGATGCCTGTGTGTGTGATGTGTGTGATATTTATGCGTGATGTTTGTGTGTGATATGTGTGATGGTTTAGTATGACGTCTGTGATGTACCCGTGATGTTTGTGTGAAAGGAGGGAGCTGGGGTGGTGTTTTTGCTTCCGAGAGTTCTCGGTATGTAAGTTTAAGAAAACATAGTATGAAGTAGGTTCTTGTGTGTAAAACAAACCATTTATGTCATTCCAAGCAAATGATCAATTAAACGGCCTTCCATTCCACTGTCGTTTCTGCCTTAATATACGATATATGAACAATTGAATAAATAGAGAATCTCACCAAAGTGTCTTCTAATATCAATTATATCAACACGAGTTGATAAAGTTACAAATATCCGAGGCTTGCCGATGATATTTTTACTTTTATCAACGAGTGTTGATATAATTGATATCCGTAGACACGAGGGTGAGATTCTATTTATCATAAAAAATCACTCTTCATTAGTTTTCAATGAAACATGTACAGCTCTGAACATTGTACTACCATTAAATTATACATGCGATACGCGATGAATGTTAACACTTGAGCTCAGGTACGTATCAGGTACTTGATACGTACCTTTGGCCACCAGTTGCCTGTGACGTCATACCGCACACTGCATGGTCTGTACTAAAATAGCTTACAGTCAGTCACTGATACATACCCCAGCCACGTTTACAGTCAGTCACTGATACATACCCCAGTCACGTTTACAGTCAGTCACTGATACATACCCCAGCCACGTTTACAGTCAGTCACTGATACATACCCCAGCCACGTTTACCCCAGCCACGTTCACACAGTCAGTCACTGATACATACCCCAGCCACGTTTACAGTCAGTCACTGATACATACCCCAGCCACGTTTACACAGTCAGTCACTGATACATACCCCAGCCACGTTTACAGTCAGTCACTGATACATACCCCAGCCACGTTTACAGTCAGTCACTGATACATACCCCAGCCACGTTTACAGTCAGTCACTGATACATACCCCAGCCACGTTTACAGTCAGTCACTGATACATACCCCAGTCACGTTTACAGTCAGTCACTGATACATACCCCAGTCACGTTTACAGTCAGTCACTGATACATACCCCAGCCACGTTTACAGTCAGTCACTGATACATACCCCAGCCACGTTTACAGTCAGTCACTGATACATACCCCAGCCACGTTTACAGTCAGTCACTGATACATACCCCAGCCACGTTTATCTTTGCACACAAGCACAATGCACACCATAATGTCATCGCTTGACGTGTTGCCTTCACACAAACATTATCTTCCTAACTCATGACAATCATACAGATTACTAGTGTTGGCCCCAACAACATTATCTTCCTAACTCATGACACTTATACAGATTACTAGTGTTGGCCCCAACAACATTATCTTCCTAACTCATGACACTTATACAGATTACTAGTGTTGGCCCCAACAACATTATCTTCCTAACTCATGACACTTATACAGATTACTAGTGTTGGCCCCAATAACATTATCTTCCTAACTCATGACACTTATACAGATTACTAGTGTTGGCCCCAACAACATTATCTTCCTAACTCATGACACTTATACAGATTACTAGTGTTGGCCCCAACAACATTATCTTCCTAACTCATGACACTTATACAGATTACTAGTGTTGGCCCCAACAACATTATCTTCCTAACTCATGACACTTATACAGATTACTAGTGTTGGCCCCAACAACATTATCTTCCTAACTCATGACACTTATACAGATTACTAGTGTTGGCCCCAACAACATTATCTTCCTAACTCATGACACTTATACAGATTACTAGTGTTGGCCCCAACAACATTATCTTCCTAACTCATGACACTTATACAGATTACTAGTGTTGGCCCCAACAACATTATCATCCTAACTCATGACACTTATACAGATTACTAGTGTTGGCCCCAACAACATTATCATCCTAACTCATGACACTTATACAGATTACTAGTGTTGGCCCCAACAACATTATCTTCTTTCAAATGATATACCACTGCACGATCAACACGGTGTTGTATAGGCTGCACCAGGTCATGTTGACACGAGTGGTTATATGTACTACTCCACGATCAACACGGTGTTGTTTAGGCTGCACCAGGTCATGACCGCGGTGGTTGACACTCCACGATCGATCAACGCGGTTGTTGTATATATGACACGAGTGGTTATATTTACTACTCCACGATCAACACGGTGTTGTATAGGCTGCACCAGGTCATGTTGACACGAGTGGTTATATGTACTACTCCACGATCAACACGGTGTTGTTTAGGCTGCACCAGGTCATGTTGACACGAGTGGTTATATGTACTACTCCACG
Source organism: Haliotis rubra (assembly GCF_003918875.1). Classification (NCBI taxonomy): domain Eukaryota; kingdom Metazoa; phylum Mollusca; class Gastropoda; order Lepetellida; family Haliotidae; genus Haliotis; species Haliotis rubra. Next base: position 517,034 of record NW_025766436.1, read on the forward strand.
ATCAATCAACGGTGTTGTTTAGGCTGCACCAGGTCATGTTGACACAGTAGGCTGCACCAGGTCATGTTGTTTAGGCGCACCAGGTCATGTTGACACGAGTGGTTATATGTACTACTCCACGATCAACACGGTGTTGTTTAGGCTGCACCAGGTCATGTTGACACGGTGGTTATATGTACTACTCCACGCGATCAACACGGTGTTGTTTAGGCTGCACCAGGTCATGTTGACGCGGTGGTTATATGTACTACTCCACGATCAACGCGGTGTTGTTTAGGCTGCACCAGGTCATGTTGACCGCGGTGGTTATATGTACTACTCCACGATCAACACGGTGTTGTTTAGGCTGCACCAGGTCATGTTGACACGAGTGGTTATATGTACTACTCCACGATCAACACGGTGTTGTTTAGGCTGCACCAGGTCATGTTGACACGAGTGGTTATATGTACTACTCCACGATCAACACGGTGTTGTTGTTAGGCTGCACCAGGTCATGTTGACACGAGTGGTTATATGTACTACTCCACGATCAACACGGTGTTGTTTAGGCTGCACCAGGTCATGTTGACACGAGTGGTTATATGTACTACTCCACGATCAACACGGTGTTGTTTAGGCTGCACCAGGTCATGTTGACACGAGTGGTTATATGTACTACTCCACGATCAACACGGTGTTGTTTAGGCTGCACCAGGTCATGTTGACACGAGTGGTTATATGTACTACTCCACGATCAACACGGTGTTGTTTAGGCTGCACCAGGTCATGTTGACACGAGTGGTTATATGTACTACTCCACGATCAACACGGTGTTGTTTAGGCTGCACCAGGTCATGTTGACACGAGTGGTTATATGTACTACTCCACGATCAACACGGTGTTGTTTAGGCTGCACCAGGTCATGTTGACACGAGTGGTTATATGTACTACTCCACGATCAACACGGTGTTGTTTAGGCTGCACCAGGTCATGTTGACACGAGTGGTTATATGTACTACTCCACGATCAACACGGTGTTGTTTAGGCTGCACCAGGTCATGTTGACACGAGTGGTTATATGTACTACTCCACGATCAACACGGTGTTGTTTAGGCTGCACCAGGTCATGTTGACACGAGTGGTTATATGTACTACTCCACGATCAACACGGTGTTGTTTAGGCTGCACCAGGTCATGTTGACACGAGTGGTTATATGTACTACTCCACGATCAACACGGTGTTGTTTAGGCTGCACCAGGTCATGTTGACACGATCAACACGGTGTTGTTTAGGCTGCACCAGGTCATGTTGACACGAAAGTGGTTATATGTACTACTCCACGATCAACACGGTGTTGTATAGGCTGCACCAGGTCATGTTGACACGAGTGGTTATATGTACTACTCCACGATCAACACGGTGTTGTATAGGCTGCACCAGGTCATGTTGACACGAGTGGTTATATGTACTACTCCACGATCAACACGGTGTTGTTTAGGCTGCACCAGGTCATGTTGACACGAGTGGTTATATGTACTACTCCAACAATGTTAAAGAACATCCAAACTTCGAGGGTTGTGTGATTCAGTGTGTAAAATAATAACAGGTTAACTATAGTCGCATGAAAAAAGGCGAGTGACCTTAAACTTTCTTTTGCACTACTTCGTGGTAAGCTTGTTTGTGTGACTGCCTGGGCCCCGTTCCTCAAAGCGACCGTAGCTCTAAGATGATCGTATCTCTTATACTTTAACATAGACTTTGGACAGTCGGAGCGCGCTACGATCGCTTTGAGGAACGGGGCCCTGTTTCTGTGTCCCCTGTTGACCACATCCCCGCCCACCCCTACACCGACGCATCTGGTCGTCGGCACTGACCATTGCGACTACATATAAGTTAATAGACATATTAATTAGGTACTTTCAATTTTGTGAAACGTTTTGACAATATCTGAGTTACATATATACAGATGGACCCGTGAAGATCCGGGTTAGAATTAATCTTCAGTAACCCATGCTTGTCGTAAGAAGCGAATAACGGGATCGGGTGGGCACGCTTGTGGACTCGAATGACACATGTCATCGGTTCCCAATTGCGTAGATCGATGCTCATGGTGTTAATCACTGGATTGTCAGGACCAGACTCGATTATCTATAGCTGCCATATATGAGGAATATTGCTGAGTGCGGCGTTAAACAACCAACCAACTACATACAGATGATCGGGTATGCCAGAAGACAGTGTAGACATGAACACCACTACAGTAACACTGACGACTAAACTAGCAACTACATACAGATGATCGGGTATGCCAGAAGACAGTGTAGACATGAACACCACTACAGTAACACTGACGACTAAACTAGCAACTACATACAGATGATCGGGTATGCCAGAAGACAGTGTAGACATGAACACCACTACAGTAACACTGACGACTAAACTAGCAACTACATACAGATGATCGGGTATGCCAGAAGACAGTGTAGACATGAACACCACTACAGTAACACTGACGACTAAACTAGCAACTACATACAGATGATCGGATCGGGTATGCCAGAAGACAGTGTAGACATGAACACCACTACAGTAACACTGACGACTAAACTAGCAACTACATACAGATGATCGGGTATGCCAGAAGACAGTGTAGACATGAACACCACTACAGTAACACTGACGACTAAACTAGCAACTACATACAGATGATCGGGTATGCCAGAAGACAGTGTAGACATGAACACCACTACAGTAACACTGACGACTAAACTAGCAACTACATACAGATGATCGGGTATGCCAGAAGACAGTGTAGACATGAACACCACTACAGTAACACTGACGACTAAACTAGCAACTACATACAGATGATCGGGTATGCCAGAAGACAGTGTAGACATGAACACCACTACAGTAACACTGACGACTAAACTAGCAACTACATACAGATGATCGGGTATGCCAGAAGACAGTGTAGACATGAACACCACTACAGTAACACTGACGACTAAACTAGCAACTACATACAGATGATCGGGTATGCCAGAAGACAGTGTAGACATGAACACCACTACAGTAACACTGACGACTAAACTAGCAACTACATACAGATGATCGGGTATGCCAGAAGACAGTGTAGACATGAACACCACTACAGTAACACTGACGACTAAACTAGCAACTACATACAGATGATCGGGTATGCCAGAAGACAGTGTAGACATGAACACCACTACAGTAACACTGACGACTAAACTAGCAACTACATACAGATGATCGGGTATGCCAGAAGACAGTGTAGACATGAACACCACTACAGTAACACTGACGACTAAACTAGCAACTACATACAGATGATCGGGGTATGCCAGAAGACAGTGTAGACATGAACACCACTACAGTAACACTGACGACTAAACTAGCAACTACATACAGATGATCGGGTATGCCAGAAGACACACAGTGTAGACATGAACACCACTACAGTAACACTGACGACTAAACTAGCAACTACATACAGATGATCGGGTATGCCAGAAGACAGAAGTGTGTAGACATGAACACCACTACAGTAACACTGACGACTAAACTAGCAACTACATACAGATGATCGGGTATGCCAGAAGACACAGTGTAGACATGAACACCACTACAGTAACACTGACTACTAAACTAGCAACTACATACAGATGATCGGGTATGCCAGAAGACAGTGTAGACATGAACACCACTACAGTAACACTGACGACTAAACTAGCAACTACATACAGATGATCGGGTATGCCAGAAGACAGTGTAGACATGAACACCACTACAGTAACACTGACGACTAAACTAGCAACTACATACAGATGATCGGGTATGCCAGAAGACACAGTGTAGACATGAACACCACTACAGTAACACTGACGACTAAACTAGCAACTACATACAGATGATCGGGTATGCCAGAAGACAGTGTAGACATGAACACCACTACAGTAACACTGATGATCGGGTACTAAACTAGCAACTACATACAGATGATCGGTATGCCAGAAGACACAGTGTAGACATGAACACCACTACAGTAACACTGACTCGACTAAACTAGCAACTACATACAGATGATCGGTATGCCAGAAGACAGTGTAGACATGAACACCACTACAGTAACACTGACGACTAAACTAGCAACTACATACAGATGATCGGGTATGCCAGAAGACAGTGTAGACATGAACACCACTACAGTAACACTGACGACTAAACTAGCAACTACATACAGATGATCGGGTATGCCAGAAGACAGTGTAGACATGAACACCACTACAGTAACACTGACGACTAAACTAGCAACTACATACAGATGATGGGTATGGTATGCCAGAAGACAGTGTAGACATGAACACCACTACAGTAACACTGACGACTAAACTAGCAACTAGCAACAGATGATGAGATGATCGGCATGCCAGAAGACAGTGTAGACATGAACACCACTACAGTAACACTGACGACTAAACTAGCAACTACATACAGATGATCGGGTATGCCAGAAGACAGTGTAGACATGAACACCACTACAGTAACACTGACGACTAAACTAGCAACTACATACAGATGATCGGGTATGCCAGAAGACAGTGTAGACATGAACACCACTACAGTAACACTGACTACTAAACTAGCAACTACATACAGATGATCGGGTATGCCAGAAGACACAGTGTAGACATGAACACCACAACAGTAACACTGACGACTAAACTAGCAACTACATACAGATGATCGGGTATGCCAGAAGACAGTGTAGACATGAACACCACTACAGTAACACTGACGACTAAACTAGCAACTACACATCTCTAACCACGCGAGTCATCAGAACGCTGTGAGCCCACACTGCTGGATAAGTTCTGTTGGATAAAATTCACAAGATATAATTCCACACGAACACACGGTGATGTAATCAGATGTGAAATCCAAACTATAAACAGCACATTACTTCCTGCATTACAGACGTCGGGTTCGCCGGACTGTACGTGTCGTGTCAAACAGCATGGTATATTACATCACCGCTGTGGACGTCACAGGTGTCTGTCGGGTTGGAATCTGTACCATGCAGGCTGGTGATTTGAACACCGTATAAAACTTAACAGCTGCCATAATGCTCCAGGAAAGTCAGTATACAATTGATTACGTGATAACTTCTCACGTAAAAGGCCATTACCCACACGAGAGGAGTGACCAATTAATCCTTTGGTCAAAGGGAGACAACTCTTCACTACCTGAGGTTGACAGACGCGACCTACTTTCAACTACACTTTTTCTCCTTTGTTGACATTCTCCTATCATTTGGGTCCCACCTGAAGCGTGAATCAGACCTCACACAGCAGGATTCCGACAGGCAGCACAGCCATGGAAGGTATGTTAATATACAACTTGTCTATGATACCTGTAGTACTTGATAAGTGTATCTGGATTATCTAACACGTTAGAGTACCCGCTCACACTGCTCGTGGTCACTGGGTGGTTGTCAGGTACATCGCTCAGCTTGTTTCGCTATGAATGGACCTTTCTTTTCACGTGACTCTGACAAGCTCGAGGTGCGCTCGAATACAGTGGTTCATATACATAATAATTCTTGATACTGTAACTGGTAAAGGTTGGGAAGGAGGATGTAGATACATGGCCTGTGATCGATAGTCGGGTGTTTGTCCAAGACAATATCACCAAGACATAAGGGGCCACTGCAAAAACCGCATGTGACATGACTGTAATAAACATACCTACCATGGGGTCCAGGGAATTAAGCCATCACCATGTCACGGAACGAGGTCACATACTTCCGTGACAACAAAGACGAGGAAGAAGGGTCAAATCATGTTCCGTGTGGGAATGTGCATGCATACTGATCAGCCCGGCAATGACGTTTACCGGAGCGCGGCGATTGTGCAACGTGTTCATCTTTGTGTGGGACTTAGTGCAGCCTGTTGTGTTGTGTTTCTTTGTACTGCATGCTGCTGTGTTGGCTGATTCTTATTCGTGAACGTTACCTGGTGCTCCGAACTTGGGGGTGAGGTTGCTGGGGAGGGGGGCTCCGTGTGTTAACCTATGTAACTGTGAGGGCAGTACCGAACTTGGGGGTGAGGTTGCTGGGGAGGGGCTCCGTGTGTTAACGTATGTAACTGTGAGGGCAGTACCGAACTTGGGGGTGAGGTTGCTGGGGAGGGGCTCCGTGTGTTAACCTATGTAACTGTGAGGGCAGTACCGAACTTGGGGTGAGGTTGCTCGGGAGGGGGCTCCGTGTGTTAACCTATGTAACTGTGAGGGCAGTACCGAACTTGGGGGTGAGGTTGCTCGGGGAGGGGGGCTCCGTGTGTTAACCTATGTAACTGTGAGGGCAGTACCGAACTTGGGGGTGAGGTTGCTGGGGAGGGGGCTCCGTGTGATAACCTATGTAACTGTGAGGGCAGTACACACTCACAGTTTAATGACACGTGGAAACCCGCTGATAACAATGTAATAACACAAGTAAACCCGTTAATGTACACGTGCCGCTACATGTTGTCTAACACTTGTCAGCTACTTGGGCTGACGTGAGAGGCACGCACTGATAGATATATGAGTGAGTGAGTTTAGTTTTACGCCACACTCGGCAATATTCCAGCTTTATGGCGGCGGTCTGTAAATAATCGAGTCTGGACCAGACAATCCAGTGATCAACAGCATGAGCAGCGATCTACGCAGTTGGGAAACAATGACATGTGTCAACCAAGTCAGCGAGCCTGACCATCCGATCCCGAGATATTATAATTATACATAAGGGAGTTATAAAGTCATGACAAACACAACTATGTGTGTGTGTTTGCGTGTGCGTACGTGCGCGTGTGATCAAGCGATTTCTTCAGGTGCATAAACATTAAACAAACAGAAGGTCGACACATTGGTGATTGTCAAAATGTCATTTATAGACACAGTCAACTCATGACACTCCTGTTTAGTTCTATTTACGTCCCTGAGAATACAATAAATCTCGGAATAAAACATGTCTCGTCCGCCACTGTACCTAATCGAAATGAACTCAGACAATCTCCTAATTTGTTTCGTAGAAACAGAAGCTTAAAACGTGTCAATCTGTTACTTACTGGCGGTGTTTTGGATATTTTACCGCTACCTAAACGTAGACACGCTGGTATGCTGGTACTGTCTGTCAAGACATCGTATGAGCCATGTGTATCTGGCTTTGTGGAACACAGCTGTAGATTGTTCTGTATACATGAACGCTTGTCATGGTGGTCACAATATATGGCCAGTACGTATTGTGGCCATAAAAAATCATCCTCTGCAGGCAAACTGATGTCAGGTGCCGTCCTGTCCAGGGGTCGAGGACGCCGTCAACCTGTGTTTGCATAATGCACATTTTTCTATTACATAAACAGGACCGTGCGAGCTGAGCGGGAGGTGTTCCTCCTTGGACAGCTTCTCTGTCATGCTTCAACACTTACAATGTCCCAGACACACAACACGTTATGTTTCTGGGGATACATTTCAGCTGGGAAGTAAGACTATTTCACATAAGTTGCTATGACATGACGCGATATACACCATCTATTTATGTAATTAGAGGCTTGTGTGTTGCTCCAGGGAGAGATGTTATGAACAATGTCATATGCCAAAATATCAGCACTAGCGGCAAGTAGGTTTAAGAAGCGCCCTTATAATGTCTTGATCAACACCTGTTTTGTCCGAAACGTCACTTGAGACAGGTTCTGAAAACTAACACGTATAGTAATCTGTCGCAAAGTGTAGCAAGGTTTTCGATACCTAGGGGCCATTCATAACTTCTGGCTTTGGTGTGGGGTGTGGTTTACGTAATATTATTGAAATATTATGCTTAAAAAATATGGGAGGGGTAATTGATTTTGTAGTAAACAGGCAGGTGGGGTCACACAGATTTTAGTGTGTGGGTGGGGTGGGGCTGGGGGTCGTTCACATTGCACATGCCTCTCCATACAAATCATCATCACTCTTCACATACCCCACCCCCACCCAGCCATAAATTATGAACGGTCTCTTAGTTATACCTGCTTGCCGGTATACCCAAATTGATCTACCCGTCAATACATCAGCTGACCCACACTTCTGTACCCCAGCCGATGTACTCGGGTTGACCCGCCGGTCTGCATGTACCCCCAGTATTTTGTGGGTTCCGCTTGACCCGTTGGTCAAAGGCAGTGCAGTGCGTAGTTTATCCGAATCATGTCAGTGCCTACCTCTCACATCAAGCTGAAACAGCCTTGATATTATTGAAATACTGTTGACACCAGCGAACCTTGCCCTCCCACCCTCGCTTTGATCTCAAATAGAACTGAAACTACATCATACACGTATTTGAATTCAACGGAATATTCTCCTCCCTGTGATATCCGCAGTCGACGTAACAGACAAAGCGAAATTTCTGCAAATGATATTTGAACATTATGAACACCATAAAGAACATTATGAACACCACATCAAGAACATTATGAACACCATCAAGAACATTATGAACACCATCAAGAACATTATGAACACCACATCAAGAACATTATGAACACCATAAAGAACATTATGAACACCACATCAAGAACATTATGAACACCATCAAGAACATTATGAACACCATCGAGAACATTATGAACACCATAAATATCGCTTTTTCTCCTCCCCCTGCCCCACCCACAATGAGTTTTCTCCCTGTGGGTCTGTAGATTTGGTTTGTGTCTACAAAATCACATTCCGCGTAAGCCTGTTAGGGTACGCCTGTTATTTACCAAACAATTCATATTCAGCTGCGTCAACCACGGTTTTGTTGTTTGTTTGTTTGTTGTTAAACGCCGCGCTAAACAACATTCCAGCGATGGCCTGTATATAATAGAGTCTGGACCAGACAATCAGGTTATGCACAACACGGGGATCGATCTACGCAATTAGGATACGACTGCATGTATCGGCTCAAGACGGGATACTTTTCTTTGTGTGTGTATGTATATCATTCTGCTGTCTGTCCCTTTCATGGAAGAACATCGATGCTTGTCATTCGTGGCAAGTGTTTTTCCCTTTTGAATGTTTAACGTTATACACAAGTATGCAAATATTTAATCTATTTGATATATATTTATGCCCTTCCGATATTTATGCCCTTCCACATTTGGCTCGCTTATAGTTTTGGAAGGTTGTTAAGTACTAGTTTCTCCGCACAGTACTTGTATCTGTGCAATACTGAAAGTATTACTAACACTGGACATATACGATGTAAGATCGAATACATATCGATATTGTGAAACGCATTCTTGTTGCGATTCTCATAAAGATTGAAACTTCATAATTTTTTTTAAATTTTGTTAGCATTAAATATTTACGCCGTAATGTGAGATGCGGGACTTGTAATGAGTCATCCAGTCTATGTACACCAGTGTGCATCCTGACTGAGTGTGGTACAGAAGCAGGCACATCTACATCTTTCTGTAGCGGAAGTTCATTCAGTAGCAGAGTAGGGGATGCTCCTTATCTGTGGAGTTCAAGTCCGATGTAAACATTATTCTTATCTTACGATGCTATTTCAACTTGCTAACGCCAGTTGACTGAGTTTGTTAGAATGTTGGTCAGCCCTTTCGAGGACCCTTAGACCAATGCGAAGTCTCTGAATATATATAATTTTGATAGTAACAAACAAGCCCATTTAAATTGAAAAGAAGCCCCAGGGAGACCTGAGATTCAGAACCTGAACCTGAGGAAATCTAGACTTGCTTTATTTAGGGCTTTAGCACTGCAGATAGGGCTTGGCAGTAGGGGAAATAATGTGGTTCAGGGACTGTGAGATAGACTAGAGGACCCTATGCTTTAGTTAAATCAATATTAGTCATATGCCGAAACCACACTGTGTTTGATAAGGCACTTGTGATTTGTTTTATTTCCGTGTAAATATTTGTAGTAAGTTTTTTGACAGGATGTTATGTTATTCATTTAATTACGTACCTGCTGACCAAATACTTATCCCAAAACCCGTTAAATACGCTCCTACCTTGTCGATGTAGGCGGTGGTCAGTGTGCACGTGTCCGGCACTGTCCGGAGCCTGACCAGAGAGACGTAACATCGTCGTAACGTGTAGGTTATGTCCGTCCGCAGTAGGTCCAACATTGTGACGCTTTTCGGGAAACAGACAGCGTCCCAGCTCCTGCCGAAGATTGAACACTTTACAGCACTAACAGGTTCATCATTTATTTAACCGTTGTCGAACAATGCAAAGTCACGTGTTGTAAAGGCGACGTATTCCTGTATGAGGGGGCATCTCAGAACAATTTGAGAAGACAAGCAAAATGAAACAAATCGACATCATCTGCTGTTGTTACTGGTGCCGAACGGAAGACGGTTGTAACGTATCAACATGTCCCCGTTGGCGCCATTAAGAGACTCTCTGCAGTATAGAACTCCTGACATTAACTCAAGTTTCGCGCGAGAATCATCGAGAAGACTGGCAGTGCATATCTGTAGTATCTTCAGCTTCTTACACAACCAGCAACACGTTTGTTAAAACAACACATTGTTCAGTATATTGATGAATTCTACTTATCACACTATAGTACCTAGCCTGGTATTTCAGATATAGCATACATTATGCGCCGTGCATGGCAGAATGGCCGTCAGCAATTCCTGGTATTATTTGATGTAAAGGGAAATGTTTTCATGGAGTAATTGTCTTATGAGACTGTGTAACATCTGCATGTTGAGAGAGTAGAATGGTGTATGATAAATGCTCTTAGCTAAGCGACTCCCAGCATACACCATGTTCCAAGTCCGCGGGGATAAGTCCCTCTGAAAGCGGGTACAGTAGGGCTTGAGCATCTCAGTTCCAAGGATAGTCTCGCATCTTATATCTTGAACAACCCAATCCTGTCCAGCGTCCTTGATCGCGAGGGGTCCTTCTACTTCCGGCGAGTGGCCGTCCGACATTGAGAGGGGTTGCAAGAAAACACATGATGGTCCGCATTAAGAGCACCTAGCTTCGCCTCTTTCGATGATCATCAGGCCTTTAAGAACGGTTATGTAGTTATGAGGTGACCCCCGGGCCGTGTAGGCAAGCCACGTAATCTCTACCCGTCATCACTGTGTTGTACACATCACTAGATATAAGATGTCAGCATGTCCTTGTGTCCCGGTGAACATCCACGGAAACTAATCCGATGACAACGCGGGTTATAAATACAAATGTTTCCTCGTTGCTGCAGTGTGTGTATGGAAATGTGACTGACGACCTGTCACCGAATGAACTATCCAGTTTCGAGAAGAGTTGAACTATGATAATTGCAGCGATTATTAATGGGATTATTACAAGGCAACTGATACTGGAATGTTTTCCTGTGTGGGTGGTGCAGCACAGCGTTTCAGTTAGGCCCCGGTTACTGCCAACAGTGCTGAGATGTGCTGTATTGTACAATTAGTTGAAGATATTAGTCATGTATTCTGTGACTGAACCACGATAAGTGATTACGAGGATTGGAAGGCACTATATTGCAGGGTAGAGCTGACGGGGGTGTCGTTTGCAGCAAAACGTATTTCCTATTTCTCGCCGGTTTTTGCAACTATCGGTGTCAACCTATTGGTTCTAAATGTGATCGATGTACAGGTATTATAATCCTTATGAAATAGCTGTTACGTATTTATGAACACATACTGGTAAATGCATCGCTTTGATCCGGAATAGAACTGATCTTCAGCACATCCCCATCAATTCATTATCACGTCACCATCATCAGTGTAGGTCAATATTCATGATGTCACTCACGTGCAGAGATACGTATATTCACTCCACACATGGTAATTTGCTCACTATCCATCAAACCCTAAGGCATAAGGAAGACTCTGTCATGGCTAACAGTGACAGTGTTTATCTGCGTCTTGAATGAGACAGGTGACTGACAAGTGGAGTCGTTTTAAGGAAAACCAAAATTTCGATTAGGACTGAATACTTAGTCTGGACGTAGGGTCGGTTAGGCAGGGTCGAGGTTGTGGATAAGTAACGTGTTTTATAACTCATTCTCTCTCTCTCTCTCTCTCTCTCTCTCTCTCTCTCTGTGTGTGTACACTGCTATTGTAGTAGTATACAGTGTTAGTGTGTGTGTGTGTGTGTGTGTGTGAGAGAGAGAGAGAGAGCAGGCAGCACATCTAAATGCCAGCCCTGAGGGCTAACAGCCACCCATAGTATATGTGACAATGACATAGTGGGACCTCTGTGCCAGCGACAAGTGTGCCTCTAAGCGACACAACATGTATTTTGGTGGATGATGATGGCGACATTTAACAGCAAATCTGGAAACGCGCGCGACATGTAAACGCACCGTCATGGAAGATACCAGTGTGTACAGTGTTAGTAGTGCATACAGTACAAGGCAGTGTTCTCCAGTCGGGAGGTCGACATCCTGGACAACATACATGTCAAAATATGCGTAGATCACAACGTATACGGCGATAGTGCTGTAAGAAGCAATGTCACTTAACCACCGTTGCCAGTTTTGCCCCATTCATGTGTTAATTACACCCCTAACCACATATCCCGTCTCACAAACAATACATCTGCTATGTGTATATAGGTAAGCTCGCCCTTCACGCCGTCTCATGTAGAGGTATAACTGGCAGAGATGTGGCTTCAGGCGAAACTAATGATCTACACACCTATACTGACTGTCACCAAGACGCCCTGGAAGCAGATTCATTGTCATGTAATCATCACTTGTTATGTTTGACTTTAGATGATTGATAAGTGTGTTTCATGGCGAACACCGTACACACCCACCGACACCCCAGTCGCCGGCAGATTGAGATTATGTTCTTGGTGTAGTAAAACCTTACTGGCCACCTGGGACTCGTGCTTCCCTGTTCCGCTAGACACTCGCTGACCCGGAACTACACACCTGAACGGAGGTGACTACCGTTAACTTTATATATACTAGTGTTTTGGGACAGGATGTTCACTTACCACTCCACCTGGCTTAACCCGGACTGATTCAGCTGACCTCAACAGACATGGTAAGAGTGCTTCTTTTGTTTCAAACTAAACCTCTTTTTCAGAGTATCTAGGTGCTATTCCAAACCGTGACCGTGGAATGTGATGCACGATGGTCCCAGTAGCGACTGAAGTAACTCATTTTCGGACAACTGTCAACACCAGTTCCAAAAACGGAATGTAACTCCTCCGAAAGTCATTTATAATGCGCTAAAAGAAGCCTGATCGACAATACACAATGGTGCAACGATGACCGCCAGTACCAGCGTTGAGCACAGTGGTGCAACGATAATGGCCAGTACCGTGGGGAATACAGTGGTGCAACGATGATAATCATTACCTTTATGGATACAATGGTTCAACGATGGTAATCATTACCCAGCGTGGAACACAATGGTGCAACGATGATAATCAGTAGCTTCAGGGATACAATGGTTCAACGATGACAGTCAGTACAGAGCGTGGAGCACAATGGTGCAACGATGATAATCAGTACCCAGCGTGGAGCACAATGGTACAACGGTGATAATCATTACCCAGCTTGGAGCACAATGGTGCAACAATGATAATTAGTACCTTGGGGATACAATGGTGTAACAATAACCACCAGTAACCAGCAGGGAACACATTGGTGCAACGAAAACCACCATGAAAGGAGCACTACTTGGGAACGTTGAAAAACACCATGAAGGCTTGAGCGGTATCTCCACCCTTCGTTTCGAAAAGGAATAACTTTTTTAAATGTTCATGCTTTGATATCCGAACATTTTCGTTTAAGACAGTGTATTTCAAAAATATCCCTCGAGATACTGCCCGCTGTACCCAGGCAGGCGTGACACGCGTTTTAACCGACATATGTTTGTTGTTGTGTCCGGACATTGCAACAAATCGGCTTACCGTGGTATTACACCTGATGCCCCGTCCCTGTTGGGGGTCAAGGCGTTGTGTCGGTCATGTCCTCGTAGATTTTCAACTAATCACACTTACGTCAGGTGGATTAAATAAACTACGCCGATTTTTTAACGTCTCTGAAACGACGGACGTTCGACGGTGACTTGGCAATGATATGTAAAGGTTTGTTTGGCGTAAGGATTAAGGTGAAAACAATAGTGATTTTGTTGTTACATCCTACCTCATGCTCAAGCCATCTACAAGGACACAATGAAACCAGCCCATCCCAAGTGGAGTCGCTGTATACGTTATGCACCCCGGGAAAGTGGTCGAAAACCCAAACTATCAAACACATAACGAAAAGATAAAGTGATCCCGATGTTTAAAGATGGTGGCAAAATATGTTTCATAGATGAGATAACAATTTAGTCGCGCACTTGTTAGATCCGGAGCATAAGGAAATCTGGCATGAGTAGGGTGTTAGAGCCACACACATCTATAGCGGTATGTGTTCCCACCGTCCTGGTGGACACACCTTGAACAATCGGCATATGAACGGTGCCAACCACTAGTGTTGATTTCGTCATGTCAGTTAATTACGCCGTGCAATTAGAATATTAATGGTTTTAACATGTAGTCAGGGATGTTGACCGGGATGTGTATATTGTCCTCCATTTAGTAATGACGTGTACATTGTCACTCTGTCGGGGATGTTGACAGTGAAGTGAATATTGACAGGGAGGTTGACAATGACGTTAGTATTGACATGTTGTTAGGGATGCTGACAATGACGTTAATATTGACATGTTGTTAGGGATGCTGACAATGACGTTAATATTGACATGGTGTTAGGGATGCTGACAATGACGTTAGTATTGACATGTTGTTAGGGATGCTGACAATGACGTTAGTATTGACATGTTGTTAGGGATGCTGACAATGACGCTAATATTGATATATTGTTAGGGATGCTGACAATGACGTTAATATTGACATGTTGTTAGGGATGCTGACAATGACGTTAATATTGACATGCTGTTAGGGATGCTGACAGTGACGTTAATATTGACATATTGTTAGGGATGCTGACAATGACGTTAATATTGACATGGTGTTAGGGATGCTGACGATGACGTTAATATTGACATATTGTTAGGGATGCTGACAGTGACGTTAATATTGACATATTGTAAGGGATGCTGACAATGACGTTAATATTAACATGTTGTTAGGGATGCTGACAATGACGTTATTATTGACATATTGTTAGGGATGCTGACAATGACGTTAACATTGACATGTTCTTAGGGATGCTGACAATGACGTTAATATTGACATGTTGTTAGGGATGCTGACAATGACGTTAATATTGACATATTGTTAGGGATGCTGCCAATGACGTTATTATTGACATGTTGTTAGGGATGCTGACAATGACGTTAATATTGACATGGTGTTAGGGATGCTGACAATGACGTTAACATTGACATGTTGTTAGGGATGCTGGCAATGACGTTAATATTGACATATTGTTAGGGATGCTGACAATGACGTTAATATTGACATATTGTTAGGGATGCTGACAGTGACGTTAATATTGACATGATGTTAGGGATGCTGACAATGACGTTAATATTGACATATTGTTAGGGATGCTGGCAATGACGTTAATATTGACAGGTTCTTAGGGATGCTGACAATGACGTTAATATTGACATGGTGTTAGGGATGCTGACAATGACGTTAATATTGACATGTTGTTAGGGATGCTGACAATGACGTTAATATTGACATATTGTTAGGGATGCTGACAATGACGTTAATATTGACATGTTGTTAGGGATGCTGACAATGACGTTAATATTGACATGTTGTTAGGGATGCTGACAATGACGTTAATATTGACATATTGTTATGGATGCTGACAATGACGTTATTATTGACATATTGTTAGGGATGCTGACAATGACGTTAACATTGACATGTTGTTAGGGATGCTGACAATGACGTTAATATTGACATGTTGTTAGGGATGCTGACGATGACGTTAATATTGACATATTGTTATGGATGCTGCCAATGACGTTATTATTGACATGTTGTTAGGGATGCTGACAATGACGTTAATATTGACATGGTGTTAGGGATGCTGACAATGACGTTAATATTGACATATTGTTAGGGATGCTGACAATGACGTTAATATTGACATATTGTTAGGGATGCTGACAGTGACGTTAATATTGACATGGTGTTAGGGATGCTGACAATGACGTTAATATTGACATATTGTTAGGGATGCTGACAATGACGTTAATATTGACATGTTCTTAGGGATGCTGACAATGACGTTAATATTGACATGGTGTTAGGGATGCTGACAATGACGTTAATATTGACATGGTGTTAGGGATGCTGACAATGACGTTAATATTGACATGTTGTTAGGGATGCTGACAATGACGTTAACATTGACATATTGTTAGGGATGCTGACAATGACGTTATTATTGACATATTGTTAGGGATGCTGACAATGACGTTAACATTGACATGTTCTTAGGGATGCTGACAATGACGTTAATATTGACATGTTGTTAGGAATGCTGACAATGACGTTAATATTGACATATTGTTAGGGATGCTGACAATGACGTTATTATTGACATGTTGTTAGGGATGCTGACAATGACGTTAATATCGATATGGTGTTAGGGATGCTGACAATGACGTTAATATTGACATGGTGTTAGGGATGCTGACAATGACGTTAATATTGACATATTGTTAGGGATGCTGCCAATGACGTTATTATTGACATGTTGTTAGGGATGCTGGCAATGACGTTAATATTGACATGGTGTTAGGGATGCTGACAATGACGTTAATATTGACATGTTGTTAGGGATGCTGACAATGACGTTAATATTGACATGTTGTTAGGGATGCTGACAATGACGTTAATATTGACATGGTGTTAGGGATGCTGACAATGACGTTAATATTGACATATTGTTAGGGATGCTGACAATGACGTTAATATTGACATGGTGTTAGGGATGCTGACTGAGATACAGCTATATATTGACAAATGTGGATGCAATTTTGTTTCATCGTGATAGAGGAGTGAGTGAGTTTAGTTTTACGCCACACTCAGCAATACCCCAGCTATATGGCGGCGGTCTGTAAATAATCGAGTCTGGACCAGACAATCCAGTGATCAACAGCATGAGCATCGATCTGCGCAATTGGGAACCGATGACATGTGTCAACCAAGTCAGCGAAACTGACCACCCGATCCCGTTAGTCGCCTCTTACGACAAGCATAGTCACGTTTTATGGCAAGCACATGGGCTGCTGAAGACCTATTCTACCCCGGATCTTCACGGGTCCGTGATAGAGGATACCTTGCAGATGATGCCACCTCCTCAGAAATGTATTTTGTTTGCATAAACCTATTTTCTTATGTTATTCCATCTCTCTGCTGAGCTGTCGTAATAGATTTTGAGCCTTGACGAATACATAGTTTGTTTAATTACCTTCCAGTAAATATGAAAGCTGAACTCAGGACACACAGCCTCTTTACCACTTTTTGTCAGAATATATTCTGTTGACACCCTCATAAGGCCAGAAGAGTGTCCTCTTGTGTACAAACTCTTGTGAAACGACAAGACTGATACGACAGATAAATCATGACAATAATTCAAATGACACAAGCACGCGAACCAAATATGTAACAGTTACAAAGGGAAGTAACTCTCAAATCCTCGGTGTTAAGCATGTCGATATCTATATATAGTCAGCGCCATTACCATGCTTACTCGTCACTTCAAAGAATTATTTCGTTGAACTGATAAAGTGGAATATTATTTTTAATCAAAGACACCCAAAATGTCCACGTACACTCATAGCTGCGGAACTGACATGCTCAAATTGAACACGCATCAATCTTATTTTCCGAACTTCCTTCTCTGAGTCTTTTTGATTTCTTTGGTTTATGACTCGAACTTGACATTTATCAACACGAGACCTGGTTGAAGCAGGTACATGTCTATTAATTCCACCAGCCGTCTCCACTTCCCTTCCCCCACAGGCCTCCCTTAGACCCCCTGGACCAGTGGAGAACTCCAAACACAGTCACACAATCAGGGGCATGATGGTTACTGGTCCGTGGAGCTGGCGGGACTGGTTTGGAAATTGAATCCTTTATGAAGTGTCTGGAGGTGTTATGAAAGGTGTAATGGGTACCTAGCGATGTGACCGTAACATCAGTGTGTTTCCATTACTGATTGTCTTCAACTATCGGCTGTTTCGGGAGGACAGATCTACATGTCATCGATCAACTGCAAAGATTGCTGTGTTTGCTTCACTGCTTAGTTTTACCTTGGGGAAAGGATGAAACACAATACTGGTCCGTGTTGTAGAATTAAAGAGTCTGTATGATAATAGAACACAGATATAATTTCAAAGGACTTGTTCTCTGTGATCAATAGGCATACATTGATCGATATCCCTATTTATTAGAATCTGAAGTTACGTTCGGGCGGGCATCAATGATGTATGGACCGTTAGAGTGAGTGAGTGAATGAGTTTTGTTTTACGCCGCACTCAGCAATATGCCAGCTATATGGCGGCAGTCTGTAAATAATCGAGTCTGGACCAGACAATCCAGTGATCAACAGCATGAGCATCGATCTGCGCAATTGGGAACCGATGACATGTCAACCAAGTCAGCGAGCCTGACCACCCGATCCCGTTAGTCGCCTCTTACGACAAGCATGGGTTACTGAAGGCCAATATTCTAACGCGGACCTTCACGGGTTTCTTCCGTTAGATACGAAGCGAGTGTGATGTAAAATCACTAATTCTGGAGTTCTGTAATGGTACTCCCGTGTTTGTGTCATACAGCGTAATGTTGTGTTTGTGAATAGCTGTGTAATGTTGTGTTTGTGAATAGTTGTGTAATGTTGTGTTTGTGAATAGCTGTGTAATGTTGTTTGTGAATAGCTGTGTAATGTTGTGTGTGTGAATAGTTGTGTAATGTTGTGTTTGTGAATAGTTGTGTAACGTTGCGTTTGTGAATAGTTGTGTTTGTGAATAGTTGTGTAACGTTGCGTTTGTGAATAGTTGTGTAACGTTGCGTTTGTGAATAGTTGTGTAATGTTGCGTTTGTGAATAGTTGTGTAACGTTGCGTTTGTGAATAGTTGTGTAATGTAATGTTGCGTTTGTGAATAGTTGTGTAACCTTGCGTTTGTGAATAGTTGTGTAACCTTGCGTTTGTGAATAGTTGTGTCATGTTGCGTTTGTGAATAGTTGTGTAATGTTGCGTTTGTGAATAGTTGTGTAACCTTGCGTTTGTGAATAGTTGTGTAACGTTGCGTTTGTGAATAGTTGTGTAATATTGCGTTTGTGAATAGTTGTGTAACGTTGCGTTTGTGAATAGTTGTGTAACGTTGCGTTTGTGAATAGTTGTGTAATGTTGCGTTTGTGAATAGTTGTGTAACGTTGCGTTTGTGAATAGCTGTGTAATGTGTTTGTGAATAGTTGTGTAATGTTGCGTTTGTGAATAGTTGTGTAACGTTGCGTTTGTGAATAGTTGTGTTTGTGAATAGTTGTGTAACGTTGCGTTTGTAGAATAGTTGTGTTTGTGAATAGTTGTGTTGCGTTTGTGAATAGTTGTGTAATGTTGTGTTTGTGAATAGTTGTGTAATGTTGTGTTTGTGAATAGTTGTGTTTGTGAATAGTTGTGTAATGTTGTGTTTGTGAATAGTTGTGTAACGTTGTGTTTGTGAATAGTTGTGTAACGTTGCGTTTGTGAATAGTTGTGTTTGTGAATAGTTGTGTAATGTTGTGTTTGTGAATAGTTGTGTAACGTTGTGTTTGTGAATAGTTGTGTAATGTTGTGTTTGTGAATAGTTGTGTAATGTTGTGTTTGTGAATAGCTGTGTTATATTTGAACGTAGCAACTACAAGAGGTATAGATATTTAATTAATGCCGGTTTGGTGGGTAAAAAAGAACGCATTACCTTTAAAGAGATCATTTTCCGAGAGAACAGCAGAAATGTTTAATATGGACAGAATATGTACTGGATATAAAACAGTGAATATCAAAATTGTCTGATTTACGGAATCAGTTCCAGACCTTAGAAGCCGACATGCATATGGTTATAACTCGGGGAATCACCTGCCACAGGTGATAGGTCGTTTGTTTTAAGGATTACTAAAAGTATCCATCGGAGATTCTGAAGCAGATGCTGTTCCGATGACCTCTGTCCTTCCGTTGTATACCTGATGGAGTCAGCAAAAATGGTTAACTCGTACGAATGTAATAACGGACGTACGCAGTTCTGAAGCATTGTAGTGAATACATCAAGCGTAGCACTTAACAACACTTGCAGTTATTGGGTTTCATTTGTCACTATAAACTGTAATAATATACATCTGGCGCGTACGATTCAGGGGTTGTTTCCATGTATGCGCATGACTGGATATCACTGTACCCAGAATAGGTGCAAATTTCCAATCATCACATGATTTTATATTTACAAGTGAAATTGCCAACAGTCTGAATACTATGTTAGATGTATGTTTTCAAAAGAGGTATATCATGATGTATGTAAGCGGTATAATGAAGGTAGTGTATATTAAACAGGCAAGTGATCTGTATGCCCTATTGTGTTTTGAAGGAACTAGTTTTTAAGCTGACATCAGTCCAAGCTGAGCTTACTTGTGTTCGTGTTTTAAGTATGATAAACGGATAATGACAAGTGAGAACTCTGGAAATGTGACTGTTTTGACCTCTGTCGTGAACGCTGACAACGACACTCACTACGACATGTTCCACTCCACGACAATTTTCTTCTCCCCGCGAGGGGACACGGTAAGATTTGCTCCTGGTATCACCTGATGTGTGTGTGGGGACTCCTAGTGGGGACCTGGAGCGGAGATCATTTGTGGAGCGGAACACTTGCTAGGTAGAACATGCATCTTGGAGAAATAAACGTTCAGCATGATTTCAACTACTTGGTGATTTTTGCTGTTTGAAAAGTAAATATGTCGTTTCATAGATTGTTATTCTCTCCATCAACCGTTGGCTTAGCTGGTCCGGGGTGTTATCACATAAAAGCTATGTTGATGTAGTCATGTGCTTTGTTTTAGGCATAATTTTAGGGTTAATTTCATGGACCGAGGTAGCAATGTAGGTACAGTTCTGAAACTAAATAACACGCAGGTACATCTGCGGAGACGCGACATTTGTGTCTGATATCAATACCTATGTCAAGGTTAAGTAGATCTTATGGTATGGTGCAGTGTCTACACAGATCGCCTATAGCGTTTATTGAATGGCTTTGCACAAAACAGTGAGCCTCACTGTGGCGGCCCTCCACCCCGGTGAGGACAGAGCGTGTGAACACTTGTATGTCTGCTCGACCAGGTAGACGCAGCTCACAAAGGGCTACACCTGATGTACTCCAGGCGGCTAGATGTATGCATGTATGTAGACAAGGCCGTGTGAACGTTGCTATCGAGTGATGAAGCCTGATCCCGGCACCTCTGATGTGGAGGTAGGTTAATGCCTGCTAGGTTATTTACGGACTTTCAGCGGTGCATAATGTTGAGGTATCTATTTTTTACCCTTTTTATATCAGTTTGTGACCGTTAACACCTTTCTGTTATAAAAAGGCAGCCATTGTTGTTGGTTTTTATCATTATACAAGTTGTTCATTCTCAAGGATCATTCTCTCTCTCTCTCTCTCTCTCTCTCTCTCTCTCTCTCTCTCTCTCTCTCTCTCTCTCTCTCTCTCTCTCTCTCTCTCTCTCTCTCTCTCTCTCTCTCTCTCTCTCTCTCTCTCTCTCTCTCTCTCTCTCTCTCTCTCTCTCTCTCTCTCTCTCTCTCTCTCTCTCTCTACGGAACTGAACAATCCCAGTGATCACCGAGAATATGCGATATGTTTTGTAGTAATTCAGAAGTCATTGTTAAATATTTGGTTGTTTTTTCAGGACCGCAGCAAGATGGAGCGGCTGCGGCCGGAGCGGCGTCCACGACAGCGTGTTCAGAAAGTATGGCGTAGTGTGTGCTGGGCAGACTCCTTCTCCGACGAGTCCCTCGTCATGGACACAATCGACATCACCGCCGACTTCGCGCTCCGGAAGATCGCCACGCTGTTCGAGAACCGGAAGTATGAGGAGTGTGCCTCCCTGATCCGCCGTCTCAACCACCTGATGGTGAAGGCTATCCTGAAGGAGGTGCCTATTGATGTTATTCACGAGGCTCTGCCCTACAGTGCGTGTATTCTCGAGGCGCTGTACGTCAAGGTATATCAGACCTATGCAGAGCGCTTCCCGATGGCCGAGATGCACTTGGAACAGTTGGTCAAGCGGATGGTGTGCATCTTCGCGAAGCAGTACAGCGCCAACAAGGGAGATAAGAACTCAAACATGTTCCTGCCGTCTTTCAGAACGGTGCTACGGATCATACTGTCTGTGCAACCCGACTTCCGCCACCAGATGTTCCTCAAGAAGAAGAGCATTGATCAGTGCCTGCTACGTCTTGGCCACCACGGCATGGTAGACAGTTCAGGCGGCAGACTCATGAGCCTCCACGATGCACTTAAAGTTGAGTTCGAGAAGGTTGTGACACAGTATAAATCTGCTATACAGAAGATGGACGATCTGAGCCTATCAGCTAAACATCCCACCAGTAGTTCTGTGACGTCCGGCAAAGCGCCTACAAACGCCAGTCACCAGCGACTAATGCAGGTGACCCGATCTGACGTCCAGAACCGCCTCATCAAGAACAAGACTCTGTTGAACGTTGTGGAACCATCAATTACCAGCCAGTACTTGAAACATTTGATCACGGTGCTGCAGAAAAGGATCGAATACGACAAGTATATGCTATTTCACGACACAGAGCTGCGGAAGATGACCGGCATCGTGGACGACGACATCTACCTCTCCGTCACTCTACGTCAGTTCTCACAGGGATATGCTGCCATGCTGCAGGTGCTAAGAGAGATAACTGGCGATGACTATGTCCCGGAGGGGCATGGTAATGGCAGCCACAGCCCAAGCGAGGAGGATAATCTAGAGAGACGTAGTACGTCAACAGTCAATGGCAAGACTGAACCGGGGCATGGCAGTGGGAAAACATTAAACTCAGGTAAGACATTACTATGATAGTACGTTGTTTGCTTGAAAAAAATCAATGTGTGATAATGTTATACGAATTGGGTTTTTTTGTGCGTAACTTTGGCCACATTTACACATTACGTAAGGTGGTCTGTGCTCGTCTGTGTTCTTAAGTTACGTTCATTAATCAGAAGGCATACAATGATCTCATAAAATATGAAATCATCTACGAAAGCTGGAACATATTTAATTTTGGTTTTTGAACATATGAACACTGAGCTTGGATCATCATCAATATCCCTTCGCAAACCCACAAACCGTCACATAGTTCTTGTTCATAGCCATGGAATTGTGATCTTCGAATTGGCTAGAGTGTGCATATGTGTTATCCAGTTGAGGAAGCACCGCAAACACATTATGTTTCTAGATAAGCTTTAGTATGTGTGATCAGACCTTGTGATCTGTGTACGCATCTAGCAGCAGGTAGTGTTAGGACTGGAGCTTCCCCATTAGTTGCGACACAAACAGTGCTACCTTCACACACAGGGGGTGCATTTTACAGCTGAGTGCGTCACCTTGTCTTGGCCCCGTCATAATTTAGTAACTGTATCTTCTCATGATTACCTGTGTTAGGCTGACATGAAATACTCTGGTAGAACATGCCCAGGCACATACTCTTTGCCTGCTTGGGGTTGTCTGGCTTGCCACGACATCCACAGGGACGACCCAAGAGGCCCGGGAATGGCGTCATTGTGCGCTGTGCTGTCTGGTCAGAAAAGGAAGTTCAGTGTTGGTATGTCACGTGTGTGTCTAACATATATAGTGGAGATTTATGTAGGTATTTTCAAACTGTAACGGCTTTCGTTATATTCTCTTCTCTCATCAATCATCTGTCTCGTCAATCTTCCAACCGATCAAGTCACGCTATACACAGCTATTGTGGTCTCCGACTCTCCGCCGGCTGTAATGCATTATACATGTAATATTCCATACATTAGATCATCTTTTTAACTCTCACGTTTATTGTGTCAAAAATGTGATTTATTTAGTGGATCATAAAAGGATTCTTATGCTGCAACAAACTCGTGAAACTCATCTTGTAATTGATCTTTTTAAGTTTTTGTTGCTAAATAGTTGAAGGAAAGCCAAGTTCTATGGATAGTCAACTTCTTTAATGCAATGAGTGCGACGTTTCGGTGTATATAGGTGCTAATACCGTTATCAACCAAGTTTTACTTCATCTTTACAACTTCTAAAATGTCTCTCAAAGAAGTTAATATATAGTTAGTACGCTGCTTTCTGTATTTGATGAGTCTGCAAGTCACATACGCCTGCACGCACATGGTATAGGCCTGTAGCGGTGGTAGAACCAGGTATTGTGAGGCATTCAAGCAATGACTTTATCTTAACCTCGACAGTCACATTAGCCGAAATAAAGGTTCCTGAGCGACATAAGGCGCATTTGTCTGTGTATGTTGACAATACTAACGGCATAGATGTATGTCAAATGGATATTCATGCTTGCTGAACACAACAAAGCCGTAAATTGACACGAAGTCACTGTGAGGACAAACACAATGTGTAATACGCTATCAGCGGGCTATAGTAGCTGCAAACCCAATCACTCTAGGTGAAGCCTTGTCCTGGAATGTCAATTAGGGGGGACTTATGGACAGGTGCGTGCTCAGTGTGGACAACATTAAGCCCGTGGAGAGGTTGTCCTTCCCATATCTCTACATCGATAATGACCCATGTCATTTCAGTGGCTAACTAGAACCCCACTAGACTTAGTCTCTGAAACAATATATTTTTGATAGTCACAAATAAACCCATTTAAAGTGAAAAGGAGCGCCATTGAATTAGGGGATTCAGAGCCTGAGGAAATCTAGACATGCTTTATTTAGGACTTGAGGAGGGAGGAAGGGAGGGCTAGGCAGTAGGGGAAATAGTGTGGTTCAGGGACTGTGAGACAGACTAGAACCTCACAAGCTTTTGCAAGTATTTGGTTGCAGCCATTAAAATAACATATACTATCTATACCAGAAAACACACGTGGAGGGATATTTTGCATTTCTTCTTCTATCTCACCTACGTTTAATGACATTTTACAAAGTAAGCATGGCTAATTCTTGATATGCACATAAACCAAAGATGAATTAAGAGGTCGCACCTGCTGGAGTTTACTGCTTGTCTGTGATGGATCACAAAACGGTGGCAGTGACGTAGGCATGTTCTGATGCGCCTGATTCAGTTCTCCAATACCGCCTCCCGGGTGTAGTGGGTGGAACGTGTGCCTGGAGAGCGGGAGCGAACCCATGTCCGCGTAATACTAAACAGACGTACAAACATTGAGCTTGTCGTTACCTGTGTGTACATACATTGAGCTTGTCGTTACCCTGTGTGTACATACATCGAGCTTGTCGTTACTCTGTGTATGCATTCATTGTGCTTGTACATACATCGAGCTTGTCGTTACCCTGTGTACATACATTGAGCTTGTCGTTACCCTGTGTGTACATACATCGAGCTTGTCGTTACCCTGTGTGTACATACATTGAGCTTGTCGTTACTCTGTGTGTACATACATCGAGCTTGTCGTTACTCTGTGTATGCATTCATTGAGCTTGTCGTTACTCTGTGTGTACATACATCGAGCTTGTCGTTACCCTGTGTGTACATACATTGAGCTTGTCGTTACCCTGTGTGTACATACATTGAGCTTGTCGTTACCCTGTGTGTACAAACATTGAGCTTGTCGTTACCTGTGTATGCATTCATTGAGCTTGTCGTTACTCTGTGTGTACATACATTGAGCTTGTCGTTACCCTGTGTGTACATACATCGAGCTTGTCGTTACCCTGTGTGTACATACATTGAGCTTGTCGTTACCCTGTGTGTACATACATCGAGCTTGTCGTTACCCTGTGTGTACATACATTGAGCTTGTCGTTACTCTGTGTGTATATACATGGAGCTTGGCGTTACTCTGTGTGTACATACATTGAGCTTGGCGATAATAGTTGAAATTTCTAAAGAAAATAATAAATAACAGACTTAGGTCTTTAGACTTGCACGAGTCTGGAAGGTAAACATGAATAGTGTAAATTATAATTTCTAAAATCTGATATATAACAGACTTATTCTTAGATGTACTGTCGGCCTATCTAGACTTCCTCTTCGAAGGAGAGAATTACTATACATCTATGGGCTCAGCATTCAGTACAGCCTTGGAGCAAGGCTATGTCTTGGCCCTGGGGTATCTATGTTGAACTGCGGCATGGTATCTCAGTGGGATAACACGATAAAGGTAGCAAAGATGCATAGCAATACACGCAATTACATATGTACGCCACTGTATAAGTGAAATCATTATAGAAAGCGACAGATGCACTATCAAATAAAAACACAGCAACAACAGCAACAACAACAACACACACACACACACACACACAATGTGTGAGTGCTTAATAATGAGTGAACGTACTGTATGAGCTCCATACAGCGATATCCCGTTCTAAGCATCGTCACAGAAGGTTGATGTTGTTACGATCAGATGTTTTAACGTGTATAAGAGACGGGTTACTTATACGATATGTCTGTGCATTATCCGATGCTGCCTAATTTCAACAGGCTGGAAACCAATAAACCATTTAATTGCAATTTGACATCGACTGCGTATTCATATTAACCTGTTGATGACAACACTTATAATGAAGGTTCAAGAAGCATTAACGGTGTCCCTGTTGATGGTTGGCACTGTCACGACATCAGCCGTCAGTGGTCGGGAGTTTACATGACTGACACAGGTTCGTGGTCGTTAGTTGTTAGAGAGTATACATGGTTGACACAGGTTCTTGGTCGTTAGTTTTTAGAGAGCATACATGGTTGACACAGGTTCTTGGTCGTTAGTTGTTAGAGAGCATACATGGTTGACACAGGTTCTTGGTCGTTAGTTGTTTGAGAGTATACATGGTTGACACAGGTTCTTGGTCGTTAGTTGTTTGAGAGTATACATGATTGACACAGGTTCTTGGTCGATAGTTGTTTGAGAGTATACATGGTTGACACAGGTTCTTGGTCGATAGTTGTTAGAGAGTATACATGGATGACACAGGTTCTTGGTCGTTAGTTGTTTGAGAGTATACATGGTTGACATAGGTTCTTGGTCGTTAGTTGTTACAGAGTATACATGATTGACACAGGTTCTTGGTCGTTAGTTGTTTGAGAGTATACATGGTTGACATAGGTTCTTGGTCGATAGTTGTTTGAGAGTATACATGGATGACACAGGTTCTTGGTCGTTAGTTGTTACAGAGTATACATGGATGACACAGGTTCTTGGTCGTTAGTTGTTACAGAGTATACATGATTCTCACATGTTCTTGGTGGATAGGTGTTTGAGATATACATGACTGGCACGGGTTTTTGGTCGTTAGTTGTTTGAGAGTATACATGGATGACACAGGTTCTTGGTCGTTAGTTGTTTGAGAGTATACATGGTTGACACAGGTTCTTGGTCGTTAGTTGTTTGAGAGTATACATGGTTGACACAGGTTCTTGGTCGATAGTTGTTAGAGAGTATACATGGATGACACAGGTTCTTGGTCGTTAGTTGTTTGAGAGTATACATGGTTGACACAGGTTCTTGGTCGATAGTTGTTAGAGAGTATACATGGATGACACAGGTTCTTGGTCGTTAGTTGTTTGAGAGTATACATGGATGACACAGGTTCTTGGTCGTTAGTTGTTACAGAGTATACATGGATGACACAGGTTCTTGGTCGTTAGTTGTTTGAGAGTATACATGGTTGACATGGTTCTTGGTCGATAGAGAGTATACATGGATGACACAGGTTCTTGGTCGTTAGTTGTTACAGAGTATACATGGATGACACAGGTTCTTGGTCGATAGTTGTTTGAGAGTATACATGACTGGCACACATGGATGACACAGGTTCTTGGTCGTTAGTTGTTACAGAGTATACATGATTCTCACATGGGTGGATGTTGTTCTTGGTCGTTAGTTGTTACAGAGTATACATGATGACACAGGTTCTTGGTCGTTAGTTGTTACAGAGTATACATGGATGACACAGGTTCTTGGTCGATAGTTGTTTGAGAGGATATACATGGATGACACAGGTTCTTGGTCGATAGTTGTTTGAGAGTATACATGGATGACACAGGTTCTTGGTCGATAGTTGTTACAGAGTATACATGGATGACACAGGTTCTTGGTCGTTAGTTGTTACAGAGTATACATGGATGACACAGGTTCTTGGTCGATAGTTGTTTGAGAGTATACATGGATGACACATGTTCTTGGTCGATAGTTGTTTGAGAGTATACATGGATGACACAGGTTCTTGGTCGATAGTTGTTTGAGAGTATACATGGATGACACAGGTTCTTGGTCGATAGTTGTTTGAGAGTATACATGGATGACACAGGTTCTTGGTCGATAGTTGTTTGAGAGTATACATGATTGACACAGGTTCTTGGTCGATAGTTGTTTGAGAGTATAAATGATTGACACATTTTCTTGGTCGATAGTTGTTTTGAGAGTATACATGATTCTCACATGTTCTTGTTCTTTGAGATATAAATGACTGGCACGGGTTTTTGGTCGATAGTTGTTTGAGAGTATACATGATTGACACAGGTTCTTGGTGGATAAGTGTTTGATATATACATGACTGGCACGGGTTTTTGGTCGATAGTTGTTTGAGAGTATACATGATTGACACAGGTTCTTGGTGGATAGGTGTTTGAGATATACATGACTGGCACGGGTTTTTGGTCGATAGTTGTTTGAGAGTATACATGGTTGACACATGTTCTTGGTGGATAAGTGTTTGAGATATACATGACTGGCACGGGTTTTTGGTCAATAGTTGTTTGAGAGTATACATGGTTGACACATGTTCTTGGTGGATAAGTGTTTGAGATATACATGACTGGCACGGGTTTTTGGTCAATAGTTGTTTGAGAGTATACATGGTTGAGAATTTACATGATTCTCACATGTTCTTGGTGGATAGGTGTTTGAGATATACATGACTGGCACGGGTTTTTGGTCGATAGTTGTTTGAGAGTATACATGATTGACACAGGTTCTTGGTGGATAGGTGTTTGAGATATACATGACTGGCACGGGTTTTTGGTCGATAGTTGTTTGAGAGTATACATGGTTGACACATGTTCTTGGTGGATAGGTGTTTGAGATATACATGACTGGCACGGGTTTTTGGTCGATAGTTGTTTGAGAGTATACATGGTTGACACATGTTCTTGGTGGATAAGTGTTTGAGATATACATGACTGGCATGGGTTTTTGGTCGATAGTTGTTTGAGAGTATACATGATTGACACATGTTCTTGGTGGATAAGTGTTTGAGATATACATGACTGGCACGGGTTTTTGGTCAATAGTTGTTTGAGAGTATACATGGTTGACACATGTTCTTGGTTGTTAGTTGTTAGAGATATACATGGTTGACACATGTTCTTGGTTGTTAGTTGTTAGAGAGTATACATGATTGACATAGGTTCTTGGTAGATAGGTGTTTGAGATATACATGACTGGCACGAGTTTTTGGTCGATAGTTGTTTGAGAGTTTACTAAATTGACCAATACTGCACATTGATCGATTAATCAGTTGTATATTGCACAGTAGATCTGTCTGAGTGTTTATGTGTGTAGGTTTGCTATAGCACACGATACACCATATTTAGGAGCTTATGTAAAAACAGCAAACGTTTTCCAAAGGATTAGCCGATAGTACGTTAATTGGTTGTTCATTGTCGTGTAACAAAATTGATTTTTCTTTACATAACCATGTACATAGATTTTACGTGTACTATCTAGGCTGACTAATGAGACATGACGCGGATTTGAAACACCTTCGTGATCAGTTGAAGTACGAACACGGGTCCCGAAACGGAATTTGTTTTAGATTGTTACAAAGAAACATGAATTTCAAACACGATTCTTTGTACAACTTAAGAGTGATTGGTAATACTCCGCTTTTAGCAATATTCCAACAATATCACGACGGGGTTCCAGGGGACAACAGAAATGGGCTTCACACATTGTACCCTTGTGGGGAATCGAACCCGGGTCTTCGTCGTGACGAGCGAACGCTTTAACCACTAGGCTACTCAACCGCCCAGCTTAAGATGTAAGGGGTAATGTTGCTGTGTGTAATATTGTCAGTATATATCTCGAACAAGGTAGCTGCAGGATATTAAAGATGTAACTGGTTTGATTGTAGTTACGATATTTGCATGTTACTTTCATTCATTTCCTGTAGCAGGACCGCGTTAGTCCTGAGTGGTTACTGATTAAACTGTTCCTTTCCTTGAAACATTTTCCGGACGGTGAAATTGATAGAGTCGCATGTAAAATCATCACAACGTTAACGCATGTGGCTGTGACGGGTGTAGAAAGGCCGACCAAGCTACATCCTACTTCACAAACACAGGTCATAGCTAGCTGTACAGGGTGGAGGATCCGCTCTGTAGAGATATTGAAAAGGCTGATTGTAAGGTTTGAAGACGAGGATTACATTTTATACTACAACACGTTGGTGTAGGTAATCTGATCAGTTTGTTTCTATCCAATCTATCAATCCAAGTGCATATTGGACAACATATGTCAGGGGTGATGTGCGTGTTTGATTTACCCGTGGTCCCCAGCGGAAGGGTGGTGTTGCACCAGTGATTTCCTATGGAACAATGGCATAAAAGTGTCTGCGCTTCACAGGTTTTAAAGATTAAGCAAAACCTAAACGGATGACGTAATGATTGTTTATGCCTAGTATGGGAACTGTTTTCAGTTGAACATATTTCATGTCAAGGTGATTGCCAAATATGTGAACTGTCACATATTCCAATGTTAGATGAGCCTCGTTCTATGTACCGTCATGTGTGGTGGTTCACTTCAGTGTGCTGACAGATAGTGTTGTTGCTGAAACGTTGTAGCCACTAGCAACAGTAGGCCTGATCGCAAGGGCAGGATAGGGACCGTTCATAGTTCATAAAAGGCATTCTGGTTGGGGGTGGGGGTCTGAGGGTGGGAGTGATGAAGATTTTTATGGAGAAACATGTACAATGTGAATGTCCCCTCCCGCTTAATTTTATGTTCAAAGTAAGTGACCCCCTGCATGTCATTTACAAAATCAATGCTGATCCCCCTAGTACATGTGTACAAATTTGATGACGGTCACTTAACACATTTTGTCTCTAGTGTTATACCTACCCACACAAGACAGGGTAGTAGACTTGCCCTGTATTCACAAACACATGACAGTTTGTTAGACCTACCTTGTATTCACAAACACATGACAGTTTGTTATATTCACAAACACATGACAGTTTGTTAGACCTACCCTGTATTCACAAACACATGCCAGTTTGTTAGACCTACCCTATATTCACAAACACATGACAGTTTGTTATATTCACAAACACATGACAGTTTGTCAGACCTACCCTATATTCACAAACACATGACAGTTTGTTGTATTCACAAACACATGACAGTTTGTTAGACCTACCCTGTATTCACAAACACATGACAGTTTGTTAGACCTACCCTGTATTTACAAACACATGACAGTTTGTTATATTCACAAACACATGCCAGTTTGTTAGACCTACCCTGTATTCACAAACACATGCCAGTTTGTTAGACCAACCCTATATTCACAAACACATGACAGTTTGTTATATTCACAAACACATGACAGTTTGTTAGACCAACCTTGTATTTACAAACACATGACAGTTTGTTATATTCACAAACACATGACAGTTTGTTATATTCACAAACACATGCCAGTTTGTTAGACCAACCCTGTATTTACAAACACATGACAGTTTGTTATATTCACAAACACATGACAGTTTGTTAGACCTACCCTGTATTCACAAACACATGCCAGTTTGTTAGACCAACCCTGTATTTACAAACACATGACAGTTTGTTATATTCACAAACACATGACAGTTTCTTAGACCAACCCTGTCTTCACAAACACATGACAGTTTGTTAGACCTACCCTGTATTCACAAACACATGACAGTTTGTTAGACCTACCCTGTATTCACAAACACATGCCGGTTTGTTAGACCAACCCTGTATTCACAAACACAAGGCATGGTACTAGATCATGCCTGTGTTATAGTTTGTTAGATCAACCTGTATTCACAAACACAAGGCATGGTACTAGATCATGCCTGTGATATAGTTTGCAATGTCTCTTGTTCGTGTCTGTTTAATTGTTTCAACTGAATTCACGCTGTTAATTGTGAACCTGCCAACTATAGGAATAACAGGACAGATTGAGAACTGGAGGTCGGGAATGAAATGAAAATACGCATTTGGTATTGTCCATGTAACTTATCCAAACAGAATAAAATTTCCCACGGACAATTATCGTCCACTTTAATCTGACCTCAGCTCTCGCGGGTCACACCGACCCTTTAAAGCTTGTGTGATGTACACCGCCTGGAGACGGACAAGCTAATTGGTGTGTACAAATCTGCTATAATTACTCCCTCTCTAACACGCTGTGACCTTGCGTTGATTATCAGAGACAATATAGGGAAATTCATTCATGACGAACTTACTTAAGATGGGTGTTGGGGTGTTATTTCAAGTCAAGAGTTACCATAGGAACATAAGGGTAACGCGATTCTTTCACTTTGATAGGTGTCGGTACTGGGCTTACAGGAAATGGCAGTGTGGAGAGCTTGCCTCAGAGGAGCGGCGCGCCACCCAGTGTTCCAACAGGTTAGTGTTGAGTTTAACTATATAGGTGTATATCGTCATATATCACACAAGGCCAGGATATATTTATGAGGTATAAACAGTTACGTTTGTGTCTTCTACACTTGTTTTCAGATCAACGGGCTCTTGTGATATCGGTCAGTATGGTTAAAGTATGTCAGTTGGCCCTCCATGTGCGTGGCTGGCTTAACAACCAACGTCATCGTATAGTACACACAAGCTATATATCATTTCATTGTAACGTACAGGTTAAAGTGTTATAATTCTTTAATGTTTTCACGCTTGATGTCCGTTTTCAAAGTATGCCAAATTGTGACTTATTTTATTTATCTATTCATCTGTTATTGTAATGTTTAATCGTTTTTCAAGTTATAGTTGAATACACGTGTTCTTACTGTTGCTTCAGGTCATTACCGCTGGAAGCCACCAAGCAACGTCAGTAGCAGCAACAGCACCACCGCGCCTTCCCGCCATTCGGTGGACGTGATGACGTCATTTTCATCCAGTGACGCTGAACATGAGGTCAAGTCTAACGGAGTCCTGTCACGTGACACGACGTCAGGCGACGTGTCAGCTCTGCAACGTCAGATCGAGCGACTACGTCTTGAATTATCAGAAGCACAAGATCAAATCCGCAAGATGGAGACAAGAGAAGTACAGTTGAAAGAAAGGTACAACCGTTTGGCCCTAATCATCATGTCAATGTATGAGGCATTGACTGTTCGAACGTTTGAAAATATTTGTATGTACATGGGGATTTTATGTTTGGTCATGTCTCGTTGTTCTTCATTTTCTGAACTGCGCCGCTTAGCTTCCTGTGTCTGTTGAATTGGCAAATGGGTTTCACATGAAACTAATACTAGATCATGATGTACAGTAAATGATGATCCAAACGCCCGAGAAAGTTACTTAGTATATGTATCCGTGTGTCTAGGCTATCCGACCAGGTTCACAAGCAGTTCACAGTGAACGCCGGCAGCTTTGAAAATATCAACCTTGGCAGTGGTAAACGCCCCACCGAGCTGATCCGTCAGTATGGGAACCTGTACACTGATGGCCGCGTAGACGCTATGGACGCCCTCAACAGCTTCACGCAGCTGGGCGACCTCGATGTCCTAAAGATGAAGATTCTTTTCTCCGTCATCGTGGTGAGTAACTAGTAGATATATGCATCACAGAACTATAGGCTGGTTATATTTGATCAATTTTAATGTACGTCTGATCCTATTGGAAGGCTTGTGGCGGTAGGGTAGCCTAGTGGTTAAGCCATTGCGCATCACGTCGAAGACCCGTGTTCGATTCCCCACTTGAGCACAATGTGTGAAGTCCATTTCTGGTGTCCCCCGCCGTGATATTGCTGGAATATTGCTTGAATATTGCTGAAAGCGGCGTAAAACTCAACTCACTCACACTAGTGGAGGGCTGTAATATTCAGTTAGAAATTGCAGTGGTTCACTTGTTGTCAACCTACAGTGACCTAATTACCACGAGGGGCAATGTAGTCCGCCCATACAAATATGCCAGGAGTCTCAGTAACGTGTGTCTTCACGCCCAGTAATGGAGAGGAACCAAGTATTTCCCAGTTAAGCCCAATTAGGAAAGTGACTGTACATTGTTATACATCGGCAAGCAGTTAATTAAACATCAAGGCATTAGATTAGGACAAGTAAATAGGCCCCAGTGGTTGCTGAACCTGTCACTGAACGAGGTTTGTTTTACAACAAGTAATGTATCGGCACACCATGGGCGTATTTAAGAACGCAACAACTAATTAGCTAATATGCCTCATCCTGCGGAAGTTGTTTTTGAGAAGTTCAAACACCTGCTTGCTTTGCGTTTTAGTTACAACATCTTACATGGATGAAAGGGTCATATATGCCTCAAGCAAAATCAGCCTCTGTATTCTTTACAAACTAAAGTGTTATAATTAGGTCTAAAGCTTGAAAATAATTCCATTGTTTTTCAGCTAGCCTTCAGGGCAGCCCAGCAATCCTTGCAAGATCTCAAACAGAAACTGCACCAGATGCTCAATATCCCCACTCCCGATGCAGCTTCCGGTGACCCCTTGTCACGTGACTTGGAACGTCACCTAGATTACTACCTCAGCCAGTCAGCTGACAGATTTGATTTGAGTAAATGTGTTGAGGTTCGTATTTTATGTAAACACATCCTTACCTTAGTCAAAGTTGCTATGTTTATAACATTAGATAAAATAGTTACAACAGTTTCTATAACTGAAGAAAATGGCATCCTAAACCTCCATATAGGGGGTTGATGGAGTTTCTCTCACAGGGAGTTCTATGTTGCATTTGAGGCTGCATGACGATTGCAGTCATCGTAGTAGTAGTAGTAGTAGTGTTAGTAGTAGTAGTGGTAGTAGTAGTAGTAGGAAGAAGTAGTTGTTAGTAGTAGTAGTTGTTGTTGTTGTTGTTGGTAGTAGCAGTAGTAATTGTGGTAGTAGTTATAGCACGTAGTAGTAGTAGTAGTAGTGTTAGTAGTAGTAGTAGTAGTAATAGTAGTAGTTGTTGGTAGTAGCTGTAGTAATTGTGGTAGTAGTTATAGCACGTAGTAGTCGTAGTGTTAGTAGTAGTAGTTGTTGTTGGTAGTAGTAGTTGTTAGTAGTAGTAGTGGTAAATGTTGTTGGTAGTAGCAGTAGTAATTGTGATAGTAGTTATAGCATGTAGTAGTAGTAGTGTTAGTAGTAGTAGTTGTTGTTGGTAGTAGTAGTAGTGGTAATTGTTGTTGTTGGTAGTAGCTGTAGTAATTGTGGTAGTAGTTATAGCATGTAGTAGTAGTAGTGTTAGTAGTAGTAGTTGTTGTTGGTAGTAGAAGTTGTTGTTATCCCCCGCAACGCATTTTGCGGGGGTATTAAAATGGACTCCGTCGTGCGTGCGTCGCGTCCGTCCGTCCGTGCACATTTGTCTTTCCGGAGCAGAACTCTAAAACCGTTCAATATTTCTTCACCAAACTTGGCACATACATGGATCTGGTGGTGTACTGGTGCCTTTTGGTAGTTTTGGAATTCTGAATTAAATATTTTTGGCGTTTCCATGGCAACAAGTTTGACTTTGCCTGAAATTGGGGTAGTGCTGTTTTCCGGAGCTGAACTCTAAAACTGTTCACAATTTCTTCACCAAACTTGGCACATAGATAGATCTGGTGGTGTACTTGTGCCTTTTGGTAGTTTTGGAATTCTGAATAAAATATTTTTGGCCTTTCCATGGCAACAAGTTTGACTTAGACTGAAATTGGTGGTTGTGCTCCTTTCTGGAGCAGAACTTTCAAAACCTTTCAATACTCTCCTTCCACTTTTCTATATACACACCTAAATATTGGACATAATCATAACTCGTAGACATAATCATGAAGAGTATTTTGTCCATTGCGCGGGGATATTGATGACTTTGTCTTCTTAGTAGTAGTAGTGGAAATTGTTGTTGTTGGTAGTAGCTGTAGTAATTGTGGTAGTAGTTATAGCATGTAGTAGTAGTAGTGTTAGTAGTAATAGTTGTTGTTGGTAGTAGTAGTAGTGTTAGTAGTAGTAGTTGTTGTTGGTAGTAGAAGTAGTGGTAATTGTTGTTGTTGGTAGTAATTGTGGTAGTAGTTATAGCATGTAGTAGTAGTAGTGTTAGTAGTAGTAGTTGTTGTTGGTAGTAGTAGTAGTGGTAATTGTTGTTGTTGGTAGTAGCAGTAGCAATTGTGGTAGTAGTTATAGCATGTAGTAGTAATAGTGTTAGTAGTAGTAGTTGTTGTTGGTAGTAGTAGTAGTGGAAATTGTTGTTGTTGGTAGTAGCTGTAGTAATTGTGGTAGTAGTTATAGCATGTAGTAGTGTTAGTAGTAATAGTTGTTGTTGGTAGTAGTAGTAGTGGTAATTGTTGTTGTTGGTAGTAGCTGTAGTAATTGTGGTAGTAGTTATAGCATGTAGTAGTAGTAGTGTTAGTAGTAGTAGTTGTTGTTGGTAGTAGTAGTAGTGGTAATTGTTGTTGTTGGTAGTAGCTGTAGTAATTGTGGTAGTAGTTATAGCATGTAGTAGTAATAGTGTTAGTAGTAGTAGTTGTTGTTGGTAGTAGTAGTAGTGGAAATTGTTGTTGTTGGTAGTAGCTGTAGTAATTGTGGTAGTAGTTATAGCATGTAGTAGTGTTAGTAGTAATAGTTGTTGTTGGTAGTAGTAGTAGTGGTAATTGTTGTTGTTGGTAGTAGCAGTAGTAATTGTGGTAGTAGTTATAGCACGTAGTAGTAGTAGTAGTATTTATAGGAAGTAGTCATAGTAATATATACACTTATACTGCACCAAACTCCAGACACACACTGCTTGCTACAAACAAAATGTCACTGCAAATAGCCATAGACGTTGTTTTTTTTGTTTTCCATCGGTGCTCACAAGTTATAGAAAGTTTTAAAGAGATAGGTTTTGAAGTTTTGAATGTCAAGGGATTCTGCCTCCTTGACTTAAAGAAGTAACGGGGTCCATAAAGTGGCAGCCAATTAGGCAAAGGATCTATATCAGATTGTACCTTGGTAGCAGTAGACGTAGTTGTTGCTGCTGTTGTTGTTGTTATTGGTGGTAGTTATAGGACGTAGCAGTTGTTATTAATAGTAGAATTGTTGTTGTTGGTAGTAGTAGTAGTAGTAGTAGTAGTAGTAGTTGTTGTTGTTGTTGTTGTTGTTGTTGTTGTTGTTGTTGTTGTTGTTGTTGTTGTTGTTGTTGTTGTATAGTTTATTAGGGTACAGATCGAGGCAACTCGAAATTTGTGTAACAGGTCGTAACAACATTGAATGACATAAATACATAGACAGAATTTTGATTGTGCTGTGTGTTAATCATGATAAAGGAGGGTGCATGTTGATATAAAACCATATATCTCCTGGTGTGATACTATAATGTAGTTTCCTATGTTCTGACCAGGATGTGTGCACGCAGATCTACGCCACCCTGTACGACTACCCCTGTCTCAAGGACTGCCCAGTGCTGGTCGAATACATCCGGGAGTGTGTCCGCCTTTCGTGGGGGTTGACCGTCCTCAACCCTTCCTACGTCATCGTGTACGACAGCCGCTCCTTCTCTGCAGACTCTCACACCCGATTCCATACATCCAACCCAGAGAGTGAGGACATTCAGTGCTTCCTCTGGCCGTCGCTCATCGAGCCGCAGACAGGCGTGGTCCTGCACAAAGGCGTCGTCATCACGTGACGCCTCCTTCCCTCTTTCGTGATACATTGATGTAATCATGACATAGTGCTACAAGACTTCATATGTCAAAGACGGACTGAACCCACCGACCAGCAAGTGCAGCTGTACTAGTTTCATGCACGTTCACCGTAATACCTTCAGAAAAACGTATTTACACAGCTTGATTTCACCATGTACATATGTAACAGCGGCGGTTGGGTAGCCTAGTGGTTAAAGCGTTCGCTCGTCACGCCAAAGACCCAACATGGGTGCAGTGTGTGAAGCCCATTTCTGGTGTCCACCGCTGGGATGTTGCAGTTGCTTCTTCTAAAAGCAGCATAAAACCATACTCACTCGCATATGTAACATTTAAACCAATATTCTCACGGGTCCCCTCAGCAAATTAAAGCGATATTCTGACGGGGCACCCCTGCACCACACCGTAGCTGTATGTCAGTTACCCTACATCAACGCTGCTGCGGTGACGTAGGGAACGACATCTTGTGGCTTGGCGTCCAGTAATAGTCACCTACTTTGTGAATACATACTTGTAAATAAACACTATTGAGTTTTGATAAATTACATAACGTTTAAAGGCAGTTGTTTGTGATTTTTGCGGTTATGCGGTTATACCCTTCCAATATCAATGCGAAACCAAGAGGTATGTCTGGTAGTTTACATGGGAGAAAGCGAATTTAATGAAGCCGTAGGAAAGATAGAGGGAGACAAAGATTAGAGTAGATGAACCCTAAGAGCCTTACAGATATAAACTAATAGCCTGGAACATGACTGATGTAAGGAGTAATGTAACGCTTACTTTGGAGAAATTATAGTTAAACCTTTTTTTGTTTGGACAAATATGTCGGACAGGTGCCAGAGGAGATCAATCATTAGGGTGGACAAATGTGTATGTGTGGAGACAGGAGAATATAGTTCTTAATGTATTGTCATTTACTTGGATCACTGACACAACCATCCATGTAGGTGTCCTCCCATTACGCAGACAGCCAGTTCGCAGACACCTTAAAAAAACAACATTTACGGTTCAGTGAACAGATCATCTACTACCTGTTACCTACACATTATAATGGAATAGTCCAAATAAAAACACAGGAACAAACTACTGC
The DNA here is from genome assembly GCF_003918875.1 of Haliotis rubra. Taxonomy (NCBI): domain Eukaryota; kingdom Metazoa; phylum Mollusca; class Gastropoda; order Lepetellida; family Haliotidae; genus Haliotis; species Haliotis rubra. The sequence goes on from NW_025766436.1 coordinate 556,159, forward strand.
TAAGACAGTAATTTGAATTTTTATTGCTGCAATATAAAAGCAGTTTATTTATTAACAGGTTATTTATTTTCATAAACATTTCGGTTTAACCTTCTAGTCTAACGGGAGTCGGCATCATCATATTGAAAACATTAGCTTAGCTATTAGAAATTGCGACACTGTTGTATCGTATAAATCAAATATAGATAAATTTGAACCTAAATATTATTCATTTGGAATAAAGAAGTTATATGTTTTGAACACAATATTAAGATATATGACGAATGAACTTAGTTACGATTTATTTAGAATAAATATTTAAAATATGACGCATCATGTCAATGTGGCCATGGATGTGAGAATGTTTTTCATTACCTCCTTGAATGTCCATTGTATACTACTCAAAGACATAAAGTGTTACAATCTTTAGAAAGTATTGTTGAAATTAGAACACTGATTGGTATTAATCGTATCTTACATGGCAATGCAGATGTCTCATTTACTGCAAATAAGAATGTTTTCAAATATGTACGTATCTATATCTCTCCAACAAAACGTTTTCTCAGTTAACTTCTGTTGTACATATGCTATTATTGGGAGGGGACTTTTCTATCAATAAACACAATCAAACCTCTCAGTGACAAACCTGTTTTTATATTCGATAGTAATTGATAGTAAAATCAAATTTGAGAAGAGAAATCATTTAATCACAACAAAGTTCTATTTACCCACAATCAAACTTGTCAGTAACGAACCTGTTTCAGGCTCACCTTGCTCTACTCACTAGACAGTGGACTGTTCCATTATACCCGTAGGTGTTACCCTAATTAACCTTCTAGTTCAGTGTCTGTCAATTGGGTGTCTGTCAAATGGGAGATAACCTCCATGTACAGTAGAGCCATTGGGTTTAATTAAAGAGCACTCTTGTTTTGGTAGGTATAACGTTAAGGCACCAGGGAAGCGTAGCAAGCATGGATCTGGCATTAAGCAGATACGTACATTACAGGAGATGCTTTACCCGTGTGTGTGCAACAACTTGACTGTCCTAATAGCCTGAGGTCGAATCGCCATCTTCACGTGACCTGTGCCTCACCTATCGCCTCCTTCGAATTCTCTGCATGTGTGAGGTCATTGAGTTCTGTGTGATCTAACCGCCGCTCTTCAATGTTCACCCCACTCCCTCCATGGCACATGAAGCTGCAGCCTGTACAAATATACACGGGACTGTAAACACATTCAACTCGTTTCAGTAACAAATTTCGACATTGTACTATATCCATGTTTCAGTTCTTGTGGAGGACGCTAAAAGTGAATTTCTTTGTTATATTTCTTCAGACAAGTCTAAACCATGAACTATATATACTCTTTAACTCGAACAGAACCATTAAGAACAGAGTCTGTCAGATGTCAGGGTAGATGAACCATTAGATAGATGTCAGGGTAGATGAACCATTAGATAGATGTCAGGGTAGATGAACCATTAGATAGATGTCAGGGTAGATGAACCATTAGACACATGTCAGGGTAGGTGAACCATTAGACACATGTCAGGGTAGGTGAACCATTAGACACATGTCAGGGTAGGTGAACCATTAGACAGATGTCGGGGAAGGTAAGCCATTAGTTTGGAGTCCGACCATTAGACACATGTCGGGGTACGTGAACCATTAGACAGATGTCGGGGAAGGTAAGCCATTAGGTTGGAGTCCGACAGATGTCAATGTGGCTAAACCATTAGACAGATGTCAGGGTAGATGAACCATTACACAGCTGTCTTGTCTTCAACCATCCCCGTGACTTAGCACAAACCCTTTTCTTCACATATCACCCTGTCATTATATCCTCTCACACCCTTACACATCACCCTGTCACATACACACTTGTATAAACCTATACGCTTGTCATTACACATCACCTTGTCACATACACCCTTGTATAAACCTATACGCTTGTCACATACACACCCTTGTATAAACCTATACGCTTGTCGTTACACATCACCTTGTCACATACACCCTTGTATAAACCTATACGCTTGTCGTTACACATCACCTTGTCACATACACCCTTGTATAAACCTATACGCTTGTCGTTACACATCACCTTGTCACATACACCCTTGTATAAACATCACCTTGTATAAACCTATACGCTTGTCGTTACACATCACCTTGTCACATACACCCTTGTATAAACCTATACGCTTGTCGTTACACATCACCCTGTCACATACACCCTTGTATAAACCTATACGCTTGTCGTTACACATCACCTTGTCACATACACCCTTGTATAAACCTATACGCTTGTCGTTACTCATCACCTTGTCACATACACCCTTGTATAAACCTATGCGCTTGTCATAACACATCACCCTGTCACATACACCCTTGTATAAACCTATACGCTTGTCATTACACATCACCTTGTCACATACACCCTTGTATAAACCTAGACCCGGGTTCGATTCCCCACATGGACACAATGTGTTAAGCCCATTTCTGGTGTCCCCCGCCGTGTATATTGCTGGAATATTGCTACAATAAACCTCACATACGGCGTAAATCACTAAACCTTGTCACCCTTGTATAAACCTATACGCTTGTCAGTTGTATAAACCTATATACGCTTGTCGTTACACATCACCCTGTCACATACACCCTTGTATAAACCTATACGCTTGTCGTTACACATCACCTTGTCACATACACCCTTGTATAAACCTATACGCTTGACACATCACCTTGTTACACATCACCTTGTCACATACACCCACATTGTATAAACCTATACGCTTGTCGTTACACATCACCTTGTCACATACACCCTCACGCTTGTCACACATCACCTTGTCACACACCCTTGTATAAACCTATACGCTTGTCGTTACACATCACCCTTGTCACATACACACCCTTGTATAAACCTATACGCTTGTCGTTACACATCACCCTGTCACATACACCCTTGTATAAACCTTGTATAAACCTATACGCTTGTCGTTACACATCCTTGTCACCACCCTTGTCGTTACACATCACCTTGTCACATACACCTTGTATAAACCTATACGCTTGTCGTTACGCTTTTGTCACATACACCCTTTGTATACCTATACATCACCACATCACCTTGTCACATACACCCTTGTATAAACCTATACGCTTGTACATTACACATCACCTTGTCGTACACCCCTTGTATAAACCTATACGCTTGTCGTTACACATCACCTTGTCACATACACCCTTGTATAAACCTATACACTTGTCGTTACACATCACCCTGTCACATACACCCTTGTATAAACCTATATGCTTGTCGTTACTCATCACCCTGTCACATACACCTTTGTATAAACCTATACGCTTCTCGTTACACATCACCTTGTCATATACACCCTTGTATAAACCTATACACTTGTCGTTACACATCACCTTGTCACATACACCCTTGTATAAACCTATACGCTTGTTATTACACATCACCTTGTCGTACACCCTTGTATAAACCTATGCGCTTGTCGTTACACATCACCTTGTCGTACACAACGTACATATTTGTCGCCGCACATAAGCGCCACCCCACCCCACCCCCCCCACCCCACCCCGCAGATCTACTTGTCTCCCCATCCATTGTTTTCACCCATCCCCTATCATCACCCATCATTTGATGTAAACCATTCTCTATTCACTTGACTTATTTACCACTTGTTGTGTTCCCCTCCCCGTCCCCTTGTTATCTCACCCCTACATTCCCCCAGCCTCACCGACGTTCGTACACTCATAGAACACACAGACGTGCCGCTCCTTACTTGAGGCTAATTAGCGGGACATTTGACCTTGGACCGCTCGTAATTAGGAAAGTATCACATGACAGTCCTTTTTAATATACACTTACCGCTTGCACGATATGGGAACAGCGGTGTTTGACATTTCCGTCAACTACCAACAGTTTCCTTCTTCAGTGCTAGTGAGGCCAGGCTGCATTGTGTTCAGCAACAGGGCACTTGTAACTACATATGTTAAAAATATATTCATAAATTTGTATTTAAGCAAGGAAAATGACGTTGTCTATGCGTTCCTCTCACGACACACAACACGTACCTAAAGTGAGACTACTGCCATTGCTGATGGCAGGAATCGGTTTCCTCCATCTCAATTTACGCACACTTTACGCCGACTATATTATTTTTCGTCCTGGGAGTTAATCTGAATCCTACAATTTCGATCTATTAACACAGTTAACTCACCTCTCCCTTGACCAACTGACCAACATGAGGCACATATCAATCAAAGCTAAAACAAATACAACTGCTGTTTTAAGGGCTTTCGCCCATGATAACATTGACCACTGGAATGCAGCGAATGTTAAGAATTATATGACTGGATTCCTCGTTTAATGACCACGATGATTTACTGTACATTTATCATCACAAACACTGGTGAAGACCCTCGTGTCCACTCAGCGGCGACATCCAAGATATGTCCGTGGTCTGACCAAACCGCCCAACCCTACTACCCACTCTCTCGCGGATCCCCCCTGCCCTGGTACCCCGTCTCCGGGGGGTGTCCGCTTCACGTGCTGTTTACACTGAGACACATAGAGTCATCCTATCATATTGGCCTCTCACCTACTTCATCTCGTGGGGGACTTTTATGATTTTATTGGGGGCAAGTCAGGGCTTAATTAAATGGTTTATAAACATCCAATAAACACACAGCTCATTACGCCGTACTGACCTATGCCGCTAGTTCCTGCCCCCACGCGCGGCCGCCGGGATGTCTCCCATGCTCCGCCGTCACTTGATTAGCTGATCTCGCCAAGTATACATTCTCATGGTGACGTTACCGACAACGCATGGAAGCAGGTGACCATATCTGAATATTCAATGAATATTCGAATCTTGGAGATAAGTCAACACTTCAGTCGTGTAGGAGAAGGCCGGGTTTGAATTCTTTTGACGCGCACCGGAGTGTATGACACACAGAGTCTCAGTGAACGTGCAAGTGTCCTGCACCAGTAGTATTGTTACAAGATGTTGTGGAGTCAAGAGTGGTTATCTGAGCGCGTTTTTGAATATATGACACGATTCAGATAAAAGGTTCTCAAAGCAGGTTTGTGAGATAAAACAGTTGGAACAATGTCTCTGGGAAGGAAATATGACGTCAATCGGCAGACGTCGTTACTGCTGCGAGAAGACACGCCGGGGAAGTACAGAAAGCTAACTGACAATGAGATAGATTCGGAAAGGGACTGGTTACGTGTACAGGCCAATGGCAACACGACACTACACCTTAGTGATGGAAGCAGCACAGATCTAGCTACGCCCAAGGAGCAAGACACACGGGAGGGAAGTCCTAGTTCAGTACACTCACTCGAGGGAGATGCGAAAAAGAGCAAGAGAGGAAAATTGTCGAAAACAAAGAAGCCTAAATCTTTGTCCATTAAAGAAGACATACAGGTGAGGGCGCCATCCTTGGACCAGCCAGGAGTAGAATCAGGGATCGCGCCTGCAAACCAAGAATCAGCATGCAAACAGGACGAAAATACAACGTCACTTGACGTTGCTGTTGTTGCTGATACCAGCGCCGAGTTGGATGTAGCCGTCGGAGGTGATCATACCCACTTATCAGATGTAGGTAAGACAGAGGTAACCAGCGAATGTGACCCTGAGCAGCCCAAAGGGAAGCCCAGCACTGAATCCGGCGTTAAAGTGAAAACAGAAACACGAAAAAAGGAAAAGAAAATTAAAAACAAAGACAAAAAGAAAACCAAACATAAGAAGAATACTTGTGAAGTTCACAGGAATGGGAAGCCCCGCGAAGAAGGTAAGCTGAGGAAGATATTTGACATTGGTAAGAAGAAATCTGATGACATAATGAGCAGCCCTCGTCACTGCCGGAGTTGCACATGCGACGGCGCTGCCACCCACGTAAACGTCCACCACGACACATCTGATACCTCTAGTGTGTCATCCTCTCACTCTGAGAGCAGCTTCCTCTCGGTCAAGAGGACAGAGACTACTAGCCTGTCCTCATCTCACCATTCCGAGTCGACAAGCACCGCCTCCAGCAGGACACTCACGGACAAACACAACACGTCATCAGACAGATCGTCACTATCTTCACATTTATTAACGTCATGCAGCAGAGTCAAGACAAAACCCGAGAAGCCACGGAGACTGCCGAAGACGCCGCCATCAACGCCAGAACCTACAGAGGTCGAACCGGATACGTCACTGGAGCAGGTGCGTCACGATGACGTCGTGTCAACAACGCCGGGGGACAAGGTACCAGAGAAGAAGGAGCTCCGTCGTCTGTACCCACAGGTAGACGGGAACGTGACGGCATGGGGGTGTTCACCCGGGATGATAACTCTCACCTTAAACCCCCCGGGGCTGCTTCCAGACGGTGCCAGGTTACAGATTCTCGGCAGGGCCGGACATTGCCGCGAGTCGGACGTCGACACCGGAACGTATGTTTGTCTGGATGAAGTAAAGAAAGATGGATTCCCCGGGATGTCAGCTGATGCAGGTAAGGACAAGTTGACTTTCAGCGAGGAAAGCTGAATATAGGAGTACTTTTGGTCAAATAATTCATCTAGTTTTCGGTGGTATTACATACTAATGTGGATGGTGTACACAAACAGTAGTTAATCGTATCATTTACAAAAAAAACCCCAAGAAGTTTACCTATACTCCGGAATCAATGTTTTTAATGCTGCATCAACAATGAATTCATCCTAAACTTAATCTTCCCTGAAAGATAATGTAGACGTACGTATGAGTTCATCACTACTTTGACACTACTCCATAAATACTTTATAAATAGCTTTTGTTGGTATATAGGCTGAAACAAGCACGTAGGTTAATGAACTATTTTGATGAGATTATAGTTGGAACTAAACGGGCTACAGCACCAGGACTGGCATCAATGAGACATTATCAGTCCCGATACCGATACTGACACTTCTGTAAATGAAACCATTCCTGGGATTCCAAAACACATCACATGGCAAAACAGACTTCAATGTGAACGGTTTAACGCACGCCAAATGTCAAAGTGAGGCCTGTAATTGGATGTAAGTGTGGGGGACAACAAAGGTTAAGAGGAGATGGGCTCTTGTTGCCCCTCAAGGAGACAAGCACCACACAAGCAGGCCTCCAAGAGCTCTTCACATTATCTGGCTGTGTTTGCGGGTAATCTTGAGCGGCCTTTATTACAAACAGTATGGCATAAATCTCCCATAGTAAGAACGGATAACAACTTAGCAAATAACGCTCTCTTTGTACATGCTTACGAAACAGTTAGCTTGCTGTCCATGTTTTGAACATATACTGCGTATCGTGTTGTTAGGGAGTTTTTAAAGTGTTTCAGTGTGGTTAACCACCGTTAGCCTACATAACCCGTTAATTTGAAAACATCAACCATATTGTAGTTTGTTCTTACGTTGGGTCAGTCGACGGAACGGCATGTGACGTATAACGTAGACACACGGTTGATGTGAGGTACCTTTCAAACGTAACTTACCCGGTATTTATTACCACCTAAATATTAAACTATCTACACCAAATCAGTTGTTCTCAATCATTTGAGCTGCGATAGAACCGCGCTCGCTTCTGCGTTAACCTGCACCACACGACGTCGCTGTGACAGGCAGAACGTAAACATTTTCCCCGCCGTCACATAACTCCAGAATCTGTGACCCACGGCGGAAACCCTGTCACATGGAACATACAGGCATCGCATGACGACAAGTTATAAGACATCTGCTTTCCGCCACCATGTCAATTGTACCTTTGGATAATATTATCAAACACTTACACACACACACTCACACACGGAACGCGCTCGCACTTACACACCATATATTTAGAGGTGGAGTTCAGCAGCGTGCAGTAGTACATATGTAAAGAAATCCACAAAATAATGACACAACACGAATTTCGTTATTTAATTATTTTGTGAATATGTCTTTATATGCCATGTGGAATACAGAATACAATATAGAATGTCTCCCTTCTGCGGGCATGGGCAGATTTGATTTTCTGGTTTACTTAATTGTTGCTAAACTCCTTTAGTTTAGTTATCAACACTGACAAATAATGAAGGCTTTAAGTTGACTGCTTGATACAGTTTGCCTCATATGCCCCTTCCTGTGCACATATAGCGGTACAGCACCGTAATGTAGTCAGTTTGTGGCAGGTGTCGCGACCTCAGCTCTAGCGCCTGTTGATGAGCGTAGTTGACTATCTAAACAATGTTGTGGGACAATAGCGACCCCTCCCCTCTGACCCCCAAGCTCACCTGACCCTGCAACGACCCCACCTTTACGACATTGCAGTAATGAACGCTGGTGCCTAAGCATACACGTGGCTGGTTGTAAAACTCCACACACTGCCAAATGCATTGATTTAAGTACCGGCCCAGGTAAGTGTCTGGCACCATAGAAAGCATGCATGATAATGATATCGAAAATCTTTATTTTCAACCCTCATCTCAAGGCTGTAGGGTATGACCATAACGTAAGAAGTCATACCCCCAGTGATGACTGACCTATACTGGAATAAAGTCATACCCCCAGTGATGACTGACCTATATTGGAATAAACTTTGCAATATTGGTAATTGTTGTCATGATAAAATATTTGTCATTTGAAGAATATTTTAATCAACTTTTTGCTTGGAAGCAAAAGACTATGCTACCTGACGTCGCTCAGTACCACCTCTACAATAAGAAAGAGTAATAGATCAACCCATCCTTGTTATCTAAACGTGTCCATTGTTTCCCCAGATTCTGGACCCGCCACCCAGCTGGCAGCAGACCCCCAGCCTGCATCGACCGCCACAGTCGCAAGTCAGCACCAGCCACACATGTCCAGTACTTCAGACTGCGCCCGTAGGGTGGGGGTGAACGTACAAGGGGGTGGTCCTCCTCTCAGAACTGTTCCTCTAGAAAGGGCTATGGCAGGCCAGCTGGAATTGCGCCCCCCTGCTGGGTTCAAAGAGCGTGATATCACTGATGATGATGTTGGTGTCGTGATGGAGGCAGGTAGGCAGTCCAACAACGACGATGTCGACAATGTTGTGACACGTGATGGTGATGCGGCCATTGATATGAGAGATAACATAACGCACACTGCTGGATTAGATGCTACAAGTTTTGATTCACCCGGTGGTAAAGGGGCTATTACGTCACCGAGTGCCCCTGTCCCACAACTGCCGCTACCCTCGACTGACGGCGCCAGCGACAAAGGGGATACGACGGGGAGTAATAACATTTATCTCCCTGGAGCTCCGGATAATACCGCTACTGATGTCACATCACAGACAAGTGATAGTTCAGGTATTATAAAGCTGGCCTTTGATCGTGTAAAGAATGGTCCAACTGGAGGTGGGGTACAGTCGTCAACGTCCGAGTCTGAGACAAGTTCCTCCAGTGGCAGTGGTTTCAGGAAGCATAAAACTAAACTGAAGATAGAAAAACCTAAGAGAAAAGGGAAAGACAAGACAAGCAAGGACATGAAAAAGGACATAGTAGTGGAGCCCAGTCAAACATCAAAATCAAACCTTTCTCCAAGTCTGCCGAATGTGAAGGATCCCGAACCACCTGTGGGCATTCGACAAGCTGAAAAGGTGGAGAATATTTCAAAAAGTGTCAATGATCGACGGCCCGAACATCTCGATGCAGGTACTACTACCTGTCTGGATCCAGGTGGACCATCCCAGGTAACAGGACACGTGACAAGTAATGACGGAGTTAGAGTTTCTGGAATTGGTATAAAGGCTCCAGAGCTTAAGGCCGGATCTGAGGTGAAGGTCAATGCACCAGATGTTGGTCCTCCAACTATAAGTATTCAAGGTGAGGTAAGTGGCAACTCTCGTGTTGAGGGAAATGCCAACGCCCCTCAACAAACGGTGCACGTTCCAATACCCGTCCCTGACCTCTCAGCTGGCAGCCCGGGGGATGCACCTCGCCCCCACCTGTCATTGAAAGACAGAGGCATGAGTTCGGACAGCGAGAGCAGCTTCTCCTCCACGGATGACATCAGGAAGAAGACGGGGAAGAAGCACAGGTTCAGTAACTATAGCCGTGAGGGGACCCGTGACAGGTCTCTGTCACCCTTCATCCCCCTGGCCTCACACTCCCCACTAAACGTGTCACAGACACTAGCAGCCACATCCAACTCCAATCTGAATGGATTCGACAAGCTCGATGCCTCGTTCACCCACTCCACACCATCTAGGGCCATGGAGGCCGACGTGCCAGCGATTGTCCGTCATCGTGGTCATTTTGTTGTGGTTGCCATAGATTTCGGAACCACCTTTAGTGGGTATGCACTGAGTTTCGTCCGTGATCCTGAGAGCGTGCATATGATGCGGAACTGGGAGGGGGGTGACCCCGGGGTCATCAACCAGAAGACCCCCACCACGATCCTCCTCAACCCCGAAGGACACCTAGACTCTTTCGGATTTACAGCCCGAGATCGATACCACAATCTGACCCCGGATGAGGCCAGGAAGTGGATGTACTTTGAGAGGTTCAAGATGGTGCTCCACCATAATGCAGTGAGTATGCTATAGCAGCTAACATTTATCTACAGCACAGGTACAAAATCCCCGTACAGTCCCATACAGCGTGTACTGTCACAGAGTGGCACGTCTTCAAAAGCGATCGTATGATGGAGCATTTGTAACAAATAACTGCAGTTAGTGTATGAATGTAATGATTAAGAATTCAATATCTTGCACGGAAATAGTCAAGTATAGTGTCAAAATCTAAAATCTATTACAATGTATACTATACTGCTATTTTCATGTTTGTCACACCAAACGCCTATATTTAAAAGTTTGAATTTTCGATGCCTCAGTTGACATGGTAAGTGGGACTCTCGCCTATACACAGTCATGTTATGGAGTACAAGGCGTGCATGGGAATATTGGATTGTCTAGGGGGATTTTAACCTAATAGGCATGACTTGTGGTGGTTCTCATGTCGCACGAGATCAGAGAGCGAGGGTTGGGCACAACAACGCCATTGCAGATTATTGGATGTATTTGCACTATCGCCAATATGATTAATAAATTTATCTAATTATTGTTTAAAACAATCATGTAGTGTTCTTACATGCCCAGTTTGTTTGGGTTTGATAATGCACCTGTACACATGATACAATGGCATTGTTTCTCAGCCGGCACATTCTTAGCGTTACACCAATGATGGCAGACAGCGGACGGGCTGTTAGATCGGAGTCATGTCTGTTACTGAAGATTGAATGTTATCTGTTTGATGATGTACTTATTTACGTGGAATCAATTTTAAGCAAATCCAAACAGTTTGGCTTTCTATACTCTCAAAGTCCAGCTTACAGTAGAAGGGCATTTTTTGCAGTCACCAGTCATAACCAAGGTATTTAATGCAAAGGCAAAATAACTTTCAAAAAATGAAATTCTAGCGTTGCCTTAATCTTAGTAAATGACAGCGTGAAGAGAGCACACATTGAATTTTCAGAGCAGTAGGGAGCATTGGAAAATCGAGGGTCAAACACTTTTTCACTGTAATTAATACTATATACGTACTGTACACATGTACATACTGATTGGAGGCACATGACGTATGTGTTCCAGATAAGCTATATTTTGCATAAGCGATACTTCATCCATTGAGAAATTAGAATAATGATTGCCTCGTGGTATTTATGGCATTGGTAATGTGATCGAGGAATGTTCAAATGTAAAAGTTTATTGTCATAAAGATCCAGGTATCCTATACGTCTATTCACATTTTTCAGGTGAACACTTTCAGTTGCCTTTGCATGTGATTGTGAAATGTAAATTACTTTTGTACAGATTTCTTTAGACTAAAGACATGTTGTTTTTGTTGCGTTTCTATGCACATACGTACATACATGACCCTTGAATTACCGGAAGAATGTACTTGCATGCATCTTTTTAAGGACGCATTTGTAGCAGGCTGGTCACGTGATTCTACAGGACGTGGGACAGGGTGAGGTCAAAGTTGGGTGTTTGTAGCACACATATATGTCAACCAGTAGAAGGATATGGTGATTGTTTGTCAGGGGACATAGTTTTGTTCCTATATATGAAGTAAGAATAAACGTATATGTGCATTTGAGAGGTCATCTTCCAAAGGCAAGGAAGTTAGGTGACAATATAAGTACAGCTTCCATCCTTGCCGACCTAGGAATATCTGAGCTGGCTGTACTGACGAGTTGATCCAGAAGTCAATATAAATCGACATCCTGTGCGTAAAGCATGGCGACTGACATGTAGATATCGGGCGGTTGCAGTACTCCAAATTATGTGCACCGTCAACAGATACTAGTAATCAACATTGTTGTGTTCCAATCCCCATGAAGTGGGTGTCTGTGAGGTAGGCAGCGTTCGAAATTAACGTCGGTCCTTAGGCCCGAATCCGATTGAAACCCCTCGGACCCACAGCTTTTGTTTTCTGCAGGTCTTTATGGCCGACATCTTTTTTCATAATTAAGAGTATTATTTTTCAGGAAATATCATTCGGTAGTTTCTAGTTGTTGTTTTTCTCGATCAGCAGCTGTTGTCTGGAAGTGAAACGACTTTCATTGTCGAGGAGCAGTTTAGATTACTGAGATATGATCATTCTTCAACTCGGTTTGTTAGTTGTCACATTGTATGTTTGCTGGGAATTACTTATATTGTAGCTATAATATAGGGCCTACTCAGTCTGATGGGTCCTAATTAGGGCCTACAGCTTTTCAGAGTTAAGGGCAAACACTGGCGGTAGGACTGCACCCGGAACTGCTTTTCTGATACCATGTATCTTCCTAAACACAGGGATGAGATCACACACACACCGAATGGTTACCAAATATGAGGTTCACTCAACATATCATATATTTGACTCATATGTCACAACGCTATGAAGTACATGTATTGGTTTAGCTTGCCAAGGTGATTCAGATTACAACCAAGTGTATCGCGTATGATAACTGAAGAACATGGTTTGGAAAAGATATATAGTGCTTCCGATAGTTGACGGTAAACATCTAGATAACTCTTGGACATGAATTTACACGCAGCCATTGCCATTTGGTTGAGTGAATGTTCTTTTACGTCACAGTCAGTACACTTTCTGCTGTGTCATGGCGTTATGTACATACTCGAGTCTGGTAAAAGCTTTGTCTCAATCAACGAGGAATGGTCCACACGGTGTTACACAAATAAGCTTAGTTGCAAGTTATTATCCGCGATCCGCAATGCAGTTGGTCCTTTTCTCAAACCTGGAGCCTAGACAAACTTGCATTACAGGGAGCACATTCTGTCCAGAAACAAGCATGAAGTACTGAGAGCCTGTTCCGTTCAGAATCCTCACAGGAAGACAAGAATACGGTATTGGTATTCTATTATGTTAAGAATCCCCTCAGGAAGACAAGAATACGGTATTGGTATTCTATTATGTTAAGAATCCCCTCAGGAAGACAAGAATACGGTATTGGTATTCTATTATGTTAAGAATCCCCTCAGCAAGACAAGAATACGGTACTGGTATTCTATTATGTTAAGAATCCCCTCAGGAAGACAAGAATACGGTACTAGTATTCTATTATGTTAAGAATCCTCTCAGGAAGACAAGAATACGGTATTGGTATTCTATTATGTTAAGAATCCCCTCAGCAAGACAAGAATACGGTACTGGTATTCTATTATGTTAAGAATCCCCTCAGGAAGACAAGAATACGGTACTAGTATTCTATTATGTTAAGAATCCTCTCAGGAAGACAAGAATACTGTATTGGTAGCGATTTCTGCCATTTACTATATGTATGTGAAGTGTCTATCATCTCAGAAAGTCATGTAATGATATAATGATTCTACGTCTTTCTGTGATATTCTTGATCGGGCCTCCTGGTAAGCACATATATAAGTAAGCTGTTGGCAAGATAATCTAGACTATGGGAGTCTGGGGACATGGGTGTGACCTGTGTTGGGGTACAGTAGGTCACCAGACAATGTACATGTCCGATGTGGTATGTGAGCTGGCATTCCACCAGTCGGGAAGGCAGGAAGATGATGTCATCATTTTTCTTACAACCATTGTTCTGTATCTCAGCTTAATCAAGTTTACTAACACATCCTTACTCGTTCGGGTTAATTATCACCAGCGTTTGCACGTGTCATCTATATATGTCGTATAAAATTGTTAATGCCAGAGAATTTACTGCAATGGCATTGAAACAGATATACAACAACTGATTGCATGTCAAAGAAATCTCAGAATCTAATCTTTCACGTTGATAACAAAATAACATTTATAGCGCATTAGTGTCTCAGTAAAGTCTCATTGCCTCATTCTGACAACCTGAGCAGAAAACAATGTAAGTGATGAGTCTTCATAGGTTAGTGGTGAAAAAATAGCAATTCAAATGTCACGCTGGCGCATCGTGTTATACCAGAAAATGACAAGCAATAACACTATGATAAAATGAGACAAAATCTATCGGATAGAAGAAATGCATCTGATTTTATGACCGCTTCATAACATATTTTCACAATCAACACTGCAAGACTCGACAACAAACACAGGTGATATCAACAACACTCGATTGATTTTTGACTCTATGAAATCGCACTTTGTGCCGATATATACAATTCAAAATTGTCATAATACAGTGAGACAAATCATTGCCAAAGGGACACCTCGGTGAGTCTTTTCGTCGCGTAACAAAGACGCGCGTGTGTGTGCTATAAGTAAACAATGTCTGAAATTGTTGCTTTGAAAAAAACACCCCAGTCGTTTTTGTTGTGTTTAAGAGTATTTTTTTAACGCCATTGCATTTAAAAATGCACTAAGGAAACCTATCACCTCCTTTCACAGACGTGATCAAATTGACAATCGTACCACGTTGGGAGATTTTAAATCAGTTTGGTCTTACAATAATGTAATTTGAAACACTGCATGTTTATGCCCTAGATATTAGATATAAGTGTGTTAGATTCAAACACGCTTAAGGCACTGACAAAGTGTGCAATCATAACAATTGCTGATACATGTTGTCATAGCATTATATAGCTGAGCACTACCTGATTCCAAACCATCGTCTATAGGTCATTGTTTCAATACTTGACCCGTGCCAACAGAAGGGAACACTATATATGTTACAGTCAATCTTTCAATTGACCAAATGACTGGTTTGACAGATTGACTGTAACATATATACTGGACAAAAATAGTTAGGGATATATGTACATAATGAAATTATGAAGAATGATCTATTTATCAATTGACACACTGATAAATTATCAATCATAAAAATACCAATATCCCTAACTTATTTTGTCCAGTATATATATGGGTATTGCTGATGTCTATTGTGTGCAGGACCTGACCAAGGACACGATGCTGAAGGCGAGCAATGGTGAGTTGTTCCCCGCCCTGAAGGTCTTCGCCCTGGCCCTCCGCTTCTTCAAGGAACACGCCCTTCAGCAGCTTTCTGACCAGTCAGGGATAACCGTCATTAACGATGACGTCAGATGGGTCATCACGGTCCCAGCCATCTGGAAGGCTCCAGCCAAGCAGTTCATGAGACAAGCTGCATATGAGGTTAGACATGTCAGCTGTTTCAGTGCCTTGCCCCTGTACCATCGCTCCGGTTACACCACATGCATAGTTTCAATACAGCAGCATTAGTATCTTTGACGTACTAATAACATGTGACCTGTGAACATCCGGGTTAGAATGGGTCTCAGCAACGAATGCTTGTCGTAAGAGGCGACTAACGGCATCGGGTGATCAGGCAGTCTGACTTGGTTGACACATGCCATTGTATACCAATTGCGTAAATCGATGCTCATGCTGTTGATCACTGGATTGTCTGGTCCAGACTCGATTATTTACAGACCACTGGAATATTGCTGAGAGCGGCAACTAATAACATGTTTTGCAGGGACAGTAGGTATCATCAATACCCTCGAATATAGGTGACATTTAAACTGGGTAACACCATGCATCACTTTGGGCTGTCGTTCACGGGAGGTTCATACGGTAATATGAATCTGAAATATTGTTGGAACAGGTGTCAGAATGTCACTATGTTGCCTCCACGTGTTCCAGGCTGACCTCGTCTCCCCCGACTGTCCTGATCAGCTTCTCATTGCTCTTGAGCCGGAAGCTGCCTCCATTTATTGTCGCAAACTGCGCATGTACCAACTGATCCCTGAGTACCCAGAGAGGCGCCCCCTACAGCCGCCAAGATACTCTCTGCCGGAACCTCTGAACGACGGCCTTGCCTGTACAGATGTCAGGGACGGTATGGACAATTACACCATGGCGTACTCACATAATAAGCATACTAGAGAAAACACTTGTATATTGTGTACTGCTAAACGATAACAACTGACATGCAAATATCAATCATGCCTTTTTATTCTAGCAACTTCTAAAGGCGTTTTATGCCTTCTAGCTTTAACATCTTTCTTCATAATTCCATATATTACCTTCGTCAATACTTATTTATTCAACTACCCATATTTCAATATGAAACTCGCCGTGCTCCTTGCAGATGTTGCCCGTCCCCCATTCGATCTGCCCCCCGACCATCCCCTGGAGAGTAAGATTAAAGGTACACTTGCACCTGTCCCAGTACAGGCCCATTCTCACTCCGTGAAGCACGCGTTGTCACTGTAGATCCAGGCTCTTTGTCACTGAAATATCTCACTTTCACTACTACAACCACCTCGCCAACTCACCGTCACCCATGAAATCATCTCACCATTTCACCTCAACTCATACAATGATCCAACAACTTCACTGTCACAGCTACATCATACAGTTATCTCACCTCAACTCATACAATGATCTAACAACTTCACTGTCACAGCTACATCATACAGTTATCTCACCTCAACTCATACAATGATCTAACAACTTCACTGTCACAGCTACATCATACAGTTATCTCACCTCAACTCATACAATGATCTAACAACTTCACTGTCACAGCTACATCATACAGTTATCTCACCTCAACTCATACAATGATCCGACAACTTCAAAGTCACAGCTACATCATACAGTTATCTCACCTCAACTCATACAATGATCCAACGACTTCACTGTCACAGCTACATCATACAGTTATCTCACCTTCACTCATACATGTCACCATTGAAGGTCTTCAAACTGGCTAATCTCAGTTCTTGAATCAGGAATAGTATGGGAAGATGGCAGGACATCGGTGTTTTCGAAATGTATCCAATCCACACATGACAAGAATATAATATGCTAGTCAGACTGAATCGACCTTTGTACAACCAGCCTCCGAGAATCTTCCCTTTCGGCAAATATCTCGAACAATAAGCCTGTAATCTCAATAAATGTCGCTCGACATCACTCGAGATTGTACCCCTAATACAATCACTGACGTGGAGTAAAATATATTTCCATGGTCTCTATAACAATGTAACTGACTTTACACATGCAGCAACTCTCCATCAACCATTACACATACAACCTTCTTACAATCCACCACTATACACACAGCAACTCTCCATCAACCATTACACAAACAACCTTCTTACAATCCACCACTATACAAACAGCAACTCTCCATCAACCATTACACAAACAACCTTCTTACAATCCACCACTATACATACAGCAACTCACCAGCAACCATAACACACACAACCTTCTTACAATCCACCACTATACACACAGCAACTCTCCATCAACCATTACACAAACAATCTTCTTACAATCCACCACTATACACACAGCAACTCTCCGTCAACCATTACACAAACAACCTTCTTACAATCTACCACTATACATACAGCAACTCACCATCAACCATTACACAAACAACCTTCTTACAATCCACCACTATACACACAGCAACTCTCCATCAACCATTACACAAACAACCTTCTTACAATCCACCACTGCACATACAGCAACTCACCAGCAACCATAACACACACAACCTTCTTACAATCTACCACTATACACACAGCAACTCTCCATCAACCATTACACATACAACCTTCTTACAATCTACCACTATACATACAGCAACTCTCCATCAACCATTACACAAACAACCTTCTTACAATCTACCACTATACACACAGCAACTCTCCATCAACCATTACACATACAACCTTCTTACAATCCACCACTATACACACAGCAACTCTCCATCAACCATTACACAAACAACCTTCTTACAATCTACCACTATACACACAGCAACTCTCCATCAACCATTACACAAACAACCTTCTTACAATCCACCACTATACATACAGCAACTCTCCATCAACCATTACACATACAACCTTCTTACAATCCACCACTATACATACAGCAACTCTCCATCAACCATTACACAAACAACCTTCTTACAATCCACCACTATACATACAGCAACTCACCAGCAACCATTACACAAACAACCTTCTTACAATCTACCACTATACACAGAGCAACTCTCCATCAACCATTACACAAACAACCTTCTTACAATCCACCACTATACATACAGCAACTCTCCATCAACCATAACACAAACAACCTTCTTACAATCCACCACTATACATACAGCAACTCTCCATCAACCATTACACAAACAACCTTCTTACAATCTACCACTACTATATTACACACACTCAGCAACTCTCCATCAATCATTACACAAACAACCTTCTTACAATCCACCACTATACACACAGCAACTCACCAGCAACCATTACACAAACAACCTTCTTACAATCCACCAATATACACACAGCAACTCACCAGCAACCATTACACAAACAACCTTCTTACAATCTACCACTATACACATAGCAACTCTCCATCAACCATTACACAAACAACCTTCTTACAATCCACCAATATACATACAGCAACTCTCCATCAACCATAACACAAACAACCTTCTTACAATCCACCACTATACATACAGCAACTCTCCATCAACCATTACACAAACAACCTTCTTACAATCCACCACTATACACACAGCAACTCTCCATCAACCATTACACAAACAACCTTCTTACAATCCACCACTATACATACAGCAACTCTCCATCAATCATTACACATACAACCTTCTTCCAATCAACCACTATACATACAGCAACTCACCAGCAACCATAACACATACAACCTTCTTACAATCTACCACTATACACACAGCAACTCACCATCAATCATTACACAAACAACCTTCTTACAATCCACCACTATACACACAGCAACTCACCAGCAACCATTACACAAACAACCTTCTTACAATCCACCACTATACATACAGCAACTCTCCATCAACCATTACACAAACAACCTTCTTACAATCCACCACTATACATACAGCAACTCTCCATCAACCATTACACAAACAACCTTCTTACAATCCACCACTATACATACAGCAACTCACCATCAATCATTACACAAACAACCTTCTTACAATCCACCACTATACATACAGCAACTCTCCATCAATCATTACACAAACAACCTTCTTACAATCCACCACTATACACACAGCAACTCACCATCAACCATTACACAAACAACCTTCTTACAATCCACCACTATACATACAGCAACTCTTACCATCAACTCATTATTACACAAACAACCTTCTTACAATCCACCACTATACATACAGCAACTCACCATCAATCATTACACAAACAACCTTCTTACAATCCACCACTATACATACAGCAACTCACCATCAACCATTACACAAACAACCTTCTTACAATCCACCACTATACATACAGCAACTCTCCATCAACCATTACACAAACAACCTTCTTACAATCCACCACTATACACAATCATTACAACCTTCTTACAGCAGCTCACCAGCAACCATTACACAAACAACCTTCTTACAATCCACCACTATACACACAGCAACTCTCCATCAACCATTACACAAACAACCTTCTTACAATCCACCACTATACACACAGCAACTCTCCATCAACCATTACACAAACAATCTTCTTACAATCCACCACTATACATACAGCAACTCACCATCAACCATTACACAAACAACCTTCTTACAATCCACCACTATACATACAGCAACTCACCATCAATCATTACACAAACAACCTTCTTACAATCCACCACTATACATACAGCAACTCTCCATCAACCGTTACACATACAACCTTCTTACAATCCACTACTGTACATACAGCAACTCTCCATCAACCATTACACAAACAATCTTCTTACAATCCACCACTATACATACAGCAACTCTCCATCAACCATTACACAAACAATCTTCTTACAATCCACCACTGTACGTACAGCAACTCACCATCAACCATTACACAAACAATCTTCTTACAATCCACCACTATACATACAGCAACTTCCTCATCAACCATTACACATACAACCTTCTTACAATGCACCACTCTACAAACAGCAACTCACCATCAACCATTACACAAACAATCTTCTTACAATCCACCACTATACAAACAGCAACTCTCCATCAACCATTACACATACAACCTTCTTACAATCCACCGCTATACATACAGCACCTCACCATCAACCATTACACATACAACCTTCTTACAATCTACCTCACCATCAACCATTACACATACAACCTTCTTAGAATCTACCTCACCATCAACCATTACACATACAACCTTCTTACAATCTACCTCACCATCAACCACTGCACATTAAATCATGACACCGTCTACCATACTTTTTTATGCAACTAACTGGTGATCTACAACCATACATGACACCATCTCACCATCCACCTAACCATGTCACCTTCTTGTTCATATATGAACTGTGGTCAGTTTGAGTTCGGGGCACGGTAGATGTAGCTAGATTGTTCACCGAATGATATGAAAATAGCGATGAGGCACAAGGTCAGAGAGTAGATGAAACACAGGGGTCAGTGAGAGTAGACGAGACACAAGGTCAGGGAGTAGAGGAAACACAGGGGTCATTGAGAGAAGATGAAACACAGGGGACAGTGAGAGTAGATGAGACACAGGGGTCAGTGAGAGTAGATGAGACACATGGGTCAGTGAGAGTAAATCAGACACAGGGGTCAGTGGGAGTAGATGAGACACAGGTGTCAGTGAGAGTAGATGAGACACGGGGGTCAGTGAGAGTAGATGAGACACGGGGATCAGTGAGAGTAGATGAGACACAGGGGTCAGTGAGAATAGATGAAACAAATGGTTCAGTGAGAGTAGATGAGACACGGGGGCCAGTGAGAGTAGATGAGACACGGGGGTCAGTGAGAGTAGATGAAACACATGGGTCAGTGAGAGTAGATGAGATACATGGGTCAGTGAGAATAGATTAGACACGGGGCTCAGTGAGAGTAGATGAGACACGGGGGTCAGTGAGAGTAGATAAGACACAGGGTCAGTGAGAGAGATGAGGCACGGGGACAGATAGAGACACAGGGGGCCAGTGAGAGTAGATGAGGCACGGGGATGACAGTGAGAGTAGATGAGATACAGGGTCAGGAGAATAGATTAGAACACAGGGGTCAGTGAGAGTAGATGAGACACGGGGTCAGTGAGAGTAGAGGAAACACAGGGGTCATTGAGAGTAGATGAGACACAGGAGGACAGGGGTGAGAGAAGATGAAACACAGGGGACAGTGAGTAGATGAGACACATGGGTCAGTCAGAGTAAATCAGACACAGGGGTCAGTGGGAGTAGATGAGACACAGGTGTCAGTGAGAGTAGATGAGACACGGGGGTCAGTGAGAGTAGATGAGACACGGGGATCAGTGAGAGTAGATGAGACACAGGGGTCAGTGAGAATAGATGAAACAAATGGTTCAGTGAGAGTAGATAAGACACAGGGTCAGTGAGAGTAGATGAGACACAGGGGTCAGTGAGAGTAGATGAGACACAGGGGTCAGTGAGAGTAGATGAGACACGGGGTCAGTGAGAGTAGATGAGACGGAGGGGTCAGTGAGAGTAGATGAGACACGGGGGTCAGTGAGAGTAGATGAGACACGGGGGTCAGTGAGAGAAGACGAGACACACGGGTCAGTGAGAGTATATGAGACACAGGAACAGTGAGAGTAGATGAGACACATGGATCAGTGAGAGTAGATGAGACACAGGGGTCAGTGAGAGTAGATGAGACACGGGGGTCAGTGAGAGAGGACGAGACACATGGGTCAGTGAGAGTAGATGAGACACATGGGTCAGTGAGAGTAGATGAGACACAGGGGTCAGTGAGAGTAGATAAGACACGGGGGTCAGTGAGAGTGATGAAACACATGGGTCAGTGAGAGTAGACGAGACACAGGGGTCAGTGAGAGTAGATGAGACACAGGGGTCAGTGAGAGTAGATAAGACACGGGAGTCAGTGAGAGTAGATGAGACACAGGGGTCAGTGAGAGTAGATGAGATACATGGGTCAGTGAGAATAGATTTGACACAGGGGTCAGTGAGAGTAGATAAGACACGGGGGTCAGTGAGAGTAGATAAGACACGGGGGTCAGTGAGAGTAGATGAGACACGGGGGCCAGTGAGAGTAGATGAGACACGGGGGTCAGTGAGAGTAGATAAGACACGGGGGTCAGTGAGAGTAGATGAGTCACAGGGGTCAGTGAGAGTAGATGAAACACAGGGTACAGTGAGAGTAGATGAGACACGGGGTCAGTGAGAGAAGATGAGACACGGGGGTCAGTGAGAGTAGATGAGACACGGGGGACAGTGAGAGTAGATGAGACACGGGTGTCAGTGAGAGTAGACGAGACACAGGGGTCAGTGAGAGTAGATGAGACACAGGGGTCAGTGAGAGTATATGAGACACAGGGTCAGTAAGAGTAGATGAGACACAGGGGTCAGTGAGAGTAGATGAGACACGGGGGTCAGTGAGAGAAGATGAGACACGGGGGTCAGTGAGAGTAGATGAGACACGGGGGACAGTGAGAGTAGATGAGACACGGGTGTCAGTGAGAGTAGACGAGACACAGGGGTTAGTGAGAGTAGACGAGACACAGGGGTCAGTGAGAGTAAATAAGACACAGGGGTCAGTGAGAGTAGATGAGACACAGGGTCAGTGAGAGTAGATGAGACACAGGGGTCAGTGAGAGTAGATGAGACACGGGGTCAGTGAGAGAAGATGAGACACGGGGGTCAGTGAGAGTAGATGAGACACGGGTGTCAGTGAGAGTAGATGAGACACGGGTGTCAGTGAGAGTAGACGAGACACAGGGGTCAGTGAGAGTAGATGAAACACAGGGGACAGTGAGAGTAGATGAGACACGGGGGTCAGTGAGAGTAGATGAGACACAGGGGTCAGTGAGAGTAGATGAAACACAGGGGTCAGTGATAGTAGATGAAACACAGGGTACAGTGAGAGTAGATGAGACACGGGGTCAGTGAGAGAGATGGAGAGACACGGGGGTCAGTGAGAGTAGATGAGACACGGGGACAGTGAGAGTAGATGAAACACAGGGTACAGTGAGAGTAGATGAGACACGGGGTCAGTGAGAGAAGATGAGACACGGGGGTCAGTGAGAGTAGATGAGACACGGGGGACAGTGAGAGTAGATGAGACACGGGTGTCAGTGAGAGTAGACGAGACACAGGGGTCAGTGAGAGTAGATGAGACACAGGGGTCAGTGAGAGTATATGAGACACAGGGTCAGTAAGAGTAGATGAGACACAGGGGTCAGTGAGAGTAGATGAGACACGGGGGTCAGTGAGAGAGATGAGACACAGGGGTCAGTGAGAGGTAGATGAGACACGGGGGACAGTGAGAGTAGATGAGACACGGGTGTCAGTGAGAGTAGACGAGACACAGGGGTTAGTGAGAGTAGACGAGACACAGGGGTCAGTGAGAGTAAATAAGACACAGGGGTCAGTGAGAGTAGATGAGACACAGGGTCAGTGAGAGTAGATGAGACACAGGGGTCAGTGAGAGTAGATGAGACACGGGGTCAGTGAGAGAAGATGAGACACGGGGGTCAGTGAGAGTAGATGAGACACGGGTGTCAGTGAGAGTAGATGAGACACGGGTGTCAGTGAGAGTAGACGAGACACAGGGGTCAGTGAGAGTAGATGAAACACAGGGGACAGTGAGAGTAGATGAGACACGGGGTCAGTGAGAGTAGATGAGACACAGGGGTCAGTGAGAGTAGATGAAACACAGGGGTCAGTGATAGTAGATGAAACACAGGGTACAGTGAGAGTAGATGAGACACGGGGTCAGTGAGAGAAGATGAGACACGGGGGTCAGTGAGAGTAGATGAGACACGGGGGACAGTGAGAGTAGATGAGACACGGGTGTCAGTGAGAGTAGACGAGACACAGGGGTCAGTGAGAGTAGATGAGACACAGGGGTCAGTGAGAGTATATGAGACACAGGGTCAGTGAGAGTATATGAGACACAGGGGTCAGTGAGAGTAGATGAGACACAGGGGTCAGTGAGAATAGATGAGACACGGGGGTCAGAGAAAGTAGATGAGACACAGGGGTCAGTGAGAGAAGACGAGACACAGGGGTCAGTGAGAGTAGATAAGACACAGGAACAGTGAGAGTAGATGAGACACAGGGTCAGTGAGAGTAGATGAGACACAGGGGTCAGTGAGAGTAGATAAGACACAGGGGTCAGTAAGAGTAGACGAGACACAAGGTCAGGGAGTATATGAGACACAGGGGTCAGTGAGAGTAGATGAGACACAGTGGTCAGTGAGAATAGACGAGACACAGGGGACAGTGAGAGTAGATGAGACACAGGGGTCAGTGAGAGTAGATGAGACACAGGGGGTCAGTGAGAGTAGATGAGACACAAGGTCAGGGAGTAGATGAGACACAGGGGTCAGTGAGAGTAGATGAGACACAGGGGTCAGTGAGAGTAGATGAAACACAGGGGTCAGTGAGAGTAGATGAAACACAGGGTACAGTGAGAGTAGATGAGACACGGGGTCAGTGAGAGAAAGATGAGACACGGGGTCAGTGAGTAGATGAGACACGGGGGACAGTGAGAGTAGATGAGACACGGGGTGTCAGTGAGAGTAGACGAGACACAGGGGTCAGTGAGAGTAGATGAGACACAGGGGTCAGTGAGAGTATTTGAGACACAGGGTCAGTGAGAGTATATGAGACACAGGGGTCAGTGAGAGTAGATGAGACACAGGGGTCAGTGAGAATAGATGAGACACGGGGGTCAGTGAAAGTAGATGAGACACAGGGGTCAGTGAGAGAAGACGAGACACAGGGGTCAGTGAGAGTAGATAAGACACAGGAACAGTGAGAGTAGATGAGACACAGGGTCAGTGAGAGTAGATGAGACACAGGGGTCAGTGAGAGTAGATAAGACACAGGGGTCAGTAAGAGTAGACGAGACACAAGGTCAGGGAGTATATGAGACACAGGGGTCAGTGAGAGTAGATGAGACACAGTGGTCAGTGAGAATAGACGAGACACAGGGGACAGTGAGAGTAGATGAGACACAGGGGTCAGTGAGAGTAGATGAGACACAGGGGGTCAGTGAGAGTAGATGAGACACAAGGTCAGGGAGTAGATGAGACACAGGGGTCAGTGAGAGTAGATGAGACACAGGGGTCAGTGAGAGTAGACGAGACACAGGGGACAGTGAGAGTAGATGAGACACAGGGGTCAGTGAGAATGATGAGACACGGGGGTCAGTGAGAGTAGATGAGACACGGGGTCAGTGAGAGTAGATGAGACACAGGGGTCAGTGAGAGTAGATGAGACACATGGGTCAGTGAGAGTAGATAGACACAGGGGTCAGTGAGAGTAGATGAGACACAGGTGTCAGTGAGAGTAGATGAGTCACAGGGGTCAGTGAGTGAGCTTGTTGCATAAGGGGAGAGATGTTCTGATATAATCAAGTTGGAACCTGACACTCACTCGAGCCTCTGATTTCATCAAGAGAGGATAGGATCACTGTGTTGACGCCACGTGAAATCATCTATCCAACTTGCCCTGTTTTATGCATGATATTTACCCATTTATGTTTTATCCTAAAAGTCGCTTTTCACTAGTTTATTAAGGTGTTATTGAGGTGTCATTTCAGTCACTTCTCACGGTGCTGTTTCAATCCACTTATATTAATTCGTTGTTTTGTCGACGTCCCTTACTGTATCAGTAAATATGAATATCAGTGATTCTGTAGTATTATTGTCAGAGTTTCACTTTACCTGCAGATCAGAAGTTAAAATTCTGAA
Source organism: Haliotis rubra (assembly GCF_003918875.1). Lineage (NCBI taxonomy): Eukaryota > Metazoa > Mollusca > Gastropoda > Lepetellida > Haliotidae > Haliotis > Haliotis rubra. The sequence continues at coordinate 582,377 of NW_025766436.1, forward strand.
AGAACATGTACATGTGTATTATTAAAGGACTGTTCGTGTATAAGACATCGCTCTAGTATATGCAGCGTTGTGCAATACCTGGGACCAAAGAACAATTATCCTAATATTACAACACAATGAGAAAACACCCACTGTTGTATTTTCCCTACAGGAACCCGGTACATGGTTGTGGACTGTGGAGGCGGGACAGTGGACATCACGGTGCATGAACTAGGGAACGACAACAAACTGACGGAACTGTACAAGGCTACCGGAGGACCTTATGGTGCAACAGGTGTGGTCCCAAACACGGTTGACATGACACTGGTGCAAAGTATAAGGGAGTACAAAGGGGTTCATGAGACAATGGATCTATTGACAGAATCACAGTACTTGACATGAATATTTGAAAATATCAGTTCAGGTAACTCAGTATGTTGTTTCGAGCTATCTTATCGCACATTATATTGAGATGAGTGAATGAGTGAGTATGGTTTTACGCCACTTTTAACAATATTCCAGCAATATCACGGCGGGGGGACACCAGAAATGGGCTTCGCACATTGTACCCATGTGTGTAATCGAACCCGGGTCTTCGGCGTGACGAGCGAACGCTTTAACCACTAGGCTACCCCACCCCTTACATTGAGATGAGATTCGCCAGGACATATCTAGGAACAGTAAATAGTGTTACACATGTATATACTCTTGCAGCTGTGGACGATGAGTTTGTGAACCTGCTGTGTGATATTTTCGGACACGACTTCATCGCCCACTACCAAGCCAAGTACCCAGTCGGATGGGTCAACCTCATGATCAACTTCGAGTCCCGGAAACGTTCCGCCAGCCCCTACAAGAACAATTCACTCAACGTGTCCCTGCCGTTCACATTCATTGACTACTTCAAAAAGCAGAAGGTAAACATACACACTTCGTCCTTTACATGAGTAGTACATGGGCCCTGCAGTTTATGGGGGTTTAATAAACCCAAGCGAACTGCCAATCATTGGGTATCAAGAATATGTCATGTCAAACAAAATCCAGAATTCACATATCTATACATGGCATATCACATTGTTATCGCATAGGGTGGTGTTATGATTCTGAACTAGACACAGAAATATCTACTTCAATCGTCATGCTGTGAGAGGGGGTTAACATACATTCAGTGGTACTCCTGCAAAAGGAAGGGGTTAGCATGCATCCTGATATTGTCCTTCAGGGTGAAGAGGGTTAACATACATCCTGATATTGTCCTTCAGGGTGAAAAGGGTTAACACACTTTCAGTGGCACTCCTGCAAGAGGAAGGGGTTAACATGCATCCTGATGTTGTCCTTCAGGGTGAAGAGGGTTAACACACTTTCAGTGGCACTCCTGCAAGAGGAAGGGGTTAACATACATCCTGATATTGTCCTTCAGGGTGAAGAGAGTTAACACACTTTCAGTGGCACTCCTGCAAGAGGAAGGGGTTAACATGCATCCTGATATTGTCCTTCAGGGTGATGAGATGTAACACACTTTCAGTGGCACTCCTGCAAGAGGAAGGGGTTAACATACATCCTGATATTGTCCTTCAGGGTGATGAGATGTAACATACATCCTGATATTGTCCTTCAGGGTGATGAGATGTAACATACATCCTGATATTGTCCTTCAGGGTGATGAGATGTAACATACATCCTGATATTGTCCTTCAGGGTGATGAGATGTAACATACATCCTGATATTGTCCTTCAGGGTGATGAGATGTAACATACATCCTGATATTGTCCTTCAGGGTGATGAGATGTAACATACATTCAGTGACGACATGAACGTTATGCTGCAGGGTGGTCACATCGACAGTGTTGTCAAGCGCTACGGCAACAAGGAGATCTGCTGGTCGTCCGAGGGTATGCTGCGGCTCAGTCCACACGCCATGAGATGTCTCTTCGTCCCCGTCATGGAGAAGATTAAACACGCCATCGGTGACGTCCTCAATAATCCGGACGCCAGACGTAAGTCACGTTCCTGTGTGGGTCGTTCTTGTGTGGGTCGTTCATGTCCCACGTATGTTCTGTTTGCGTTTAGATGACAGTCGTTTACACAAAATACCGACCTAAGGTATGATCACGACAATGCGCATTTTATGTATTATTCGAATTATTTGTGTTATTGTGTTACAGATCTGAAATTCCTGTTTCTTGTGGGAGGATTCGCCGAGTCCGCCACATTGCAGTATGAAGTCCGCAAGGAATTCTCCCCTATCCTTAAAGTTCTCATTCCCACTGGCGTCAGCCTGGCCATACTCAAAGGTATTTCAACACCCAGCCCTTATATGAAACAGCCGACACAGTATTACTCGCTAGACGTCAGTGTAACTCTCAAATCACTCCATTAATTAAAATGTCGGTTACCCTTAAGAACATTTGAGAGTACATTTTCGAAAAACATTTGAACTTCTTTTAGCATAGGCCTAGTTGCTGAAAGCGAAAACGTACAAATATTGCAGATGCAATTACACTGTTGAACATGATATTGGAAATTTGTAACATATATATTTTTACAGGTTTTGAATAGTTTCGTGAATCAATTTTCATATATATTATTTACAGGCGCAGTGCTGTTTGGCCTTGACCCAACAGTTGTTAACGTCAGAAGGTCACGGTTAACGTATGGAGTTGGCGTTCTTAACCGATTCACCCCGTCCTGTCATCCAACTAGCAAGCTGGTCCACAGAGAAGGCGTTGATTGGTGCACTGATGTGTTCGACGTGTTTGTTCATGACGATCAACCAATCACATTAGGTGTGTTATTGTGTTACAGATCTGAAATTCCTGTTTCTGGTGGGAGGATTCGCCGAGTCCGCCATATTGCAGTATGAAGTCCGCAAGGAATTCTCCCCTATCCTTAAAGTTCTCATTCCCACTGGCGTCAGCCTGGCCATACTCAAAGGTATTTCAACACCCAGCCCTTATATGAAACAGCCGACACAGTATTACTCGCTAGACGTCAGTGTAACTCTCAAATCACTCCATTAATTAAAATGTCGGTTACCCTTAAGAACATTTGAGAGTACATTTTCGAAAAACATTTGAACTTCTTTTAGCATAGGCCTAGTTGCTGAAAGCGAAACGTACAAATATTGCAGATGCAATTACACTGTTGAACATGATATTGGAAATTTGTAACATATATATTTTTACAGGTTTTGAATAGTTTCGTGAATCAATTTTCATATATATTATTTACAGGCGCAGTGCTGTTTGGCCTTGACCCAACAGTTGTTAACGTCAGAAGGTCACGGTTAACGTATGGAGTTGGCGTTCTTAACCGATTCACCCCGTCCCGTCATCCAACTAGCAAGCTGGTCCACAGAGAAGGCGTTGATTGGTGCACTGATGTGTTCGACGTGTTTGTTCATGACGATCAACCAATCACATTAGGCGACACAGTTATTCGCAGTTACACGCCTGCAAAGGCCAATCAGATGGTTAGTGTCATACATATCTACTCGAGTGACAGTAAAGATTCAGCCTTCATCACAGACCCTGGTGTGAGGAAGTGCGGCACTTTATGCCTGGACTTGTCGGATGAGGATGCTGATCACCTGCCTAGCCGACGTGAGATCCAAGCTAGGATGATGTTCGGAGATACGGAGATCAAAGTGAGCGCCTTGGATGTTGCTACGGGGAAATGTGTCCGAGCTAGCATAGACTTCCTCAATAAGTGATATACTTCACATCTAACTTAATTAACTGTACCGAGTTGTTAACTATTCAGGTGGGCGTAATTCGAGGTACTGATCCGTGTAATTATTGCGTCTTGACTACATTGTGTAGAGGTGAGGATTCCAGGTTATTTTGTGTCAGTGAACGTAACAGTTATTATATGTGACCAGAGACAAGTGTGTTGTTGTGGGACAGATCTGAAATTCCTGTTTCTGGTGGGAGGATTCGCCGAGTCCGCCATCTTGCAGTATGAAGTCCGCAAGGAATTCTCTCCTATTCTTAAAGTGATCATTCCCACTGGCGTCCCAGTGTTTGATAGGACATTGGTCAGAGGACGTCCTTGTATTATTATAGACTTCCTGCATCTTCATGTTGGTTCCACGATGACACTGATGCCAGCTATCCTTTACAGTTGATTATTTTCATTACACCACACTACCGTCAAAGTTTAGTCAAGAATGTTTCCCCCTAACCTTCGATACTGGAATTATGACAGCAATAGCATTAAACTGTTCACGACGGGGCTGTGTGTCAGGCGCACTGATGTCAAATATCTTCACATCATCCACTGTCGATTTTGAAAGTGATTACATTATTTTACCATTGCATCTCAAATGAAACAAAGTTTGCATGAAAATACCATCCTTGTACTTCTATATGTGGGTGAAACATTAGCTGGGCGGTAGTTTAAGGATACAGCCTTATGTCCATGTTACCTTGTTGTGGTACTATATAGTGTGTACATCTAGTATTGGGACTGTTGGAGCTGGTCTATGTTGGCTAATATAGCATTCAACATGCCAACATTTGCCTGTATTATATATTCTCGTATGACAATAAACAACTATTTTATAGAATATTTCGTCTGAATATCTCCGTCTTGATACAGCAAATATGTCTATAGTCAACACTGACTGGAGTGTGTGCCAAGGTGCGGGTTTCTAACTACTTTTCAGCCAAGCTTACAACCTTTCACAAAGACAGCAGGCTACAGAAGGGATATACCTTTTCCGTAACACAAATCGCTTCAAGGGTCAATTTAATATTATAGAGGCGCTTCCGACAAATCTTGTTCCAAAGACGTTTCAAACATTACACTGACAAAACGAAATGTGGTTTTGCCTGCCTTTAGGGTCATGTGACTGTTCCGTAGGCTGCCTTTAGGGTCATGTGACTGTTCTGTAGACTGCCTTTAGGGTCATGAGAGTGTGTTGAGACTTTTATTCCTCAAGTAAGTAAATTTGGGCTCGCTTGACCCCATTTATTTTCTGACAACATCTTCCTCTCATTGTAATCTAGTTCAATCTCATATAAGGAGATTGATACAATACATTTTGTGTCTTAAAAATGTTGTTGCCATGACTACTAAGTCAATAAAAGGACAAATACTGAAGTTTGGAATTGAACCATTTATTTCCCATGTACATGAACGATGGACATAACAACCAAATACATTTCCTTGTATATCTACCTTCTTCATTTCCTGGAGATTGTGGCAATAAATTGATGATGCTCTGTGCTAATGATTCCATAGAAATATATACAACTGAAACAGGGAAACGCACACAGACAAACAATCAGTTCTGCCAAAGTGAGTGAGTGAGTTTGGTTTTACGCGCTTTTAGCAATATTCCAGCAATATCACGGCGGTCTGCCAAAGTAACCGTTATTGGATAACTAAATAAAATCAAGAAACACATGACCAAATGGATTTGTTGGTTTGACTAGATAAAGTGATACACCTCATGGTTTGCTAAATTTCCTTGCTTACATGGTTACAGAAGAGAGTATCACAGACATTATAGCTTTTGAAAGTGTATTGATTTCCATACGGGGTATTAAAGGTAAGAGTAAAAACTGTATGTGGTGCCACCTTAATATTCTGAAGCATAGAGTCCTGCTTTAGTTATTTTAAGGGAACAAGAATTCTTTTCACAGGAATGACAAATTGTTCATATGCAAATTATTATTAAGCAATTGATTCAACCATTTTATGTGAAGAATGAGCATAAATATTTGTCTACACTGACATCAGACATGAGTCATAGTACATGTCCTTGGTCAGTGGAATGTCGAAGTCATCCTAGATACTTGGACTGCTCTGCTACAAGTATAACAGATCCTTAACCACTGATTCCATCCAGGATGAAAGGTGTTGCCATAGCAACATCCTTCAGGCATGGTTTACAGCTACAGATGTCTATATACAGTTGCACAGCCAGTTTGTTCATTGTCAGACTCTGTGGGTTATCTGGAAGTAAAGCATCAATTGTACATCAACATGATCAAACTCAAGACAAAACTTGTAGCCTGTGTTAGCCTGATTAACACTTGTATAAGAAACAGCATTAGAAATGGCCCAATATACTGCTTCACAAGCCTCATTTCAAGTGAGTGAGTGAGTAATACGCTGCGCTCGGCAATATTCCAACTATATGGGGGCGGTCTGTAAACAATCGAGTCAGGACCAGACAATATAGTGATCAACATAATGAGCATCGATCTATGCAATTTGGATACGATGACACGTGTCAACCAAGTCAGCGAGTTTGACCACCTGATCCCGTGAGTCGCCTTTTACAACAAGCATGGGATACTGAAGATCAATTCTAACCCAGATCTTCACGGGCCTCATTTCATGTGAGCTCAAAGTCATATGCAGTAATGTAAGAAAAGTGTCGTCATGTAGCCTAATGTCTTCTCTAAACAAGATCAAACCACTGATGGTTCTCTCAGTTCAGACATTCTATCCTATCGACCATACAGACATTTATTTTTTTCATGGAATGGCCAAGCCCCACTCCATTATGTCCACACATCAAGTATATAGCAAACATGAAGTTTCCAACATTGGTTACAAACACAAACAAGGTGTTTTCCCCACACATGTGTGTTGTTGGTGTGCTGTTCACGGTATATTTCATGATACCAAACATCTATATTCTTGTAAACTGTGTGGTGCTGAGATACGTATGTGTTGCATCAGCCTTGCCACAAACTACAGTGACTACAGGGTGGGGAGGTAAGGTGCTGTGCTTATTATGAGGAGTGCGTTGGTGGAGTTGGCTGCCAATGATATCTGGAAACTGTTGATGGAGTAATATAAACAAGTTTCTTGGTAAGAAAGCTTTTCCTCCAACCGTATATCAATGATGAACTGTAATCATGGTAAAATGGAATTGTATTGGTACTCATGGTAATGCACCAGGAGATATATAGGTACACCATGGTAATGCAGCTGGAGATGTCTTGGTAATAATGGTAATGCAGCTGGAGATGTCTTGGCAACCATGGTAATGCAGCTGGAGATGTATTGGTAATAATGGTAATGCAGCTGGAGATGTATTGGCAACCATGGTAATGCATGTGTTGGTATTTATGGTAATGTAGTGTTGGAAATAGGAAACCAAATCCACTATCGATTATCGGAGGATTGTGGTGAACGATTATCGATTATAATTGAAATATAAACATTTTTAATGTAATCACCTATTTTAAGGGTTTTTCCACATTTTTTTTCTAATTAATGTTGGTATTTTTTTATAACTAATGCTGTCATGCAATGAAATGCATGCATGCAAGAAAGACACTGGAATTGTAATTAAACAATAAAAGTGTTAAAATTTTACAATGTGCATAGCTTTACGCCGTTGAGCACGTTTGTTTGTGAATATTCATCAAATTTGATGGTTAGTTTACTTCATTCAAGGGTGCTATACAAAAACAACAAAATTCTGATTAATCGAAAATATGCTTTTTTACAATCGATAATCATTTTTAATCCTTCTTTCGATCGATTTTCGATCATTGGAACATCACTACTGGTAATGTACCAAATATTGAACAACCTACCAATTCCACTCATGTTGTATGACCTGCAGTAGGTCGCCCTTCAGCTGGGGTCCAAACAAGGGGTTCAGCTGGCAGATGTAAGCTGTAAGCCAGCTGTGGACAGAACAACAATAATGTAATCATTATTATTATTCCAAGGATCAGTTTGGAGTAGAATGTATTTGATGAGACAATCAATTGAATACATGCATGATTTTAGGTCATATATAAAAATGTCACAAATACATCCTGAGCGAGTGTGAGGGTTGGGTTTTAAGCTTTTTCAAAGCTATATTACAGCAGGGACACCCGAAATGGGCTTCAAAGTAATCAAACATTGTACCCATATGGGGAAATCAAACCTGGGCCTTTGGTGTGATGATAAAACACTTCAACAACCAGGTTACACCACTGTTCCCCTTCCCCAAACAGCTGGATGGTCATCCAGCAAGTCTACACACGAAAACAAGGTTTTGGGCAGTTTATAAAATTTGACCATAGCAATTTTATCGTTATGTACAACATCACTACCTATACATGCTGTAATAACCATGTTGAACAGTTGTGTGACGAAAATGATGAAACTGATCAAGGTGACAATTGTGGGTGGATAGCCTGAAGTGAAGCATGTTTCGGACATTTACCACTTTAGTGAAGCCAACAAGCAGACAAGTCCAGAAACATACTTTGAGCAAACAATGACTGCTGGTGTGGCCACAGGACACAACTCTTGAATATGATGCCATTCACTCTCAAGGATACTTACAACACATAACAGCACACTGCGCTCAGCACCAGCATAATCTGAAGAATTCTGAAACATTAAAATAATGGTGAGTGACTTTAGTTTTACCCCGCTTTTAGCAATATTTCATTTCCAGCAATATTATGGCGGGGGACACCAGACCAGAAACGGGCTTCACACATTGTACCCATGTGGGGAATCGAACCTGGGTCTTCGGCATGATGAGCGAACGCTTTAACCACTAGACTACCCTATCACCCCATAAGTTAATTATGACAAATGAACATGATTAAAGACTGAAAAACAAGACGACAGTTTCCAACATCCCCTCATTGCATCCTTACAATGTCTATACACTAATATAGTATCTATGAAAATGATAGTCACCAGTCATATCTAGCATAAAGAAATACGAAAGGTTTGGATTTGTAAAAAGAAACCTAAGCCAATTTGGAGTTCAGTCTTGGACAGTTATGCAAAATCAAATGATATATTTTTGCATTTTTCATAAATTCCAGAGCAGCAAAAATATACTGCTTTTAAGTTGTAGGCTCTTAAAAGACAAACCAAACCCACCATTAAGAGTGACATGAAATGTGTCGGTTTCTTTCAGCATATTATTTCTCCAATATTTAACAATAATCAATGATCATCAACAGCCAGGCCTAAAATATACTTACCAAAAATATTTAGTCAAACATGACAACAGGTAGCCACTTTTCTCTACAAGTTTGCAACTTGATAAAAATTGTACTGATCTTGACCAAATTGAATTTATTCAATAGCAGATATGAGACAATCACTCCCCAACTAACCGTCAGGATTGTTAAGGGATGTTTTCCTGATCCTAATGTTTGAAGAGGGTGCTTGATCATAAAGGGAATCTAAGAACTAAGGATAATAACCAAACCTAACTGTAACAAATCTAATCTTAAAGAGTGATGAGGCAGCTGATACTAGTGAAGTCAGAGCTGATGACTGTAGCCTGAGCCAGTTTTTGCTATAACTCCATCTGGTAAACAGCATTCTTGCTTACATATTTACGGGACTGGCTTCACTCACCAGGTACTAATGATCAAGCTGACGGTAATAATGAAATGTTAACTTGTACTTACATGTATTTACCCTAAGTTCATATTCATAACCTTGCATAATTCTGCCATTACTATGTGTACTGCAGCATTTTGTCTTTTTCTTATGGCTCACGAATCATTTTCACAGACATTTAACATACAGTATGCTTAACTGTTGACAGTTATAACAAAATTATCAAAAGAAGGTATTTATTATTGTATGGGTTTATAAAATCCAGAAATGAGATGTTAATGATTATACGAGTATGGCTGTTTGTATGTAACCACGATCACAAGATCAGGTGTCCATGAGTGCACATATAGACATCTCGACAACACAGATATCCGTCTCACAGCCCGGTCATTCAATGACATACTGTCACCATCACGAGCATATCAACTGATTTTACGATTTGTGGTTTTTGCCACTTTCAGTATCTTCATTTTCCAATCTTACCCTTTGTTTGGTGATCTCCACATAAAGAATTGGACTAGAATGGGCAAAACAATGCCTATAAAGGCCCAAACAGCCGTCACAATCCCAACAACAACTGGAGTGTCCATCTTCTCTCAATGATATGACCCGGAAGTATCTTGCATCACATGACTAGAAGTAGAACTCCCCGCAGCGACTAAACTGGGCGACTTGCTTGGAATTCGTGTGCGCAATATGCTTTCAGTGGAAAGTAGTAAACGAGACGAATCTAAGTTCGTTATGACATTTTTAAAAAATATATTTATTGCCATAAAATTATTTTATCTGGTCATGGGGGCAATGTAAGCATGTGAACGATTACCATGGATTATATGTTTTTTATCGTATTAACATTTGTGCGCAAAAATATATAATGACGTCATCATCACGTGACATAAACATTATCACATGTTTGTTTCGATTCGCGTAAGATTCTTCAGGATGACACACGAACGAATGCTCAGCTGAAAGACTGAATGAATTAAAACATGTTTAATGTAACACTATCCAATGATTTGAAAATATGCACTTGTGTAGAAATAAGGCCTTGTTAGTATTAGATGCTATTTCCGAGTTTTGTCATGTCATGTAATAATATTTCAAGTCAATTTACCTAAGACAAACAATATTACTTTAAAACACATTTATTTGAAACTGTAAACAAAATCAGTCGCACTTTACCTTTGTTAAATTTTAGAATCCACTTAGGCAGTACATACATTCAATCATTACTTTAGTACACAGCAATTGTACATATATTTTTATGCAGCAATGAAGTCTGTATCCTACATTACAAACAGCATCTTTAGGCAACTATAAATTGCATACAATACAAAGGTTGCTACACATCCATGTTTGGCATTATAAACCTACACCTGTGTATTTCTCATCATTCACTTGGGGCGGTGGGGGTAGCCTAATGGTTAAAGCGTTGGCTCATCACGCCGAAGACCCGGGTTCGAATCCCCACATGGGCACAATGTGTGACGCCCATTTTTGGTGTCCCCTGCCGTGATGTTGCTGGAATATTGCTAAAAGCGGCGTAAAACCAAACTCACTCAGTCATCATTCACTTGATGCTCAGGTAATGACTTTATAACTGGCATAATTAGTGTTAACACCACTCCGATTACCTGACAAAGGTTCCCATTTGGCATTTTTCATGTCTGGGGTAATTAATTAACCATATAAATTTAGGTCTGATGTGCAAATGTTTTAAATGTTATATGCACACGAAGAGAGAATACATGTATATCAGCTGAGTTAAAAAGCATTGATCAAAGAATGAACTAATGATACATTGCATGATTACTCACTGTTATCTTGCACAGGGGATTTGTTAAACTTACTGTTTATTTATGCATGTTAATTTACACAGAGCGAATGCACCAATATTTTGTCGTAAAGTGCCTATGTAAAAACAATGTCCTTTATTCAACTGATAATACATTGATTGATTGCATATTGTTGGCTTACTAAATGGGTTTTTTTTTAAGAGGATGTTAAACATCATGAAAATAGTTGTCATGTGTGCTATGTCTGCTTAAATGGGCCTTTCATGGAAGTGAAAAACCTAATACAAAGTAATGTGATCACTTGAGAAACTAACACTATCTTAGAATAAAACTGTTACAATATTAGAATGTTAAAAGACATGGAACACATTTCTTTGTCAGTTCCTTTATTTGAATATTGATGGATACATTCTTCTAACAAAGTAACTCCTTGATATTATTCATATAACTTTTGTCAGTGGATTTTACAGTATTGGCATTTTGTTTTCATTCCTTTGAGGCAGCATTGAACAGAATCATTCCTCTTCATTATGTTATCATTTCAAACTTCGTCAACGCAAAACTGACCACACCTAGTCACTGTTTTCACAAACCTTTTCATTGTAGGCCTGGATGTGTAAAATATGATTCACTTTGGCAGTTTACAACCTGCCTATTTACAGTCATTTTATAAATTCACTGAAAACCCCCAGATTGAATGAATGTTTTTAACAAAGAGAATTGCCGTGGATCAGTGCCCCTTTAATATTCATGAGAATTCATGAGAATGACCAGTGAATTCCAGACCCAGAACTACACTAGCAATGTCGTGACAGTTTAAATCTGGGGATCCATGACCACTTTCAACAAAGTCCAACTCACAAAATGGTCCACAGTTAATGGCCCATGAACAAATGACTGTCAGATGTGCTAAAAATCCCAAGAAAGGACAATTTGACCAATTCTGAATTTGACTGACATACACTCACCAACCCACTAATTTCACTCACCATCACACTCACTAATCCTCTCACTCACCAACCCACTCACTCACCAATCTAATCACTCACTCATCAATCCACTCCCTCACTAACCCACTCACTCACTACACTAGCCCCCTCACTCATCAACCCACTCACTAATCTCACTCACCAACCCACTCACTCACCAACCCACTACACTAGCCCCCTCACTCATCGTCCCACTCACTAATCTCACTCACCAACACACTCACTCATCAACCCACTCACTCACTCACTCACTAGCCCCCTCACTCATCAACCCACTCACTAATCTCACTCACTAACCCACTCACTCACCAATCTACTCACTCATCAACCCACTCACTAATCTCACTCACTAACCCACTCACTCACCAATCTACTCACTCACTCATCAACCCACTCACTCACTAACCCACTCACTCACTCACTAGCCCCCTCACTCATCAACCCACTCACTAATCTCACTCACCAACCCACTCACTAATCTCACGCACCAGCCCACTCACTCACTACACTAGCCCCCTCACTCATCAACCCACTCACTCACTAACCCACCCACCAACCCACTCACTCACCAATCCACTCACTCACTCTCACTCACTAACCCACCCACCAACCAACTCATTAATCTCACTCACCAACCCACTCACTCACTTCACTAGCACACTCACTAACTAACCCACCCACCAACCAACTCACTCACCAACCCACTCACTCACTCTCACTCACTAACCCACCCACCAACCAACTCACTCACTCTCACTCACTACCAACCCACTCACTGATCTCACCCACCATCCCACTCACTCACTTCACTAGCCCCCTCACTCATCAACCCACTCACTCACTAACCCACCCAATCACTCACCAACCCACTCACTCACTCTCACTCACTAACCCACTCACTCACTTCACTAGCACACTCACTCATCAACCCACTCACTCACTCACTAACCCACCCACCAACCCACTCACTCACCTACCAACTCACTCACTCTCACTCACTAACCCACTCACTCACTTCACTAGCACACTCACTCACGAACCCACTCGCTCACTACCCCACACACCAACCAACTCACTCACTCACCAACCCACTCACTCACTCTCACTCACTAACCCACCCACCAACCAACTCACTCACTCACTCACTCTCACTCACTACCAACCCACTCACTCTCTCACTACCAACCCACTCACTCTCTCTCTACTAGCACACCTCACTAACCAACCCACTTCAAGCCACTAACCCACCCACCAACCAACTCACTCACCAACCCACTCACTCTCTCTCTACTAACTAACCCACCCACCAACCAACTCTCTCACTCTCACTCACTACCAACCCACTCACTAATCTCACCCACCAACCCACTCACTCTCACTACACTAGCCCCTCACTCATCAACCCACTCACTACTAACCCACCCACCAACCAACTCACTCACTCTCACTCACTAACCCACTCCACTCACTTCACTAGCACACTCACTCACGAACCCACTCTGGCTACTAACCAGCCCACCAACCAACTCACACACCAACCCCACTCACTCACTCACTCTCACTCACTAACCCACCCACCAACCAACTCACTCACTCTCACTCACTACCAGCCCACTCATTAATCTCACCCACCAACCCACTCACTAACCCACCTACCAACCAACTCACTCACTCTCACTCAATAACCCACCCACCAACCCACTCACTAATCTCACTCACCAACTCACTCACCCACCAACCCACTCACTCACTTCACTAGCACACTCACTCACTGACCCACTCACTCACCAGCCCACTCACTCACTTACCCTCTCACTCACCAATCCACTCACTATACTAGCTCCCTCACTCATCAACTCACTCACTCCTACTCAGTAAGCCACTCACTCACCAGTCCATTCACTCACTACCCCAGTCACTAACCCTCTATCTCACCAACCCACTAATTTCACTCACCAACCCACTCACTCACTCACCAACCCACTCACTCACTAATTTCACTCACCAACCCACTCACTCACTAATCTCACTAGCCCCCTCACTCATCAATCCACTCACTCACTAACCCTCTCACTCACCAATCCACTCACTATACTAGCTCCCTCACTCATCAACTCACTCACTCCTACTCAGTAACCCACTCACTCACCAGTCCATTCACTCACTACCCCAGTCACTAACCCTCTATCTCACCAACCCACTCACTAGCCCACTCACTCACCAACTCACTCACTAATTTCACTCACCAACCCACTCACTTACCCACTCACTCACCAACTCACTCACTAATTTCACTCACCCACCCCACTCACTCACTAATCTCACTAGCCCCCTCACTCATCAATCCACTCACTCACTAACCCTCTCACTCACCAATCCACTCACTATACTAGCTCCCTCACTCATCAACTCACTCACTCATCTAACTCAAGAACCCACTCACTCACCAGTCCACTCACTCACTACCCCAGTCACTAACCCTCTCACTCACCAACCCACTCACTAACCCACTCACTCACTAATCTCACTCACCAACCCACTCACTCACTAATCTCACTCACCAACCCACTCACTTACTAATCTCACTCAACAACCCAATCACTATAACCAACCCACTCACTCATCAACCCAATCACTAATCCAGTCACCAACCCACTCATTCACTCATACTAATATTGCCTGTATCTATGAAGGTCATGTATGTGCTGGCACGGTGCAGGTCAGCTATAGCTCAAGCCCAGCTGTCACATCCCAGAAGGGTCAACAGTGAGACAGAATCACTGTGCTCCAGCACTCCAATGCACCATGCTGTACAGGAATGTAGTCCAACTTTGTCGGTCAGGGAGGGACATGGTCACATGTGGTCAGTTGTCTGTTAGAGGATCAGGTAGAAAGCAGTCTGTGGACAGTTTTAGCAGCAGTGGACAGCGGTCAACCCACACGGACAGCCTCAAGTCCCAGTATGATGTAGTAGTGATTGGTGCAGGTATGTGTCTGAGTGGCTGAAGCCCCGGTTGTTGTGGGCATGGGTCCAACATTACTCAGGTACCACAGACATTTACCCCAGGTAGACGTTTCTGTGTACAGAAAGGTACACTAAACAAAGTCCAAATACAGAAACGTACCCGCTATCCATATTCTGCAACCCAAAACTGAAACCGTATGTAGTTGTTCCTTTTCAACTGTTTGCAAATGGTGTTATGCATCACAAAATATTCATTACTGTGTATGCTCGTTTCTTACATAACACAATCAAATGCATGTAATACAACAGTATGACAGTTCCGATCAAGAAAACAGTGCAATGCAGAATGAACTCGTCCTATATACAGAAACATACCTGGGGTACATGTCTGTAGCACCAGCGCCGACAACGCCCCCTTCAGCTTAAGACTCCAATGTTGGGTGAGGCTTTGTTTTGTATTTTGATTTTTGGGAAAATATTTACATGATGGTTCACCTGAAATATTAAGAATAATTTTAACAGAAATATATTCATTTCCTGAAATATGTCTTACGGGATATAATAGTAATACATCTGTACTTCTATTCCATGTAATGTTTGTTTATTTGTGTGCATACTGTTTGCTCAAGTCTATGTACATACATGTATATGTCTTTTCCATTATTTTCCAGGCCACAATGGACTGGTGTCTGTAAGTACTAAGTATTGTGTGGGGAACGTATATACGTCTTTGAAAATATGAAAGCTCTACAGAATTCTGGGAGTTTGAGCGTCTATGAGCGTGGGAAGTAAAGGTTTGGGAGAGAGTGAGCACAAGAACAGTGTTATTTTTTAAAATTTCTACAGAAGTCAGGCTTGACATGTGTTGTGACAAGAATTACAGTACTAGTACTACTGTTATGTTTACAGGCAGCCTACCTACAGAAGTCAGGCTTGACATGTGTTGTGACAAGAATTACAGTACTAGTTATGCTGTTATGTTGACAGGCAGCCTACCTACAGAAGTCAGGCTTGACATGTGTTGTGACAAGAATTACAGTACTAGTACTGCTGTTATGTTGACAGGCAGCCTACCTACAGAAGTCAGTATTGACATGTGTTGTGACAAGAATTACAGTACTAGTACTGCTGTTATGTTGACAGGCAGCCTACCTACAGAAGTCAGTATTGACATGTGTTGTGACAAGAATTACAGTACTAGTACTGCTGTTATGTTGACAGGCAGCCAACCTACAGAAGCCGGGATCTTCACACGTGTAATGACAATTACAGTACTAGTACTGCTGTTTACAGTCAGCCTGCCTACAGAAGGCGGGGCCTGACATGTGTTATGTCAAGAATTACAGTACTAGTACTGTTATGTTTACAGGCAGCCTATCTACAGAAGGCGGGGCTTGATGTGTGTGTGGTGGAACGGAGACACGTCATAGGAGGCGCTGCAGTTACAGAGGAAATCATTCCAGGTCTGCTCACAGCAACAGTGTATCACCTTCTCACCAGATACTGACAATGTGTTGCAGTTTGTTCCCAGCAGTCTTCCAGACAGCTGTGGCCTGGTGGTATCAGTGCTGACTGAGGAGGAATGTTCCAGGTGGTATAGTGGTTAACACTTACATTGGTTGGCCTGCAGTGAGGCTAACTATGACATGCCACTTGCTTGCTCGCTCACTCACCAACCCATTCACTCACTAACCCACTCGCTCACTAACCCACCCACTCACCAACCTACCCACTCACCAACCCACTCACTCACTAACCTACCCACTCACTAACCCACCCACTCACCAACCTACCCACTCACTAACCCACTCACTCACTAACCTACCCACTCACTAACCCACTCACTCACCAACCTACCCACTCACCAACCCACCCACTCACTAACCTACCCTCTCACCAACCTACCCACTCACCAACCCACTCCACTCACTACTACCACTAACCCAACCACTCACCACCCACCCACTCACTAACCCACCCACTCCACTAACCTACCCATTCACTAACCCCACCCACTCACTAACCCACTCCACTCACTCACTAACCCACCCAATCACCAACCCACTCCACTCACTAACCCACCCACTCACTAACCCACCCACTCACTAACCCACCCACTCACTAACCTACCCATTCACTCACTAACCCACTCCACTCACTAACCCACCCACTCACCAACCCACTCACTCACTAACCCACCCACTCACTAACCCACCCACTCACTAACCTACCCACTCACTCACTAACCCACTCACTCACTAACCCACCCAATCACTAACCCACCCACTCACCAACCCACTCACTCACCAACCCACTCACTCACAAACCTAACCACTTACCAACCCACTCACTCACTAACCTACCCTCTCACCAACCCACCACTCACTCACTAACCTACTCACTCACTAACCTACTCACTCACTAACCTACTCACTCACTAACCTACTCACTCACTAACCTACTCCACTCACTAACCCACCCACTCACTAACCTACTCACTCACTCACCCACCTCACTCACTAACCTACCCACTCACTAACCTACTCACTCACTAACCCTACTCACTCACTAACCTACTCACCACAACCCACTCACTCACCAACCCTAACCCTACTCACTAACCTACTCACTCACTAACCCACTCACTCACTAACCCACTCACTCACTAACCTACTCACTCACCAACCCACTCACTCACTAACCTACTCACTCACTAACCTACTCACTCTCACCAACCTACTCACTCACTAACCTACCCACTCACTAACCTGCTCACTCACTAACCCACCCACTCACTAACCTACTCACTCACTTAACCCACCCACTCACTAACCTACTCACTCTCACTAACCTACTCACTCACTAACCTACTCCACTCACTAACCTACTCACTCACTAACCTACCCACTCACTAACCCACCCACTCACTAACCTACTCCACTCACTAACCCACCCACTCACTAACCTACTCACTCACTAACCCACCCACTCACTAACCTACTCACTCACAACCCACTCACTCAATAACCTACTCACTCACTAACCTACTCACTCACTCACTCACTACCTACTCACTCACAACCCACCCACTCACTAACCTACTCACTCCACTAACCTACCCACTCTCAACCTACCTACTCCTCTCACCAACCCACTCACTCACTTACCTACTCACTCACTAACCTACTCTCACTCACTAACCCTCTCACTCCACCAACTCACTCACTAACCTACTCACTCACTAACCTAACCACTCACCAACCCACTCACTCACTCACCTACTCACTCACCAACCCACTCACTCACTAACAACCTACCCACTCACTAACCTACCCTTTCACCAACCCACTCACTCACTAACCTACTCACTCACTAACCTACCCACTCACCAACCCACTCACTCACTAACCTACTCACTCACTAACCTAACCTCTCACCCACCCACTCCTCCTGCTCACTCTAACTCACTCACTAACCTACCCTCTCACCAACCCACTCACTCACTAACCTACCCTCTCACCAACCCACTCACTCACTAACCTACCCTCTCACTCCACCACCCACTCACTCACTAACCTACTCACTCACTAACCTACCCTCTCACCAACCCACTCACTCACTAACCTACTCACTCACTAACCTAACCACTCACTAACCTAACCACTCACCAACCCACCCACTCACTCACTGACCCACTCACTTACCAACCCACTCACTCACTCACCCACGAACCCACTCACTCACCCATCCACCCTTTCATTCACCCATCCACTCACTCACCAACCCACTCAGTCACTCACTCACCCACCCACTCACCCTACCACCCACTCACTAACCAACTCGCTCACTACCCAACTCAATCACTCACTCACTCATAGTACAGTGTAACATGATATATACATATAATTATAAACACATCAATAATCCTGGGGCTCGGAAAGAAGTATTAGAAATTGTAGATTTACCTGGCAACAACCCACACCTATTAAACAAGCACGTCTTGATTTTTTTTTAGTTTCACACAATATAATGAACGCAGTTCACGAAACGGAAATAAATATATGTACAGATCACTCAATTATATCCATAACATTAACAACAACAGAGTTAAGCAGGGGGAAAGGGTTTTGGAAATTTAACAACTCTCTCTTAAAAGATAAAGAATACGTAAGAAAAGTTAAAGATACAATAGGAAATGTAATAAATCTTTATGAAACACCAGAGAAGGGTGAAAATACATACACTATAAATGATCAGCTGCTTTGGGAAATGATTATAATGGAAATAAGAGGAATTACTATTTGGTACTCAGCTACAAAAAAGAAAAAGAGTAAGGAAAATGAACTACGGCTAGAAAAAGACATTGAGAAATTAGAAATACAACTAGATGAAAGTAGTCACTTGTATGAAAAACTAGTAAAAAGAATTAATGAAGCCAAAGAAAAGTTAGAAGAAATTAATTTATTAAAAACCAAAGGTTCCTTTGTAAGGTCAAAAGCTAAATGGATAGAGCAGGGAGAGAAAGCAAGTAAATATTTCCTACATATGGAGCTTAGAAATTTCCTTAATAAATCTATAAATCAAATTGAAACAAAAGCTGGAAATGTAATTAAAAACAGGAAGAAATATTAGAAGAAACTAAAACTTCTATAAAAATTGCATACAAATGAAAGTTGTAGTGAAATTGACTTAGAAGAAACAGTGGGAAAATATGAAGTACCTAAATTGTCTGAGTGTCTCTCAAGTTCACTAGAGGGAGAGCTAACATACTGAAGAACTTTTGTTAGCATTGAAAAAATGAAAAATGAAAAAAGCCCAGGACCAGATGGTATTACATCTGAATTCTTAAAAATTTTCTGGAATGACTTGAATAAGTACCTTTTAAGTTCTCTTAACTATGCTTATAAAGTAGGATCCCTATCAGTAACTCAAAAACAGGGTTTAATTACATGCTTGCCTAAGGATAACAAACCAAGAATATACCTCAAGAATTGGCGACCAATATCACTGTTGAACACTTCATATAAATTGGCATTGGCCGCCATAGCTAATAGAATTAAAAAAATCTTAGAGTTGTTAATAAATGAAAACCAAAAGGGATTTGTGTCAGGCAGATATATAGGGGAAGTCACTAGAAGTATATATGATTTAATGGATTATACTGATACATTTCAGATTCCAGGATTATTATTACTTATAGACTTTGAAAAAGCGTTTGATTCAGTAGATAGAAAATTTATGATAAACGTATTAAGATTCTTCAATTTTGGAGAGAGTATCCAAAAGTGGATTTCCACTTTTTTTACGGATATTGAATCGAGTGTGTTAGTCAATGGTTTCGCAAGCACCTTTTTCCCAGTTACAAGGGGTTGTCGTCAGGGAGATCCAATATCGCCATGTTTTTATATTGTGTGTTGAAATATTGGCTATATTGATAAGAAATGAAAAAAATATTAAGGTATTAGAATGGGCAATATAGAACATATTTTAGAACAATTTGCAGATGATACTACTATGTCTTTGGATGGTCGGAGAAAAGTCTGTATGCTGTTATGAATATTCTTCACTTTTTTGAAAGATTTTCTGGACTTAAGGTTAATGTTGAGAAGACTAAATTAATTTGGATATGGTCAAAAAAGAGATCTAGGTATAAGCTCTGTGAAGAGTGGAATTTGGATTGGAGTCAGACACATTTTAAATTACTGGGTATTAATTTCAGTGTAGATTTAGAAGAAATGGTAAACTTAAATTATAAAGAGAAATTTAAAAATATTGAAAAAGAAATGAAACAATGGTCAATTAGACATTTAATGCCTATGGGTAGAAATACTATTTTGAAATCTTTACTACTACCTAAAATGAATCACTTGTTTGCCTCTTTACCTAACCCTCCAGACGAACAGCTAAATAGTTTTCAGAAGAAATGTTTTAACTTCATATGGCGTGGTAAGATAGATAGGGTCAAGAGAAGTGTCATGACACAACCACCTAAATATGGAGGAATTAAGGTACCTGATCTTAAATCAACTATATTATCACAAAAACTATCATGGATAAAAAGACTTCACAATAAGTCATATTGGGTCAAACATGCTGGAACTTTTATCCCAGGAATAGATACCCTATGGTTGGCGGATTGTTTATATATGAACACTACTTTATTACCATACATTACAAATATTGTTTGGAGGGATGTTGTATCGGCATGGGGTTTGTATCTATCCAAATGCTATGATAAGATTACAAATATGTCAGACATAAAGACTCAATCATTATGGTACAACTCTAATATCTCTATTGGTGGCAAATGGGTTGAATACAGGCACTGGATAGGAAAGGGTATACGTTTTATTAAGGATATGTTCAATGAAAAGGGAGAAATCTATTCCTTTAACAAACTTGTAGAAACATATAATTTAGAAACAAATTTTATCCTATATCAAGGGCTCAAGTCAACAATATCGAGATACATTAAAAGATGTTTGATTAATGATTACAAAGAAAGGATATATGATCCTACTCTCCCATTTAATGTATACAGCATAATCAATACACAAAAGGGTAGTAAAATGTTTTATCAGATTTTATTTGCTCCAGACTTCAGTACAGATGCACTGGAAAAATGTCAAAAGTGTTTGAATAGAATAATTGATAGATCAGAACAAGAAAATATTAATCTGATGTCTTATAGATGTACTGAGAGTGTGAATATGAGATGGTTCCAATTTAAAAAAGTGAATAATATTTTAGCAACAAATAGCTTCTTGTACAAGATAGGAATATCTGAATCACACTTATGTACATTCTGTGGACAAGATTCAGAAACCATGGTACACCTGCTGTTCGCATGCTTTCATGTGAAAAAGATATGGAAGGAAGTAGAAAAATGGCTTAGAACTGTTTCAGAGGGTGAAATGAATTTTTCTCTAGAGAATAATATATTTGGATTTAAAGGCAAACACAATAATCCATTGAATGCTGTAATCTTGGTGGTTAAAGAAGCTATCTATAAAAGAAGCAGAAAAAAGCAAACTCTGAATATTAGACATATTAAAGCAGAAGTCATCAAATATTATGAAGCAACAAAAATGATAGCTTTTTCAAATTGTAATTATGCCAAATTTTTTAGCTTCTGGTCCTCCTTCCATACATTATTTGCCAATAATTAAACTTTTATCAACAGATTTGTGTAACATGTAAACACTTTATATACATGCTTAGTTTGACCATTTACATATTTGTGAACAGCATGATATTCGACAATGCGATCAAGGAAACACTACTTGTATACTATGAGGCCACTTGTACTGTACTGTACTTTTGAGGTAAAGGTAAAATCTGTAAACATGTAACACTCATATGCATGCTTAGTTTGATCATTTTACATATTTATGTACTATGAGGTTACCTGTATTGTACTTTACTGTACTACTGAGATAAAGTCTGTAAACATGTAAATACTTCACGTACATGCTTAGTTAGACCATTTTGCATATTTGTGAACAGCATGATGTTACAGTAAGTGACAAAGGAAACACTGTACTTGTGTACAATGAAACTATTTGTACTGTTCTGTGTACTACCGAGTTAAAATCTGTAAACACGTAACACTTCATATACATGTTTAGTTTTTGACCGTTTTTTTATATATATGTGAACAGCATGTTATTTGACAATGAGATCAAAGAAACACTGTACTTGCATGCTAAGAAGCTACCTGTACTGTACTACTGAGGTAAAGTCTGTAAATATAATTCTGGGAATAAAAAAATGAAAATAAAAAAAAATAAAAAAATGATATATACTAGCCACATAAAGAAACTGTGCACACAGAAAATATAAAGATAGGCAGACAGCGTCTTTATGCATAAATAAAGGTGTGTACAGAGCAAGTATTGGAGACAATCAAATGCTCATGCAGGTGCCAGGCGACGTGACGTCATTGATGGTGGCCTATGGACTTGCTATGTGTTACTGCACATGCAGCCTGTGCAGCTGCACACAACATGTGAAATTCAGAAATTGCTTTCACTGTCGAAAGCTTGATCTTTGGTCATTCAAACGTTCACAAATTCACATGAGAAGTCACATGCACATCATGCCAAGATTAACATGTGCTCAACGTCATGAAGCCATTGGAATGGTTCGAGCAGGCATGAGCCAACAACAGGTGGCAGCACATGTCCAATGCCATCGTAACACGATATCTGCATTGGTCAGGCGTTAGGGAAACAGTAATGACGTCGCCGACCAACCACGTTCTGGGCGTCCCTGAGTAACGACGCCAAGACAGGACAGATGGATTCGGGTGACTCATATCAGACACAGGTTCCAGACGGCAGTGACCACGTCCCAAACCATTCCCCAGGCCTTCATTTGGAAAATTTGGGAGCCTCTATGCATCGTCGATGCACTGCTGTGTGTCACGCGCATGATGGTCATACCCGTTATTGACTTTGTGACTTTGACGTGTGACCCCCGACTCAGTTTTGAACTTCTGACGTCATCGTTACGGATATTGTTCATGTTCTTTTGACATGTTGTTGAGGCCCGATACTTCAGCTTATAAAGTGTCTACATCATGTCATCTTTTCTGTGTTGTAGTCCAATTCTGAAGGAATTGTCTGTGTGCACAGTTTCTTTAGTGGCTAGTATATTACTTATTGGTATATTTTTTGGTATTGAAGAAACATGTCAGTGTCACTTGGACATTCAATGTTTCAGGTTTCAAGTTTTCAAGGGCATCTTATGTATTGAGCTTGTTGCGGCCCAAGATAGTGGAAGACTTACAGCTTAAGGTAAATAATATTGTACAGTAATATTATAAGTTGGGGAAGATTATTGACAGATTATTGCATTGTGATACATGTGGTAATGTGTAGTGACTTTATTGTCAGAGTAATATTGAAAGTGATCACTGAATTCTAATCCAGTCGTTAACCGGTAATCTCATTGCATAAAGTCATACCTGTTAACTCTCTCGCATCTTGTGTGAGACTCGATGTCACACATTCAAGCATTACCTCTCTAAACTCTTGCATTATTGAACATTTTTTAAAAATATTTGTTTTTACAACATAACGTACTATTATACTCATGTGATTTTAGGCTAAAGATCTATTTTCCATCGAGAGACTGTTTTAAAAATATTTCGTGCTCAAGATGTCATGTAATTTTGATTTTGATTTTGATTAAATGATTTGAAGGACATAGTTTTTTGCCTTTAGGACATGCTGAAAATTATGAAATATTTGTTATTTTTTTGGTTTTATTAGTTTGGTTTTTGGCTTATAAACTAGCACCAAATGACATAAAAATCATCTTTAAATAGCCTAAAGAGCAATGTTTTCGGGAAGCGCTTTGTGCCCCCTGCACCGCCCACCAGCACATTGCCCTGGAGCTGACCAGGGGCTGTGTCCCCTGGACCTCAGCTTCTCATTGGAAGTCTCAGGGATTGACAGCTATGTAATGTTATATTTGCACATGTTCATTGTGTTCCCAACTGGTTCCCATGTCACTCTACTAACAAGTTACTAGCCATAGAGATTTTTTCTGGGTTACATCTTCTTTTTATTCTCGAGTACAACGTTTCAGGGCTAAGCTGGCCCCATCATCAGGTAAACTGAACAGTAACACCTGATGATGGGGCCAGAACAAGCCCTGAAACGTTGTACTCGAGAATAAAAAGAAGATGTAACCCAGAAAAAATCTCTATGTTCATCAAATATCACCTTCTAAAATGCCAATCAAGCATCTAAGTTACTAGCCATTTGTATTTTAAGGTACCCGTGAAGGTCCGGGTTAGGCTTGGTTGACACATATCATCGGTTCCCAATTCTGCAGATCAATGCTCATGCTGTTGATGACTGAATTGTCTGGTCCAGACTCGACTATTTACAGACCGCCGCCATATAGCTGGAATATTGCTGAGTACAGCGTAAAACTAAACTCACTCACTCACTTGTATTTAAGTAGGTAATAAAAGTGCACATGCATCTATGTGTGTTGAGCATCTATAACACATTGTAGATGTATGTTTGTGATTGTAAAAGTAGGTTTTTACTACTTTGTACCTACTTCAAGTTCCACATTGTGTAAAGTATGCATACAAGGCCATGCCAGAGAATCAGTGTTCATCAAATTGGTGTTGATAAGTATACTGAACCACAAAAGAAACGTCGCCTTTCAAAATCAAATGCAAAATTTTGTTCTTACAAGGTGGTGTTTTTCTTATGATTGTACCGTTT
Organism: Haliotis rubra; assembly: GCF_003918875.1. Lineage (NCBI taxonomy): Eukaryota > Metazoa > Mollusca > Gastropoda > Lepetellida > Haliotidae > Haliotis > Haliotis rubra. Next base: position 607,687 of record NW_025766436.1, read on the forward strand.
TGTGAACATGTTTTTCAATCTAAACTGACAATTATTACCAACATCAGTGTGTTATCTGATGAAAAAGCATATCGACCAAACGCACCAAAAAAGGCAGACATGGTAAAAAGACTCCGTATGACATTTGAAAATGAAAATGCATGTGCATGCCATGACACCCTTCCAATGAATCGAGTCCCAAACTCGCTTAAAATCATTTTTGTTTTGACACAATCAGAGGAACCAAGTCTGGGGACGATTGCAAGCTTGTCAGGCTGCATGGAGGGTAGCCAATCATTTTAATGTTCATGTTAGGACAATCTACTGACTGCAGGAGTGGTATCAGGTCACTAACAGCATCCAAGACCGTCCATGCAGTGGACGACCTTCAGTAACATCACAACGTCAAGACCGACAGATTGTGCACAACCATCTGCACGATCGCTTCCCCAGAGTGACGCAAACAGCACGCCAGACCATTGGGACTCACAACAGACCCATCAGTGCCGATACAGTGCGTCAACGTTTTCGCGGAAGAAACCTCTGTTGTCACAGATCATATCGTAGTCCTGTCCTCACTGCTCATCAGTGCCAAAACCGACCAAAATGGGCAGCTCAGTATCGAAATTGGCGTTATCGACAATGGAGAACTGTGCTTTTATCTCATGAAAGCCGATATTGTGTTTCAACAGTCGATGGCAGAGTGAGAGTATGGTGAAGGCGTGGGGGACTGTTTTCCAATGAGTGTATTGTTGAAAGAGACTGGTGGAGTGGTCCAAGCATCATGGTGTGGGGTGCAATTGGTCTGGACCAGTTTGTTGACACCATGGTGTTCCAGAATCTTGGTCCAGGATAAGAAAATGACGTGACAGCTGCTTGCTATTTTGACCAAGTCATAATAGCCCACGTTGTACCACATTTTGGGCGTTACAGAAATCACATCTACCAGCAAGACAACACATGTGCCCACACTGCCAGAGCAACATTGGACTTCCTGAGACAACATGGCATCCAAACCCAACAATAGCCTGCACTCAGTTCGGTTTTAAATCCTATAGAACACCTTGGGGTCAGGATTAAAAAAACCCTGAATGACCTCCAAACAAGGCTGACAACTGCGGCAAGACTCGATCAGGCATTTCGCAGAGTATGGACCTTAGTGCCTATGACCTTCATCAACCGGCTTATTCATTCCATGTACAGACGATGCAACGCTTTTATCGATGTCCATAGAGGCCACACATAATACTGACTTTGGGGTATCTTAATGGTACCATATTTGGTGATTTAGATTGTGTGAACTCTAATTGTGAAAATGTGTTAACCATAATTGTTTGAACTCAATCTTCCGTTTTGATTAATTAGAGTGAATTAAAGTGTGTGCTTTAAGAAACCGCTATCGGTGCGACATTTCTTTTTAGGTTCAGTATATTATTTGGTTTTCAGTATATTGTTACATTGCTAAACTAGGCACCATTTGCATAGAATTATTTTGAAGTCCAAAGGTGAAAGTTTACCTGAAACTGTGGATTGATTGTTACAGAAGTATGGTTTGAAAGTGTACCTGCGTGACCCCAGCTCTTACACTCCCCTAGCAACACCTGGTGGTCGTGATGGCACAGCCAGGTCACTGCTGCTCAGTCGAGATCAAGAGAAGAACAAACAACAGATTGCTCAGTTTTCACATAAAGATGCACAGGTACAAGTATATCCCTTTGTCATAACACTGATCGCAGCACATCTTCAAAATGTTGCATGTTATGATATCTCTGTTGCATATATCGAAGTTGATGATGTTAATCACTGGATTGTGTGGTCCTGGACACAGTCATATAACTGGAATATTATTGTGTGTGGCTATAAACAAATAAACAAACAAATGCTTCCTTGACTTGCACTCAGGCTTTCACTGAGTATGAAGAAACCCTGGATCGTATTGTGACAGCCATGGACCCTTTACTAGACAGCCCACCCTTTCCACTCACTGCATTCAGCTCCGCTTCACTCCGGGAGAAGTGGAACAGCCTACCATCAATAAGGACTCTTCTTGGAGCAGGTAAACTACCCAACTTAACCTCCTAAAGCTCTTCTCTGGATTACGTTGTGTGGGCAGGTGGCTTTGGTTTGAGCTCAGCAGTATTTTCTTCATGTTTAGGTCTGCTATTATGTTTTTCAAAGTTTTTGAACATAACAGACTGTTCTTTGGACATTCTTTAATATGGGTTTTTGTTCTCAGTGGTCAGGCCATTTGACTTAATGTATATGCACAGAGATGTTGTTCCTTCGATCTCTCCTTCACCTTGATCAGCTTCCTTCCCTGCCAGTAGAAGATATAGTCTATTCCAAGTGCCTGATTCTTGCAGGCATGTTTCTTGCAGAAGTTTGGCAATCATCATGTTTCCAACATTCCATCATCCCAACCCAAGGGCTGTCTCGTCTGGTTCAAGATTTATAACCGATTTGTCTTGCTGGTCAGACCCTAATCTCTTTTCATCCACTAGAACATGCACCAAGTAGAGCCGGGGGCTGTGGTAGGACAGCATCTTCCTGAGTGAAGCTTGCCTGGGTTGAAGAAGGCAGGTGGGCGATGATAGGGCAAGACAAAAGTCAGTACTTGTCATTATCAGAGGCATCACAGGACCCTGTAGCCTTTCACATGAATGGGTAGTCTCCATGCAGCAGGGGTTTGGGTTGAGAGTTTTCCTAGAAGAGCAAAAAGCCGAGACTGCTAAGCACTGATCCTATTGGAAGCATTTTGTTTTGAGGCACCCCGAGATGTCACTCTCCTGACTTCTGTGAGTAAGAACAATTCCTCAGTGTAAAGGCCAGGTGCTATACTTGACTGTCAGTGGCTGGTAGAAGAACACACTGTTGGGAGCTTTCCTCAAAAACTCACCAGCTTTAACAGTTTCACACAGATAACACTTTAATAGGAGCAATTTTTAATAAATATTTGACTTCTTGATGTTTCAATACACATTGCATGTAGGAAAATGGCACATTATTGTTTTCTCTAGGATGTGAGGCTCATGTATTCTAGTCTTTAGTCAAACAAAAGCTTGATTATTTTTTAGAAATCCTTGAACCCCTTGAAAATGAGATTTTTGCTTCCCTACAATTAGCAAATACCCTACATCATGTTTGTTGTACAGTTTAACCTCATTGAAAATCCTTATGGTCAAGTTACCTGAGGGGAATACCATCATACCAGGAGCTCTCTCCGTACGATGCCAGTTGAACTGCAGACCGTAAACTGTACCGCATTTGTGTTAGACATTTTGATATATGCCTCCTTTTGAAGAAGTTATCTCAACAGGTTAACACCAATATCAGCTGTTTCTTGGACAAGTTGGTTAGAAGTGTTTTAATTGTTTGTTGTAACTGTTAATTGTGATATTTTTCAGTGAAATCTTTAGGTCCAGAACTAACTGGCTTCTATGAGTTCATGACTGCACCAGCTCAGAAGGTGAGTTTGTCACCTACATTGTCCTCCTTCATCACATGTTGTTTCCCTGACAGTTCTGGTTATACAGGTAGAAAGTAGATCTAATCCTGTATTGATGGTTTTCACTGTCAGATATTGGACCGCTGGTTTGAATCGGAGCCTCTGAAGGCAACACTGGCCACAGATTCTGTCATAGGGGCGATGTTGACACCAGAGTCTCCAGGCAGTGGGTGAGATTTCCTTTTTCCCTCAAAATGTTGGTATCAAAGCTGGCTGGAGTTTGTCAGTGTTTGTTTTAAGCAGATCAAGTTAAGACCCAACTGTAGAACGATGGGGTTGGACACAAACATCACATACACATTTGTCTGGACTATAAGATCAAATTGTGCAGTAAATGAATATGATCAGCAGCTCAGTTTGAACTAGAGGTTCATCTAGAGTAGCTTGATCTAGTCGTTTTGGCCCATTTCCTGTTCATCATGGAATTACATGTTTTTTGCCATATGTTGTCATGTTCCAGGTTCCTGATGTTATGAGATATCTGTGTTGACAGTTACGTGCTTCTCCACCATGTTATGGGGGAGCTGGAGGGCATCAAGGGAGCCTGGGGCTACGTCGAGGGAGGGATGGGAGGTGTGTCTCAGGCCATAGCCAACTGTGCCACCGACCATGGTGCCAGCATCTTCTGTGATAGAGTGAGTACAGATGACCAGGGGAGGGATGGGAGGTGTGTCTCAGGCCATAGCCAACTGTGCCACAGACCATGGTGTCAGCATCTTCTGTGACAGAGTGAGTACAGATGACCAGGGGAGGGATGGGAGGTGTGTCTCGGGCCATAGATAACTGTGCCACCGACCATGGTGCCAGCATCTTCTGTGATAGAGTGAGTCGAGATGACGTGGGGAGGGATGGGAGGTGTGTCTCAGGCCATAGATAACTGTGCCACCGACCATGGTGCCAGCATCTTCTGTGACAGAGTGAGTACAGATGACCAGGGAGGGATGGGAGGTGTGTCTCAGGCCATAGATAACTGTGCCACCAACCATGGTGCCAGCACCTTCTGTGACAGAGTGAGTACAGATGACCAGGGAGGGATGGGAGGTGTGTCTCAGGCCATAGATAACTGTGCCACAGACCATGGTGCCAGCATCTTCTGTGACAGAGTGAGTACAGATGACCAGGGGAGGGATGGGAGGTGTGTCTCGGGCCATAGATAACTGTGCCACCAACCATGGTGCCAGCATCTTCTGTGACAGAGTGAGTACAGATGACCAGGGAGGGATGGGAGGAGTGCAGATGTGTCTGGGAGGCCATAGATAACTGTGCCACCGACCATGGTGCCAGCATCTTCTGTGACAGAGTGAGTACAGATGACCAACAGGGATGGGAGGTGTGTCTCGGGCCATAGATAACTGTGCCACCGACCATGGTGCCAGCATCTTCTGTGACAGAGTGAGTACAGATGACCAGGGGAGGGATGGGAGGTGTGTCTCAGGCCATAGATAACTGTGCCACCGACCATGGTGCCAGCATCTTCTGTGACAGAGTGAGTACAGATGACTAGGGGAGGGATGGGAGGTGTGTCTCGGGCCATAGATAACTGTGCCACCAACCATGGTGCCAGCATCTTCTGTGACAGAGTGAGTACAGATGACCAGGGGAGGGATGGGAGGTGTGTCTCAGGCCATAGATAACTGTGCCACCGACCATGGTGCCAGCATCTTCTGTGACAGAGTGAGTACAGATGACTAGACCGAGGAGGATGGGAGGTGTGTCTCAGGCCATAGCCAACTGTGCCACCGACCATGGTGCCAGCATCTTCTGTGACAGAGTGAGTACAGATGACCAGGGGAGGGATGGGAGGTGTGTCTCAGGCCATAGATAACTGTGCCACCAACCATGGTGCCAGCATCTTCTGTGACAGAGTGAGTACAGATGACCAGGGGAGGGATGGGAGGTGTGTCTCAGGCCATAGATAACTGTGCCACCGACCATGGTGCCAGCATCTTCTGTGACAGAGTGAGTACAGATGACCAGGGAGGGATGGGAGGTGTGTCTCAGGCCATAGATAACTGTGCCACCGACCATGGTGCCAGCATCTTCTGTGACAGAGTGAGTACAGATGACCAGGGGAGGGATGGGAGGTGTGTCTCAGGCCATAGATAACTGTGCCACCAACCATGGTGCCAGCATCTTCTGTGACAGAGTGAGTACAGATGACCAGGGAGGGATGGGAGGTGTGTCTCAGGCCATAGATAACTGTGCCACCGACCATGGTGCCAGCATCTTCTGTGACAGAGTGAGTACAGATGACCAGGGAGGGATGGGAGGTGTGTCTCAGGCCATAGATAACTGTGCCACCAACCATGGTGCCAGCATCTTCTGTGACAGAGTGAGAGTACAGATGATGACCAGAGGGAGGGAGGGATGGGAGGTGTGTCTCAGGCCATAGATAACTGTGCCACCACCATGGTGCCAGCATCTTCTGTGACAGAGTGAGTACAGATGACCAGGGGAGGGATGGGAGGTGTGTCTCAGGCCATAGATAACTGTGCCACCGACCATGGTGCCAGCATCTTCTGTGACAGAGTGAGTACAGATGACGTGGGGAGGGATGGGAGGTGTGTCTCAGGCCATAGATAACTGTGCCACCGACCATGGTGCCAGCATCTTCTGTGACAGAGTGAGTACAGATGATCAGATCAGGGGAGGGATGGGAGGTGTGTCTCAGGCCATAGATAACTGTGCCACCGACCATGGTGCCAGCATCTTCTGTGACAGAGTGAGTACAGATGACCAGGGAGGGATGGGAGGTGTGTCTCAGGCCATAGATAACTGTGCCACCGACCATGGTGCCAGCATCTTCTGTGACAGAGTGAGTACAGATGACCAGGGGAGGGATGGGAGGTGTGTCTCAGGCCATAGATAACTGTGCCACCGACCATGGTGCCAGCATCTTCTGTGACAGAGTGAGTACAGATGACCAGGGAGGGATGGGAGGTGTGTCTCAGGCCATAGATAACTGTGCCACCGACCATGGTGCCAGCATCTTCTGTGATAGAGTGAGTACAGATGACCAGGGAGGGATGGGAGGTGTGTCTCAGGCCATAGATAACTGTGCCACCGACCATGGTGCTGGCATCTTCTGTGACAGAGTGAGTACAGATGACCACAGGGATGGGAGGTGTGTCTCGGGCCATAGATAACTGTGCCACCAACCATGGTGCCAGCATCTTCTGTGACAGAGTGAGTACAGATGACCAGGGGAGGGATGGGAGGTGTGTCTCAGGCCATAGATAACTGTGCCACCGACCATGGTGCCAGCATCTTCTGTGACAGAGTGAGTACAGATGACAACAGGGATGGGAGGTGTGTCTCGGGCCATAGATAACTGTGCCACCGACCATGGTGCCAGCATCTTCTGTGACAGAGTGAGTACAGATGACCAGGGGAGGGATGGGAGGTGTGTCTCAGGCCATAGATAACTGTGCCACCGACCATGGTGCCAGCATCCTCTGTGACAGAGTGAGTACAGATGACGTTGGGAGGGATGGGAGGTGTGTCTCGGGCCATAGATAACTGTGCCACCAACCAGGTGCAAGCATCTTCTGTGACAGAGTGAGTACAGATGACCAGGGGAGGGATGGGAGGTGTGTCTCAGGCCATAGCCAACTGTGCCACCGACCATGGTGCCAGCATCTTCTGTGATAGAGTGAGTACAGATGACTAGAGGAGGGATGGGAGGTGTGTCTCAGAACATAGCCAACTGTGCCACCGACCATGGTGCCAGCAACTTCTGTGACAGAGTGAGTACAGATGACCAGGGGAGGGATGGGAGGTGTGTCTCAGGCCATAGATAACTGTGCCACCAACCATGGTGCCAGCATCTTCTGTGACAGAGTGAGTACAGATGACTAGGGGAGGGATGGGAGGTGTGTCTCAGGCCATAGATAACTGTGCCACCGACCATGGTGCCAGCATCTTCTGTGACAGAGTGAGTACAGATGACCAGGGGAGGGATGGGAGGTGTGTCTCAGGCCATAGATAACTGTGCCACCGACCATGGTGCAAGCATCTTCTGTGACAGAGTGAGTACAGATGACCAGGGGAGGGATGGGAGGTGTGTCTCAGGCCATAGATAACTGTGCCACCAACCATGGTGCCAGCATCTTCTGTGACAGAGTGAGTCGAGATGACCAGGGGAGGGATGGGAGGTGTGTCTCAGGCCATAGATAACTGTGCCACCGACCATGGTGCCAGCATCTTCTGTGACAGAGTGAGTACAGATGACGTGGGGAGGGATGGGAGGTGTGTCTCAGGCCATAGATAACTGTGCCACCAACCATGGTGCCAGCATCTTCTGTGACAGAGTGAGTACAGATGACCAGATCAGGGATGGGAGGGTGTGTCTCAGGCCATAGATAACTGTGCCACCGACCATGGTGCCAGCATCTTCTGTGACAGAGTGAGTACAGATGACCAGGGGAGGGATGGGAGGTGTGTTTCAGGCCATAGATATCTGTGCCACCGACCATGGTGCCAGCATCTTCTCTGACAGAGTGAGTACAGATGACGTGGGAGGGAGGGATGGGAGATGTGTCTCAGGCCATAGATAACTGTGCCACCGACCATGGTGCCAGCATCTTCTGTGACAGAGTGAGTACAGATGATCAGATCAGGGAGGGATGGGAGGTGTGTCTCAGGCCATAGATAACTGTGCCACCGACCATGGTGCCAGCATCTTCTTTGATAGAGTGAGTACAGATGACCAGGGGAGGGATGGGAGGTGTGTCTCAGGCCATAGATAACTAACTGTGCCACCAGATGACCATGGTGCCAGCATCTTGATAGAGACAGAGTGAGTACAGATGACCAGGGGAGGGATGGGAGGTGTGTCTCAGGCCATAGATAACTGTGCCACCGACCATGGTGCCAGCATCTTCTGTGATAGAGTGAGTCGAGATGACTGGAGGGGATGGGAGGTGTGTCTCAGGGCCATAGATAACTGTGCCACCGACCATGGTGCCAGCATCTTCTGTGACAGAGTGAGTACAGATGACCAGGGGAGGGATGGGAGGTGTGTGTCTCAGGCCATAGATAACTGTGCCACCGACCATGGTGCCAGCATCTTCTGTGACAGAGTGAGTACAGATGACCAGGGGAGGGATGGGAGGTGTGTCTCAGGCCATAGATAACTGTGCCACAGACCATGGTGCCAGCATCTTCTGTGACAGAGTGAGTACAGATGACCAGGGGAGGGATGGGAGGTGTGTCTCAGGCCATAGATAACTGTGCCACCGACCATGGTGCCAGCATCTTCTGTGACAGAGTGAGTACAGATGACTAGGGGAGGGATGGGAGGTGTGTCTCAGGCCATAGATAACTGTGCCACCGACCATGGTGCCAGCATCTTCTGTGACAGAGTGAGTACAGATGACCAGGGGAGGGATGGGAGGTGTGTCTCAGGCCATAGCCAACTGTGCCACAGACCATGGTGTCAGCATCTTCTGTGACAGAGTGAGTACAGATGACCAGGGGAGGGATGGGAGGTGTGTCTCAGGCCATAGATAACTGTGCCACCGACCATGGTGCCAGCATCTTCTGTGACAGAGTGAGTACAGATGACCAGGGGAGGATGGGAGGTGTGTCTCAGGCCATAGATAACTGTGCCACCAACCATGGTGCCAGCATCTTCTGTGACAGAGTGAGTACAGATGACCAGGGGAGGGATGGGAGGTGTGTCTCAGGCCATAGATAACTGTGCCACCGACCATGGTGCCAGCATCTTCTGTGACAGAGTGAGTACAGATGACCAGGGGAGGGATGGGAGGTGTGTCTCAGGCCATAGATAACTGTGCCACCGACCATGGTGCCAGCATCTTCTGTGACAGAGTGAGTACAGATGACCAGGGGAGGGATGGGAGGTGTGTCTCAGGCCATAGATAACTGTGCCACCGACCATGGTGCCAGCATCTTCTGTGACAGAGTGAGTACAGATGACTAGGGGAGGGATGGGAGGTGTGTCTCAGGCCAACATAGCTGTAACTGTGCCACCGACCATGGTGCCAGCATCTTCTGTGACAGAGTGAGTACAGATGACCAGGGGAGGGATGGGAGGTGTGTCTCAGGCCATAGATAACTGTGCCACCGACCATGGTGCCAGCATCTTCTGTGACAGAGTGAGTACAGATGACCAGGGGAGGGATGGATGGGAGGTGTGTCTCAGGCCATAGATAACTGTGCCACCGACCATGGTGCCAGCATCTTCTGTGACAGAGTGAGTACAGATGACCAGGGAGGGATGGGAGGTGTGTCTCAGGCCATAGATAACTGTGCCACCAACCATGGTGCCAGCATCTTCTGTGACAGAGTGAGTACAGATGACCAGGGAGGGATGGGAGGTGTGTCTCAGGCCATAGATAACTGTGCCACCGACCATGGTGCCAGCATCTTCTGTGACAGAGTGAGTACAGATGACCAGGGGGAGGGGATGGGAGGTGTGTCTCAGGCCATAGATAACTGTGCCACCGACCATGGTGCACAGCATCTGACAGAGTGAGTACAGATGACCAGGGGAGGGATGGGAGGTGTGTCTCAGGCCATAGATAACTGTGCCACCGACCATGGTGCCCAGCATCTTCTGTGACAGAGTGAGTACAGATGACCAGGGGGGAGGGTGTGTCTCAGGCCATGGATAACTGTGCCACCGACCATGGTGCCAGCATCTTCTGTGACAGAGTGAGTACAGATGACCAGGATGGGAGGGATCAGGATAGATAACTGTGCCACCCGACCATGGTGCCAGCATCTTCTGTGCCATGAGTACAGATGACTAGAGGAGGGATGGGAGGTGTGTCTCAGGCCATAGCCACCATGGTGCCAAGCATCTTCTGTGACAGAGTGAGTACAGATGACTGACAGGGATGGGAGGTGTGTCTCAGGCCATAGATGTGCCACCCCATGGTGCCAGCATCTTCTGTGACAGAGTGAGTATGGGAGGGATGGGATGTGTCTCAGGCCATCTTCTGTGAGATAGCACACCAGGAGGATGTGCCACCATACCATGGTGCCAGCATCTTCTGTGACAGAGTGAGTACAGATGACGTAGGGGAGGGATGGGAGGTGTGTCTCAGGCCATAGATAACTGTGCCACCGACCATGGTGCAAGCATCTTCTGTGACAGAGTGAAGGTGTGTCTCAGGCCATACAGATGACCAGGGGAGGGATGGGAGGTGTGTCTCAGGCCATAGATAACTGTGCCACCGACCATGGTGCCAGCATCTTCTGTGACAGAGTGAGTACAGATGACCAGGGAGGGATGGGAGGTGTGTCTCAGGCCATAGATAACTGTGCCACCGACCATGGTGCCAGCATCTTCTGTGACAGAGTGAGTACAGATGACCAGGGAGGGATGGGAGGTGTGTCTCAGGGCCATAGATAACTGTGCCACCAACCATGGTGCCAGCATCTTCTGTGACAGAGTGAGTACAGATGACCAGGGGAGGATGGGAGGTGTGTCTCAGGCCATAGATAACTGTGCCACCGACCATGGTGCCAGCATCTTCTGTGACAGAGTGAGTACAGATGACGTGGGGAGGGATGGGAGGTGTGTCTCAGGCCATAGATAACTGTGCCACCACCGACCATGGTGCCACCGACCATGGTGCCAGCATCTTCTGTGACAGAGTGAGTACAGATGACCAGGGGAGGGATGGGAGGTGTGTCTCAGGCCATAGATAACTGTGCCACCGACCATGGTGCCAGCATCTTCTGTGACAGAGTGAGTACAGATGACCAGGGGAGGGATGGGAGGTGTGTCTCAGGCCATAGATAACTGTGCCACAGACCATGGTGCCAGCATCTTCTGTGACAGAGTGAGTACAGATGACCAGGGAGGGATGGGAGGTGTGTCTCAGGCCATAGATAACTGTGCCACCGACCATGGTGCCAGCATCTTCTGTGACAGAGTGAGTACAGATGACCAGGGAGGGATGGGAGGTGTGTCTCAGGCCATAGATAACTGTGCCACCGACCATGGTGCCAGCATCTTCTGTGACAGAGTGAGTACAGATGACCAGGGAGGGATGGGAGGTGTGTCTCAGGCCATAGATAACTGTGCCACCGACCATGGTGCCAGCATCTTCTGTGACAGAGTGAGTACAGATGACAAGGGGAGGGATGGGAGGTGTGTCTCAGGCCATAGATAACTGTGCCACCGACCATGGTGCCAGCATCTTCTGTGACAGAGTGAGTACAGATGACCAGGGGGAGGGATGGGAGGTGTGTCTCAGGCCATAGATAACTGTGCCACCGACCATGGTGCCAGCATCTTCTGTGACAGAGTGAGTACAGATGACGTTGGGAGGGATGGGAGGTGTGTCTCAGGCCATAGATAACTGTGCCACCAACCATGGTGCCAGCATCTTCTGTGACAGAGTGAGTACAGATGACCAGGGGAGGGATGGGAGGTGTGTCTCAGGCCATAGCCAACTGTGCCACCGACCATGGTGCCAGCATCTTCTGTGACAGAGTGAGTACAGATGACCAGGGGAGGGATGGGAGGTGTGTCTCAGGCCATAGATAACTGTGCCACCGACCATGGTGCCAGCATCTTCTGTGACAGAGTGAGTACAGATGACCAGGGAGGGATGGGAGGTGTGTCTCAGGCCATAGATAACTGTGCCACCAACCATGGTGCCAGCATCTTCTGTGACAGAGTGAGTACAGATGACCAGGGGAGGGATGGGAGGTGTGTCTCAGGCCATAGATAACTGTGCCACCGACCATGGTGCCAGCATCTTCTGTGACAGAGTGAGTACAGATGACCAGGGGAGGGATGGGAGGTGTGTCTCAGGCCATAGATAACTGTGCCACCAACCATGGTGCCAGCATCTTCTGTGACAGAGTGAGTACAGATGACCAGGGGAGGGATGGGAGGTGTGTCTCAGGCCATAGATAACTGTGCCACCGACCATGGTGCCAGCATCTTCTGTGACAGAGTGAGTACAGATGACCAGGGAGGGATGGGAGGTGTGTCTCAGGCCATAGATAACTGTGCCACCGACCATGGTGCCAGCATCTTCTGTGACAGAGTGAGTACAGATGACCAGATCAGGGAGGGATGGGAGGTGTGTCTCAGGCCATAGATAACTGTGCCACCAACCATGGTGCCAGCATCTTCTGTGACAGAGTGAGTACAGATGACCAGGGGAGGGATGGGAGGTGTGTCTCAGGCCATAGATAACTGTGCCACCGACCATGGTGCCAGCATCTTCTGTGACAGAGTGAGTACAGATGACCAGGGATGGGGGATGGGAGGTGTGTCTCAGGCCATAGATAACTGTGCCACATGACCAGACCATGGTGCCAGCATCTTCTGTGACAGAGTGAGTACAGATGACCAGGGAGGGATGGGAGGTGTGTCTCAGGCCATAGATAACTGTGCCACAGACCATGGTGCAGCATCTTCTGTGACAGAGTGAGTACAGATGACGTGGGGAGGGATGGGAGGTGTGTCTCAGGCCATAGATAACTGTGCCACCGACCATGGTGCCAGCATCTTCTGTGACAGAGTGAGTACAGATGACCAGGGGAGGGATGGGAGGTGTGTCTCAGGCCATAGATAACTGTGCCACCGACCATGGTGCCAGCATCTTCTGTGACAGAGTGAGTACAGATGACCAGGGGAGGGATGGGAGGTGTGTCTCAGGCCATAGATAACTGTGCCACCGACCATGGTGCCAGCATCTTCTGTGACAGAGTGAGTACAGATGACCAGGGGAGGGATGGGAGGTGTGTCTCAGGCCATAGATAACTGTGCCACCGACCATGGTGCCAGCATCTTCTGTGACAGAGTGAGTACAGATGACCAGGGAGGGATGGGAGGTGTGTCTCAGGCCATAGATAACTGTGCCACCAACCATGGTGCCAGCATCTTCTGTGACAGAGTGAGTACAGATGACCAGGGAGGGATGGGAGGTGTGTCTCAGGCCATAGATAACTGTGCCACCGACCATGGTGCCAGCATCTTCTGTGACAGAGTGAGTACAGATGACCAGGGGAGGGATGGGAGGTGTGTCTCAGGCCATAGATAACTGTGCCACCGACCATGGTGCCAGCATCTTCTGTGACAGAGTGAGTACAGATGATCCAGGGAGGGATGGGAGGTGTGTCTCAGGCCATAGATAACTGTGCCACCGACCATGGTGCCAGCATCTTCTGTGACAGAGTGAGTACAGATGACCAGGGAGGGATGGGAGGTGTGTCTCAGGCCATAGATAACTGTGCCACCGACCATGGTGCCAGCATCTTCTGTGACAGAGTGAGTACAGATGACCAGGGAGGGATGGGAGGTGTGTCTCAGGCCATAGATAACTGTGCCACCGACCATGGTGCCAGCATCTTCTGTGACAGAGTGAGTACAGATGACCAGGGGAGGGATGGGAGGTGTGTCTCAGGCCATAGATAACTGTGCCACCGACCATGGTGCCAGCATCTTCTGTGACAGAGTGAGTACAGATGACCAGGGAGGGATGGGAGGTGTGTCTCAGGCCATAGATAACTGTGCCACCGACCATGGTGCCAGCATCTTCTGTGACAGAGTGAGTACAGATGACGTGGGGAGGGATGGGAGGTGTGTCTCAGGCCATAGATAACTGTGCCACCGACCATGGTGCCAGCATCTTCTGTGACAGAGTGAGTACAGATGATCAGATCAGGGGAGGGATGGGAGGTGTGTCTCGGGCCATAGATAACTGTGCCACCGACCATGGTGCCAGCATCTTCTTTGATAGAGTGAGTACAGATGACCAGGGGAGGGATGGGAGGTGTGTCTCAGGCCATAGATAACTGTGCCACCGACCATGGTGCCAGCATCTTCTGTGACAGAGTGAGTACAGATGACCAGGGGAGGGATGGGAGGTGTGTCTCAGGCCATAGATAACTGTGCCACCGACCATGGTGCCAGCATCTTCTGTGACAGAGTGAGTACAGATGACCAGGGGAGGGATGGGAGGTGTGTCTCAGGCCATAGATAACTGTGCCACCAACCATGGTGCCAGCATCTTCTGTGACAGAGTGAGTACAGATGACCAGGGGAGGGATGGGAGGTGTGTCTCAGGCCATAGATAACTGTGCCACCAACCATGGTGCCAGCATCTTCTGTGACAGAGTGAGTACAGATGACCAGGGAGGGATGGGAGGTGTGTCTCAGGCCATAGATAACTGTGCCACCGACCATGGTGCCAGCATCTTCTGTGACAGAGTGAGTACAGATGACCAGGGGGGAGGGATGGGAGGTGTGTCTCAGGCCATAGATAACTGTGCCACCACCCATGGTGCCAGCATCTTCTGTGACAGAGTGAGTACAGATGACCAGGGAGGGATGGGAGGTGTGTCTCAGGCCATAGATAACTGTGCCACCGACCATGGTGCCAGCATCTTCTGTGACAGAGTGAGTACAGATGACGTGGGAGGGATGGGAGGTGTGTCTCAGGCCATAGATAACTGTGCCACCGACCATGGTGCCAGCATCTTCTGTGACAGAGTGAGTACAGATGACCAGGGGAGGGATGGGAGGTGTGTCTCAGGCCATAGATAACTGTGCCACCGACCATGGTGCCAGCATCTTCTGTGACAGAGTGAGTACAGATGACCAGGGGAGGGATGGGAGGTGTGTCTCAGGCCATAGATAACTGTGCCACCGACCATGGTGCCAGCATCTTCTGTGACAGAGTGAGTACAGATGACCAGGGGAGGGATGGGAGGTGTGTCTCAGGCCATAGATAACTGTGCCACAGACCATGGTGCCAGCATCTTCTGTGACAGAGTGAGTACAGATGACCAGGGGATGGGAGGGGATGTGTGTCTCAGGCCATAGATAACTGTGCCACCGACCATGGTGCCAGCATCTTCTGTGACAGAGTGAGTACAGATGATGACCAGGGGGGATGGGAGGTGTGTCTCAGGCCATAGATAACTGTGCCACCGACCATGGTGCCAGCATCTTCTGTGACAGAGTGAGTACAGATGACCAGGGGAGGGATGGGAGGTGTGTCTCAGGCCATAGATAACTGTGCCACCGACCATGGTGCCAGCATCTCTCTGTGACAGAGTGAGTACAGATGACGTGGGGAGGGATGGGAGGTGTGTCTCAGGCCATAGATAACTGTGCCACCGACCATGGTGCCAGCATCTTCTGTGACAGAGTGAGTACAGATGATCAGATCAGGGGAGGGATGGGAGGTGTGTCTCAGGCCATAGATAACTGTGCCACCGACCATGGTGCCAGCATCTTCTGTGATAGAGTGAGTACAGATGACCAGGGGAGGGATGGGAGGTGTGTTTCAGGCCATAGATATCTGTGCCACCGACCATGGTGCCAGCATCTTCTGTGACAGAGTGAGTACAGATGACGTGGGGAGGGATGGGAGGTGTGTCTCAGGCCATAGATAACTGTGCCACCGACCATGGTGCCAGCATCTTCTGTGACAGAGTGAGTACAGATGATCAGATCAGGGGAGGGATGGGAGGTGTGTCTCGGGCCATAGATAACTGTGCCACCGACCATGGTGCCAGCATCTTCTGTGACAGAGTGAGTACAGATGACCAGGGGAGGGATGGGAGGTGTGTCTCAGGCCATAGATAACTGTGCCACCGACCATGGTGCCAGCATCTTCTGTGACAGAGTGAGTACAGATGACCAGGGGAGGGATGGGAGGTGTGTCTCAGGCCATAGCCAACTGTGCCACCGACCATGGTGCCAGCATCTTCTGTGACAGAGTGAGTACAGATGATCAGATCAGGGGAGGGATGGGAGGTGTGTCTCGGGCCATAGATAACTGTGCCACCAACCATGGTGCCAGCATCTTCTGTGACAGAGTGAGTACAGATGACGTGGGGAGGGATGGGAGGTGTGTCTCAGGCCATAGATAACTGTGCCACCGACCATGGTGCCAGCATCTTCTGTGACAGAGTGAGTACAGATGACCAGGGGAGGGATGGGAGGTGTGTCTCAGGCCATAGCCAACTGTGCCACAGACCATGGTGTCAGCATCTTCTGTGACAGAGTGAGTACAGATGACCAGGGGAGGGATGGGAGGTGTGTCTCAGGCCATAGCCAACTGTGCCACAGACCATGGTGTCAGCATCTTCTGTGACAGAGTGAGTACAGATGACGTGGGGAGGGATGGGAGGTGTGTCTCAGGCCATAGATAACTGTGCCACCGACCATGGTGGCAGCATCTTCTGTGACAGAGTGAGTACAGATGATCAGATCAGGGGAGGGATGGGAGGTGTGTCTCGGGCCATAGATAACTGTGCCACCGACCATGGTGCCAGCATCTTCTTTGATAGAGTGAGTACAGATGACCAGGGGAGGGATGGGAGGTGTGTTTCAGGCCATAGATATCTGTGCCACCGACCATGGTGCCAGCATCTTCTCTGACAGAGTGAGTACAGATGACGTGGGGAGGGATGGGAGGTGTGTCTCAGGCCATAGATAACTGTGCCACCGACCATGGTGCAAGCATCTTCTGTGACAGAGTGAGTACAGATGACCAGGGGAGGGATGGGAGGTGTGTCTCAGGCCATAGATAACTGTGCCACCAACCATGGTGCCAGCATCTTCTGTGACAGAGTGAGTACAGATGACCAGGGGAGGGATGGGAGGTGTGTCTCAGGCCATAGATAACTGTGCCACCAACCATGGTGCCAGCATCTTCTGTGACAGAGTGAGTACAGATGACGTGGGGAGGGATGGGAGGTGTGTCTCAGGCCATAGATAACTGTGCCACCGACCATGGTGCAAGCATCTTCTGTGACAGAGTGAGTACAGATGACCAGGGGAGGGATGGGAGGTGTGTCTCAGGCCATAGATAACTGTGCCACCAACCATGGTGCCAGCATCTTCTGTGACAGAGTGAGTACAGATGACCAGGGGAGGGATGGGAGGTGTGTCTCAGGCCATAGATAACTGTGCCACCGACCATGGTGCGGGCATCTTCTTTGACAGAGTGAGTACAGATGACGTGGGGAGGGATGGGAGGTGTGTCTCAGGCCATAGATAACTGTGCCACCGACCATGGTGCCAGCATCTTCTGTGACAGAGTGAGTACAGATGATCAGATCAGGGGAGGGATGGGAGGTGTGTCTCAGGCCATAGATAACTGTGCCACCGACCATGGTGCCAGCATCTTCTGTGACAGAGTGAGTACAGATGACCAGGGGAGGGATGGGAGGTGTGTCTCAGGCCATAGATAACTGTGCCACCGACCATGGTGCCAGCATCTTCTGTGACAGAGTGAGTACAGATGACCAGGGGAGGGATGGGAGGTGTGTCTCAGGCCATAGCCAACTGTGCCACAGACCATGGTGTCAGCATCTTCTGTGACAGAGTGAGTACAGATGACCAGGGAGGGATGGGAGGTGTGTCTCAGGCCATAGATAACTGTGCCACAGACCATGGTGCCAGCATCTTCTGTGACAGAGTGAGTACAGATGACCAGGGGAGGGATGGGAGGTGTGTCTCAGGCCATAGATAACTGTGCCACCGACCATGGTGCCAGCATCTTCTGTGACAGAGTGAGTACAGATGACGTGGGGAGGGATGGGAGGGAGGTGTGTCTCAGGCCATAGATAACTGTGCCACCGACCATGGTGCCAGCATCTTCTGTGACAGAGTGAGTACAGATGATCAGATCAGGGGAGGGATGGGAGGTGTGTCTCAGGCCATAGATAACTGTGCCACCGACCATGGTGCCAGCATCTTCTGTGACAGAGTGAGTACAGATGACCAGGGGAGGGATGGGAGGTGTGTCTCAGGCCATAGATAACTGTGCCACCGACCATGGTGCCAGCATCTTCTGTGACAGAGTGAGTACAGATGACCAGGGGAGGGATGGGAGGTGTGTCTCAGGCCATAGATAACTGTGCCACCAACCATGGTGCCAGCATCTTCTGTGACAGAGTGAGTACAGATGACCAGGGAGGGATGGGAGGTGTGTCTCAGGCCATAGATAACTGTGCCACCGACCATGGTGCCAGCATCTTCTGTGACAGAGTGAGTACAGATGACCAGGGGAGGGATGGGAGGTGTGTCTCAGGCCATAGATAACTGTGCCACCGACCATGGTGCCAGCATCTTCTGTGACAGAGTGAGTACAGATGACCAGGGGAGGGATGGGAGGTGGTGTGTCTCAGGCCATAGATAACTGTGCCACCGACCATGGTGCCAGCATCTTCTGTGACAGAGTGAGTACAGATGACCAGGGAGGGATGGGAGGTGTGTCTCAGGCCATAGATAACTGTGCCACCGACCATGGTGCCAGCATCTTCTGTGACAGAGTGAGTACAGATGACCAGGGGAGGGATGGGAGGTGTGTCTCAGGCCATAGATAACTGTGCCACCGACCATGGTGCCAGCATCTTCTGTGACAGAGTGAGTACAGATGACCAGGGGAGGGATGGGAGGTGTGTCTCAGGCCATAGATAACTGTGCCACCGACCATGGTGCCAGCATCTTCTGTGATAGAGTGAGTACAGATGACTAGGGGAGGGATGGGAGGTGTGTCTCAGGCCATAGATAACTGTGCCACCGACCATGGTGCCAGCATCTTCTGTGACAGAGTGAGTGCATATGACCAAGGGAGGGATGGGAGGTGTGTCTCAGGCCATAGATAACTGTGCCACCGACCATGGTGCCAGCATCTTCTGTGACAGAGTGAGTACAGATGACTAGGGGAGGGATGGGAGGTGTGTCTCAGGCCATAGCCAACTGTGCCACCGACCATGGTGCCAGCATCTTCTGTGATAGAGTGAGTACAGATGACCAGGGGAGGGATGGGAGGTGTGTCTCAGGCCATAGCCAACTGTGCCACCGACCATGGTGCCAGCATCTTCTGTGACAGAGTGAGTACAGATGACCAGGGGAGGGATGGGAGGTGTGTCTCAGGCCATAGATAACTGTGCCACCGACCATGGTGCCAGCATCTTCTGTGACAGAGTGAGTGCATATGACCAGGGGAGGGATGGGAGGTGTGTCTCAGGCCATAGCCAACTGTGCCACTGACCATGGTGCCAGCATCTTCTGTGATAGAGTGAGTGCATATGACCAGGGGAGGGATGGGAGGTGTGTCTCAGGCCATAGCCAACTGTGCCACCGACCATGGTGCCAGCATCTTCTGTGACAGAGTGAGTACAGATGACCAGGGGAGGGATGGGAGGTGTGTCTCGGGCCATAGATAACTGTGCCACCGACCATGGTGCCAGCATCTTCTGTGATAGAGTGAGTCGAGATGACCAGGGGAGGGATGGGAGATGTGTCTCAGGCCATTGATAACTGTGACATGAATCATGATTGGCTGTTATCAATGCATTGTTGATTATTCATTTACATCAGTGTCCTAAGTAATATTGTTAAAGGTCACATGCAACGTAAAACACAACTTTGCAGATTCTTACCGAAACAAATCGTCAAAAATGCAAATTCAACTTATAAAGTTGAAAAATAACGCGATGAAAAAAAACGAGCGAAATCGGAGTTCAAACGTTTCACTAATTTTCCCCCGAATTTTCTGGGGAAAACGGGTTTCAACAGCTGGGCTGCGCTCATAGCACGTGCGCAGTGAAATAGGTTCGCGCAGCTTGGAAGCGGGTTGAATACTCCGGTGAAGGCTTTGGTGTGAGCTATTTTTCTAATGTTTTGTTGATATCTCACAGGCGCGAGCTTTTTATATGTTATGACAGTAAATTAACTGTTTGTATAATTTCATTTGTCTATTTCACCACACGTTCTTCTTACCGAGTCACTTTGTCAGTTCGATACTTGAAAGCAATGTCATTATTTAGAATTTCTAAGTGAGATATAGATATGTGGTTGTCACAGACAAAACTCAATGTCTTGTTTTATTGACACCTGTGTGTCTGCTGCCTGTCTGCTAATGACAATATTCAATACACAGCTGCTATCACTGACCTGCAATTTGAACTTAACACCAATCAGGCTATACACCATAAACAAAATGCATTGATTTATAGCCCGAGTTCGGTCTCTGTCACATTATGTAATTACACAGACAGGCAGGTGTGATACTTGAACACATGACATGTTATGATGTCTGTTGATTGTAAAATGTTATACACAAAAAATGAGCATGTATTTACAAAACCCAACATCTCTATATATACACACACAATGAGCCGTGAGGGCATCTGCAAATGAACCAGCCGTTACACTTGAGTGCACACCCACCCGCTCTGACTGGGTTCGGTATCCCGGCTGCTTCGTTTCTTGGGAAGTAAACCCAAGTACACAATATTGCACTTTTGATTTGCGATTGTACGCTTATAATTTTGTTTATATGTTTTTTCACAACCAGCAATGTATATTATATGTCATGAATAAGTGATAATTGTGTTTTAATTATGTTTGATGTTTTGGTTGCATGTGACCTTTAAGGAAAAGTATTGACAGTCTCTGTATGTCAAAGCATGGGAGACAATATCATTGAGAAATTTGTAATTGTTTTTATCCCCCGCAACACGTTTTGCACGCGCTCTGTCCATGCGTGCTTGCGTCCGTCCATCCGTTCATGCACATTCATCTTTTCCGGAGCAGAACTTCAAAACCATTCACTACTTCTTCACCAAACTTGGCACATAGATAGATCTGGTGGTGTACTGGTGCCTTTTGGTAGTTTGGGATTTCTGTGTAAAATGGTTTTTTTTGCGTTTCCATGGCAACACGTTTGACTTTGAAATTGGTGGTTGTGCTCTTTTCCAGACAATACTTTGAAAAGGGTCGCTATTTTTTTACCAAACTTTCCACATAGATAGGTCTGGTGGTATACTTGTGCCTTTTGGTAGTTTTGGAATTCTGAATAATTTATTTTTTTTCAATACACACCTTCCACTTTGCCATATACACACCAATACATTTGACATAATCATAACTAGTAGACATATTCATGAAGAGTATTTTGCCATTGCGGGGATATTGATGACTTTGTCTTCTTGTTTGTAATGTTATTCCATTTCATTTGCAAACCAATATCAATCTGGAAATTATTACCAATGCTACCACTGACCACTGGAGTATACTAGTATGATACTGTGTTGCCTGCAGCCTGTGAGCAATGTGCTGACTAGTGGTGAGAGATGCCATGGTGTGGTGCTGGTCGATGGCACTGAAATCAGGAGCAAGGTGGTGCTGTCTAACGCTACCCCGTCAGTAACATTCCTTGACCTGGTCAAGCCGGTGAGTCATCCTTCCATTTCAATAATGAAATAAGAGACAAACAGAAATGCCATAATATGTATAGCTCACCTGTCACAAGAGCCCCTACAAGCTACAATAGATCACTTTTGTTGAAAAATGGCATTGATAAATCAGGCACTTTTCATATTGTAAACATCCTTTCTTAATGGAGCCCAGATAATGAAGCATACAACTTTATGGCTGACAACTTCTTGTTTATTGCATAGAGCAACATTAGTACCAGTGTAAGAATCTACACCGTAATGTCGCTCTGTACAATAAACAAGAAGTTGTCAGCCATAAGGTGGTACATGCTTCATTATTGACTCACCAACTTCTAAAATTCCAGTCGAACAATTGGAACCCAGATATTCCATAACTGAAAGGAAGCCACGTTAAGTTGTTAAAATTAACAAGTCAGTCAGATGTTGGGAGCTGTCTTTTGAAAAAACAAAACATGGGTACACCTTTTCGGCATCAGTGAAAGTCTTGGTATGGTGAATATTTTACAAACATATTAGGAAAAAACAAACAGTGAATTGCTATAAATTTGTTAGCAATAGTTTGTTAACTCAGATTTGCATACTGATTTTCATAAGGTTCAAAATGAACTATGTATATGTCTAGGTGAAGGTGTTTCATGAGGTTCAAAATGAACTATGTATATGTCTAGGTGAAGGTGTTTCATGAGGTTCCAAATGAACTATGTATATGTCTAGGTGAAGGTGTTTCATGAGGTTCAAAATGAACTATATATATGTCTAGGTGAAGGTGTTTCATGAGGTTCAAAATGAACTATGTATATGTCTAGGTGAAGGTGTTTCATGAGGTTCAAAATGAACTACATGTATGTATATGTCTAGGTGAAGGTGTTTCATGAGGTTCCAAATGAACTATGTATATGTCTAGGTGAAGGTGTTTCATGAGGTTCCAAATGAACTATGTATATGTCTAGGTGAAGGTGTTTTTTGCAGGCCACCCTGCCTGACCACCTCACTGATCAACTCAAACATCTGGACGTGAGGTCGCCTGTCACAAAGATCAATGGTCAGTCCAATATTATTACTAAGTGTACACACCGAGTTACATAGTGTTCAATGGTCAATGTTGGTTTGACATAGCTTTGTGTGCCTTAGTGGTGTGAAACTTGATGTTGTGTTGAATGTGTAGCAGTGTATCATATTAGAACAGAAGGAAAACTAAGAGAAACTTCAGTTAGAAGCTGTCAGAATAGTTACGGGTCTTCATAGATATACCTTACAACAAATTCTATATTATGAGAGTGGATGGGAAACATTGGACGAACAAAGAAAAGAAGAAAGCTTTGTCTGTATTAATAAATTCAGAATGATTTAGCTCCTGTATACTTAAAAGGTATAACTCCAGATAATGTAGGATTTACTTACAACCTTCGGAATGTTAACAATATTATCTTACCTTCTGCAAGGTTAAGACATTAGTATGATTCATTTTTCCATCAACTATAAGATTATGAAAAAATAAGAAAATTAGCCTGCATTACAAAAATGTAATATTATACTGACAAAGTTGAGGTATATGACTAGTCAACTAAACTATGACTTGTATCGTTTCAAGATGAAAGATACTGGTTCTTGTTACTGTGGTAAAACTTCCTATTAGAATGTAAACAGTTTAACATTCAAAGAGAGACATTAATGTTAAATTTGAAAAGTATTGTTAAATGTGACTCTCCAGTCACATTGTCCGTAGTGTTACTTGGAAGTGCAGATATGGTTATTCAACAGAATGTGTACAAACAAAACGTTTTTGAGTGATCACATAAGTTGTTTCCTCTCTTTACCTTACCTATACTTTCTCTTTATTCCTTCCTGAGATGTATGATATGGAAAATACATGTATGTAAGTATCAGGGAGCATGTATTATAAGTTGGATAACTTGTCCCAATCCCTTTCACATTTGTGAGTAAATAATGTCAACAACATTAAAATCTATGTCGAAACGTCACCTTTCACAGAATAAAAGAAGTGTATATCCATAAAAATTGCCAACATTCTTCATCACCTCAACTTCTAAAATGCCCATCAAACAAACAACTGCTCTGTTGAACCAATCAACTGTAGAACCAGGCCATATGTTGCTAAAACTAGTTGTAAATTTATACATTCTTGAGTCAAGTCAAAGATGTTTATTGTACAAAAGGCCTCCGGCCCATATACATCGGAGTTATACATATACATTATACATATGGTGCATAAGTAGTAATTAGTGATCCAGACAGCAAATCATGATACAGGCAGTAAATTATATACAAGTAGTGAAATACGATTGACATACAACACTTTTTATCAGATTGTTACGTTTAATAAGAGCATAATTGATATAGTACGACAGCTTTATTATTACATGCTGGTCAGTTGATGAAAGAAGTAGTTTAAATGCTAATATAGGTGGCTTACATAGATAATATTCAGCTATATATTTCGTACGCAAATCTTTATACAAAGGACATACAAGTTAAAAATGGATTTCATTTTCCACATCTATATTACACAGTGGGCACATTCTCTTGCATCGTTCAATATAAAAAACGTCTTCCTTCGTTTACCATTATGTTGATCAAACCTAACCTAAAACGTATAAATGGATATCTTAATTTCTTTGATGTTAAAAACGACAGATATTTCTCCTGCTGGAGTAGTGATTTGTATATTCTATAAGAGTCGTACCGTGAACTATTATGTATTACTGAATACCATTCTTGATTAAACATATTAAGACTTCTTTCTCGAAACTGAGTTAAAAACAAGCTTGCATCACCAACTGACTGACTTAACCATACAAAACCATAACCATGTGAAAACAGAAGATTTCTTACATAAGATGCCCACGTCACTTTACCAATGTTGTCCAAATGAACAAGCATGTTATAAGCCTTTTTGGGTAATCTATGTTCTTGCATACACAATATCTTAAACCAGAATTTTATACATCGAATATGAGCATTTATATACAGGGGATACCTCCAACATTCACCGTACACCATACAATTCGGTGTAGAGGGTCCTACATTTAAAAATTTCTTACAGGCCATCAGATGTATTTTTTTCTATGCATTCATATCTCTGGAATCCCCAAATCTCGGATCCATACAAAAGAGTAGGCTGAATTTGACAATCAAATAGTTTAAAGTAAATACTGGGTCCAACACACCAATTTTACACAAGGCAGATAAAAGACTTATCAATGCTTTCTTAGCTTTCAATGATAATTCAGTAACAGATGTTTTCCAGTTCATAGCAGATGTAAACTTAATACCAAGATAAGTGTAATGATCAGAGACAATTACAGGTTGGTCATTAAAGGACCACCTTTCTTTAGAAGATATCCGGCCACCTTTTCTAAATATAACAATATTAGTTTTATCTAGGTTAACAGATAAATCCCATGTTTTAGTATACCGTTCCAAAATATTTAACTGGGTTTGTAGTCCAACTACAGATTCTGATAAAAGAATTACATCATCAGCAAATAAAAGAATAAAAAGTTCTAAGAGATCTGGAAATATTTGGATGCCATGCTTACCATTTGCGATAATATCGTAGTACAATTCGTTGATAAACAGGGAAACTGGAATTGGACTCACAACACATCCTTGTTTTAAGCCAACGGGGCAGTCGAAAAAATCAGTCTTATCATCAGCACAACGTACACAAGCTATCACATTAGTATACATTGCTTTTAAAATTGAATACATTCTACCTTTCAGGCCAGCATTACTTAAAGAACACCACAATTTAGTCCTATCATGGTTCGATTGCAGACTCTGTTTGCTGAAGAAGTACTGGAATTTGTACTTTACTAAGAAAGTGTAATCCAAAATGTTAAATTTGTTTCATTTGACCACTTTCTGAAAGGTATTATTTATTCATGGACACAAGACAACATTTGACTTGAAGCATGAAGAATCTGCCAACATGATTTAGTCTGCTACATACAGCAAGTCTTACACACGTGACGGTGATCCTTTTCTGCTGTTGTGTGATTAGTTGCAGTGGACAGATTGCCAGACTTCCTAGCTGACCCCAACACCCGTGACAACAGTGTGATGCCACATCACCACTGTACAATTCACATCAACTGCGAGGACAGCCGCCTCATCACTGATGCCTACCTGCAGTGTCAGGCAGGAGAGTTGCCAGCAAGGTACTGTAACATCTTGTCCTTTGTCTGTCCACTGGGAACCAGCAAGGCTTGTGAAGAGGAAAGTTTGCACCAATGATTCCACCTTTATTTACTGTCTAATGATACCGGAATCAGCTCACTGTCAATGAGTGTTATGGAGCATATTTTCACTGTTACCCTAAGTCAGCCTGGGGATACATATTGCTTACATTCTGTATGTGAAACCAGAAAGAATTTATTCTAAACATTTGACTGGTTTTGAAGGTCAGCTTCACTGTCAAAGTCATATCCTTTCATTATTCAAAGAGGATTTGAACTTTCTCAGCACTAAGTACCATGTCTTTAGAAAGGATATGCATTCAGTATTTTATTATACCTCTGACCTATAAAGGTCCACAGGTCCATCTGTCCGAAGACATTTTTTTTTTAACCAATAACTAGCATACTATTGGTGAGATGTTTTTCAAATTTGGGGACCAGCTTCTTAGCGAGAGGTGAAGTTCAAATTTTGGTTTTGGTAGTTTAATGTTTTCAAGAATTATTTTACAAATTTGAACTTGACAACTAATAACTTGAGCAGTATTGGTCAAAATATGTTTCAAATTTAGAAAACGGCTTTTTTCTAGTTTTTGAAAGAGGTGCATCAATTTACATATATTAAACTTTTAAAAAATCAAGGGATGTTTTTGTTGCAATCAATAACCTGAATACATTAGAATGGATTGTTTACAGATTTGGGATCACCCTCCATATCTATAGGAGAGGCGCAGTGCAACGTTATGTTTTGATTTTTTTAATTTATTGAGAATTTTCACAAGTCTCTTCTAATAATACTGGCGTTCGCTCGTCATGCCGAAGACCCGGGTTCGATTCCCCACATGGGTACAATGTGTTAAGCCCATTTCTGGTGTCCCCCGCCGTGATAGTGCTGGAATATTGCTAAAAGCGGCGTAAAACCAAACTCACTCACTCACTCTAATAATACTAGCACAATGAGGGCCTTCAGGAAATGGCCGTGTTAATGCTACAGTTTTAATAACTCCTGCAACACACTTTCTCCATGTTTGCTGGTATCAATTATTGTACTGTGCAGCCCAGTGATTGAGATGGTGATCCCGTCCAGCCTTGACCCCACCCTGGCCCCGCCTGGGAGTCACGTGGTCCTGCTGTTTACACAGTACACCCCCTACACCCTAGCTGGGGGCCGGCCCTGGGACAACACTACCAGGAACCAGTATGCTGATATAGGTAAACACACCTTTCTCTTTCTCTGGACCCAACTCTTGACAGGTACATTCACACAGGTAAAGACCCATGAAGATCTGGGTTAGAATTGATCTTCAGTAACCCATGCTTGTCGTAAGAGGCAACTAACAGGATCGGGTGGTCAGACTCGCTGACTTGGTTGACACATGTCATTGTGGTTGACACATGTCATTCCCAATTGCGTAGATCGATGCTCATGCTGTTGATCTCTGGATTGTCTGGGCCAGACTTGATTATTTACTGACCGCCGTCATTTAGCTGGAATATTGCTGAGTGTGGCTTTAAACAACAACCAAACCAAAGCAAACCACACAGGTAAATCTATGACCCTTCACTTATACTTACTGGACCTTGACATTAATACAGGTAAATATGGTGGTCCATGGTCCTGTGCATAGAGCTCAGGTCACAAATCAGGTGAAGTTATGCAACGTTGGGTGCAGAGAGTCCTTTGATGGGTGACCATGTTTGGCAGCTTGACTCTTGAGAGTTTCTAGGACTTTAGTCCTGCCCTTCAACGAAGCACATGCGATACATGTCATCTCACCCTAGGCAAGTGAGTTTGTTCAAAATTGCCTCTGTTAACCCAGCAGAAAATGGGTACCTGGTGAGATAGGTCATATGACTGTTAACCTTCTAGCACCTCACAAGCAGCTTGGGTTATCAGGGGTAATAATGTGTTAGCCCCCTGAGCATGCTTCATAGTGGGGATATGTGCACATTATAATTATGCACTATTTTCATTATTAAATTCAGGCAACCCAACATGGGACCGTTAGTTGTAAACAGGTGAGACTGTGACCACTACACTGACAGGTAAATTTTGGATCATCACATTGATACAGGTATACCAGGGAATGGACATTGATACAGGTGAAACTTGGACCCAATGTTCATACAGGTAAATCTGTGGTCCCCTCCAATTTGTAGGTAAATCTGATATGACTTGTTCTCCATAATGCTGAAACACAGTATTAAAGAACCTCAAATGAGATTTGGCTGCTTGAATGTTTTCAGTGTTTGACAGTATAGAAAAGTATACCCCAGGGTTCAAGGAGAGTGTCATTGGGAGAGACATACTGACACCACCAGACCTGGAAGACATCTTTGGCCTGAGTGGTGGGGTAAGACACGCACTGTTTAAACTCAACACTGACTGGGTGATGTTACAAAAGAAAATGTTACACTTTCATCACTCTGGTATATGTATAAGTTTCACCCATAAAGATGCAGGTTAGAATTGGTCTTCAGTAACCCATGCTTGTAGAATTGGTCTTCAGTAACCCATGCTTGTTGTAAGAGGCGATCTCATAACAGGATCTGATGGTCAGACTCACTGATCTGGTATGGTTGACACATGTTGTGTATATTGATGCTGATGTTGTTGATCACTGGATTGTCTGGTCCAGACTCGATTATTTACAGACCGCTGCCATATAGCTGGAATATTGCTGAGTGCGGTGTAAAACAACAGACCAAATCAAAACTTATGAGTTTTAATGAAATGAAGCCTAATCACTTAGGAAAGCGGACATCTGATTGGAGCCTACCTATCCATGATTTAGACTGAGTGGTCAAAGTTTGCTCAGGGTCCACCTTACCTGAGCTACAGTGATGTCACTCCTCCTTGCTGGGAGGTGTTGTGTCAAGTAACAGTCCTCATTTAGATAAGATCAACTGTTTTCATATCTCTTACAACAGGCTGAGGCTATTGTGAACCTGTTTTAACCTGAAGTCTCAATATTGTTGACACTCAGTGCTTTGACACAGTGTTTGCACTATTGGAAGTTTAATGGTGTAACATGTTTGGTACTGTTGTGTTATTTTTCAGAATATTTTTCATGGGGCAATGTCATTGGACCAGCTGTATCTTAGTCGACCAATTCCTGCCCTTTCCAACTATCGGTGCCCAATCAGAGGCCTGTATCTCTGTGGTAGCGGAGCACATCCAGGTAGTGTGAAAACATTCCACGTATGTGTGTATATCTTGTAAGATTGTTCTAAGAGAGTGTATGTGTATGTGCATGTGTGTGTTTTTAGTAAGTTACCCTTTCTCTTTGTTTCTGTGTTTGTGTCTGTGTGAATGTATGTTTTTCAGTAATGTAGAAGATGGTGTTAATTAGTTTTTACAGTATGCTTCCACAAAACCTTCACAACGTTTATGGTAGCAGAGCGTGGTTAGCATTCCTTCTGATGTTTGTATTGGTATGTGGTGTGTTGACAGACTGGTTCTCTCCTTATTTTGATCTTGATTTTGTTATCATTGTACCTGTTTGTAGACTAGTGTTATTAACTGTAGCACATCTTGAGCTGGTTCACCATGCCTTTACTGCAAAACAAAGTGGAAGACACATTTACCAATTGTGTCCTCTGGAAACTGTTATTTGTATTCTCCTGGCTGCAGGAGGTGGTGTTATTTGTATTCTCCTGGCTGCAGGAGGTGGATGGTGTTATTTGTATTCTCCTGGCTGCAGGAGGTGGTTTTATTTGTATTCTCCTGGCTGCAGGAGGTGGTGTTATTTGTATTCTCCTGGCTGCAGGAGGTGGATGGTGTTATTTGTATTCTCCTGGCTGCAGGAGGTGGTGTTATTTGTATTCTCCTGGCTGCAGGAGGTGGATGGTTGTGGTATCGTGACTAACATCCTTTGAAAAGCACACGACACGACTTGGAGAACAGCGGCTTTATTTCGGTCTGCTGAAGCATACAAACTTGGGCGGGAAGCGCGTGGCCCGATGACGTATGATCCCATCATGACGTATGGTCCCATCATGCATTGGGGTACACAGGGAGGAGTTGTTTACCTCCGGTAGTTAAGGGAGCGTTACGTGTTACATTACTACACCTCTCCCCTCCAGATTTTTTGTTTTCATAAACAAAATCTCAACAATACTTGTGATTAATAATCTTGAAAACATTAACATACTTATCCTGAGATTATCATATATATTCTTATAAGTGAAAGCAAGTACATGCTCTTATTTCGTCAAGGTCATTTTACTGTTACCTTACTGATGCAATTACATTATTAATGATAACCTCAGACAATTGTAACTTAAACAACTACTTAAACTAAACTGTAGAAACTTGAGACTTCACTTCTGATTCATTCAGCTGCATGAAAACTAGTTTACATATGCTGATCTCAATCAATGTAAATGTATCTGAACACTGTTGTTACTTCTGACATGTCTCTAAGACTAATACTGTTTCCAGTCCACATTATGTGAATATGTAGTACTTGAAACTACAATGATGACTTGTAACTTTAGAGTTCAATACACTTCCCTTTAAACAAGTTCAGTCTTTAGATTTAGTCTATCTGGTGCTCTGGTCACACGGCTTGAGCGACGCAGTCCCTCAGACACCGACAGCCCAGTCATAGTAGATTTGGGGATCTGCTGACTATCTACCTGGGTTTCAACTTCTGGTGTGGCCTTCGGGTCAGGCCTAGATATTGAATCATCACCTAAGGCTGACATCACAGGTTGAGATTGATTTGGCACAAGAGGGGTTATCACCTCTGTAAAATTTGGCACATCAGACTTTACCACACTTCCTTTCGTCTCGCAACTCATCTCCCATCTCAACCTCACATGGTCGAGATGACGACGCACAACACCACCCTCTGTTAGGCGGATTTTATATGACACAGGACCTGTTTGCTCTACGGCAACACCAGGTAACCACTTTCCACCAGGGCGGAAATTTAACACATACACAAGATCACCAACTTGAATCTCACGATGCTTGGCATGAACATCATGGGTTATTTTCTGCTTTTCTTGCTTCTGTTGCACTCGCCGACTCATATCTGGGTGTAGTAGATCCAAGTGCGTTCTTGGTCTTCTTCCCAACAGTAGCTCAGCTGGTGAGACTCCGGTCGTAGTTTGTGGGGTTATTCTGTACTTGAACAAAAAACGGGAGATTCTTGTCTCGATGTTGCCTACTGTCATTCTCTTCATTCCATTCTTGAATGTTTGAACAGCCCTTTCTGCTAAGCCATTCGATGCTGGATGATAAGGTGCTACACAGAGGTGGTGGATACCATTCATCTTCATGAAGACTGTGAACTCGTCACTTGTGAAACAAGTCCCATTATCTGTGACAACTGTCTCCGGTAGCCCATGAGTAGCAAACATCCGTCTCAGACACTCAATGGTTACAGTTGATGTCGAACTGTTAAGTGGAACAACTTCTAACCACTTCGAATGAGCATCTATGCAAACAAGGAACATCTTTCCCAGGAATGGGCCTGCATAGTCTAAGTGTAGACGACTCCATGGTTTCTCTGGCCATTCCCAAGGATGTAGTGTCGATTCGGGAGGAACTGGACGACTCTGCTGACAGATTTCACATGTCTTGACCTTTTCTTCCAAATCAAGATCCATATTCGGCCACCACACCATTCCGCGTGCTACCGACTTCATATGTGTTATGCCTGGGTGAGCTTCATGTAGAGTGTCCATCACTCGTTGTCGCCCCTGGGGTGGCACAACAATACGATTTCCCCAAAGTATACATTCAGATTGTACACTCAGTTCATTCTTCCTCTTCTCATAAGGACGAAATTCTTCTCCTAAGGTGATTTCATAAGTCCAGCCACACAGTAGAAGTGATCTGACACGAGATAGTGTGCTGTCTCTGTCTGTCCACTGCTTGATCTGATGTGTCTTCACTGGGGATGCTTCCAAACTCTCCAACAGCAGAATTGTGTCTCCAGGTAGCGGTGGATCACAAATGGACCTCGACAAGGGAAGGCGACTCATGCAGTCTGCATTTGCTAATATGGTTCCTTTCCTGTACTCAATGGTGTAGCTGTACACTGATAAAGTCAGAGCCCAGCGTTGAATTCTGCTAGATGCCATTGGTGAGATAGCCTTGTCTGGACTGAAAATGCTCTCAAGAGGTTTGTGGTCAGACACTTGTGTGAACGTTCTTCCATATATATATTGATGGAATTTCTTTGTTCCAAAAATGATTGCCAGAGCTTCACGGTCTAGTTGAGAATAATTCTTCTCAGCTTGAGACAAGGATCGAGAGGCAAATGCTTACAGGTCGCTCAATCCCGCCTTCCATGATGTGCGACAGAACCGCTCCTATGCCATATGGAGAGGCATCACAGGCTAGCAGAAGCTTCTTTTTTTGGTCATAATGTGTAAGAAGCTTACACGATGACAAGTGGTCTTTCACTTTGTTGAAAGCTGTCTCTTCTCGGTTTTCCCACTTCCATTTTACTTCTTTTCCGAGGAGATGATGCAGGGGAGCCAATGTTGTGGACAGGTTTGGGAGAAAACGTTGGTAATATTGTACCAAGCCTAAGAAAGATTTCAGTTCACTGACGTTACGCAGTGCTGGAGCCGACACAACTGCTTCGACCTTCTCATTCAGGGGATGTAACCCATCCTTGTCGATTCGGTGTCCTAGATATTCCACTGATTTGACCAAAAACTTGCACTTCTGACCGTTGAGTCGCAGTCCAGCCTTCTTCAATCTGTCTAGGACAGCTCGTATGTTGTCCAGATGTTCACTTTCAGTGTCTCCAGTCACCAGGATGTCATCAAGGTAAACGCAGACGTGAGGAATGCCCTTCAACAAACACTTGATTGTACGCTGAAAAATAGCCGGAGCGGCAGAGATCCCAAACGGTAAACGTTGATACTGGTACAGTCCACGGTGAGTGTTTATAGTTGTGAGCTCCTTGGATTCTTCATCTAACGTCAACTGCTGATATGCCTGACTGAGGTCAAGTTTGGTAAAACTCTGACCACCTGATAGTGAAGCAAACAAATCTTCAATACGGGGTATTGGGTACACATCTACCTGCGCAACTCTGTTCACAGTTAGTTTGTAATCTCCACATAGTCTCACTCTGCCAGTGTTCTTGACAACGGGCACAATAGGTGCCGCCCACTTTGAGAACTGCACAGGTCTTATAACTCCTTGCTTTTCCAACCTATCAAGTTCATTTTCTACCTTTTCTCTCAATGCGTAGGCCACATTCCTATGTTTGTAAAATCTTGGCACATCTGCTGTTATCTGAATCTGCACTGTCTGTCCCTTGAGTTCTCCCAAATCTTCTTGAAAGACTTCTTCATGTGTTTTTATAATGTCCTGCAAACCTTCATTCCTTATGTTCATGATTCTCCCCCAGTCTATCTTGATCACTTGTAACCAGTCTCGGCCTAAGAGATTCTCTCTATCTCCTTCAACAACAGTCAAGGGTAACCTTGCAGTTTGACCCCCATAGCAGACTTCCACTTCAGTGATTCCAAGAACTGGAATTGTTTCCCTATTATAACTCCTCAGAATTTCCCTTGCCTCTCTCAGAGCTGGCTTTTCCTTCCATAGTGAGTTGTATGTTCGTTCGTTGATCACCGTGGTAGCTGCCCCTGTATCCAATTCTAAGGTTACCTTTTTCCCATTAACAGTTACCTCGATCATGTAGGGTTCTGCTCTAACTGATCGTCTCCTGTCTGGATTGCATTCAGTTCTGTACATTTCATATTCAACTTTTTCCTCAACTGGCTTCTCTTCAATGTGATGAGCATGAACTCCTCTTCCCTTGCCACTGAAATGACCACGCTGACCATGACCACGTCCCCTACCTCGACGATTACCTCTAAACCCATGCCCACGCTGATGTGACGGGTAATTCGGTGTAGAATGACAAACTCTCGAAAGGTGACCACGTCTTCCACACCTGTGACAGTCACTGTTCCTATAGAAACACTGTGACCCTGTGTGAAACATGCCTCCACACCGGTCACACTTTGCCGACCGACCTTCACCAAGCACAAAAGTTTTATTCACAGTCCTAGGTGTTTGAGTTTCTTCTTTAATGGTTTGAACTTCTTTAGCTGCCATTTCCATTCCAACACAAAGTGCATAGGCTTTATTATAATCTAAAGTCTTTTCTGTCAAAAGCCTCTTTTGCATTTGATCATTATTGATTCCACACACCAACCTGTCTCTGAGTTGTGCCTCAATATCTGGATAATCACATGTCGACGCAAAGGCGCCTCAGTTCCGCTCGTAAGTTTTTATAATCTAAACACTCTCATTCTGCAGTCTGTCTCTCATATTGAAGCCGTCGCCCGCTCCACCATGACAGTTCGCTTTGGACTAATGTGATTCTTCTTTAACTTGACTATTGCCTCGTAAGAGAGATCGCCCGGTTTCGACGGTATGGTCAGATTCCTCAAAAGTTGATAAGATTTACTTCCAATCACACTCAAAAGAATTGCTCTTTGCTTTACAACATCTTCAATACTATTTGCAGTGAAATAATGTCCCAATCTCTCAGTATATTCGCCCCAATCGTCACTATTGGGATCAAATTCCTCTACTTTCCCAAACGCCGCCATTTTGCTTGATTTTCACTTACTTGCTTTCCGTTCTCTTCAATCAGGGTCCCGGGAGATTTCCTGATGAGTTTTTCTCGCACCGGGATGCGAAATTCCACAGCCTTATAACCTTGTATCCTCGTCGCCAAAATGTAGTATCGTGACTAACATCCTTTGAAAAGCACACGACACGACTTGGAGAACAGCGGCTTTATTTCGGTCTGCTGAAGCATACAAACTTCATGCATTGGTCCCATCATGCATTGGGGTACACAGGGAGGAGTTGTTTACCTCCGGTAGTTAAGGGAGCGTTACGTGTTACATTACTACAATGGTGTTATTTGTATTCTCCTGGCTGCAGGAGGTGGATGGTGTTATTTGTATTCTCCTGGCTGCAGGAGGTGGTGTTATTTGTATTCTCCTGGCTGCAGGAGGTGGTGTTATTTGTATTCTCCTGGCTGCCCGAGGTGGTTTTATTTGTATTCTCCTGGCTGCTGGAGGTGGTTTTATTTGTATTCTCCTGGCTGCAGGAGGTGGTGTTATTTGTATTCTCCTGGCTGCAGGAGGTGGTGTTATTTGTAATTCTGACCACCTCCATGGTGTAGTGGTTAGAGTGTCCACCCAGAGAGTTGACCGGAGGGTTGCGGGATGGATCCTCGACCACATCATACCAAAAGGTTTACTTGTTGTTCCCTGCCTGGCGCTCAGCATTTATGGGTAAAACAAGGTCTGGTCAGCTCAGAGTCAGTACCGGTATGATGTGTCTGAGTTGGGCATTCATGCTTAACTGCGGCATGGTATCTCAGTGACCTGCTAGCACTATTACACCAGCTCAAGTCTGGGCTAGTACAGGCAGCCACACATACACACGCATGCATGCGTCATATGAGCAAAATATTCTTGAGTACGATGTTAAACCCCATTTCACCTCACCTCCCTATTTGTATTCCCATGTCTGCAGGAGGTGGTGTGATGGGTTCTCCTGGAAGACTGGCTGCACAGGCTGTACTGGCAGATTACCCCAAGCTCTGATAGAATAGCAGAACCATTGAAGGTGACTGTCATACATCATGTCAATCAAACTGCATGTCAGTTTATCGTAAGAGATCATATGTAATACCTGCAAACTTCAAGTTAGATGTTTGAATACAGTTGTTGTGTCGTCCAACACGTGACATCATTCCATGTCAGCTTGTCCAGGGGGTTAATCACTATGGTCTGTTTGTCAAGACACTTGTATACTGTCAGTACAAGGCAATCAGTACACCGTGGGGTAGGCAGAACATGCACAGATATTAATACTTGCAGGCTGTAACCCACAGTAAAATGGGGTTGATTGGGATCTATAAAAAACAGTTATCTTAACAATAACAAATGATGAATAACATGAATGTTTTGAATGATCAACCATGTGTTTTGCCTTCAGCACAGACTAAGTTGAGCTGATGGGTGAAGGTCCATCTGTGGGTCTCACAGCAAGGACGCAGGTCCAGCATGTGCAGCATCGCAGCTTCTTCAACGTTTGCACAATTGTTGGAGAAACTTAGTGTTGAAACTATAAAATTACTGACATTTAGATTGCTAACGGTGTAGAGAGTGATCAGTTCACTGCTTTCAATTTCTCCTTATGGCAGCATTGCTTGTAAGAGCAAAACCATCAAATCAAGACTGGCTGGTGGTAATGAATATGGGCGTTCTGCGAGATATTCTGCTCAAACTGTAGCCACCTTGTTGATGACTTGTACATGAGACCCATTTGAACTTAGTATTTTGTGTATAAATGGTTGACCATACTATTTTATCCAGGTACAACACAATGATGATTGGGAAAATACACCAGAATTTTCATTAAATGTATATTGAATTAGCTACACAGATGTTGTTATGTTTCCCCCAGGATGTGTGACTGGAGAATGTAATGATGGAAGTATTTAAAACAATAGAAACGACAGACCCAGAGATCGTATACAGGTACATAAAGAATATGGTCTCTGGAGAGAACTGATAAGGGAACTAATGAAATGGTATTCAAAGAGTCAATATCTGAAGTGTCCACTATGTTGGATGACACCACATCCAACTTGGGTTGATTGCCTTTCTACTTGAAGAGCTGCCCAATGGTGGACCAGTGGTCTTGTCGTAAGAGGAGACAAAGGGCCTTGAGTGGTTATGCTCACTGACTTGGTTGACACAGTTCATCGTACCCCAATTGTGTAGATCGATGCTCAAGATGCTGATCACTGGATTGTCTGGTCCAGACTCGATTATTGTCAGACCGCCACCATATAGGTGGAATATTTCTGAGTGCGGCATTAAACCACCTCCAAAAATTAGCTTCCGTCTGTACCTGCATCACATAGTGTTAATTTATTTGTGTGAAATGTCACAGTGATCAAATGCAACGTCATGGTATGGTAAACGTACACCTCAATAGCTTCATTTCCATTAAAAGCTTCACATACATGTATTTATGTTCAAAATCAGCTATGTGAGTCTTACCCAAATTCCATTATTCTAAGAGGACACTTTACCAAATAAATGGATGAAGTTTGTGCCACAAGTTCTTACACAAATAATCATCCGTGCCATACAAACGCGGGTAATATCAATCTTCACGTTTATGACTCTTAGTCTTTGACCGATATATTGAATATGTATATTTTTGTGACATTACTCTGAGAATAGCAACGAGACCTGAAACAGCTAAAATGGGAGTATGGACCAGTTCTGTCATAACTGGCAATCCATAATCAAAGTATAAACAAGTACGCCTGGAGGGCGTGCAGCTTCCACAGACTTTAGAAATATATGTACTTTTTACAAACGAAAAGGGTACTTCGATTTTGTAGGATGGTAGTTGTCAACATATGTCTACATTTGCATGTAGAAGACTTACCGTCCCCTAAAACCACGAGTGTACTCTAAAATGATCTTTGGAGTAAAGATGTCGGATTGTTCTGTTCTTCGATAAGCGATTGCAATGATTGTCAGCAGTTGCCCATAGTTCAACACACCTACATTTCGTTGATTGGTTCAAAGCTAATAACAAAGAGAAACACTGATCGTTGCTGGTTTCATCAATACCCTAATCCAGTTAACTACCAACAAGACTAATTGAACATCTGTCCCTCATAATCGCCAATAACCTACAGGAAAGAACAATGTTCTGACCAAGGGGTTCAAAGGATCTTTATGATCCGTCACTGGATTGTCAATATTGGATAGTATTTTGAAAAACGTAATGGACAATTATTGACAGTATTGATGTGTTTTCATTGGAATTGAACATTTGGAAATAGACTCTTAAAATGTCATGACCTGTTTTTAACATCAAATCCATCAACTAAATACTCAATATTTTAAGGTTTCCTGTGCATGTTTGTCAAAGGGAAGTTGCCACAATAGATAATCCTTGGGCTTTTTATTCTTCCTACCTGTTATCATTTGTCATCGTCGCCTGTGTTTGCGATCTGGCAATTGTTCACCTTGATTGTACATTAGCTTCTGTTGACGTAGTTACTGTGCTGTCGGATATACATGTACATTGGTTCCTATTGTCGTGGTAGCTACTGTATTGCTATAGGATATACATGTACATTGGCACCTATTGACGCGGTAGCTACTGTATTGCTATAGGATATACATGTACATTGGCTCCTATTGACGTGGTAGCTACTGTGGTGCTGTCGGATATGCATGTACATTGGCTCCTATTGATGTGGTAGCTACTGTGGTGCTGTCGGATATACATGTACATTGGCTCCTATTGACGCGGTAGCTACTGTATTGCTATAGGATATACATGTACATTGGCTCCTATTGACGTGGTAGCTACTGTGCTGGCTCTATTGTCGGATATGCATGTACATTGGCTCCTATTGACCCGGTAGCTACTGTGGTGCTGTCGGATATGCATGTACATTGGCTCCTATTGACGTGGTAGCTACTGTATTGCTATAGGATATACATGTACATTGGCTCCTATTGACGTGGTAGCTACTGTGGTGCTGTCGGATATACATGTACATTGGCTCCTATTGACGTGGTAGCTACTGTATTGCTATAGGATATACATGTACATTGGCTCCTATTGACGTGGTAGCTACTGTGTTGCTATGTCGATATATGCATGTACATTGGCTCCTATTGACGTGGTAGCTACTGTGGTGCTATCGGATATGGCTGTCGGATGTACATTGGCTCCTATTGACGTAGCTACTGTGGCTACTGTATTGCTATCGGATATACATGTACATTGGCTCCTATTGACGTGGTAGCTACTGTGGTGTACATTGGCACTATTGGATATGCATGTACATTGGCTCCTATTGGCGTGATGGTAGCTACTGTGGTGCTGTCGGATATGCATGTACATTGGCTATTGCTACTGTATAGCATCGGGTATATGTACATAGTACATTGGCTCCTATTGACGTGGTAGCTACTGTGGTGCTGTCGGATATGCATGTACATTGGCTCCTATTGACGTGGTAGCTACTGTGGTGCTGTCGGATATACATGTACATTGGCACCTATTGACGCATGGTAGCTACTGTATTGCTATAGGATATACATGTACATTGGCTCCTATTGACTGTGGTAGCTACTGTGGTGTGGTGGCGGATATACATGTACATTGGCTCCTATTGACGTGGTAGCTACTGTGGTGCTATCGGATATGCATGTACATTGGCTCCTATTGACGTGGTAGGCATGTATTGTGGTGCTATCGGATATACATGTACATTGGCTCCTATTGACGTGGTAGCTACTGTGGTGCTGTCGGATATACATGTACATTGGCTCCTATTGACGTGGTGGATATGCATACTGTGGTGGTAGCTACTGTGGTGCGGATATACATGTACATTGGCACCTATTGACGCGGTAGCTACTGTATTGCTATAGGATATACATGTACATTGGCTCCTATTGACGTGGTAGCTACTGTATTCCTATCGGATATACATGTACATTGGTTCCTATTGACGTGGTAACTACTGTGCTGCTGTCGGATATACATGTACATTGGCTCCTATTGACGTGGTAGCTACTGTGGTGCTATCGGATATACATGTACATTGGCTCCTATTGACGTGGTAGCTACTGTGGTGCTGTCGGATATACATGTACATTGGCTCCTATTGACGTGGTAGCTACTGTATTGCTATACATGATATACATGTACATTGGGCTCCTATTGACGTGGTAGCTACTGTGGTGCTGTCGGATATACATGTACATTGGCTCCTACTATTGACGTGGTAGCTACTGTGGTGTCGTCGCTGTATATACATGTACATTGGCTCCTATTGACGTGGTAGCTACTGTATTGCTATTGGGATATACATGTACATTGGCTCCTATTGACGTGGTAGCTACTGTATTGCTATCGGATATACATGTACATTGGCTCCTATTGACGTGGTAGCTACTGTATTGCTATCGGATATACATGTACATTGGCTCCTATTGACGTGGTAGCTACTGTGGTGCTGTCGGATATACATGTACATTGGCTCCTATTGACGTGGTAGCTACTGTATTCCTATCGGATATACATGTACATTGGTTCCTATTGACGTGGTAACTACTGTGCTGCTGTCGGATACACATGTACATTGGCTCCTATTGACGTGGTAGCTACTGTATTGCTATAGGATATACATGTACATTGGCTGCTATTGACGTGGTAGCTACTGTACTTCTGTCGGATATACATGTACATTGGCTCCTATTGACGTGGTAACTACTGTGGTGCTGTCGGATATACATGTACATTGGCTCCTATTGACGTGGTAGCTACTGTGCTGCTGTCGGATATGCATGTACATTGGCTCCTATTGACGTGGTAGCTACTGTGGTGCTGTCGGATATACATGTACATTGGCTCCTATTGACGTGGTAGCTACTGTGGTGCTGTCGGATATGCATGTACATTGGCTCCTATTGACGTGGTAGCTACTGTGCTGCTGTCGGATATACATGTACATTGGCTCCTATTGACGTGGTAGCTACTGTGGTGCTGTCGGATATACATGTACATTGGCTCCTATTGACGCGTGGTAGCTACTGTGGTGCTGTCGGATATATACATGTACATTGGCTCCTATTGACGTGGTAGCTACTGTGGTGCTGTCGGATATACATGTACATTGGCTCCTATTGACGTGGTAGCTACTGTGGTGCTGTCGGATATACATGTACATTGGCTCCTATTGACTGTGGTGCTACTGTGGTGCTATCGGATATACATGTACATTGGCTCCTATTGACGTGGTAGCTACTGTGGTGCTGTCGGATACATACATGTACATTGGCTCCTATTGACGTGGTCGCTACTGTGGTGCTGTCTGATATACATGTACATTGGCTCCTATTGACGTGGTAGCTACTGTGGTGCATTCGGATATACATGTACATTGGCTCCTATTGACGTGGTAGCTACTGTGGTGCTGTCTGATATACATGTACATTGGCTCCTATTGACGTGGTAGCTACTGTGGTGCCTGTCGGATATACATGTACATTGGCTCCTATTGACGTGGTAGCTACTGTGGTGCTGTCGGATATACATGTACATTGGCTCCTATTGACGTGGTAGCTACTGTGGGTGCTGTCGGATATACATGTACATTGGCTCCTATTGACGTGGTAGCTACTGTGGTGCTGTCGGATATACATGTACATTGGCTCCTATTGACGGTAGCTACTGTGGTGCTGTCGGATATGCATGTACATTGGCTCCTATTGACGTGGTAGCTACTCTGGTGCTGTCGGATATACATGTACATTGGCTCCTATTGACGGTGGTCCTATTGAAGCTACTGTGGTGCTGTT
Organism: Haliotis rubra; assembly: GCF_003918875.1. Taxonomy (NCBI): domain Eukaryota; kingdom Metazoa; phylum Mollusca; class Gastropoda; order Lepetellida; family Haliotidae; genus Haliotis; species Haliotis rubra. Next base: position 648,979 of record NW_025766436.1, read on the forward strand.
GGATATACATGTACATTGGCTCCTATTGACGTGGTAGCTACTGTGGTGCTGTCGGATATACATGTACATTGGCTCCTATTGACGTGGTAGCTACTGTGGTGCTGTCGGATATACATGTACATTGGCTCCTATTGACGTGGTAGCTACTGTGGTGCTGTCGGATATACATGTACATTGGCTCCTATTGACGTGGTAGCTACTGTGGTGCTACGGATATACATGTACATTGGCTCCTATTGACGTGGTAGCTACTGTGGTGCTGTCGGATATACATGTACATTGGCTCCTATTGACGTGGTAGCTACTGTGGTGCTGTCGGATATACATGTACATTGGCTCCTATTGACGGGTAGCTACTGTGGTGCTGCTGTCGGATATACATGTACATTGGCTCCTATTGACGTGGTAGCTACTGTGGTGCTGTCGGATATACATGTACATTGGCTCCTATTGACGTGGTAGCTACTGTGGTGCTGTCGGATATACATGTACATTGGCTCCTATTGACGTGGTAGCTACTGTATTGCTATAGGATATACATGTACATTGGCTCCTATTGACGCGGTAGCTACTGTGGTGCTGTCGGATATACATGTACATTGGCTCCTATTGACGTGGTGGCTACTGTGCTGTCGGATATACATGTACATTGGCTCCTATTGACGTGGTAGCTACTGTGGTGCTATAGGGTATACATGTACATTGGCTCCTATTGACGTGGTAGCTACTGTATTCCTATCGGATATACATGTACATTGGCTCCTATTGACGTGGTAGCTACTGTGGTGTCGTGATATAGAGAATACTATTATACGAGGAGGGCTCATTACATACGAATTTTACGAAGCGAGTGTCCTTCCTATGGTATCTGACCAAGCGGCTGCGAAGTCAGATAACATAGGAAGGTCACGAAGTTCGTATAATTTGTATGTAATGAGACCGACCGTATGGTATTTTATTTATTACCCACTTCTTACATGCATTAAATTGACAAAATAGCGATATTTTTGTTATTTTTGGTTTCAAACCCAAACCGGTTTCATAAAGAGGTTCGGGAAGAGTTTTGTACTGTAGTACAATATTTGCATGACGTCACACTGTAATGACGTCACTGCCTTAATAACCGACGCCACGATGCATGTCAGTTGTCATCGCCACGCACAGCCTCCTACAGTAAACTACTCCGTAGCACCCGTTTCTTGGTTTGCAGTTGCTTTATTTGGCTAACATCACTGGTGGAAACATTGCGCTTATGTTTTTCGACGGATATAATGTCTCAGTTCAACTCACACTTAAACAGCGACACGGCAACGCTCGCAATGTTTACATTCCCACAATGCATTTTAGTTGTAGAATGAATGAATTCACGTGTTTGTTAAGAATGAAAAAATAGTTACGCCAGAATGTGACCTAATTGAGAGGTCATCGGTTATCCAATCAAATCGTTAGAATCTCAGGTCAAGTCGTTACTGACACAGGTCAACGCGATACGACACTCGTGTGACGTCACGAGATTAGTATGCAACTACCCATACGTTGACCACGGGTAATAAATACAAGTACATTGGCTCCTATTGACGTGGTAGCTACTGTATTCCTATCGGATATGCATGTACATTGGCTCCCTATTGACGGGTAGCTACTGTATTCCTATCGGATATACATGTACATTGGCTCCTATTGACGTGGTAGCTTCTGTGGTGCTGTCGGATATACATGTAAATTGGCTCCTATTGACGTGGTAGCTACTGTGGTGCTGTCGGATATGCATGTACATTGGCTCCTATTGACGCTTGTAGCTACTGTGGTGCTGTCGGATATGCATGTACATTGGCTCCTATTGACGCGGTAGCTACTCTGGTGTCGGATATGCATGTACATTGGCTCCTATTGACGTGGTAGCTACTGTATTCCTATCGGATATACATGTACATTGGTTCCTATTGACGTGGTAACTACTGTGCTGCTGTCGGATACACATGTACATTGGCTCCTATTGACGTGGTAGCTACTGTACTTCTGTCGGATATACATGTACATTGACTCCTATTGACGTTGTAGCTACTGTGGTGCTGTCGAATATACATGTACATTGGCTCCTATTGACGTGGTAGCTACTGTGGTGCTGTCGGATATGCATGTACATTGGCTCCTATTGACGTAGTAGCTACTCTGGTGCTGTCGGATATACATGTACATTGGCTCCTATTGACGTGGTAGCTACTGTGGTGCTGTCGGATACACATGTACATTGGCTCCCATTGACGCGTGGTCGCTACTGTGCTGTTGTCGGATATACATGTACATTGGCTCCTATTGACGCAGTAGCTACTGTGGTGCTGTCGGATATACATGTACATTGGCTCCTATTGACGTGGTAGCTACTGTGGTGCTGTCGGATATACATGTACATTGGCTCCTATTGACGTGGTAGCTACTGTGGTGCTGTCGGATATACATGTACATTGGCTCCTATTGACGTGGTCGCTACTGTGGTGCTGTCGGATATACATGTACATTGGCTCCTATTGACGTGGTAGCTACTGTGGTGCTGTCGGATATACATGTACATTGGCTCCTATTGACGTGGTAGCTACTGTGGTGCTGTCGGATATACATGTACATTGGCTCCTATTGACGTGGTAGCTACTGTGGTGCTGTCGGATATACATGTACATTGGCTCCTATTGACGTGGTAGCTACTGTGGTGCTGTCGGATATACATGTACATTGGCTCCCTATTGACGTGGTAGCTACTGTGGTGCTGTCGGATATACATGTACATTGGCTCCTATTGACGTGGTAGCTACTGTGGTGCTGTCGGATATACATGTACATTGGCTCCTATTGACGTGGTAGCTACTGTGGTGCTGTCGGATATACATGTACATTGGCTCCTATTGACGTGGTAGCTACTGTGGTGCTGTCGGATATACATGTACATTGGCTCCTATTGACGTGGTAGCTACTGTGGTGCTGTCCGATACACATGTACATCGGCTCCTATTGACGTGGTAGCTACTGTGGTGCTGTCGGATATACATGTACATTGGCTCCTATTGACGTGGTAGCTACTGTGGTGCTGTCGGATATACATGTACATTGGCTCCTATTGACGTGGTAGCTACTGTGGTGCTGTCGGATATACATGTACATTGGCTCCTATTGACGTGGTAGCTACTGTGGTGCTGTCGGATATACATGTACATTGGCTCCTATTGACGTGGTAGCTACTGTGGTGCTGTCGGATATACATGTACATTGGCTCCTATTGACGTGGTAGCTACTGTGGTGCTGTCGGATATACATGTACATTGGCTCCTATTGACGTGGTAGCTACTGTGGTGCTGTCGGATATACATGTACATTGGCTCCTATTGACGGGTCGCTACTGTACATTGGCTCCTGTTGGATATACATGTACATTGGCTCCTATTGACGGTGGTAGCTACTGTGGTGCTGTCGGATATACATGTACATTGGCTCCTATTGACGGTAGCTACTGTGGTGCTGTCGGATATACATGTACATTGGCTCCTATTGACGGGTAGCTACTGTGGTGCTGTCGGATATACATGTACATTGGCTCCTATTGACGTGGTAGCTACTGTGGTGCTATCGGATATACATGTACATTGGCTCCTATTGACGTGGTAACTACTGTGGTGCTGTCTGGATATACATGAACATTGGCTCCTATTGACGTGGTAGCTACTGTGGTGCTGTCGGATATACATGTACATTGGCTCGCTATTGAAGTGGTAGCCACTGTGGTGCTGTCGGATATACATGTACATTGGCTCCTATTGACGTGGTAGCTACTGTGGTGCTGTCGGATATACATGTACATTGGCTCCTATTGACGTGGTAGCTACTGTATTGCTATAGGATATACATGTACATTGGGCTCCTATTGACGCTGGGTAGCTACTGTGGTGCTGTCGGATATACATGTACATTGGCTCCTATTGACGTGGTAGCTACTGTGGTGCTGTCGGATATACATGTACATTGGCTCCTATTGACGGGTAGCTACTGACGTAGTGGTGCTGTCGGATATGCATGTACATTGGCTCCTATTGACGTGGTAGCTACTGTGGTGCTGTCGGATATACATGTACATTGGCTCCCTATTGACGTGGTAGCTACTGTGGTGCTGTCGGATACATGTACATTGGCTCCTATTGACGGGTAGCTACTGTGGTGCTGTCGGATATACATGTACATTGGCTCCTATTGACGGGTAGCTACTGTGGTAGCTACTGCCCATTGTGGTGCAAAGTGTGGTGCGTCGATATACATGTACATTGGCTCCTATTGACGCGGTAGCTACTGTGGTGCTGTCGGATATACATGTACATTGGCTCCTATTGACGTGGTAGCTACTGTGGTGTCAGGATATACATGTACATTAATTCCTATTGACGTGGTAGCTACTGTGGTGCTGTCGGATATACATGTACATTGGCTCCTATTGACGTGGTAGCTACTGTGGTGCTGTCTGATATACATGTACATTGGCTCCTATTGACGTGGTAGCTACTGTGGTGTCGGATACATGTACATTGGCTCCTATTGACGTGGTAGCTACTGTGGTGCTGTCGGATATACATACATTGGCTCCTATTGACGTGGTAGCTACTGTGGTGCTATCGGATATACATGTACATTGGCTCCTATTGACGTGGTAGCTACTGTGGTTGCTATATACATGTGGTCCTATTGACTGGTCGGTGCTGTCGGATATGCATGTACATTGGCTCCTATTGACGTGGTAGCTACTGTGGTGCTGTCGGATATACATGTACATTGGCTCCTATTGACGTGGTAGCTACTGTGGTGCTGTCGGATATACATGTACATTGGCTCCTATTGACGTATCGTAGCTACTGTGGTGCTGTCGGATATACATGTACATTGGCTCCTATTGACGTGGTAGCTACTGTGGTGCTGTCTGATATACATGTACATTGGCTCCTATTGACGTGGTAGCTACTGTGGTGTCGGTCTGATATACATGTACATTGGCTCCTATTGACGTGGTAGCTACTGTGGTGCTGTCGGATATACATGTACATTGGCTCCTATTGACGTGGTAGCTACTGTGGTGCTGTCGGATATACATGTACATTGGCTCCTATTGACGTGGTAGCTACTGTGGTGCTGTCGGATATACATGTACATTGGCTCCTATTGACGTGGTAGCTACTGTGGTGCTGTCGGATATACGTGTACATTGGCTCCTATTGACGTGGTCGCTACTGTGGTGCTGTCTGATATGCATGTACATTGGCTCCTATTGACGTGGTAGCTACTGTGGTGCTGTCGGATACACGTGTACATTGGCTCCTATTGACGTGGTCGCTACTGTGGTGCTGTCTGATATACATGTACATTGGCTCCTATTGACGTGGTAGCTACTGTGGTGCATTCGGATATACATGTACATTGGCTCCTATTGACGTGGTAACTACTGTGGTGCTGTCTGATATACATGTACATTGGCTCCTATTGACGTGGTAGCTACTGTGGTGCATTCGGATATACATGTACATTGGCTCGCATTGAAGTGGTAGCCACTGTGGTGCTGTCGGATATACATGTACATTGGCTCCTATTGACGTGGTAGCTACTGTGGTGTCGGATATACATGTACATTGGCTCCTATTGGCGTGGTAGCTACTGTATTGCTATAGGATATACATGTACATTGGCTCCTATTGACGCGGTAGCAACTGTGGTGCTGTCGGATATACATGTACATTGGCTCCTATTGACGTGGTGGCTACTGTGCTGTCGGATATACATGTACATTGGCTCCTATTGACGTGGTAGCTACTTTGGTGCTGTCGGATATGCATGTACATTGGCTCCTATTGACGTAGAAGCTACTCTGGTGCTGTCGGATATACATGTACATTGGCTCCTATTGACGTGGTAGCTGCTGTGGTGCTGTTGGATACACATGTACATTGGCTCCTATTGACGTGGTAGCTACTGTGGTGCCGTCGGATATACATGTACATTGGCTCCTATTGACGTGGTAGCTACTGTGGTGCTGTCGGATACACGTGTACATTGGCTCCTATTGACGTGGTAACTACTGTGGTGCTGTCTGATATACATGTACATTGGCTCCTATTGACGTGGTAGCTACTGTGGTGCGTTCGGATATACATGTACATTGGCTCGTATTGAAGTGGTAGCCACTGTGGTGCTGTCGGATATACATGTACATTGGCTCCTATTGACGTGGTAGCTACTGTGGTGTCGGATATACATGTACATTGGCTCCTATTGGCGTGGTAGCTACTGTATTGCTATAGGATATACATGTACATTGGCTCCTATTGACGCGGTAGCTACTGTGGTGCTGTCGGATATACATGTACATTGGCTCCTATTGACGTGGTGGCTACTGTGCTGTCGGATATACATGTACATTGGCTCCTATTGACGTGGTAGCTACTGTGGTGCTATAGGGTATACATGTACATTGGCTCCTATTGACGTGGTAGCTACTGTATTGTATCGGATATACATGTACATTGGCTCCTATTGACGTGGTAGCTACTGTATTCCTATCGGATATACATGTACATTGGCTCCTATTGACGTGGTAGCTACTGTGGTGTCGTATATAGAGAATACTACACGAGGGCTCATTACATACGAATTTTACGAAACGAGTGTCCTTCCTATGGTATCTGACCAAGCGAAAGCGAAGTCAGATAACATAGGAAGGTCACGAGTTTCGTATAATTTGTATGTAATGAGACCGAGTGTGGTATTTTATTTATTACCCACTTCTTACATGCATTAAATTGACAAAATAGCGTATTTTGTTATTTTTGGTTTCAAACCGAAACCGGTTTCATAAAGAGGTTATGGAAGAGTTTTGTACTGTAGTACAATATTTGCATGACGTCACACTGTAATGACGTCACTGCCTTGGCAACCGACGTCACGATGCATGTCAGTTGTCATCGCCACGTACAGCCTCCTACAGTAAACTACTCCGTAGCACCCGTTTCTTGGTTTGCAGTTGCTTTATTTGGCTAACATCACTGGTGGAAACATTGCGTTTATGTTTTTCGACGGATATAATGTCTCAGTTCAACTCACACTTAAACAGCGACACGGCAACGTTCGCAATGTTTACATTCCCACAATGCATTTTAGTTGTAGAATGAATGAATTCACGTGTTTGTTAAGAATGAAAAAATAGTTACGTCAGAATGTGACCTAATTGAGAGGTCATCGGTTATCCAATCAAATCGTTAGAATCTCAGGTCAAGTCGTTACGACACAGGTCAACGCGATACGACACTCGTGTGACGTACGAGATTAGTATGCAACTACCCATACGTTGACCACGTGGGTAATAAATACAAGTACATTGGCTCCTATTGACGTGGTAGCTACTGTATTCCTATCGGATATGCATGTACATTGGCTCCTATTGACGTGGTAGCTACTGTATTCCTATCGGATATACATGTACATTGGCTCCTATTGACGTGGTAGCTTCTGTGGTGCTGTCGGATATACATGTAAATTGGCTCCTATTGACGTGGTAGCTACTGTGGTGCTGTCGGATATGCATGTACATTGGCTCCTATTGACGTTGTAGCTACTGTGGTGCTGTCGGATATGCATGTACATTGGCTCCTATTGACGTGGTAGCTACTCTGGTGTCGGATATGCATGTACATTGGCTCCTATTGACGTGGTAGCTACTGTATTCCTATCGGATATACATGTACATTGGTTCCTATTGACGTGGTAACTACTGTGCTGCTGTCGGATACACATGTACATTGGCTCCTATTGACGTGGTAGCTACTGTACTTCTGTCGGATATACATGTACATTGACTCCTATTGACGTTGTAGCTACTGTGGTGCTGTCGAATATACATGTACATTGGCTCCTATTGACGTGGTAGCTACTGTGCTGCTGTCGGATATGCATGTACATTGGCTCCTATTGACGTAGTAGCTACTCTGGTGCTGTCGGATATACATGTACATTGGCTCCTATTGACGTGGTAGCTACTGTGGTGCTGTCGGATACACATGTACATTGGCTCCCATTGACGTGGTCGCTACTGTGCTGTTGTCGGATATACATGTACATTGGCTCCTATTGACGTGGTAGCTACTGTGGTGCTGTCGGATATACATGTACATTGGCTCCTATTGACGTGGTAGCTACTGTGGTGCTGTCGGATATAAATGTACATTGGCTCCTATTGACGTGGTAGCTACTTTGGTGCTGTCGGATATAAATGTACATTGGCTCCTATTGACGTGGTCGCTACTGTGGTGCTGTCGGATATACATGTACATTGGCTCCTATTGACGTGGTCGCTACTGTGGTGCTGTCGGATATGCATGTACATTGGCTCCTATTGACGTGGTAGCTACTGTGGTGCTGTCGGATACACGTGTACATTGGCTCCTATTGACGTGGTCGCTACTGTGGTGCTGTCTGATATACATGTACATTGGCTCCTATTGACGTTGTAGCTACTGTGGTGCATTCGGATATACATGTACATTGGCTCCTATTGACGTGGTAACTACTGTGGTGCTGTCTGATATACATGAACATTGGCTCCTATTGACGTGGTAGCTACTGTGGTGCATTCGGATATACATGTACATTGGCTCGCATTGAAGTGGTAGCCACTGTGGTGCTGTCGGATATACATGTACATTGGCTCCTATTGACGTGGTAGCTACTGTGGTGTCGGATATACATGTACATTGGCTCCTATTGGCGTGGTAGCTACTGTATTGCTATAGGATATACATGTACACTGGCTCCTATTGACGCGGTAGCAACTGTGGTGCTGTCGGATATACATGTACATTGGCTCCTATTGACGTGGTGGCTACTGTGCTGTCGGATATACATGTACATTGGCTCCTATTGACGTGGTAGCTACTTTGGTGCTGTCGGATATGCATGTACATTGGCTCCTATTGACGTAGTAGCTACTCTGGTGCTGTCGGATATACATGTACATTGGCTCCTATTGACGTGGTCGCTACTGTGGTGCTGTTGGATACACATGTACATTGGCTCCTATTGACGTGGTCGCTACGGTGCTGCTGTCGGATATACATGTACATTGGCTCCTATTGACGTGGTAGCTACTGTGGTGCTGTCGGATATACATGTACATTGGCTCCTATTGACGTTGTAGCTACTTTGGTGCTGTCGGATATAAATGTACATTGGCTCCTATTGACGTGGTAGCTACTGTGGTGCCGTCGGATATACATGTACATTGGCTCCTATTGACGTGGTAGCTACTGTGGTGCTGTCGGATACACGTGTACATTGGCTCCTATTGACGTGGTAACTACTGTGGTGCTGTCTGATATACATGTACATTGGCTCCTATTGACGTGGTAGCTACTGTGGTGCTGTCGGATATACATGTACATTGGCTCGCATTGAAGTGGTAGCCACTGTGGTGCTGTCGGATATACATGTACATTGGCTCCTATTGACGTGGTAGCTACTGTGGTGTCGGATATACATGTACATTGGCTCCTATTGGCGTGGTAGCTACTGTATTGCTATAGGATATACATGTACATTGGCTCCTATTGACGCGGTAGCTACTGTGGTGCTGTCGGATATACATGTACATTGGCTCCTATTGACGTGGTGGCTACTGTGCTGTCGGATATACATGTACATTGGCTCCTATTGACGTGGTAGCTACTGTATTGCTATAGGGTATACATGTACATTGGCTCCTATTGACGTGGTAGCTACTGTATTGTATCGGATATACATGTACATTGGCTCCTATTGACGTGGTAGCTACTGTATTCCTATCGGATATACATGTACATTGGCTCCTATTGACGTGGTAGCTACTGTGGTGTCGTATATAGAGAATCTAGAGAAGTCAGATAACATAGGAAGGTCACGAGTTTCGTATAATTTGTATGTAATGAGACCGAGTGTGGTATTTTATTTATTACCCACTTCTTACATGCATTAAATTGACAAAATAGCGTATTTTTGTTATTTTTTGGTTTCAAACCGAAACCGGTTTCATAAAGAGGTTGCGGAAGAGTTTTGTACTGTAGTACAATATTTGCATGACGTCACACTGTAATGACGTCACTGCCTTGGCAACCGACGTCGTGATGCATGTCAGTTGTCATATACACAGTGCTGCACATTCTCTATTAACGTTCCGTAGCTACTGTTTCTTGGTTTGCAGTTGCTTTATTGGCTCCTATTGACGTGGTAGCTACTGTAGTGCTGTCGGATATACATGTACATTGGCTCCTATTGACGTTGTAGCTACTGTGGTGCTGTCGGATATACATGTACATTGGCTCCTATTGACGTGGTAGCTACTGTGCTGCTGTCGGATATGCATGTACATTGGCTCCTATTGACGTAGTAGCTACTCTGGTGCTGTCGGATATACATGTACATTGGCTCCTATTGACGTGGTAGCTACTGTGGTGCTGTCGGATATACATGTACATTGGCTCCTATTGACGTGGTCGCTACTGTGCTGCTGTCGGATATACATGTACATTGGCTCCTATTGACGTGGTAGCTACTGTGGTGCTGTCGGATATACATGTACATTGGCTCCTATTGACGTGGTAGCTACTTTGGTGCTGTCGGATATAAATGTACATTGGCTCCTATTGACGTGGTAGCTACTGTGGTGCCGTCGGATATACATGTACATTGGCTCCTATTGACGTGGTAGCTACTGTGGTGCTGTCGGATACACATGTACATTGGCTCCTATTGACGTGGTAACTACTGTGGTGCTGTCTGATATACATGTACATTGGCTCCTATTGACGTGGTAGCTACTGTGGTGCATTCGGATATACATGTACATTGGCTCGTATTGAAGTGGTAGCCACTGTGGTGCTGTCGGATATACATGTACATTGGCTCCTATTGACGTGGTAGCTACTGTGGTGTCGGATATACATGTACATTGGCTCCTATTGGCGTGGTAGCTACTGTATTGCTATAGGATATACATGTACATTGGCTCCTATTGACGCGGTAGCTACTGTGGTGCTGTCGGATATACATGTACATTGGCTCCTATTGACGTGGTGGCTACTGTGCTGTCGGATATACATGTACATTGGCTCCTATTGACGTGGTAGCTACTGTGGTGCTATAGGGTATACATGTACATTGGCTCCTATTGACGTGGTAGCTACTGTGGTTGCTGTCGGATATACATGTACATTGGCTCCTATTGACGTGGTAGCTACTGTGGTGCTATCGGATATACATGTACATTGGCTGGCCTATTGACGTGGTAGCTACTGTGGTTGCTGTCGGATATGCATGTACATTGGCTCCTATTGACGTAGGTAGCTACTGTGGTGCTGTCGGATATACATGTACATTGGCTCCTATTGACGTGGTAGCTACTGTGGTGCTGTCGGATATACATGTACATTGGCTCCTATTGACGTGGTCGCTACTGTGCTGCTGTCGGATATACATGTACATTGGCTCCCTATTGACGTGGTAGCTACTGTGGTGCTGTCGGATATACATGTACATTGGCTCCTATTGACGTGGTAGCTACTTTGGTGCTGTCGGATATAAATGTACATTGGCTCCTATTGACGTGGTAGCTACTGTGGTGCCGTCGGATATACATGTACATTGGCTCCTATTGACGTGGTAGCTACTGTGGTGCTGTCGGATACACGTGTACATTGGCTCCTATTGACGTGGTAACTACTGTGGTGCTGTCTGATATACATGTACATTGGCTCCTATTGACGTGGTAGCTACTGTGGTGCGTTCGGATATACATGTACATTGGCTCGTATTGAAGTGGTAGCCACTGTGGTGCTGTCGGATATACATGTACATTGGCTCCTATTGACGTGGTAGCTACTGTGGTGTCGGATATACATGTACATTGGCTCCTATTGGCGTGGTAGCTACTGTATTGCTATAGGATATACATGTACATTGGCTCCTATTGACGCGGTAGCTACTGTGGTGCTGTCGGATATACATGTACATTGGCTCCTATTGACGTGGTGGCTACTGTGCTGTCGGATATACATGTACATTGGCTCCTATTGACGTGGTAGCTACTGTATTGCTATAGGGTATACATGTACATTGGCTCCTATTGACGTGGTAGCTACTGTATTGTATCGGATATACATGTACATTGGCTCCTATTGACGTGGTAGCTACTGTATTCCTATCGGATATACATGTACATTGGCTCCTATTGACGTGGTAGCTACTGTGGTGTCGTATATAGAGAATACTACACGAGGGCTCATTACATACGAATTTTACGAAACGAGTGTCCTTCCTATGGTATCTGACCACGCGAAAGCGAAGTCAGATAACATAGGAAGGTCACGAGTTTCGTATAATTTGTATGTAATGAGACCGAGTGTGGTATTTTATTTATTACCCACTTCTTACATGCATTAAATTGACAAAATAGCGTATTTTTGTTATTTTTTGGTTTCAAACCGAAACCGGTTTCATAAAGAGGTTGCGGAAGAGTTTTGTACTGTAGTACAATATTTGCATGACGTCACACTGTAATGACGTCACTGCCTTGGCAACCGACGTCACGATGCATGTCAGTTGTCATCGCCACGTACAGCCTCCTACAGTAAACTACTCCGTAGCACCCCGTTTCTTGGTTTGCAGTTGCTTTATTTGGCTAACATCACTGGTGGAAACATTGCGTTTATGTTTTTCGACGGATATAATGTCTCAGTTCAACTCACACTTAAACAGCGACACGGCAACGTTCGCAATGTTTACATTCCCACAATGCATTTTAGTTGTAGAATGAATGAATTCACGTGTTTGTTAAGAATGAAAAAATAGTTACGTCAGAATGTGACCTAATTGAGAGGTCATCGGTTATCCAATCAAATCGTTAGAATCTCAGGTCAAGTCGTTACGACACAGGTCAACGCGATACGACACTCGTGTGACGTACGAGATTAGTATGCAACTACCCATACGTTGACCACGTGGGTAATAAATACAAGTACATTGGCTCCTATTGACGTGGTAGCTACTGTATTCCTATCGGATATGCATGTACATTGGCTCCTATTGACGTGGTAGCTACTGTATTCCTATCGGATATACATGTACATTGGCTCCTATTGACGTGGTAGCTTCTGTGGTGCTGTCGGATATACATGTAAATTGGCTCCTATTGACGTGGTAGCTACTGTGGTGCTGTCGGATATACATGTACATTGGCTCCTATTGACGTGGTAGCTACTGTGCTGTCGGATGTCGGATTGACGTGGTAGCTACTGTGGTGCTGTATACATGTACATTGGCTCCTATTGACGTGGTAGCTACTGTGGTGCTGTCGGATATACATGTACATTGGCTCCTATTGACGTGGTAGCTACTGTGATGCTGTCGGATATACATGTACATTGGCTCCTATTGACGTGGTAGCTACTGTGGTGCTGTCGGATATACATGTACATTGGCTCCTATTGACGCGGTAGCTACTGTGATGCTGTCGGATATACATGTACATTGGCTCCTATTGACGCGGTAGCTACTGTGATGCTGTCGGATATGCATGTACATTGGCTCCTATTGACGTGGTAGCTACTGTGCTGCTGTCGGATATACATGTACATTGGCTCCTATTGACGTGGTAGCTACTGTGCTGCTGTCGGATATACATGTACATTGGCTCCTATTGACGTGGTAGCTACTGTGGTGCTGTCGGATATACATGTACATTGGCTCCTATTGACGTGGTAGCTACTGTGGTGCTGTCGGATATACATGTACATTGGCTCCTATTGACGTGGTAGCTACTGTGGTGCTGTCGGATACACATGTACATTGGCTCCTATTGACGTGGTATATAAAGCTGCATCGTCCCCACCCTGCAGTTGTATCGATAATCATGTATCGGCCGCAGTTTAATTAGATAGATTGATTATTCATCAATACAAGATGATGACGTACACGTTGACGTTGTTAATATACAGTCCTGCTGAGCCCTGACTGAAACATGGAAGATATTTTCTGTCATTGCCCTGGTATGTCTATCGATTAGGGGACGTAACAAAGGCTCGTATATCCAAATTGTTTCCTGGACGTCGGGCCCACTAACAAGACCAAGCAGATAAGTAGCCTCTAGGTGAGTGATCTGTAGAATATAGGCGACTCTTTGTGTTGACTGAATTCCTGTCAGTGGCGAAAACTATAGTATGTGGAATCTTTGAAGGGACATAAAAAGAAGAATGATGCAAAAAGTGTTAAAGTCAACGATAGCGCAACAATGCGACGTGACATTTCGGCCATTTGCCGCCTCGTGAACTCCTATGGAATATGTCAAATAGGCGTTAAAATGTGAGTTAATGCTACATATTGATAATAGCGCATTGTTGTGCTTGTCCATAGATGCTGCACATGAACACAACTAAATTAATCTCCACACGCGCAGAAATGGATTTTCCCCTTTCAAATTTCAGTGGTCTTAAATTAGCTCCAACTACTTTAAACCATTCAATAGACCACATGGACCTTTTTGTTTAAAATTTTAATACAAAATTATGTATGATTAGCGGAAAATTTGAATGTTTGTTTTTTGAGTATGATAAATGTATGACTGGGTACAAGCGCACTTAGTCAATTTGCACAGTGTAATGAAAATGTAAATTGCGAAATTAAGGTAAAACTGATATACATATGTGAAAGACATGTCATCACTGTAGTAACCGGGACATGGTAAGGACGCGTCATACGGCCACGTCCGTTGAGACAATGTGAACAAAAGCGCCATATAGAACGGCATGCAGCCTCTCAGAATTACAAAGTATATCTGATCGGAACTGCCTTTTTGGGACAGGTCTTGAATGCAGAAGACTTCCCGTCCGGTGTTAACAACTTCTTCAAATGCGATGTGGGTCGTGTCAGGAATGCAGAGTATGGCGTGATCAGCGCTGGGGAACTGTTGTCATACTCGTTTTGCCGCAAACTGCATACAAAATGCCGATATATTTGGAGGTGAAAGAGTAATGATGCGGGTGGTTATTAACCACACTTATGGAATATACCCTTTACAATGACATCCTGCAGCCCATTATGAAACAATGAAATACGGTCTTTCAGCACGGTGCTTCGTCACATATAACAACATAATTCGTACGGAACAACAATGTAACAACCGTACCGTGTTGGGTTACCCTGTAGGACAGCGTACTCAGGAAACGCAGAGACTGAGGCAGTGTGCACATGCGCCACTAGCGAATGCATGACCTGTACTGTGGTTTATTCTCGTATATACATGTTTGGTAACTGTGTACCTGTTGTTTCCATGGACACAAACATTCCAGTTATTAATGACTTATTGTGTTTTAGTGTTATCAGTTCTCATTTAACGTCACATCATTCACGGACTAAACTTGATTGAGACGATTTGTTGTTTAATAGTTGTCTTCATCGGATGTTTGATGTCTGTATGCTGTTTGGATGAAATGCTTGGTCATTGTTTGAATATCTCGTAATACTCTTTTGGAATGTTAAAGGTGTTGTGCGACATTAAACAGTCTCTTGATTAGCTTGATGAAGGTCTAATGTGAATTTGAGATTGCCACCAGGAGCTGCTGACGCCGCCTTCTATCAAAGCGTGAGGCACTATGAGAGTCAATTAATGGGATGGTCCAAGGACAGGTGTATTCTCCGCATCACCATTCATCATAACAATACTTCAGGAGAATAACTTCTTTGAGTGGCGTTTAGAAGTTGGTGTGATGAACAACGGGGAGAAATCAATGGATATACAACTTGTTTATTATTAATGTGAGCGACGTGTCGGTGTAGCTACTAACACTTGCTGGATAACGGTGTTAGTAGTTACACCGACACGTCGGTCAGAAACAACTAAAGAAGTTGTATATCCATAAAACTCTCGCCGTTGTTCATGAACATACACACAAGTACTCATATTTAAATGTAATTATTCACATAGTCATGTTTGAACATTGATATTCAAGTATTGCACTCAAGGGTCTCTTCCGTCCGTCTAGTACAACTCTACCCTGTATATTTTCAACAATATATAGAGAGGACACTGTGTTATCCACACAAAAATAATTATAGATGAATTAGATCAGGGTATGCCACAGTGTATCCATTGTTCACCTGTCAAACATAGTGTATGAAGTGCTATATTAGTTTGAATGATCAATGAAATAATTATTGCTGAATTAAACTATATTTCATTTCAATCTGTAATGTTTGTCATTCATGAGTACCATTCTGCGCCGATTCCAGAACACCGCATGACATTCCATCCCTACCCACCCTGCTTCCATTCTGTCACATGCAGTAACATCTTAACCCTGCTCTAATCCCAGCACACCACAACCCTGCCGCTGTCCAGCACATAGAACCACCCCGTAACGGTTGCTGCCACCAACCATCAAAGTCCAACTTACTAACACATGTGTTCAGACCACATCTGAGTACTGTTCAGGTGAAGAATGTTCTGTCATTGTTTAGACCACCTCCTTGTGATCTGCACATACTCCCTGAGACACACTGGAGTATTTCTATAAGAAGCACAGTGAACGCCCACCACTCAGCGCTTGGGGACGGATAATGTTATCTGAGGAAGGTGTGCGTGGGTTATGATAACGTAAAGGGCGTGGATACCCCGTCAAACCACCTTGTCAATCAACAAATATGTTAAAAGAGCTTAGTACTCCTGACTCCAAACAACCTCATGTATGCTGACCATTACAACAAACCCCTTCCGGAAGGAGCGTGTTGTATCTTTCTCCAGAAGCTGGCATTCATCTTCAGTTCAGCTCTGCAGCATGATGTATGTATTACGGAGCAAGTGTTTATGTTCCCAGTACAAAACGGGTTGTTTCACAGAGCTTCACTTCACTAGACCTCAGAATAGAGGAAGAATAGCTGCCTGTCGATTATCCTCGTGGCCAATCAATTCGAGGCTTTCAATTACCCGTTTTGTCAAGTAACGCATACACTCTTGAACTCTCTCCAATATTCACTTGGTAGAGAACTCCAGCGATGTATATTTGCATATGCACGAGGAATGAGATGGCGATGCACGGGTACGATTGAGTCACATCAAGGTTGCGCCTTGTTCTTCCCTTGTTGGAAATGTTTTACTACACCCTATATACATATTTACAGCTTTAATGACAGATAGTTGTCAATATGGTGTTCAACCCACGGATTCTTCTTGTTTTAAAAATGTTATTTGAGATGTGTTCTCAGTGTCTATTGCTTCTAATGAAGTCAAGAAACAGTGGCCTTACATAATGGACGTATACTCCTGATGCATGTTGTCGTAAACATTTTACTGCATCCTATGTTTAAAATAACAACAACGATACGCGCGTTGTTGAAGTTAATATTTTCAGCAACGGTCCGTTGCTAGTGTGTAACCATTTAGGTGGCATTGTGCTATATATCTTACAGTTGTTGACAATGAGCTGGAATCATTGATGCGTCTATATCAAAGCGATTG
The DNA here is from genome assembly GCF_003918875.1 of Haliotis rubra. NCBI lineage: Eukaryota > Metazoa > Mollusca > Gastropoda > Lepetellida > Haliotidae > Haliotis > Haliotis rubra. The sequence goes on from NW_025766436.1 coordinate 666,536, forward strand.
TCCCTGGACACAGCATCACCTTCCTCCCTATCTCAGCCACAGCAGTCTATACCTGGAGGGCGGCACACACGGACGCAAGGTAGGTGGAACTAGAAATATACGAGGAAAGTCTTAGGAATTGATATGCTATTATTAGATGCGTGCTACCCTATCGCGAGACAAAGTAGAGGTTGTGCGTTCGTACATAGAAATAATAATGTGAAGATTGGAAAGTTTCATGTCATGTACCACATCCATACACTAATCAATATTGAGACAAACATATCAAAGAGATAAACGCCGCCATGTAGCTGGAATATTGCTGAGTGCGGTGTAAAACAAAACTCACTCAACCTGAAAAACGTAATTTACATCTCAAATCGTAAATATATTTATGAATGTTATGTAAATAGCTTTGTGAGGGAACATGAGCACATTATCTCATGACATTTCAAACAATAAGAAACTTCTAAATAGTTTATTTAGTGGGGAAATACCGATTTACTGTAACCGTGAGTCAGGTACAGGTTATGTATAAAGACATGTTTTAGCTGTCCGGATTGTCAGTTATCCAACCTAACTACGCCCATGATAGTGAACAGTGATAATTGCTCTAACAATAGGTCATATAAAAAAACCCAATTTAACAGCACCAATGACAAAACCAGGTTGACCTTTGCTCTGCCATACAGTGGGTGGCATGTATCATAATGAGATTTGATAAGTATGATGTATATGCAATATGACAGGCATCATTTGGCATGTGTTGTTATTTTTACTGTTAGACATTCGCACGATGTTTTATAGGGGTGTTCTCGTTCACCCAGCAGCTTAAGGGGATTAACAGCGTTTTATATGTTTCTTAAAGGGTTATTTACAATTCCGATTTGATCTTAATAATGGCTGGCATTATACTGCAAACATCATTTTGACAATGGAATGGTGACAGTAAGTAAATATGTGATGTACACAAATAAACTTGTTAAAAGAGCTGAGTATTGGGATTTCCATCTTCATCCTTATCCTTATCTGTATGTGCAGCTGTGGCCACCAATGGTGACTGCCTAGCATTGCCTTGAAAAGAAACAAAAGTGAAATGAAACCTAAGTTAACATAAAAGTAACTTGACAGGAGAGGCCGCATTGTATATGCTATTTTGATAAATTCATAGAAGTCAGTTTTCAAGAAAGAATGTTTATGTTCAGAAATGGCATGCTTGGTTTGGTTACATTCTAACATTGAACAAACAACTGGAAGAAGTTATTAGGGTAAACACCAATCACAATATAGAATAGCCTCTCCACCAGTAATCAGTGACAGTCTGTCAATATTTCTAAAGAAGGGATTGAAGACTAATTGAATGTAAATTTGTTTTCAATCCCTTTTTCTTTGGTGACTACTGGGCAAGGTTGGTCCCAAGGAAGTTAAAATGTTAACCTTCAACAAAATGTGTTAAAATATAGTAACTACACAATTCAGTTACCGAAGTGTTCCTGAATTAAAGTTCAAAACAACAATATCAATACCAAAATGAAATACGAGGACCCGTTTGTTAAAATAGATTCAAAAGAACACCGAAGCATAAATAATAAATGTTGAATAAACCTTTGTCTTAACACATAATTCTTTGTCACAACCATTGTAGCTACCGTTGCAAAACAACTAAATACACACAGTATAAGAAATGTGTAAGTCATTCAATACAAATATATCAAGCAATTTCACGATTTAAGAAGTAGCAATCATGAAATACAGCTAGCTTCCAAGTGCCTCTTGAACAATTTCTTGTAACAACCAACTGTCACCCCACTGATACAGTGACGTGTCACCCCACTGATACAATCACGTGTCACCCACTGATACAATCACGTGTCACCCACTGTTACAATCACGTGTCACCCACTGTTACAATCACGTGTCACCCACTGTTACAATCACGTGTCACCCACTGTTACAATCATGTGTCACCCCCTGTTACAATCACGTGTCACCCACTGTTACAATCACGTGTCACCCACTGATACAATCACGTGTCACCCACTGTTACAATTACATGTCACCCACTGTTACAATCACGTGTCACCCCACTGTTACAATCACCTGTCACCCCACTGTTACAATCACGTGTCACCCCACTTTTACAATCACGTGTGACCCCCTATCACAATCGCGTGTCACACCACCGTTACAATCACGTGTCACCCCACCTTTACAATCACGTGTCACCCTCTGTTACCCTGATAACACAAGCTGCCTGTGAGGCGCTAGAAGGTTAATATCCCACCGGGCACCCATTTCCTGCTGGGTGAACAGAGGCAATTTTGAACAAACTTACGTGCCTTAGGTGAGACCACATGTATCACATGTGCTTCGTTGTGGGCAGGACTCAAGTCCTAGAAACTCTCAGGTTTCAAGGTGTCAAGCGGTCACCCATACGGACTCTCCCCGCTCAAGGTTGCTTAGGTTCAACTGATTTGTGACCTGAACTCTATGCACAGGACCACACACCACTACAATTAGGTAGTAAATACTAACTTTATCTTCTAACCCATAAATACTCACAGGAATGGCAAAAGAGATACAAGTCCAAAACATGTTGATCATGAGTGCTTTATTACTACAGTGCACTCTGTCTAATTCGGACCAGCTTGGGACCGACTAAAAAGTCCGAATTATACAGTAGTCCGAAGTACACAGATTTTAATGGAGTTATCTCCCTATTATCAGCAGAATTAAAATTATAAACTATTTTTCGCAATGTTATTGAAAACAACGATTCTCGGACACACCAACAGATGAGAAAACTAAGTAGTGCAAATAATTTGCTTGGAAGCATGCATTATTTATAAAATGTAACCTCTTGACAAGCATTCAACGTATAATAACAAAATGAATAAGTTATGCTTTGTTATCATTTGGAATAGCTTCGGAAGAAAAGAACAACGTCACAAGACAAAAAGGCCAAACATGAAGTAGTTTGTTATTCCACATAATGTTTCATTGTTAAATGACCCCTTGTAAAATATGCAAACTTTGAAAAGTGCTATTAATGAAACAGAAGCATCTATCAATGTGTCTGTAAATATACCCACACAGAGACTGCACATGATCCACAATGAGGACTGTTTTCCCTTCAGGGATGAAACGCATGTTGGTGTGGACTAGCTGGGCGTCAGCAACAGTGGTGATGACAGGTATGTTGGTGTGGACTAGCTGGGCGTCAGCAACAGTGGTGATGACAGGTATGTTGGTGTGGACTAGCTGGGCGTCAGCAGCAGTGGTGATGACAGGTATGTTGGTGTGGACTAGCTGGGCGTCAGCAGCAGTGGTGATGACAGGTATGTTGGTGTGGACTAGCTGGGCGTCAGCAACAGTGGTGATGACAGGTATGTTGGTGTGGACTAGCTGGGCGTCAGCAACAGTGGTGATGACAGGTATGTTGGTGTGGACTAGCTGGGCGTCAGCAACAGTGGTGATGACAGGTATGTTGGTGTGGACTAGCTGGGCGTCAGCAACAGTGGTGATGACAGGTATGTTGGTGTGGACTAGCTGGGCGTCAGCAACAGTGGTGATGACAGGTATGTTGGTGTGGACTAGCTGGGCGTCAGCAGCAGTGGTGATGACAGGTATGTTGGTGTGGACTAGCTGGGCGTCAGCAACAGTGGTGATGACAGGTATGTTGGTGTGGACTAGCTGGGCGTCAGCAACAGTGGTGATGACAGGTATGTTGGTGTGGACTAGCTGGGCGTCAGCAACAGTGGTGATGACAGGTATGTTGGTGTGGACTAGCTGGGCGTCAGCAGCAGCAGTGGTGACAGGTATGTTGGTGTGGACTAGCTGGGCGTCAGCAACAGTGGTGATGACAGGTATGTTGGTGTGGACTAGCTGGGCGTCAGCAGCAGTGGTGATGACAGGTATGTATTTCTTAACAATATAATGGGATAACCTTTCTTTACACCCGTGCACTCTATTATTGCTGCACTTATGCACAAATATTTGATCTTACATACATGTTCAAGCAGTTAATATTTTGGTGATGAACAATTATTTAATATTCCAAACATACAAATGAACAATACACGCATGGACAAGTCATGTACAAATAGATATTTCACCCGGAAGGAACAAAACAAATGCAGAGACAGATCATCTGACATGCATACAGAAAATGTACCTTACACACTTATATGATATTTGACCTTATACTCGTGTACTGACAATTCATCTGTCAAACATATGCAAACAGTTCATTTGACAAACATGTTCAGGCAATTCTCCTGACATAAATTTTCAGACAATTCTCCTGACACACGTTCACACAATTCTCCTGACACACACGTTCAGACAATTCTCCTGACATACATTTTCAGACAATTCTCCTAACACACACATTTTCAGATAATTCTCCTGACACACACGTTCAGACAAATCTCCTGACACACATTTTCAGACAATTCTCCTGACACACACGTTCAGACAATTCTCCTGACACACACGTTCTGACAATTCTCCTGACATACACGTTCAGACAATTCTCCTGACACACACATTCAGACAATTTTCCTGACACACATTTTCAGACAATTCTCCTGACATACACGTTCAGACAACTCTTCTGACACACACGTTCAGACAAATCTCCTGACACACATTTTCAGACAATTCTCCTGACACACACGTTCTGACAATTCTCCTGACATACACGTTCAGACAATTCTCCTGACATACACGTTCAGACAATTCTCCTGACATACACGTTCAGACAAATCTCCTGACACACATTTTCAGACAATTCTCCTAACATACACGTTCAGACAATTCTCCTGACATACACGTTCAGACAAATCTCCTGACACACACATTCAGACAATTTTCCTGACACACACGTTCAGACAAATCTCCTGACACACATTTTCAGACAATTCTCCTGACACACACGTTCAGACAATTCTCCTGACACACACGTTCTGACAATTCTCCTGACATACACGTTCAGACAATTCTCCTGACACACACGTTCAGACAAATCTCCTGACACACATTTTCAGACAATTCTCCTGACATACACGTTCAGACAATTCTCCTGACACACACATTCAGACAAATCTCCTGACACACATTTTCAGACAATTCTCCTGACATACACGTTCAGACAATTCTCCTGACATACACGTTCAGACAATTCTCCTGACACACACATTCAGACAATTTTCCTGACACACATTTTCAGACAATTCTCATGACATACACGTTCAGACAATTCTTCTGACAATTCACACGTTCAGACAATTCTCCTGACACACACGTTCAGACAATTCTCCTGACACGTTCAGACACACGTTCAGACAATTCTCCTGACACACACGTTCAGACAATTCTCCTGACATACACATTCAGACAATTCTCCTGACAACATTCTCTGACAATACACGTTCAGACAATTCTCCTGACATACACGTTCAGACAATTCTCCTGACACACACATTCAGACAATTTTCCTGACACACATTTTCAGACAATTCTCCTGACATACACGTTCAGACAATTCTCCTGACACACACGTTCTGACAAATCTCCTGACACACATTTTCAGACAATTCTCCTGACACACGTTCTGACAATTCTCCTGACATACACATTCAGACAATTCTCCTGACATACACGTTCAGACAAATCTCCTGACACACATTTTCAGACAATTCTCCTGACATACACGTTCAGACAATTCTCCTGACACACACGTTCTGACAATTCTCCTGACATACACCTTTAGACAATTCTCCTGACACACACATTCAGACAATTTTCCTGACACACATTTTCAGACAATTCTCCTGACATACACGTTCAGACAATTCTCCTGACACACACGTTCAGACAAATCTCCTGACACACATTTTCAGACAATTCTCCTGACATACACGTTCAGACAATTCTCCTGACATACACGTTCAGACAGTTCTCCTGACACACACGTTCTGACAATTCTCCTGACACACATTTCCAGACAATTCTCCTGACACACACATTCAGACAATTTTCCTGACACACATTTTCTGACAATTCTCCTGACATACACGTTCAGACAATTCTCCTGACACACACGTTCAGACAATTCTCCTGACACACATTTTCAGACAATTCTCCTGACATACACGTTCAGACAATTCTCCTGACATACACGTTCAGACAAATCTCCTGACACACATTTTCAGACAATTCTCCTGACATACACGTTCAGACAATTCTCCTGACATACACGTTCAGACAATTCTCCTGACACACACGTTCAGACAAATCTCCTGACACACATTTTCAGACAATTCTCCTGACACACACGTTCTGACAATTCTCCTGACATACACGTTCAGACAAATCTCCTGACACACATTTTCAGACAATTCTCCTGACATACACGTTCAGACAATTCTCCTGACATACACATTCAGACAATTCTCCTGACACACATTTTCAGACAATTCTCCTCACATACACGTTCAGACAATTCTCCTGACACACACGTTCAGACAAATCTCCTGACACACATTTTCAGACAATTCTTCTGACACACACGTTCAGACAATTCTCCTGACACACACGTTCAGACAATTCTCCTGACACACACGTTCAGGCAATTCTCCTGTTATACACGTTCAGACAATTCTCCTGACATACACGTTCAGACAATTCTCCTGGCACACACGTTCAGACAATTCTCCTGGCACACACGTTCAGGCAATTCTCCTGGCACACACGTTCAGGCAATTCTCCTGGTATACACGTTCAGACAATTCTCCTGACATACACGTTCAGGCAATTCTCCTGGTACAAACGTTCAGACATTCTCCTGACATGCACGTTCCGACAATTCTCCTGACATACATGTTCAGACCATTCATCTGAAACACACGTTCAGACAATTCATGTGACACACACGTTCAGACCATTCATCTGACACACACGTTCAGACAATTCATCTGACACACATGTTCTGACAATTCATATGACATAAACGTTTAGACAATTCATCTGACACACACGTTCAGACAATTCATGTGACATACATGTTTAGACAATTCATGTGACACACACGTTCAGACAATTCATCTGACACACATGTTCTGACAATTCATATGACATAAACGTTTAGACAATTCATCTGACACACACGTTCAGACAATTCATGTGACATACATGTTTAGACAATTCATGTGACACACACGTTCAGACAATTCATGTGTCACACATTTTCAGACAATTCATCTGACACACACGTTCAGACAATTTATCTGACACACACATTCAGACAATTCATCTGACATACACGTTCAGACAATTTATCTGACACACGTTCAGACCATTCACCTGACACACACGTTCAGACAATTCATCTGACACACACGTTCAGACAATTCATCTGACACACGTTCAGACAATTATTCTGACACACACGTTCAGACAATTCATCTGACATACATGTTCAGACAATTCATCTGACATAAACGTTTAGACAATTCATCTGACACACACGTTGAGACAATTCATGTGACACACTCGTTCAGACAATTAATGTAACATACATGTTTAGACAATTCATGTGACACACACGTTCAGACAATTCATCTGTCACACACGTTCAGACAATTCATCTGACACACACGTTCATACAATTTATCTGACACACACGTTCAGACAATTCATCTGACATACACGTTCAGACAATTTATCTGACACAAACGTTCAGACCATTCATCTGACACACACGTTCAGACAATTCATCTGACACACGTTCAGACAATTAATCTGACACTCACGTTCAGACAATTCATCTGATATACATGTTCAGACAATTCATCTGACATACACGTTCAGACAATTCATCTGACCATTTAACTAAGACATGCAAATATAGTTTTCCACACGTGCAGATGCAAAGTCATGCTATGCTAATGTTAAAAAATAGTTTTCCACAAGTGCAAAGGCAATCTTGTACACATGTACGTGTAATTAGTATGTTACACATGTACAAGCAATGTATCGTATTAGGAATAGAATGTATTTAGGAATAGGCAGTAAGCGTTACTTTTCTCCACAGTTTATAAATGTAATCTTTTATATTTAGCTATCAGAAAACTCGTAGCACCGAGGGATAATAATGGGAGTTTCGTTGTGTTCATTGTAAATTCCTGCACCCTGAATAGCTGAAACTGGCCACATATTATCCCCTTGCATTAGGAGCAAATGTCAGGGAATCCTTATCACAGTGGAGAGAATTCCTTTGCTGTTTACCTGCAAGTAGTATATACAATGATTGTCCGAGATCAAGTCCAACAAAAGCCTCTGTTAAGCTTTATTTCACAAATAAAGCTTTTGTCAGGCCCTTAGATCTTTTGAACCCCAGTTAACTTCCCGGCCCCCACGTGACACAATAGTGTCACTATGACCGCGAATATACCTATAGAAAGATAGAAAGGTTCTAAAAAGTAGTAAAATGTCCCCGGCAGCCACAATTCCCCAAAGGTGAAATCGAAAGATGATGTTGCGCTTCTCCCAAGGGGAATTGCGTCAGCTGCCTTTCTCTCGCCATGAGAGTGCCCCGCTCAGCTAAGCCCTTTTCAGCGACCCAACTGATATGATCCTGATTCCTTACCGAAACACCACACAAAGTTGTAAGGAATCTCCACTGAGGCAACGGCGGGATACGAACCCACATGTATAGCTCGCGCAAACTATACATAATGGGCCGCACCACTCAACCGATTGAGCTACCGGGGACTTAGCTGAATAATCTCAGTTTAACGGGTCTATCCTGAGATTGCAAAGCTGGGACCGCAAACTAGCACTTTCCTGATCACGTGACACTATGTCGTGTTGACCTCGAGGAAACAGCTTAATTTGAATGAGCTGGTTATAGGATACTATTGGGATTACTCAACAGTAAGTGTTAAATATTTTGCTTGGGGGGTAACGTTGTGCCGTACGGTATGACTAATAATTGCTTTCTAACGAAACCTCTCCCTGGCCCACCTTTCAAGTAGTACAAGTTCGGCTCGTCGGCTTTGATGTCCACTTTATCTATGTTGTAAGTTTTGACTGACCATATCGGATCGGTGGCTCGTTTCCGAATGTCCCCTTCGTGCTCCCCCGGCTGGTAGAGGTACCTCACGAGGGCACTATTGGGTATCTGTTTCTCCTTCCCACGTGATGGTGCAGCCGGTTCTGCTATCACTGATTTCAGTTTGATAGCGTCGGCTGGTTTCTTGCCGGTGAGACGGGTGGTTTCGTGGTTGATAGCCGACACCACCTGAGGTAGCCGCGCTACCCATTCCGTCGATCGTTTTCCGGGGTTGACCATCTCTCTCGCATACTGATGCCTGAATAAGCGCTCAGCCAAAGTCCTATTGAATCTCTCAACTATGGCTTGACTGCGATGAGCCCCGGTAGCGCCACGCCTGACCTTGATATCATGTTTGGTTAGCAGTTGTGACATGGCACCCATGAACTACCGCCTGGGATCGACTTGCAGCTCTGTGGGCCATGTCAGCGGACTGCGTTTGTATATGCGTTCGAATCCGCGGGCTACTTGGGCCGAGTCTTTCGTGGTCAAGGGTTTGGCTTCCTTGTAGCGGCTGGCCACGTCAACGACGGTTAGGGCATACTTGTACCTCCTTTCGTGGGGTAGGAACAGGAGGTCGGCCTGGTGAACGCTATTGGGTATGTTAATACCGAACTTTCTTCTAGGCACGTAGCGTGGCGCCGGTAAATAGATCTGCCACAGGGCTTATTTTTCAAGCCACGCTTTGGCCTCGTCCGGGGGTACTCGCGCCATTTTGGCCAGCTTATGTACGGCGCTAGCTCCTTTCCAGTACCCACGCAGGCTGTAGTAAATAGCCTCAAACTTTCTCTGGTTCCGTGACATCCCGACATATATACACCTATGTTCTTGGTTCAATTTTCTCATGCCCGTACGCGTATGTGTTTATCCCGTCGATGGCTAGCCAACGCTCCGTGTCCATCAGCGACAGGGACGTCTTGTTTATCGTCAGTCCGTATATCCTGTGCCCGTCGCTTCTAAGCGTGTTCATTTGATGACTGAAGGTGCGGGTCTTGAACAGGGCTTCCTTGAATCTGGCGTGTTTGATGTGTTGTTTCACCACGTACTTCTCAACACCCTTCGCCTTTCGGATCTCACCATTGTCGGCCTTCAGGATGGAGTACATCTTGGGCCTCAAGCCTATGTACTCAGCTATGGGCGTGCCGGCACACTCGTCCTTCATCTTACCGAGCACTTTTTTGTTTACCATGCTGTGTATGGCATGGTCCTTGGGGTAGTCGCTGGTGTCGTACAAATCGAGGCGTTTCTTCATGTCCTCGTACACGTCCTCGGTTCGAATCTCCATCAGCAGGGAATCAGTGTCAGTGTACAGCACTTCGCACCTGTCGCCGTACTGTTTCTTCAGTTCGTTGTAGTAAAAGTCGTGCATCAGGTGTTTGGATAAATCGAGGATGCTCATCCCCACGTAAACAGGCCGGTTGAATTTGATGTGGCTTTTCTTCATGTGCAGGGCCACCAGGTCGTTGGTGAATATCTTGCTCCGGTTGAATGCCGGGCTGGCTATCAGTTTCTTGAGGTTTTCTTCCTCTTTCGACCGGACTAGCTTCACGGTCACACGTTTCCTCAGGTTCTCCATTGTCTTACCAAACACCGAGTTGTTCATGAGCTTGTAGAGGTTTTTCTCAAAGTCACTGATGGCCAACTTTCGCAGGTCCGTGTTCATTCTGATGTAGGGCTCCATCCAGGGGCTCTGGTTGAACACGAGCACCCTGTGTATTTTGGTCAGCCTCATACCCAACGACAGGTACAGCTGTAGGTTTCGATAGTGAACGATGTACTTGGTCTTATTCATTAAGTTGGGCACTAGTTTTTCAACGTCTGCCACCCGCCCACCCAGCAAGTTATGTTGGTACTCGGACATCCAGTCTGGGTTAACCTTCATACGTTCGGGGGCCAGGGGGTAGCTGTTGTGCGATGTGTGCAATGCCTTGGGGTATTCCAAGTCCATTGGCTGGCTGTTCGAGTCGTAGCCCTTCACCTATTGATTATTGGCTTTTGCGTAGCGTTTAGAGGCCATGGAGATCCCACCTCGCAAGCCTTTCTCAATGAACAGGTACATGTCGTAATCGGTGAGCAATTCCAGCTTAACTCCGTTTTTCTTCAGCAAGGCATCCCAAGATAGACCTGGGCTGGTGTAGTACCATGCGGGGGTCGAGTTGATACTGCTTAAAATACGTCCTCCTATACGTCTCGACCACGTCGGTTAGCAGGAGTACGTCTGTTCTCAAGTACAGGTCGTGGTAGTCACCCAGATTCTTACAGCCCAGTTTATTCCATACGTTAATCGCGTGCGAGTAATCGTCTTGGGTGATTGTCGAGTCGGTCAGGTTGCTGTAAAATCGGTTGATGGGGAGTAGTCGGGTCTCGGCAAACTTGGCCCAGCCATCCATGTACTCGTAGGGGTACGCCTTTGTGCCCTAAGACGTTAATAGCTATATCATTCTATTTTTCTATTTTAGTGATCTGGGATATGGGGGTGGGTTCGGCTATACCATCCCAGTTGAGCCCATCGTCTTGGGGATAGCTGGAAGGCCTGTTCGAATTAGTGTCAGCTGGAAACAAGGCTGACCTGATAGCTAACCTCATGCAATCGTCTCCTCTATTCTTGATGTTGACCATGGCCTGTTTTGCTTTGTAGTAGGGGGGCAAGTCTAGGTACGACCCCCCCCTCTGAATGGCCCGTAGTTAGCTATGTCTAGATAGACATTATCGATTTTATCCACGACCCACCCGGACCCATGTGTGTATAGCGTTCTAGGTATTCTCGTATCTGCTGAAAACTGATATCGATTGACTCGTCTATAGTTTCGGTATGAGTCACGACTTCTTGTTTACCTCGGAAGTAAGGCTGAACGTACTCAATGACCCCCCCATTGGGGGTTCCCCCCTGCTGTTTATCGAGCTACATTTTCACTGTGATTTGAAACTTTATACTTCCCAAATCGTTCCTCCTCATCGACTTTATCAGTGACTAGTTACCTACAGCACGCTCAGTGCGCATGAACTCTAGGTCAATAGCTCTATTCTGACGTAATAGTTCGACAAGCTGAGACTTCCTCATATGGGAATAACCTACTAACCCCAGCTCGCGGGCTTCCTGTTTGAGTTGTTTCACAGTGTGGGGCTTTACTACGGGGTTGTGTAATAGTGCGACTAACCCGTCAATCCCAGCTCTTTCGCTCGGAGTTTTAGTTGTTTTACCGTGGGAGGGGATTGTTTGTTGAGTAATCTCAACAACGCTGGTTTCTTCATTCGGGAGTAACCCACTACACCTCGTTCTCTCGCAATCTGCTTGAGCTCTCGGACAGTAGTCATTGTTATACCAAGTTGTATACAATCTCTAATTGGGATGCCAACAAGGGAGGTAACTTTCACCACGAATCTAGTCCCCCACCCAGCGCTATATTTAGAATAACAGTATCGATTCTGGGCTCAGGATAGCTTTCCCGTTTTATTATTTCCAGAACGTCGGGTATACACGTATATATATTAGCTGATTCAGTCAATACTTGTTCTCTGAAGACATCCAGCTTTGTAGTAACAATCATTTGCAAGTTGATGTGTCCCAATTCGTTTATTTCCTCTTCGAGTTTGCTAATGACCAGAGGTCTGATGTTGTCAATACTACATTTACCCGGAAACATCAACCAGCTTCTCAGGCCAAAAGCCGGGGATGGAATTCGTATGAATGAAGGCATTATTATACCTAGGGGTATAACAGGCTCTAATTGGGTCACTGGAGGTAACTCCTCCAATCATTAAAAAATTACACCTCCATGCTAAGGAGGCATCTACATTCTTTTTTCTTCTCGTAGATAAGCTGGTGCCTGACTACGTTTGCCCCGTGGGCTTTACATAAACAGTAGTGACATTTCACTCCAATACCGCACACGGAACACGTGTAGTTCGCAAAACATTTTCTATGAAAACAGCAGTACCCCTCCATCCTACATTTCCTACCACAGGTCTCGGTCTTCCCCCTAAGTATGTACTGACATCGGTACGGGCCAGGTCTCATCTTTAGTATACTCATATGAGTACTTATTCTAATTGTTTTACAACCAACGCAGTCGCTGCTAGACCCAGCGCGATGAAGATCAATTCCCGGTCCTTTTGCCCCGGGGATGGTGTGTAGTACTGAGCGAGTGTGGGCTTAGAGGGTAGTTCTATCTGTTTGCCGGTTACCAGGAAGTATTCTCTCGCTGCGGCTTCAAAACTCTCGGATGCTTTAATGGCATGGTTCTCACGCCGGAGTTGTTCGTTAATGAAATCTTTCTTCTGTATAAGTTTCGTCTCGTACTCTGTGTGCGCGGCTTGAAATTGCTCCAAGGCCAAATCGTGGCGTTTTCGTTCCACGTCCGACCCATGTAGTTTCGAGAAGAGGAAATTACTCCCGGAAAATGCCAGGGCGTTTACTAACGCCCCGCCAACCATCATGGTGATCGTAGCCTTCCTATATATAGTTACATTTACTTCAAAATATTTTCGGGTAGGATCCCTTGTTTTACGAGGATGTCCTTGGTGGCCATCGCCATACCCAGGTTCATTATGAGCATACCCATATCCTGCAGGTTGAAATCTAGCTTGATAGTCGGTTGTTTAAGCACCATTTTGGTCAACCGAGCGTACCCTATGGCTAGACTGGCGACCACAGTGGCGTGGTATGCATCGTTGACGAACGTTTTACCCTCAGACATTATGTATATGATATAAAAATATATATTTATAACATGATATGTGGGTTGACCTCTAATTGTGTGGGAGGGATGGAGTGTTGGGTTGTTTATTATATAACAATAATGAGAGAGCCGCGGCAGCAGTTGCGCCTGCAATCCACAGGAGTGAAGGGTAGTTACTCTTATGTTGGTTAGACCACCTTTTTCTAGCGGCGGCGACTCTCTTAGGGTTCTTCTTCCTGGTGACTGTAGGATTCTCCTCGGGAAGATTCTCCTCCGGGTGAGGGAAACCCTCCTGGGGGGGTCTCCCCCAGTTGGGGTTTCCTCTATTGGGGCCGGAGTCACTTCTTGATCCATCTTGTATACCATTACTATTATTTTTTCCCTCCTTAAATTGGCAATGCTTTCATGTGTGATAATCGCCGCCGTCACTGGGGCTAAGAACATGCCGTATTGTGGTACAGCACGCAGCTGATAGAGCTCAAGGCGTGTTCAATAAAAGGGTCTTTCTCAAGGTCCACCCACAGGTAAAGTCGGCGTTCCTGGGGAATGGGAAGGAAGTACGACGCAATACCAGTGTAGATCTGGGTCATAGCCGATCCTATAGTCTTTGTCATCTCGGCCCCGAGTCTAGCCTCGTATCTTGCGTACAGCTTATTGATTTCTTCGGCTGACATTTTGTGAATTTTATCGGGAGTGTAGTCCCCAAAGTATTGTTTGGCTTTACCACCAACAGCCAGCGCCACCAGTCTCTCTCGCTTGTCGTCACTCACCTGCGGCAACAGTTCATCCTGTGGCACCAACAGTTGTTCTAGCAATTCATCACACTCCATCTTATAATGTAATAAGCAAGTTTTAGTTTTAATAATATAATACCCGATGCAGGTGAAACATAACGAGATAAAGGTTAAGTTGCACGCGATGAACACTTCAAAAACAACCATCAGTCTTCCCTATAGGACTGTAACAATTAATTGCTAAGCTTTGCTAAGCATTGCTAAGCTTTGCTTAGCATTGCTAAGCATTTGTTAAGCTAAAACACCCTATAGGCCACGGGTTGGTCTGTCTTAAGCACGAGCTTAGCATGTTTAGTTTCAGCGAGCTGTTTCTTCACACGTTCTCGTTCTAGTTTGCTCATCACATCGTTCTCTCTCAAACACTCCTTGAACGAATCCCTGTCCTTGCAGTGGAATAAGGCCACCCATCGTGTCTGCTCCCTGAGGTCTTTCAACACCGAGTTGAACTTCTGCGTTAGCACCCAGACGCTGTGCTTTGCGTGCCGGCCGGAGAAGGCCAGGTACGATAGCATGTCTCTCTCTTTTTTGTTATTTCTCGATTAGCGCTGCAGTCGTCCAGTATGAACAGCGTCGACTCCCCTTTAAATTTGTTGTGATAAGCCTTCAACCAGTCCTGCAGACGTGTCCCCGGGTCGACTCTGTGTACGTCCGGGTCCATCATCACCCAAGGTCTTTCCGTGTACGTTCTATTCATGTGCAGAGTAGGGCACATGATAACGATGTTATCAAACCTGGTAGTACCCCTCCAACATATCCAGCACGAAAACGGTCTTCCCACGGCCCGTCTGCCCGCACACTATGGCGCAGTGCGGGTCACGGGGTAGATCAATAGATGGCTTGCTGGCAGGCAGTGGCTTGCCGGCAGGCAAATCAATAGATGGCTTGCACGAATCTCCCATTCTCTATATTAAGTTGCGCATCCATAATCACGTACAGATATAATTTCAACTTGCCAGCGGGTTGAGCCTTCTTGGTAATCGGGATTGTTATCCCCTCGCTGCCGTTGTCTATGCGGCGACCGCTGCCGTGCAATTTATCATCATCCATGGATCGCATGTCCAACCAAAGCGCGTACTTGGTGGTCAGGTATTCACTGATCGTCACGGAGGATAGGTCCAGGTCCTTGATGACGTGTTGGTGCCGGGTCGGTAGTTTCGTTATCTCTCGTCCCACTGCCGGTGTGCCCTCATACCGGCGCTGAACAGCTGGTTGGGCACGCCCTCGATGGTCAATTCCACCTTTTCAATCTCGGGGTTGAAAAACCTCTCGCTGTCCCTTCGGAACGGCTCGTAATCCTCCACGGGAATGATCAGGATACCTTTCATCGATCGCGCCGGCACGTTTAGGTTGATATTCCACAGCGTGTCGCTCTTATCCCGCACGACCGCTCTATGCCTCAGGACCCTATCGTACAGGCTGGCCACCTTCCCCGAGTACTGGTTTCGAACCTGCCTTGCCAGCTCCGGGCTAGTGACAATGTCGAACTCCAGAGAGATGTTGTCGATGGTGTAACTGGCCTCATTACCGTTCGGCGTACGCACTACTTTGCTGTAGTCATTAAACGTGAGCTCGTATTAAAGCCTATCACCCAGCGCGGCCTGGTAAAACGGCGTGTGTCCCGTGAGCAACTCGAAGTCGAGCAGCATGCAGGACCTGTTCCCGTACGCTTGGGTGATAGCCTTTTCACCCTCTGAGATCTTGTCTAGCTCGTCTTGCATGAAGCCGTACCACACGCACAACCAAGTCGATTTGCTGATGCGTTGGTACACGTCATTGACGCGTTCTCCCTCACTTTTCCAGAGGTCCCCGTAGCAGTGAAACACGTCGCTGTCGTCGGTGCTCAGCACCCTCGTTACCGCTGATCTTGATAGTGGTTTTCTTGATGATGGCCCGACCTATGTTCCGCACTAGCTCGCGTTTGTCATTGGCGGAGGTCAACGTGAAGTTGAATGTCAGTCGAACCCTGCCTGGTACGATGAGGTCATTCTCACCCAGGTTTGGGAATCTAACCAGCAGCGTTTGGTTCTGGTCTATCTTGCTGGGATTGTTGGTGATGGTCACCGACTGGTGCACGGCCCTGACGCCTTGAGGCTCTCTTGATCTTCGGAAAAGATCATACCATACATTGTTATATAGATAAACTATAAAAGTTTAATATAAATAATGGCTGAAGGCGGCCATGAGGACATCCCGATGAATGATATGGGTGCTGGGGATTACGATGAAGACACTTCATTTACCAGCAACGTCTTGAGCGACGAACTCGTCAAACAAACCGTCAACGATTATTACGATGGTTTAAAACGCGATAAATATTACGTCGACCAGCCGTACTGAGACTATTCCAAGTTTGTTATTGATAACAAGGGCACGCTGCGATTGAAAGCTCTCCCGGAGGTCGATCTAATGAATAAGAGCACTAGAAAACCACTCGCTCTCTCTACGCTGGTCACTCGTTATGGGAGGCAACTGATCCGTGATGAACTAGGCTTCATGGATTACGGGGGCGCACGGCCTAAGCTTCCCCCGAAGGTCGTCCAAGATCTGCAAAACATCAGGGCCGAGCTCAGTGGTGAAGGTGATATGCCCCAACGTGTTAAAGAAACATCAGACAGTATCGAAAAAATATTGGCCACGTACCATGACAAACCCTTGCCTGGTTTCGAATTCCCTGTTTGAGAACTGCGAGGCCTAGACGAAGCCTTGCAACGTGTACGCGGAGAACTCGTGAACAACATGGGGAAACTGAACGAACTCGGCGAGCACATCGCTCTCGAGAAAGTAAAACTCAGTCAGGTACAAGATGATGAGGATATGAAGCGCCATATCGAAAAACGGCTGAGTGGCTTACAAGATGAGAGACGGACTCGGTTGGAATCCGCTTCCTCCAACCGGGAACAGCTTTGATCCCAGATCAGCCGTGTGCGGGAAACCATCGATTGAGTCCTTAGTGAAGACACCACGTTGGCCAACAGGATCCGAATTCTCTTCCGAGAGCAAGGGATTACTATCGCCAGCATTCTGACTGCATTGGGATTCATCATATCAACCCTGGTCATGTCGCTGAGTGGGGGTGCCCCAAGTGGTGGTACACCAGATGGTACACCCAATGGTGGCGTCAGAGACTGGATAAAAAAACACCTGAAATCCCTCGGGGAGGCCCTGGCTAAACTTGCTGGTAAGGCCGGTGCCGGCACGAGTAAACCCTTTCGACGTGTCCAGCATATATACTTTCGAATTGTCTTCAACGTAGGGGGGTTGCTCGACCTTTTTATGGTGAAACCAACGTCGCCTGTAAAGTCCATACGATCATCTCACCATTCGTTACTTGACAGAGCAAATTCTGGCCGAAGTAAACCTTGTTTCAGTAGATCATCGCTGGCTTCTTTCACCGGTTTTGATCCACTGTGTATGGGTTTAGGAACGAGGTTGGAGAATGCATGGAAGAAATTACCCGTACTAAACATATTGTGTTTCATAAAGTTTACCACTGTATCTTTTCGTAATGCTTTTACGGAGAGCCCAACACTGTACGGAATACCCAACCCGTGGTTCACTCCTCCTGGTATACGCCAATCCGTTTTAGGATCGATTCCGAATTCACCACAAATCCGTTCGTAAGCACGCCGATCGTGTGGATTGTTTGATGCATCCCACGCCTTGTCCTGTGGAAGTGGGGCGCTGATCTCTTTGAGGATACGCCTGACCTGGTAGTACACGTGAAAGGTGAACACAGACCTACTCAGCGGTCCCCGCCGAGTGTCGGTCAATGTCAAGCCACACCCCGTTGTAGCGCACCACACGGCGAAGTTGAGTTGATTCTGCCAGAACTGCATGGGGTTGTTGAACCAAGCGTGGACTGCCTTGGCGTTAGTCACCGAAAGCTTATACCGGTCGAACACATCTATAAACTGGGCACTGAAATACAGCCCAGCAGCGTCGACCACAATCTTCATGTGTGGGAAATCTATGTCCAGTTTAGGGTAAAACACTCCTGGCTTGTACATTTTTTAAAGTATTATATAATGGGTACATATACTCTAACATGTACTTACCACTTTCCGGAATAACGAGCGGCGAGTCCGTTCAGTTGATACACGCGATCGATAACACATCGGGCCAACTCGAAGTCGCACTCTGCGATATCACCTACCTACCGCGATGGACTAACATCAACGTCAACAACAACAAGCTGTTCGTCAGTGGCACCCGCAACCAGATGACTGACGGCTACTACAGCGTGTGCTCGCTAAGCGACGAGGTCTTCAAACCCTTGGGAGCCGAACTCAAAATGAATGACTCAAACGGCACAGTGGTGTTAATCAACAACGGAATAAACCCCTTGAGGCTTGGCCGACCATTGGCGAGGACACTCGGGATGTCGCCGGACCAGATAAAACCCACAACTACCGTCACAGGCACGAAGTTACCCGACCTAGTACCGTACCAAGAGCTGTGCATTCATCTCGGCCAGTTGAGCACAACGGACAACATTCAAGGTGGCCACCCTTCCACGATACTGAGAGCCATACCGGTGAAAACGGAGAAATACAACGACGTAGAACCGAGTCGTTTTCACCGCGTCAGTATAAGAGGTTAACTCGGGGCAACATCCCTGAGTTGATAATATCAGTGTTAGATATAAAGCATAATCCTGTGAATATAGGGTACCTCAGCATAACGCTGCACATAAAATGACTAGCGCACAAGGTCCCGGAATAAGGTTGAAAAAATGCATTAATACAGGGATCTCCGACCTCGGGGACACACGCGGATTCGACGACCCCGGAGTAGATGGTAAACTGTACGCCTTGCAGCTGAAAAACAACATTTACAAACGTGTTGAAGTCCCCTCCATCGGTAGAACCCTAGGTGACATAGTAGATGTCTCAGGAGCGGCCCTCAACACTCGGTTCGACCAAGTCCGTATCGGCGATGATAGATGGGCGGTATCCCAATCGTTCGGAGGCAAACTGTTTGACTTAGAAGATGTTGATAGCACGACCGTCGCGCGAAACAAGCCATAAACGCTCGTCTTCACCGACGACGACAAGTGGGTGTTGTTGCCCGCTAAAGTCGACTGGTTTCTCAACATTACGCTTGGCTCCCCCATCGCCAGATGAAGTCGAAATCGTGAAGGGGATCAAACTCCGGTGGGTGAAACGGCACCAGTATCAGGTTTGCACTGTTTACGTGCGGGTGGGTGTCGACTCCCACATCAGTCTGCAGGGGGTCACCGTGACCGTGGAAGACACGATATCACTCACCAAGATCTTCCTACCCGACAACGTACACTTCATGGGGGTGAAGTGCACCCCTGAGAAATTATTAGAAAAACAGTTGGAAACCATCTTATGATAGTAATATAACAATGACTAGTCATCGACCCAACGCCACACTTAACGATCTAGGAGACACGGAGGGATTCGATCTGCCCGGTGAGGAAGACACCTCGTACGTCCTGCACTTAAGAAACGGCGTGTACGTGCGGAGGCGTTTGCCAGACCACTTTATAGAACCCAAATGGTTGCTCAACATGACCCTCACCGAACTTTATATCGCGTTTGACAAAAATAGGCATATCTCCGAAATTAGGAACAATGGTATCTTGTTCGGGGCTTTCGTTCTGAAGTATGGTATAAGTACTCAACTAATGGGGGATCACACGGGTAACATGTTAGTTACTTCAGGCTTGGAGGACGAGTTAACGTTTGACGTCCCCAATTCCCAATTGGACCTTATGAAGGTGAAACCAGGCTCCACACTCGCCATAGAAGTCTTCTTCATGTGGGGTGATCCTGTAGAACAGCAACTTTTACCCGGGGTGACAAAACACTATGACGCCCTAAGCCTGGGCGAACATTGCCGTATCTTCATACAACCGGACCCCTCAATGGGTTCTATAGTCCCCTCAAAACACTCCTTAGGAGGCTCCCTCGATGATGTTCATGTGGGCGCACAGTTACCTATTTACCTCTCCCTTATTTCCCTGTACAAGGGTCTAAGACTTGTAAGCTTCAAATACACTGAGCAAAAAGTAAATTACGCACATTTTAAAGATATTTTTTAGAATATATTATATGTACACAGGATGGGTCTGTACCCAGTCGCAGAGGAAGTCCCGAAGCCACTGGAAACCGTAGACGGGTTCCGCTTGAGACAGTTATGTGACATAAAACGCGAACTAGAACAAGACCACGACACACGGGCAGCATTGTATAAGAAGTACCATAGAGCTTTCAATGTCGTGGATGGGGTTGATACCGCCCTTATGGCTACCAGTATGGGGTTAGGGGCAGTAGGTGTGGTGTTGTTGGCCACCATCATAACCGCACCCGCAGTGCTAGGCATCGAAATAACAGCTGGGGTGTCAGGGTTGGCTGGATTGGTGTTTAAGTTTGTGTCACGCAGACTGCATCGGAAGGCATTGAAACACGACGAGATCAGGATTCTGGCCGGAGCAAAGCTGAACACTGTAAGTGAGCGCATTTCCAAAGCACTCACTGACAGTAAGATCTCAGAGGAGGAATCTCGTTCAATCCTCTCTGAATTCGACAAGTACCGTAAGATGAAACAAGAAATCCGGCTCAAGTCTCGTAAGTCTGCTATCAGCAAAGACGAGAAAAAAAAGTACATAGAACAAGGGGTACGAAACATTAAACTGTTTCAAACGACATAGTGCCACGTGATCAGGATCGCGGTCATAGTGACACTATTGTGTCACGTGGGGGCCGGGAAGTTAACTGGGGTTCAAAAGTAGTCTATACAATGGGGGCGAGATCTAAGGCTTTTGTTGGACTTGATCTCGGACAATCATTGTATATACTACTCCTGCATGATCATAAAACGGAGTTTAAGCGATATTGATGATACCACCCGGAAGGAACAAAACAGTACACGTGCAGGCTCTACACCCTCGATCACCTGGATTTCTAAACTATTTGTCTTCGGGTTTCAACTCTCTAACTCTCATTTTCCATCTGTGTCTGCCCGTTGTCTGGGAACCAACTTTTGAATTTGGCGCCCTGAAATATGTGCACCGGTTCGCAATAATGTGTTCTTCTTCTTCCCTCTTTTCTTGATTGACAGGTCCTTTGAACTTGCTATTCTCTGTTGATTGGCTACTGACTTTGTTTGAGTGTCAGGTTTTGTGCATAAACTAAACAACGACATGATTCACTCCACGCCACATATATATGTATTCCCTCCACTTGGAATATCTGTTAATCACGCCATTTTTTCTGCTTTGATTTATTTATTTTTTTATTAATTTACCATTTGCTTTTCGTGTATTGACCGTGTATTTTCTTCTGTTCGTAGAGGTATGAATTAAGAACCCAACGTACGAGCTGCATGATTCAGCGTAGAATTAAACGTTTTGACTCCGATTTCCAAACCGACATGTATATTGCTATATGAAAGCGCACCTGGAGAATTATTTGTTCTGAGTTGTTACTGGAGTTTGTGTAACGCATTACTTAGTTCATTGTTTTTAGGTACTCATTCCATTCTTTATATGGAAATCCATTTTGATTTGTACAATATTTCGCCTCAACTACTGTTATATAATCAAACGCAGTTGTAGCTTTAACTGACATTTGAAAGCAGAAGTCCCGACAGATCAGACATAACTGAAACTGAGCACATGCTGTGAAACAATTGAAACACGCCAATTAACCATTTACAGCAGGTGATACCAGCCAATATCAGTCAACTTCGAGGCCTTTTTGCAAACCAGAAATTTGAAATTGCATATTTCAGTCGTGGGGCTACCTTTTGAGCCGATGCACTTCACACTATACGAGAATTCCATGACGTGGAACGAGGCTGCCAGAATGTGTGAGGGCAACGGTCAGCGACTGTTTAACTTGGATTCCCACAGCAAGGCAACAGTGTTTGGCGGCATTGTTGCGAAATGGCGGGCAATTGGGAAACTGTAAGTTGCATTAAACACTCGTATTACGTCAAAACAAATATCTGATACTGAACTGTGTTGTGACGGCTGAATGGATCCCTTTCTCTGTAGCACGGTGTGTTGTGACGGCTGAATGGATCCCTCTCTGTAGCTGGGTGTGTTGTGATGGCAGAATGGATCCTTTTTTCTGTAGCTCGGTGTGTTGTGATGGCAGAATGGATCCCTTTTTCTGTAGCTCGGTGTGTTGTGACGGCTGAATGGATCCCTTTTTCTGTAGCTCGGTGTGTTGTGATGGCAGAATGGATCCCTTTTTCTGTAGCTCGGTGTGTTGTGACGGCAGAATGGATCCCTTTCTCTGTAGCTCGGTGTGTTGTGACGGCAGAATGGATCCTTTTTTCTGTAGCTCGGTGTGTTGTGATGGCAGAATGGATCCCTTTCTCTGTAGCTCGGTGTGTTGTGGCAGCAGAATGGATCCCTTTCTCTGTAGCTTGGTGTGTTGTGACGGCAGAATGGATCCTTTTTTCTGTAGCGGTGTGTTGTGATGGCTGAATGGATCCCTTTCTCTGTAGCTTGGTGTGTTGTGACGGCAGAATGGATCCTTTTTTCTGTAGCGGTGTGTTGTGATGGCAGAATGGATCCCTTTCTCTGTAGCTCGGTGTGTTGTGGCAGCAGAATGGATCCCTTTCTCTGTAGCTTGGTGTGTTGTGACGGCAGAATGGATCCTTTTTTCTGTAGCGGTGTGTTGTGACGGCTGAATGGATCCCTTTTCCTCTATCTCGGTGTGTTGTGACGGCTGAATGGATCCCTTTTTCTGAAGCTCGGTGTGTTGTGACAGCAGAATGGATCCCTTTCTCTGTAGCTCGGTGTGTTGTGACGGCAGAATGGATCCTTTTTCTGTAGCTCGGTGTGTTGTGACGGCAGAATGGATCCCTTTCTCTGTAGCTCGGTGTGTTGTGACGGCTGAATGGATCCCTTTCTCTGTAGTACGATGTGTTGTGATGGCAGAATGGATCCCTTTTTCTGAAACTCGGTGTGTTGTGACGACTGAATGGATCCCTTTTTCTGTAGCTCGGTGTGTTGTGATGTCAGAATGGATCCCTTTTTCTGTAGCTCGGTGTGTTGTGATGGCTGAATGGATCCCTTTTTCTGAAGCTCGGTGTGTTATGACGGCTAAATGGATCCCTTTTTCTGTATCTCGGTGTGTTGTGACGGCTGAATGGATCCCTTTTTCTGTAGCTCGGTGTGTTATGACGGCTAAATGGATCCCTTTTTCTGTATCTCGGTGTGTTGTGACGGCTGAATGGATCTCTTTTCCTCTATCTCGGTGTGTTGTGACGGCTGAATGGATCCCTTTCTCTGTAGTTCGATGTGTTGTGATGTCAGAATGGATCCCTTTTTCTGTAGCTCGGTGTGTTGTGACGGCAGAATGGATCCCTTTTCTGTATCTCGGTGTGTTGTGATGGCTGAATGGATCTCTTTAGCTGCAGCTCGGTGTGTTGTGTGAACTGATTGGACCCCTTCCTTCTATCTCGATGTGTTGTGTGACAGCTGAATAGATCCCTTCCTTGTACCTAAGTGTGTTGTGTGAACTGAATGGACACGCGTGGAGGGTCCACCAAGCGCATGCCTAGTCCTGTTTTAGTGTACGCTCCTTGCGTCCTTATACCAGTGTTATCCCCCAGGAACACCCTTTGTTCTGTAATGGTAGGTCTTGGACATAAATGAAAAACATTCGTTTTTTCGTTTAGTATATTTAGGTCCTTACAACTTCGACAGAATGGTGCTTGAATATAAATTTTATATATGTGCGCATATAAACATGTTATTGTGTGCGGTCTTCACCCAGTTACTTCTGCTGTATGGACATGTTACTTCCGCTGTTTAAATGTGTTACTTCCGCTATGTTGGTGTGTTACTTCTACTCTGTGGACATGTTACTTCCGTTGTTTGAATGTGTTACTTCCGCTATGTTGGTGTGTTACTTCTACTCTGTGGACATGTTACTTCCGTTGTTTGAATGTGTTACTTCCGCTATGTTGGTGTGTTACTTCTGCTCTGTGGACATGTTACTTCCGTTGTTTGAATGTGTTACTTCCGCTATGTTGGTGTGTTACTTCTACTCTGTGGACATGTTACTTCCGTTGTTTGA
Source organism: Haliotis rubra (assembly GCF_003918875.1). Classification (NCBI taxonomy): domain Eukaryota; kingdom Metazoa; phylum Mollusca; class Gastropoda; order Lepetellida; family Haliotidae; genus Haliotis; species Haliotis rubra. Next base: position 691,167 of record NW_025766436.1, read on the forward strand.
ATGTGTTACTTCCGCTATGTTGGTGTGTTACTTCTATTCTGTGGACAGGTTACTTCCGTTGTTTGAATGTGTTACTTCCGCTATGTTGGTGTGTTACTTCTGCTCTGTGGACATGTTACTTCCGTTGTTTGAATGTGTTACTTCCGCTATGTTGGTGTGTTACATCTGCTGTGGACATGTTACTTCCGCTATGTTAGTGTGTTACTTCTGCTCTGTGGACATGTTACTTCCGCTGTTTAAATGTGTTACTTCCGCTATGTTAGTGTGTTACTTCTGCTCTGTGGACATGTTACTTCCGCTGTTTAAATGTGTTACTTCCGCTATGTTAGTGTGTTACTTCTGCTCTGTGGACATCTTACTTCTGCTCTATGGACATGTTACTTCCGCTGTATGGACATGTTACTTCCGCTATGTTAGTGTGTTACTTCTGCTCTATGGACGTGTTACTTCCGTTGTTTGAATGTGTTACTTCCGCTATGTCAGTGTGTTACTTCTGCTCTGTGGACATGTTACTTCCGCTGTATGGACATGTTACTTCCGTTGTTTGAATGTGTTACTTCCGCTATGTTAGTGTGTTACTTCTACTCTGTGGGCATGTTACTTCCGTTGTTTGAATGTGTTACTTCCGCCATGTTGGTGTGTTACTTCTGCTCTATGGACAGGTTACTTCCGTTGTTTGAATGCGCTACTTCTGTTATGTTAGTGTGTTACTTCTCCTCTGTGGACATGTTACTTCCGCTATGTTAGTGTGTTACTTCTGCACTGTGGACATGTTACTTCCGCTCTATGGACATGTTACTTCCGCTGTATGGACATGTTACTTCCGCTATGTTAGTGTGTTACTTCTGCTCTATGGACATGTTACTTCCGTTGTTTGAATGTGTTACTTCCGCTATGTCAGTGTGTTACTTCTGCTCTGTGGACATGTTACTTCCGCTGTATGGACATGTTACTTCCGTTGTTTGAATGTGTTACTTCCGCTATGTTAGTGTGTTACTTCTGCTCTGTGGACATGTTACTTCCGTTGTTTGAATGTGTTACTTCCGCCATGTTGGTGTGTTACTTCTGCTCTATGGACATGTTACTTCCGTTGTTTGAATGTGTTACTTCCGCTATGTTGGTGTGTTACATCTGCTGTGGACATGTTACTTCCGCTATGTTAGTGTGTTACTTCTGCTGTGGACATGTTACTGCTGTTTACTTCCGCTATGTTAGTGTGTTACTTCTGCTCTGTGGACATCTTACTTCTGCTCCATGTTGGTGTGTACTTCCGCTGTATGGACATGTTACTTCCGTTGTTTGAATGTGTTACTTCCGCTATGTCAGTGTGTTACTTCTGCTCTGTGGACATGTTACTTCCGTTGTTTGAATGTGTTACTTCCGCTATGTTGGTGTGTTACTTCTACTCTGTGGACATGTTACTTCCGTTGTTTGAATGTGTTACTTCCGCTATGTTGGTGTGTTACTTCTGCTCTGTGGACATGTTACTTCCGTTGTTTGAATGTGTTACTTCCGCTATGTTGGTGTGTTACTTCTGCTCTGTGGACATGTTACTTCCGTTGTTTGAATGTGTTACTTCCGCTATGTTGGTGTGTTACTTCTACTCTGTGGACATGTTACTTCCGTTGTTTGAATGTGTTACTTCCGCTATGTTGGTGTGTTACTTCTGCTCTATGGACACGTTACTTCCGCTGTTTGAATGTGTTACTTCCGCTATGTTGGTGTGTTACTTCTACTCTGTGGACATGTTACTTCCGTTGTTTGAATGTGTTACTTCCGCTATGTTGGTGTGTTACTTCTGCTCTATGGACAGGTTACTTCCGTTGTTTGAATGCGTTACTTCCACTATGTTAGTGTGTTACTTCTGCTCTGTGGACATGTTACTTCCGCTGTTTAAATGTGTTACTTCCGCTATGTTAGTGTGTTACTTCTGCTCTGTGGACATGTTACTTCCGCCATGTTGGTGTGTTACTTCTGCTCTGTGGACATGTTACTTCCGCTGTTTAAATGTGTTACTTCCGCTATGTTAGTGTGTTACTTCTGCTCTGTGGACATCTTACTTCTGCTCTATGGACATGTTACTTCCGCTGTATGGACATGTTACTTCCGCTATGTTAGTGTGTTACTTCTGCTCTATGGACATGTTACTTCCGTTGTTTGAATGTGTTACTTCCGCTATGTCAGTGTGTTACTTCTGCTCTGTGGACATGTTACTTCCGCTGTATGGACATGTTACTTCCGTTGTTTGAATGTGTTACTTCCGCTATGTTAGTGTGTTATTTCTGCTCTGTGGACATGTTACTTCCGCCATGTTGGTGTGTTACTTCTGCTCTGTGGACATGTTACTTCCGCTGTTTAAATGTGTTACTTCCGCTATGTTAGTGTGTTACTTCTGCTCTGTGGACATCTTACTTCTGCTCTATGGACATGTTACTTCCGCTGTATGGACATGTTACTTCCGCTATGTTAGTGTGTTACTTCTGCTCTATGGACATGTTACTTCCGTTGTTTGAATGTGTTACTTCCGCTATGTCAGTGTGTTACTTCTGCTCTGTGGACATGTTACTTCCGCTGTATGGACATGTTACTTCCGTTGTTTGAATGTGTTACTTCCGCTATGTTGGTGTGTTACTTCTACTCTGTGGACATGTTACTTCCGTTGTTTAAATGTGTTACTTCCGCTATGTTAGTGTGTTACTTCTGCTCTGTGGACATCTTACTTCTGCTCTATGGACATGTTACTTCCGCTGTATGGACATGTTACTTCCGCTATGTTAGTGTGTTACTTCTGCTCTATGGACATGTTACTTCCGTTGTTTAAATGTGTTACTTCCGCTATGTTAGTGTGTTACTTCTGCTCTGTGGACATCTTACTTCTGCTCTATGGACATGTTACTTCCGCTGTATGGACATGTTACTTCCGCTATGTTAGTGTGTTACTTCTGCTCTATGGACATGTTACTTCCGTTGTTTGAATGTGTTACTTCCGCTATGTCAGTGTGTTACTTCTGCTCTGTGGACATGTTACTTCCGCTGTATGGACATGTTACTTCCGTTGTTTGAATGTGTTACTTCCGCTATGTTGGTGTGTTACTTCTACTCTGTGAACATGTTACTTCCGTTGTTTGAATGTGTTACTTCCGCTATGTTGGTGTGTTACTTCTGCTCTATGGACAGGTTACTTCCGCTGTTTGAATGTGTTACTTCCGCTATGTTAGTGTGTTACTTCTACTCTGTGGACATGTTACTTCCGTTGTTTGACTGTGTTACTTCCGCTATGTTAGTGTGTTACTTCTGCTCTGTGGACATGTTACTTCCGTTCTTTGAATGTGTTACTTCCGCTATGTTGGTGTGTTACTTCTACTCTGTGGACATGTTACTTCCGTTGTTTGAATGTGTTACTTCCGCTATGTTGGTGTGTTACTTCTACTCTGTGGACATGTTACTTCCGTTGTTTGAATGTGTTACTTCCGCTATGTTGGTGTGTTACTTCTGCTCTATGGACATGTTACTTCCGTTGTTTGAATGTGTTACTTCCGCTATGTTGGTGTGTTACTTCCGCTCTATCGACATGTTACTTCCGTTTTTTGAATGTGTTACTTCCGCTATGTTGGTGTGTTACTTCCGCTCTATCGACATGTTACTTCCGTTGTTTGAATGTGTTACTTCCGCCATGTTGGTGTGTTACTTCTGCTCTGTGTACATGTTACTTCCGTTGTTTGAATGTGTTACTTCCGCTATGTTAGTGTGTTACTTCTGCTCTGTGGACATCTTACTTCTGCTGTTTAAATGTGTTACTTCCGCTATATTAGTGTGTTACTTCTACTCTGTGGACATGTTACTTCCGCTGTTTAAATGTGTTACTTCCGCTATGTTAGTGTGTTACTTCTGCTGTATGGACATGTTACTTCCGTTGTTTGAATGTGTTACTTCTGCTATGTTAGTGTGTTACTTCCGCTGTATGGACATGTTACTTCCGTTGTTTAAATGTGTTACTTCCGCTATGTTGGTGTGTTACTTCTGCTCTGGACATGTTACTTCCGTTGTTTAAATGTGTTACTTCCGCTATGTTGGTGTGTTACATCTGCTGTGGACATGTTACTTCCGCTATGTTAGTGTGTTACTTCTGCTCTGTGGACATGTTACTTCCGCTGTTTAAATGTGTTACTTCTGCTCTGTTAGTGTGTTACTTCTGCTCTGTGGACATCTTACTTCTGCTCCATGAACATGTTACTTCCGCTGTATGGACATGTTACTTCCGCTATGTTAGTGTGTTACTTCTGCTCTATGGACATGTTACTTCCGTTGTTTGAATGTGTTACTTCCGCTATGTCAGTGTGTTACATCTTCTCTGTGGACATGTTACTTCCGCTGTATGGACATGTTACTTCCGTTGTTTGAATGTGTTACTTCCGCTATGTTGGTGTGTTACTTGTACTCTGTGGACATGTTACTTCCGTTGTTTGAATGTGTTACTTCCGCTATGTTGGTGTGTTACTTCTGCTCTATGGACAGGTTACTTCCGCTGTTTGAATGTGTTACTTCCGCTATGTTAGTGTGTTACTTCTACTCTGTGGACATGTTACTTCCGTTGTTTGACTGTGTTACTTCCGCTATGTTAGTGTGTTACTTCTGCTCTGTGGACATGTTACTTCCGTTGTTTGAATGTGTTACTTCCGCTATGTTGGTGTGTTACTTCTGCTCTGTGGACATGTTACTTCCGTTGTTTGAATGTGTTACTTCCGCTATGTTGGTGTGTTACTTCTGCTCTATGGACATGTTACTTCCGTTGTTTGAATGTGTTACTTCCGCTATGTTGGTGTGTTACTTCCGCTCTATGGACATGTTACTTCTGTTGTTTGAATGTGTTACTTCCGCTATGTTGGTGTGTTACTTCTACTCTATGGACAGGTTACTTCCGTTGTTTGGTATGCCTGGTGCTATGTTACTTCCACTTCCGCTATGTTAGTGTGTTACTTCTGCTCTGTGGACATGTTACTTCCGCTGTTTAAATGTGTTACTTCCGCTATGTTGGTGTATTACTTCTGCTCTGTGGACATGTTACTTCCGTTGTTTGAATGTGTTACTTCTGCTATGTTAGTGTGTTACTTCTACTCTGTGGACATGATACTTCCGCTTTTTAAATGTGTTACTTCCGCTATGTTAGTGTGTTACTTCTGCTGTATGGACATGTTACTTCCGTTGTTTGAATGTGTTACTTCCGCTATGTTAGTGTCTTACTTCCGCTGTATGGACATGTTACTTCCGTTGTTTAAATGTGTTACTTCCGCTATGTTGGTGTGTTACTTCTGCTCTGTGGACATGTTACTTCCGTTGTTTAAATGTGTTACTTCCGGTATGTTAGTGTGTTACTTCTGCTCTGTGGACATATTACTTCCGCTTTTTAAATGTGTTACTTCCGCTATGTTAGTGTGTTACTTCTACTCTGTGGACATCTTACTTCTGCTCTATGGACATGTTACTTCCGCTGTATTGACATGTTACTTCCGCTATGTCAGTGTGTTACTTCTGCTCTATGGACATGTTACTTCCGTTGTTTGAATGTGTTACTTCCGCTATGTCAGTTGTGTTACTTCTGCTCTGTGGACATGTTACTTCCACTGTATGGACATGTTACTTCCGTTGTTTGAATGTGTTACTTCCGCTATGTTGGTGTGTTACTTCTACTCTGTGGACATGTTAGTTCCGTTGTTTGAATGTGTTACTTCCGCTATGTTGGTGTGTTACTTCTGCTCTATGGACATGTTACTTCCGTTGTTTGAATGTGTTACTTCCGCTATGTTGGTGTGTTACTTCCGCTGTATGGACATGTTACTTCCGTTGTTTGAATGTGTTACTTCCGCTATGTTGGTGTGTTACTTCTGCTCTGTGGACAGGTTACTTCCGTTGTTTGAATGTGTTACTTCCGCTATGTTGGTGTGTTACTTCTGCTCTATGGACATGTTACTTCCGTTGTTTGAATGTGTTACTTCCGCTATGTTAGTGTGTTACTTCTGCTCTGTGGACATGTTACTTCCGTTGTTTGACTGTGTTACTTCCGCTATGTTAGTGTGTTACTTCTGCTCTGTGGACATCTTACTTCCGTTGTTTGAATGTGTTACTTCCGCTATGTTGGTGTATTACTTCTGCTCTGTGGACAGGTTACTTCCGTTGTTTGAATGTGTTACTTCCGCTATGTCAGTGTGTTACCTCTGCTCTGTGGACATGTTACTTCCGCTGTTTAAATGTGTTACTTCCGCTATGTTGGTGTATTACTTCCGCTGTATGGACACGTTACTTCCGTTGTTTGAATGTGTTACTTCCGCTATGTTAGTGTGTTACTTCTGCTGTATGGACATGTTACTTCCGTTGTTTAAATGTGTTACTTCCGCTATGTTAGTGTGTTACTTCCGCTGTATGGACATGTTACTTCCGTTGTTTAAATGTGTTACTTCCGCTATGTTGGTGTGTTACTTCTGCTCTGGACATGTTACTTCCGTTGTTTAAATGTGTTACTTCCGCTATGTTGGTGTGTTACATCTGCTGTGGACATGTTACTTCCGCTATGTTAGTGTGTTACTTCTGCTCTGTGGACATGTTACTTCCGCTGTTTAAATGTGTTACTTCCGCTATGTTAGTGTGTTACTTCTGCTCTGTGGACATCTTTCTTCTGCTCTATGGACATGTTACTTCCGCTGTATGGACATGTTACTTCCGCTATGTTAGTGTGTTACTTCTGCTCTATGGACATGTTACTTCCGTTGTTTGAATGTGTTACTTCCGCTATGTCAGTGTGTTACATCTTCTCTGTGGACATGTTACTTCCGCTGTATGGACATGTTACTTCCGTTGTTTGAATGTGTTACTTCCGCTATGTTGGTGTGTTACTTGTACTCTGTGGACATGTTACTTCCGTTGTTTGAATGTGTTACTTCCGCTATGTTGGTGTGTTACTTCTGCTCTATGGACAGGTTACTTCCGCTGTTTGAATGTGTTACTTCCGCTATGTTAGTGTGTTACTTCTACTCTGTGGACATGTTACTTCCGTTGTTTGACTGTGTTACTTCCGCTATGTTAGTGTGTTACTTCTGCTCTGTGGACATGTTACTTCCGTTGTTTGAATGTGTTACTTCCGCTATGTTGGTGTGTTACTTCTGCTCTGTGGACATGTTACTTCCGTTGTTTGAATGTGTTACTTCCGCTATGTTGGTGTGTTACTTCTGCTCTATGGACATGTTACTTCCGTTGTTTGAATGTGTTACTTCCGCTATGTTGGTGTGTTACTTCCGCTCTATGGACATGTTACTTCTGTTGTTTGAATGTGTTACTTCCGCTATGTTGGTGTGTTACTTCTACTCTATGGACAGGTTACTTCCGTTGTTTGAATGCGGTACTTCCGCTATGTTAGTGTGTTACTTCTGCTCTGTGGACATGTTACTTCCGCTATGTTAGTGTGTTACTTCTGCTCTGTGGACATGTTACTTCCGCTGTTTAAATGTGTTACTTCCGCTATGTTGGTGTATTACTTCTGCTCTGTGGACATGTTACTTCCGTTGTTTGAATGTGTTACTTCTGCTATGTTAGTGTGTTACTTCTACTCTGTGGACATGATACTTCCGCTTTTTAAATGTGTTACTTCCGCTATGTTAGTGTGTTACTTCTGCTGTATGGACATGTTACTTCCGTTGTTTGAATGTGTTACTTCCGCTATGTTAGTGTCTTACTTCCGCTGTATGGACATGTTACTTCCGTTGTTTAAATGTGTTACTTCCGCTATGTTGGTGTGTTACTTCTGCTCTGTGGACATGTTACTTCCGTTGTTTAAATGTGTTACTTCCGGTATGTTAGTGTGTTACTTCTGCTCTGTGGACATATTACTTCCGCTTTTTAAATGTGTTACTTCCGCTATGTTAGTGTGTTACTTCTACTCTGTGGACATCTTACTTCTGCTCTATGGACATGTTACTTCCGCTGTATTGACATGTTACTTCCGCTATGTCAGTGTGTTACTTCTGCTCTATGGACATGTTACTTCCGTTGTTTGAATGTGTTACTTCCGCTATGTCAGTGTGTTACTTCTGCTCTGTGGACATGTTACTTCCACTGTATGGACATGTTACTTCCGTTGTTTGAATGTGTTACTTCCGCTATGTTGGTGTGTTACTTCTACTCTGTGGACATGTTAGTTCCGTTGTTTGAATGTGTTACTTCCGCTATGTTGGTGTGTTACTTCTGCTCTATGGACATGTTACTTCCGTTGTTTGAATGTGTTACTTCCGCTATGTTGGTGTGTTACTTCCGCTGTATGGACATGTTACTTCCGTTGTTTGAATGTGTTACTTCCGCTATGTTGGTGTGTTACTTCTGCTCTGTGGACAGGTTACTTCCGTTGTTTGAATGTGTTACTTCCGCTATGTTGGTGTGTTACTTCTGCTCTATGGACATGTTACTTCCGTTGTTTGAATGTGTTACTTCCGCTATGTTAGTGTGTTACTTCTGCTCTGTGGACATGTTACTTCCGTTGTTTGACTGTGTTACTTCCGCTATGTTAGTGTGTTACTTCTGCTCTGTGGACATCTTACTTCCGTTGTTTGAATGTGTTACTTCCGCTATGTTGGTGTATTACTTCTGCTCTGTGGACAGGTTACTTCCGTTGTTTGAATGTGTTACTTCCGCTATGTCAGTGTGTTACCTCTGCTCTGTGGACATGTTACTTCCGCTGTTTAAATGTGTTACTTCCGCTATGTTGGTGTATTACTTCCGCTGTATGGACACGTTACTTCCGTTGTTTGAATGTGTTACTTCCGCTATGTTAGTGTGTTACATCTGCTGTGGACATGTTACTTCCGCTATGTTAGTGTGTTACTTCTGCTGTATGGACATGTTACTTCCGTTGTTTAAATGTGTTACTTCCGCTATGTTAGTGTGTTACTTCCGCTGTATGGACATGTTACTTCCGTTGTTTAAATGTGTTACTTCCGCTATGTTGGTGTGTTACTTCTGCTCTGGACATGTTACTTCCGTTGTTTAAATGTGTTACTTCCGCTATGTTGGTGTGTTACATCTGCTGTGGACATGTTACTTCCGCTATGTTAGTGTGTTACTTCTGCTCTGTGGACATGTTACTTCCGCTGTTTAAATGTGTTACTTCCGCTATGTTAGTGTGTTACTTCTGCTCTGTGGACATCTTTCTTCTGCTCTATGGACATGTTACTTCCGCTGTATGGACATGTTACTTCCGCTATGTTAGTGTGTTACTTCTGCTCTATGGACATGTTACTTCCGTTGTTTGAATGTGTTACTTCCGCTATGTCAGTGTGTTACTTCTGCTCTGTGGACATGTTACTTCCGCTGTATGGACATGTTACTTCCGTTGTTTGAATGTGTTACTTCCGCTATGTTGGTGTGTTACTTGTACTCTGTGGACATGTTACTTCCGTTGTTTGAATGTGTTACTTCCGCTATGTTGGTGTGTTACTTCTGCTCTGTGGACATGTTACTTCCGTTGTTTGAATGTGTTACTTCCGCTATGTTGGTGTATTACTTCTGCTCTGTGGACATGTTACTTCCGTTGTTTGAATGTGTTACTTCCGCTATGTTAGTGTGTTACTTCTACTCTGTGGACATGATACTTCCGCTTTTTAAATGTGTTACTTCCGCTATGTTAGTGTGTTACTTCTGCTGTATGGACATGTTACTTCCGTTGTTTGAATGTGTTACTTCCGCTATGTTAGTGTGTTACTTCCGCTGTATGGACATGTTACTTCCGTTGTTTAAATGTGTTACTTCCGCTATGTTGGTGTGTTACTTCTGCTCTGTGGACAGGTTACTTCCGTTGTTTAAATGTGTTACTTCCGCTATGTTGATGTGTTACTTCTGCTCTGTGGACATGTTACTTCCGCTGTTTAAATGTGTTACTTCCGCTATATTAGTGTGTTACTTCTACTCTGTGGACATCTTACTTCTGCTCTATGGAGATGTTACTTCCGCTGTATGGACATGTTACTTCCGCTATGTTAGTGTTTTACTTCTGCTCTATGGACATGTTGCTTCCGTTGTTTGAATGTGTTACTTCCGCTATGTCAGTGTGTTACTTCTGCTTTGTGGACATGTTACTTCCGCTGTATGGACATGTTACTTCCGTTGTTTGAATGTGTTACTTCCGCTATGTTGGTGTGTTACTTCTACTCTGTGGACATGTTACTTCCGTTGTTTGAATGTGTTACTTCCGCTATGTTGGTGTGTTACTTCTGCTCTATGGACATGTTACTTCCGTTGTTTGAATGTGTTACTTCCGCTATGTTGGTGTGTTACTTCCGCTGTATGGACATGTTACTTCCGTTGTTTGAATGTGTTACTTCCGCTATGTTGGTGTGTTACTTCTGCTCTGTGGACAGGTTACTTCCGTTGTTTGAATGTGTTACTTCCGCTATGTTGGTGTGTTACTTCTGCTCTATGGACATGTTACTTCCGTTGTTTGAATGTGTTACTTCCGCTATGTTAGTGTGTTACTTCTACTCAGTGGACAGGTTACTTCTGTTGTTTGAATGTGTTACTTCCGCTATGTCAGTGTGTTACTTCTGCTCTGTGGACATGTTACTTCCGCTGTTTAAATGTGTTACTTCCGCTATGTTGGTGTATTACTTCCGCTGTATGGACACGTTACTTCCGTTGTTTGAATGTGTTAGTTCCGCTATGTTGGTGTGTTACTTCTGCTCTATGGACATGTTACTTCCGCTGTTTAAATGTGTTACTTCCGCTATGTTGGTGTGTTACTTCCGCTCTATGGACATGTTACTTCCGTTGTTTGAATGTGTTACTTCCGCTATGTTGGTGTGTTACTTCTGCTCTGTGGACATGTTACTTCCGTTGTTTAAATGTGTTACTTCCGCTATGTTGGTGTGTTACATCTGCTGTGGATATGTTACTTCCGCTGTGTAAATGTATTGAAGCAAAGACCATGACATATTTGATGGTTTGCGGTTACAGTGGTAGCAAAGAGGACATATGGAGCGGACTACACGATCGAAATAAGCCGAATCGGGATTACAGGTGGAGTGACTGTACCGCTTTAAGCTGGTCTATCTGGTACTCGGGGGAGCCCAACTATTGGAATACCGATCACTGTATCCGCCTGGACGACAAAGGCCTGAGGTTTAGGACCGATCTCTGCAACAAGAACTATAAGTTTGTGTGTGAACATAAACTAGGTAAATATGTAATAACTAAACTAAATAATGCAAAACAAATAAACATGGACAAAATATAGAACGGTTGAGGAAAACGACTACGAGATAATAGAACAATGACAGAGAAACGGTAGTAATGATGATAATGGCGATGTTGGAATATGGTGTTCACTGAGAAGCATTATCATCCGAAGGGAATCTAAATAGCCTATTACCTTCAGGTGGGTGTTGGTTCGAGACGTTCGGAGGGTCCAAACTGTCTGGGAGCCTCCACAACGCTGGCGGCCTTGGCTATACACAGTGTCTAAAGATGTGTGAGACGTATACAGAGGGCGGGAATGAGTGTGTTGCTACCAGTGTAGACAATGACGGCACCTGCTGGCTCAGTATGGACTTGGACCTCTCTGTAGTGGACACACCAGCCATGGCCTGCAGCTCAACCACCATCACTGATATCAAACGATGCCATTCTTGTGAGTTCATTGTGAGTCTGTGGCTGCTGTGTGTACATCGCTGTGACAGGATGTGCGTGTGTGCGTGCGTGCGTGCGTGCGTGCGTGCGTGCGTGTGTGTGTGTGTGTGTGTGTGTGTGTGTGTGTGTGTGTGTGTGTGTGTGTGACTGTAACCACATCGTTCTGACTGGATGTGTTGTTCCAACAGGATGCAAATGCGAGTCTGTGACTGGTGAGAGGGGATATCTTTGATTGGATTTGCTTGTGTCTATGACTGATGAGAGGGCATAGCCTTGATTGGATTTGCTTGTGTCTATGACTAGTGAGAAGGGATATCTTTGATTGGATTTGCTTGTGTCTATGACTGATGAGAGGGCATAGCCTTGATTGGATTTGCTTGTGTCTATGACTGGTGAGAAGGGATATCTTTCATTGGATTTGCTTGTGTCTATGACTGATGAGAGGGCATAGCCTTGATTGGATTTGCTTGTGTCTATGACTGGTGAGAAGGGATATCTTTCATTGGATTTGCTTGTGTCTATGACTGATGAGAGGGGATAACTTTCATTGGATTTGCTTGTGTCTATTACTGGTTGAGAGGGCATAACCTTGATATGATTTGCTTGTGTCTATGACTGGTGAGAGGGGATATCTTTCATTGGATTTGCTTGTGTCTATGACTGGTGAGAGGGGGATATCTTTCATTGGATTTGCTTGTGTCTATGACTGATTTCCCCACAGCGTTCTAGCAAGATGTAAGTGCTTCCCCGTGCATGTGTGAGCACATCTTTTTGACGGGATGTAGATTTATGTATCTAATTTAAACACACCGTCGTGACACGATGGCTTTTTCTTACTATGTGTGGTGTGAACACATCGTCCATCGTCGTTCATATTGATTAAGAAACAGATCTGTTATTTCTGGCAATTATGTTTCAAAGCTAACACTACTTAACGACCGATCATATCATTTATATTTCATGGCGTTCACGACTGGTGATGGCCTTATAAATCATTTACTTACAATGGCATCAATATAAGACCTGGTTCTGTTGCACTGAAGGCTGCTTGTGTCTATGACTGGCCTATGATTGGCCTATGACTGTGTACTAGGAGAGCTTCATCAAAAGATCCTTTGATCGAATCCCTATATCAACAATCTATTCGTTAGTTATATTATTATCGACAAATTGTCACTTAATGTTTGGAAAATAAGATCAGCATTATAAACAACGTCATCAATATAAGACAGGGCATTTTAGTATACACGGAAAATAAGATTTACCCAGAGAAATCAATAAAAACAACAGCGTTTAATCGGATGGGAAGAGTCGCAGTAAAACCCTCCCGTCGCCCACGTGACCACAGTGGTTCAAGACACGCCCAATTATTGTACTTTGACAAAATACCATTGAATGAGACAATTGAATTTGTAGAGAAAGCTATTTGCTTTGGCACTTACGTTTTAGTCATCTTATCAAATGCTAGCACTTATATGGAATTATGGCAGGAATTATTAAAATCACGAGAATTAAATGAAAGTTGTTGATGTTGTAGAGTACATAAATAATGAATGGTCACGCCATGAATCAAGACATTTTAAAAAATGACTTACTAGTATTTTGTTTTGATGTAATGTCGTATGTCATTGTAAGTTACATACTATAAACAAGTGCATTATAAAAACACCAAACAACAGCTGCATACAAAAATATGCAAACCCTATCATATTGCTTTTTTTAGGGTTTAATGATACTAAATGTATGAATGCATGATCAGTCTACCCAAATCGAGATGTGACATATTTTATATGTTGTAATTTCATTATTGTTATCATCCCCGTCGTTGAGTGTAGAGTGAGGTCGACCATCTGATGTTTCGACACACACTCCATCCAGCTGATGTGCTGCTGTACAGAAGAAAGAAGGTTGCCTTGTTCACTCTTGTGTAATAGGTTGCTCTCTGCTCGTCACCGTTCTTCTCGACCACTGACACTATGTCATAAACAAGTCCTTTTGCTATAGCGCCGAACCTCAGTATCGCTTGCCATGATGGCCATTGTGTTTGCGTCATGGACATGTTGAACATGTGGCTGCAATTACGCATTATTCATTTGACTCCGTAAATGTCTGGGGCTACTGAGGCTTCTGGCGTCAGAAACCAGGCTATTTACACGAGGCCACTAACCACCGCGGCCTAAATGTTGAAGTTGCAGGTCACCGTTTGAACTACGGTTGTAACACTTGGTGGGGGTTTGTTGATTCCTGATCCTCGTTCATCGCGTGGATCGGTGAGCATTACAATAGCATAATGTAAGAAATCAAATTGAATCGCAATACACACATTTTCTGCATAATATATGAACCTAATTTCCTATTAGTACCGCCTTTCAGTTCTAGTGGATTTGTAACTGAACATGCATACTATTATAATTCACGACTGATACCTGATCAAATGGGCTACTTACCACAAAGAGGAGCAATTACATTTCTGAAATAGTACAAGGTATATTTTCAAAAGCGCCATATCGACCCCTTCAGTCTAATGCTATCATACATTACCTTAGTGAAGGTATAATTATGTGCTACAATGGGTCTGTTGTGTATATGAACATATTGCAACTGAACCAGGTCCGAGCACGAATAACTGTATGAACTATAATCGTGTCTAGATTCTTCAAGAGTTCAGTCTTCATCGTACACCAACAACAACCGTGTCCCCCAGTACACCTGCACGTCTCTCTCGCCCACCGCACCTGTTACACCGTCTGTAACAACCACAACAATGCCCGGCTGTGTCTATGTGCCGACGACAATGACATCCACAACCACAACCACAACTACCACCACCACTGTAATTACGAATCCAACTGTTTCTGTAACAACACCACCAACAACAACAGAGTCGATAACAACAATGCCATCAATGCTGCTAACAACGACAACCACTGTCAGTCCATCGACCACATCTACGAGAGCATCAACAGTGATGACTTCAACTACCACATCCCCCACAGACACAACTAGTGTGACTACCATCTCAAGTCCAACTGCCTCTGGTCCAGCCTCCAGTACCATCACTTCAATAAGCCCACCTTCTACACACTCAACAGCTAGTACTTCTACTGACCCAGACAAGGTTTTAAACAAGAAAGGTAAATAAATAACTTGACATTGTCTTTATCATACAGGTATATATGACAACTATATATTGCTTTCACAAGGCAGATTCATATGTACTTATGTACATTTTTCAATTCCAGCAACAGATTTGACTAATTGTTCTAAAATGCACTATTGGGCATCATTAATTATTCTTGAATTCATAAATCTTGGTAAATTTGAGTAGTTGTAACTGTCTTTGGACGGACACCGATTTCCGCTGTTGTGCTGATGTTGTTTGTAATTGCAGCGAGCAAGTTGTGTCCATGTTCGGGACTCGGTCGTCGCTCACGGAACCAGTTTCGTTTGACTGTTGATATGCTCGTTGTTGACAAAGCAACTCTTTCCAAAAGCAAGCGAAAGTTGACATCTGCGCATGACGACCGGGAATCTGCCATGGTGATTGGAGCCTCCGGGGTGACAATTGTCTCGTGTTTTATGTTAGTCATCTTTCTCCTGGATTGTGACAGGATTTTAAGACAAAAGAATGTGCAGCGCCGCTAATAAAGACTCTGCTACTTCCTGTGATAAACTCGTACTCGAACACAATAGTGTACATGTAAGTGTATACATGGTAAAACAAATAAAACTGGATAAATGTGTATGTGTTGTTTGTTGTAATGGAAAAGGGCAACATGCAACAATTGACTTGCAGATCATCAGAAGTTTTCGCTAGCACATGTGATTTGGTAACATATATCTCAGACTACCACTGACCCACGCCCTCATCAACTGATCTCAGTAACGACTGCCAGACTGGGACTAACTCACGCCTTCATCAACTGATCTCAGTAACGATTGCCAGACTGGGAATATCTCACGCCTTAATTAAGTGATCTCAGTAACGACTGTCAGACTGGGACTATCTCACACCCTCATCAACTGATTCCAGTAACGACTGCAAGACTGGGACTAACTCACGCCTTCACCAAGTGATCTCAGTAACGACTGCCAGACTGGGACTATCTCACGCTTCATCAACTGATCTCAGTAACGACTGCCAGACTGGGACTATCTCACGCCCTCATCAACTGATCCCAGTAACGACTGCCAGACTGGGACTATCTCACGCCCTCATCAACTGATCCCAGTAACGACTGCCAGACTGGGACTAACTCACGCTTCATGAAGTGATCTCAGTAACGACTGCCAGACTGGGACTGACTCACACCTTCATCAAGTGATCTCAGTAACGACTGCCAGACTGGGACTATCTCACGCCTTCATCAAGTGACCTCAGTAACGACTGCCAGACTGGGACTGACTCATGCTTCATTAAGTGATCTCAGTAACGACTGCCAGACTGGGACCATCTCACGCTTCATCAACTGATCTCAGTAACGACTGCCAGACTGGGACTATCTCACGCCCTCATCAACTGATCCCAGTAACCACTGCCAGACTGGGACGATCTCACGCCCTCATCAACTGATCCCAGTAACGACTGCCAGACTGGGACTATCTCACGCCCTCATCAACTGATCCCAGTAACGACTGCCAGACTGGGACTAACTCACGCCTTCATCAACTGATCTCAGTAACGACTGCCAGACTTGGACTGACTCACGCTTCATGATGTGATCTCAGTAACGACTGCCAGACTGGGACTATCTCACGCCTTCATGAAGTGATCTCAGAAACGACTGCCAGACTGGGACTAACTCACGCCTTCATCAACTGATCTCAGTAACGACTGCCAGACTGGGACTATCTCACGCCTTCATCAACTGATCTCAGTAACGATTGTCAGACTGGGACTAACTTGCGCCTTCATCAACTGATTTCAGTAACGACTGCCAGACTGGGACTATCTGACGCATTCATCAAGTGATCTCAGTAACGACTGCCAGACTGGGACTAACCCACGCTTCATCAAATGATCTCAGTAACGACTGCCAGACTGGGACTGACTCACGCTTCATTAAGTGATCTCAGTAACGACTGCCAGACTGGGACTATCTCATGCTTCATCAACTGATCTCAGTAACGACTGCCAGACTGGGACTATCTCACGCCCTCATCAAGTGATCCCAGTAACGACTGCCAGACTGGGACTATCTCACGCCCTCATCAAGTGATCCCAGTAACGACTGCCAGACTGGGACTAACTCACGCCTTCATCAAGTGATCTCAGTAACGACTGTCAGACTGGGACTGACTCACGCTTCATCAAGTGATCTCAGTAACGACTGCCAGACTGGGACTATCTGACGTCTTCATCAAGTGATCTCAGAAACGACTGCCAGACTGGGATTATCTCACGCCCTCATCAACTGATCTCAGTAACGACTGCCAGACTGGGACTAACTCACACCTTCATCAAGTGATCTCAGTAACGACTGCCAGACTGGGACTATCTCATGCCTTCATGAAGTGATCTCAGTAACGACTGCCAGGCTGGGACTGACTCACACCTTCATCAAGTGATCTCAGTAACGACTGCCAGACTGGGACTTACTCACGCCTTCATCAACTGATCTCAGTAACGACTGCCAGACTGGGACTATCTCACGCCTTCATCAACTGATCCAAGTAACGATTGTCAGACTGGGACCAACTCACGCCTTCATCAACTGATCCTAGTAACGACTGTCAGACTGGGACTAACTTGCGCCTTCATCAACTGATTTCAGTAACGACTGCCAGACTGGGACTATCTGACGCATTCATCAAGTGATCTCAGTAACGACTGCCAGACTGGGACTAACCCACGCGTCATCAACTGATCTCAGTAACGACTGCCAGACTGGGACTGACTCACGCTTCATTAAGTGATCTCAGTAACGACTGCCAGACTGGGACCATTTCACGCTTCATCAAGAATCTCAGTAACGACTGCCAGACTGGGACTATCTCACGCCCTCATCAAGTGATCTCAGTAACGACTGCCAGACTGGGACTATCTCACGCCCTCATCAAGTGATCCCAGTAACGACTGCCAGACTGGGACTATCTCACGCCCTCATCAAGTGATCCCAGTAACGACTGCCAGACTGGGACTAACTCACGCCTTCATCAAGTGATCTCAGTAACGACTGTCAGACTGGGACTGACTCACGCTTCATCAAGTGATCTCAGTAACGACTGCCAGACTGGGACTATCTGACGTCTTCATCAAGTGATCTCAGAAACGACTGCCAGACTGGGATTATCTCACGCCCTCATCAACTGATCTCAGTAACGACTGCCAGACTGGGACTAACTCACACCTTCATCAAGTGATCTCAGTAACGACTGCCAGACTGGGACTATCTCATGCCTTCATGAAGTGATCTCAGTAACGACTGCCAGGCTGGGACTGACTCACACCTTCATCAAGTGATCTCAGTAACGACTGCCAGACTGGGACTTACTCACGCCTTCATCAACTGATCTCAGTAACGACTGCCAGACTGGGACTATCTCACGCCTTCATCAACTGATCCAAGTAACGATTGTCAGACTGGGACCAACTCACGCCTTCATCAACTGATCCTAGTAACGACTGTCAGACTGGGACTAACTTGCGCCTTCATCAACTGATTTCAGTAACGACTGCCAGACTGGGACTATCTGACGCATTCATCAAGTGATCTCAGTAACGACTGCCAGACTGGGACTAACCCACGCGTCATCAACTGATCTCAGTAACGACTGCCAGACTGGGACTGACTCACGCTTCATTAAGTGATCTCAGTAACGACTGCCAGACTGGGACCATTTCACGCTTCATCAAGAATCTCAGTAACGACTGCCAGACTGGGACTATCTCACGCCCGCCCCTCATCAAAGTGATCTCAGTAACGACTGCCAGACTGGGACTATCTCACGCCCTCATCAACTGATCTCAGTAACGACTGCCAGACTGGGACTAACTCACGCCTTCATCAAGTGATATCAGTAACGACTGCCAGACTGGGACTGACTCACACCTTCATCAAGTGATCTCAGAAACGACTGCCAGACTGGGACTAACTCACGCCTTCATCAACTGATCTCAGTAACGACTGCCAGACTGGGACTGACTCACACCTTCATCAACTGATCTCAGTAACGACTGCCAGACTGGGACTGACTCACACCTTCATCAAGTGATCTCAGAAACGACTGCCAGACTGGGACTATCTCACGCCTTCATCAACTGATCTCAGTAACGACTGCCAGACTGGGACTATCTCACGCCCTCATCAACTGATCCAGTAACGATTGTCAGACTGGGACTATCTCACGCCCTCATCAACTGATCCCAGTAACGACTGCCAGACTGGGACTATCTCACGCCCTCATCAAGTGATTCCAGTAACGACTGCCAGACTGGGACTAACTCACGCCTTCATCAAGTGATCTCAGTAACGACTGTCAGACTGGGACTGACTCACGCTTCATCAAGTGATCTCAGTAACGACTGTCAGACTGGGACTATCTGACGTCTTCATCAAGTGATCTCAGAAACGACTGCCAGACTGGGATTATCTCACGCCCTCATCAACTGATCTCAGTAACGACTGCCAGACTGGGACTAACTCACACCTTCATCAAGTGATCTCAGTAACGACTGCCAGACTGGGACTATCTCACGCCTTCATCAAGTGATCTCAGTAACGACTGCCAGGCTGGCACTGACTCACACCTTCATTAAGTGATCTCAGTGACGACTGCCAGACTGGGACTGACTCACACCTTCATCAAGTGATCTCAGTAACGACTGCCAGACTGGGACTTACTCACGCCTTCATCAACTGATCTCAGTAACGACTGCCAGACTGGGACTATCTCACGCCCTCATCAACTGATCCACGTAACGATTGTCAGACTGGGACTATCTCACGCCCTCACCAACTGATCCCAGTAACGACTGCCAGACTGGGACTATCTCACGCCCTCATCAAGTGATTCCAGTAACGACTGCCAGACTGGGACTAACTCACGCCTTCATCAAGTGATCTCAGTAACGACTGTCAGACTGGGACTGACTCACGCTTCATCAAGTGATCTTAGTAACGACTGTCAGACTGGGAATATCTGACGTCTTCATCAAGTGATCTCAGAAACGACTGCCAGACTGGGATTATCTCACGCCCTCATCAACTGATCTCAGTAACGACTGCCAGACTGGGACTAACTCACACCTTCATCAAGTGATCTCAGTAACGTCTGCCAGACTGGGACTATCTCACGCCTTCATCAAGTGATCTCAGTAACGACTGCCAGGCTGGCACTGACTCACACCTTCATTAAGTGATCTCAGTGACGACTGCCAGACTGGGACTGACTCACACCTTCATCAAGTGATCTCAGTAACGACTGCCAGACTGGGACTTACTCACGCCTTCATCAACTGATCTCAGTAACGACTGTCAGACTGGGACTAACTTGCGCCTTCATCAACTGATTTCAGTAACGACTGCCAGACTGGGACTATCTGACGCATTCATCAAGTGATCTCAGTAACGACTGCCAGACTGGGACTAACCCACGCTTCATCAACTGATCCCAGTAACGACTGCCAGACTGGGACTGACTCACGCTTCATTAAGTGATCTCAGTAACGACTGCCAGACTGGGACCATTTCACGCTTCATCAAGAATCTCAGTAACGAGTGCCAGACTGGGACTAACTCACGCCTTCATCAAGTGATCTCAGTAACGACTGCCAGACTGGGACTATCTCACACCTTCATCAAGTGATCTCAGAAACGACTGCCAGACTGGGACTGACTCACACCTTCATCAAGTGATCTCAGAAACGACTGCCAGACTGGGACTAACTCACGCCTTCATCAACTGATCTCAGTAACGACTGCCAGACTGGGACTGACTCACACCTTCATCAACTGATCTCAGAAACGACTGCCAGACTGGGACTATCTCACGCCTTCATCAACTGATCTCAGAAACGATGTCAGACTGGGACTAACTCACGCCTTCATCAAGTGATCTCAGTAACGACTGTCAGACTGGGACTATCTGACGCATTCATCAAGTGATCTCAGTAACGACTGCCAGACTGGGACTACCCCACGCTTCATCAACTGATCTCAGTAACGACTGCCAGACTGGGACTGACTCACACCTTCATCAAGTGATCTCAGAAACGACTGCCAGACTGGGACTACCTCACGCCTTCATCAACTGATCTCAGTAACGACTGCCAGACTGGGACTGACTCACACCTTCATCAAGTGATCTCAGTAACGACTGCCAGACTGGGACTGACTCACACCTTCATCAAGTGACCTCAGAAACGACTGCCAGACTGGGACTTACTCACGCCTTCATCAACTGATCTCAGTAACGACTGCCAGACTGGGACTATCTCACGCCCTCATCAACTGATCCACGTAACGATTGTCAGACTGGGACTATCTCACGCCCTCATCAACTGATCCCAGTAACGACTGCCAGACTGGGACTATCTCACGCCCTCATCAAGTGATTCCAGTAACGACTGCCAGACTGGGACTAACTCACGCCTTCATCAAGTGATCTCAGTAACGACTGTCAGACTGGGACTGACTCACGCTTCATCAAGTGATCTTAGTAACGACTGTCAGACTGGGACTATCTGACGTCTTCATCAAGTGATCTCAGAAACGACTGCCAGACTGGGATTATCTCACGCCCTCATCAACTGATCTCAGTAACGACTGCCTGACTGGGACTAACTCACACCTTCATCAAGTGATCTCAGTAACGACTGCCAGACTGGGACTATCTCACGCCTTCATCAAGTGATCTCAGTAACGACTGCCAGGCTGGCACTGACTCACACCTTCATTAAGTGATCTCAGTGACGACTGCCAGACTGGGACTGACTCACACCTTCATCAAGTGATCTCAGTAACGACTGCCAGACTGGGACTTACTCACGCCTTCATCAACTGATCTCAGTAACGACTGCCAGACTGGGACTATCTCACGCCTTCATCAACTGATCCAAGTAACGATTGTCAGACTGGGACCAACTCACGCCTTCATCAACTCATCCTAGTAACGACTGTCAGACTGGGACTAACTTGCGCCTTCATCAACTGATTTCAGTAACGACTGCCAGACTGGGACTATCTCACGCCTTCATCAACTGATCTCAGAAACGATGTCAGACTGGGACTAACTCACGCCTTCATCAAGTGATCTCAGTAACGACTGTCAGACTGGGACTATCTGACGCATTCATCAAGTGATCTCAGTAACGACTGCCAGACTGGGACTACCCCACGCTTCATCAACTGATCTCAGTAACGACTGCCAGACTGGGACTGACTCACACCTTCATCAAGTGATCTCAGAAACGACTGCCAGACTGGGACTACCTCACGCCTTCATCAACTGATCTCAGTAACGACTGCCAGACTGGGACTGACTCACACCTTCATCAAGTGATCTCAGTAACGACTGCCAGACTGGGACTGACTCACACCTTCATCAAGTGATCTCTCAGAAACGACTGCCAGACTGGGACTACTCACGCCTTCATCAACTGATCTCAGTAACAGCCAACTGACTGCTTACGAATGGGATTTCAGTAACGACTGACTGGCACACACCTTCATTCATCAAGTGATCTCAGTAACGACTGCCAGACTGGGACTGACTCACACCTTCATCAAGTGATCTCAGAAACGACTGCCAGACTGGGACTTACTCACGCCTTCATCAACTGATCTCAGTAACGACTGCCAGACTGGGACTATCTCACGCCCTCATCAACTGATCCACGTAACGATTGTCAGACTGGGACTATCTCACGCCTCACCAACTGATCCTAGTAACGACTGCCAGACTGGGACTATCTCACGCCCTCATCAAGTGATTCCAGTAACGACTGCCAGACTGGGACTAACTCACGCCTTCATCAAGTGATCTCAGTAACGACTGTCAGACTGGGACTGACTCACGCTTCATCAAGTGATCTTAGTAACGACTGTCAGACTGGGAATATCTGACGTCTTCATCAAGTGATCTCAGAAACGACTGCCAGACTGGGATTATCTCACGCCCTCATCAACTGATCTCAGTAACGACTGCCAGACTGGGACTAACTCACACCCTTCATCAAGTGATCTCAGTAACGTCTGCCAGACTGGGACTATCTCACGCCTTCATCAACTGATCTCTAGTAACGACTGCCAGACTGGGACTGACTCACACCTTTCATTAAGTGATCTCAGTGACGACTGCCAGACTGGGACTGACTCACACCTTCATCAAGTGATCTCAGTAACGACTGCCAGACTGGGACTTACTCACGCCTTCATCAACTGATCTCAGTAACGACTGCCAGACTGGGACTAACTCACGCCTTCATCAACTGATCCAAGTAACGATTGTCAGACTGGGACTAACTCACGCCTTCATCAACTGATCAGTAACGACTGCCAGACTGGGACTAACTTGCGCGCTTTCATCAACTGATTTCAGTACGACTGCCAGACTGGGACTATCTGACGCATTCATCAACTGATCTCAGTAACGACTGCCAGACTGGGACTAACCCACGCTTCATCAGATCTTGACTTAGGAATGACTCGATCTCTGGTAACGACTGCCAGACTGGGACTGACTCACACTTCATCAAGTGATTCTCAGTAATGACTGCCAGACTGGGACTATCACGCCTTCATCAAGTGATCTCAGAACGACTGCCAGACTGGGACTATCTCACGCTTCATCAAGCGATCTCAGTAACGACTGCCAGACTGGGACTATCTCGCCTTCATCAACTGATCTCAGTAACGACTGCCAGACTGGGACTGACTCACACCATCTCAGGGAAACGCAGACTGGGACATCAGACTGGGACTATCTCGAGGCCTTCATCAACTGATCCAGGTAACGATGTCAGACTGGGACTAACTCCGACACCTTCATGCAATCTGATCTCAGTAACGACTGCCAGACTGGGACTCCTACACACCTTCATCAAGTGATCTCCAGAAACGACTGCCAGACTGGGACTATCCTCACGCTTCATCAACTGATCTCAGTAACGACTGCCAGACTGGGACTAACTCACGCCTTCATCAACTGATCTCAGTAACGACTGCCAGACTGGGACTATCTCACGCCTTCATCAAGTGATCTCAGTAACGACTGCCAGACTGGGACTAACTCACGCCTTCATCAAGTGATTGGTGACGACTCCAGTAACGACTGCCAGACTGGGACTATCTCACGCCTTCATCAAGTGATCTCAGTAACGACTGCCAGACTGGGACTGACTCCTGCCTTCATCAACTGATCTCAGTAACGACTGCCAGACTGGGACTGACTCACGCCTTCATCGGTGATCTCAGTAACGACTGCCAGACTGGGACTATCTCACGCCTTCATCAACTGATCTCAGAAACGACTGCCAGACTGGGACTAACTCACGCCTTCATCAAGCGATTCCAGTAACGACTGCCAGACTGGGACTATCTCACGCCTTCACCAAGCGATTCTCAGCACGATCAGCCAGACTGGGGACTGGACTCACACCTTCACAACTGATTTCAGTAACGACTGCCAGACTGGGACTAACTCCTGGCACGCCTTCATCAAAGTGATCTCAGTAACGACTGCCAGACTCAGACTTAATTCCACCTTCATCAACCGATCTCAGCAACGACTGCCAGACTGGGACTATCTCACGCTTCATCAACTGATTCTCGGCAACGATTGTCAGACTGGGGACCAACTCCACGCCTTCATCAACTGATCCCGCAGTAACGACTGTCAGACTGGGACTAACTTGCGCCTTCATCAAATGATCTCAGTAACGACTGTCAGACTGGGACTATCCCACGCCTTCATCAAGTGATCTCAGTAACGACTGCCAGACTGGGACTGACCCACACCTTTCATCAAGGATTATCAGTAACGACTGTCAGACTGGGACTATCTGACGCATTCATCAGTGATCTCAGTAACGACTGCCAGACTGGGACTACTCCCACACCTTCATCAAAGTGATCTCAGTAACGACTGCCAGACTGGGACTGACTCACACCTTCATCAAGCGATCTCAGAAACGACCGCTGATCTGGGACTTATCACGCCTTCATACCAACTGATTCTGTGTAACGACTGCTGTGATTGGGACTGACTTCCACACCTTTCAAATCAAGTGATCTCACGTAACGACTGGCAGATGAAGACTGGGACTACGGGACTTACTCACGCCTTCATCAAGTGATCTCTCAGAAACGACTGCCAGACTGGGACCTATTCACGCCTTAACATCAACTGATCTCAGTAACGACTGCTCAGACTGGGGACTAACTCACCGCTTTCATCAAGTGATCTCAGTAACGTGTCTGCAGACTGGGACTATTCTCACGCCTTCATCAACTGATCTCAGTAACGACTGCCAGGCTGGGACTGGACTCACACCTTCATCAAGTGATCTCAGTAACGACTGCCAGACTGGGACTGACTCTCACCTTCATCAAGTGATCCTCAGTAACGACTGCCAGACTGGGACTTTACTCACGCCTTCATCAACTGATCTCAGTAACGACTGCCAGACTGGGACTATCTCACGCCCTTCATCAACTGATCCAAGTAACGATTGTCAGACTGGGACCAACTCACGCCTTCATCAACTGATCTCAGTAACGACTGTCAGACTGGGACTAACTTGCACCTTCATCAACTGATTTCCAGTAACGACTGCCAGACTGGGACTATCTCACGCATTCATCAACTGATCTCAGAAACGACTGCCAGACTGGGACTAACTCCAAGCTTCATCATCAACTGATCTCAGTAACGACTGCCAGACTGGGACTACTCTGCGCTTCATCAACTGATCTCTCAGAAACGACTGCCAGACTGGGACTCATTTCACGCTTCATCAAGAATCTCAGTAACGACTGCCAGACTGGGACTAACTCCACGCCTTCATCAAGTGATCTCTCAGTAACGACTGCCAGACTGGGACTATCTCATACCACCACCTTCATCAAGTGATCTCAGTAACGACTGCCAGACTGGGACTGACTCACACCTTCATCAAGTGATCTCAGTAACGACTGCCAGATCTGGGACTAACTCCCATCACGCCTTGGGACTGACTCAACCTTCATCTCTCAGAAACGACTGCCAGACTGGGACTATCTCGCCTTCATCAACCGATTCCCAGCACCATTCATCAACTGATCTCAGAAACGATGTCAGATCTGGGACTAACTCACGCCTTCATCAAGTGATCTCAGTAACGACTGTCAGACTGGGACTATCTGACGCCTTCATCAAGTGATCTCAGT